>NC_140590.1:269209047-269809047 GCF_964204655.1 Triturus cristatus
TATATATATATATATATATATATATATATATATATCTATATATATATTCACTGAAAAAACCATAGGTTTCAGGGGCGTTATAGTTAGCTGGACATTTCCTTCGTACAAAACCCTATAAATTCCCCTGTTATAGTTAGTTCAGCTAACTATAACTCGCGCCCCCGCAATGCACTGCTGATGACGTCACATATTACAAAACATCTTGAAAGGTGAGTTATTTAATTGTGAGGGGATGTATGTAGACTATTTTGATTTTAATCAGACTAATGTATTTTTCCTGCTAAAGTGTAGGGAGTACTTTTTTTCTCTACAATCTTATTGACAGTGTGTGTGCATGTAGAAACCATTCTGTGGTAAGCATTTGTGTTTTTCATGTGTTTGCAGACAGATAACTGTGCTGTTTTTATATTTTGGTAGAATTAGAAACCAGTCATTGTTTATGAATTTGTGAAATGAGTTATGTTATGTTTCTATACTAAAATGTAGTACTTCTTCTAGATGAAGAAATGTGTTTTGGTATAGTGCAAGGGATAGTGTTGTTTGTCTAGAATCGCACAGTGAGTATGTGTGCATTTGGGAATCACTGTGAGAGAAGCATTTGGTAACATCGTGTATTTGCTGACAGATAACTGTTTTAAAACCTGTCATGTTGTCAAGTTTTAGTAGCATTAGAAGCCAGTCTTTGCTTATGCATTGATAAAATAAGTCATGTTTTGAGACTAATGTGCTGTACTTTAATATGTAGATTGTGTGTAGTCTCCGTACCCCTTGCACAGTAGTGAATGAGTTTTGGTAAGCTGCTAGGGATAGTGTTGCTTGTTTAGAATCACACTGTGAGTCTGTGTGCATTTGGGAACCGCTGTGAGAGAAGTATGTGGTAATATTGTGTATTTTCTGACAGATAACCTTTTTAAAACCTGTCATGTTGTCAAGTTTTAGTAGAATTAGAAGCCGGTTTTTGATTATGGTTTTATTAAATGAGTCAGGCTTTGACAGTAAAGTGCAGTCCTGAAATATGTAGATTGTGTGCAGTTCCCTTATTAGTTCCACAGTAGTGAATGATTTTTGGTAAAGTCCTATGTATAGTGGTTGTTGTCTAGAATCACACTGTGAGTCTGTGTGCATTTGGGAACCACTGTGAGAGAAGCATTTGGTGACATTGTGTATTTTTTAGCAGATAACTCTTTTAAAACCTGTCATGTTGTCAAGTTTTAGTAGCATTAGAAGCCAGTCTTTGCTTATGCGTTGATTAAATGAGTCATGCAATGACACTAATGTGCTGTACTTAAATATGTAGATTGTGTGCAGTACCATTACCTCTTCTAGACTAGTGAATGAGTTTTGGTAAACTGCTAGGGATAGTGTTGCTTGTCTAAAATCACACTGTGAGTCTGTGTACATTTGGGTAAGGATTGTGAGAGAAGCATTTGGTAACATAGTGTATTTGATGACAGATAACTGTTTTAAAATCGGCCATGTTGTCAAGTTTTAGTAGCTTTAGAAGCTATTCTTTGCTTATGCATTGATAAAATGAGTCAGGGTTTGACACTAAAGTGCAGTACCATGTACTATTCTCTTCACTGTGCCACAACTGAAAATGTAAAAGTTTTACCCAGGCACTAACCTAGCAGTAGTCTGATGATTTAGTCAGTTTCCAAGTACTCATGTTGTGAACCATACATTACCACATAGATTGCTTCAAATGTCTATGCAGTATGCATGCATTCTTCTAACATTCTATACACTTGTCTTTCACATTTTCAATTCGCTAGTCAGTATCCATACACTTCCAGGAAACACCTTGTAACTCCCTTTGCAGTCCTCTAGTGACCCATTCAGCATCATGTACTAATCCATTCACTGTGCCAAAACCCAAACCCTTATAAATTCACCAAGATACTATCTTTGGAGTACTCTAATCATTCAGTCAGTGCCTAAGTATTCATGCACTGAGCCAGGCCTTAGCACATGGACTGCTTCAAACCCCTATCCACTATGTATCCAGTCTTCTAACCACCTAGACACTTGTCTTTCACACTGTCAATTCACTAGTCAGCATCCATACAGTCCAGCAAACATCCTGTCACTCCCTTTGCACTCCTCTAGTGACCCATTCAGTACCAAGTACTAATCCATTCCCTGTGCGAAAAGCCTACCACTTATAAATTCACCTAGGCACTCTCCTTGCTGTACTCTAATCATTCAGTCAGTACCCAAGTACTCATGCAGTGAGCCAGGCCTTAGCACATGGACTGCTTTAAATGCCTATGCAGTATGGATGCAGTCCTCTAATCACCTACACAGTTGTCTTTCACACCTTCAATTCCCTAGTTAGTATTCATACACTTCTAGCAAACACCCTGTAACTCACCCAGTGTGTCTCCTTATGGGACTGTAATCATTCACAAACCTGAATTATGAAATTTATGAATAATTTTGGAAGCAACAAAATCAATTGAAAACTGTGAAATAAAACAGTTTACTGATCTACAGACATTCGTGGTTTAATTTATTACAGTTTGAAGTAATAAGAGTGCATACTGGGATACACCTTCCACTGGTGAAGGAACCGGAATTCAGTCTTAAGCCACATCCCTCTTGATCTGGGGAAAAGATCCCACAGCACCGATAATATAGTGAAAGGATCACACAGTAATTGAAAGTTAAACGAAGGAGTGCGACCGACACACAACTGTAATCATTTAGTCAGTTAGCATGTAGTCTTTTAGTGAGGTAGGCTTTATGGCATGAACTGCTTCAAAGTAGTATGCACTATGCATGTAGTGTTTTAACGATCGTCACACTTGTGTTTCAGTGCTATAGTTTCTTAGTCAGTTTTTATATAAAATGTGTTTGTACAGTAATGGAATGGTATACATTTGAAAGTTATATTATATTTATTTGTGATTCTTTTTTACAGATACAGAACAGGAGTGTTTCTCATCTGTCTGCCCTCTTCTCGTGCAAGATTGTTTGGATGAAGGGTCTTTAGGTGTTTCATCATACTTGCTGTGCCGCACGAGTATTTTTTGTTAAGATCCCCTCGTAACAGAACTCTTTTGCAAATCTTGCGCGTGACGAAGGTGGCATTGGTCTTTGTTTGCCCCTCGAGAAAAGTAGAAAATTTCCACACCACTGAAGGAAAACGTTGTGGGCGTGGTGCATCCTCCAAAAATTCATCCTTAGATTCGGTGAATATTTTAAAGTGACAACATTTACAGTTTTTGCAAGTTAAACGTATAAAATTTTGTTAGCTGTATGCATTTTATATATCTGTGATTTGTATATTGTTTTTTTTTTGAGAATAGCATGTTGTTGTTTTTTTAACAATCTTTGAGATTGTTTTTTTTTGCCCGCTGTTAAGTGATGAGTACGATTGAAATCACTATTTTTAGTGAACTTTAATATATTCTGAGAACAGCAAAAAAGGCAAAAAAATTACTTTGTGGAAATAATGCTGTGTTGTAAAAAATGTATTATTACATGTTATAATTTTTTTTTCCCTTTTCTTTCACAGATCCACATTTTAAAATAAGCAAGTTTTATGAATTTAGATTGGAATGAAAATGTGAAAAAAATGTGTATCATTTTTTATTCCTATTACTGTGAAGGTAAGTTTAACTAAGTCTCAATATGCAGAATGAGGAGGTCTGCAAGAAGCTACAAAGTTGAAACATGTTTCTAAAAACACTCTGTTTATACCTTTGTAGTTTTGAAATCTGACCATAATCAGATATCATGTGACCTGCAAAAAAAGAGATTTGAGGGGTTCATAATATTTCCTATTTTAGCTATTGAAGGACCGCAATTATTTCAATCATTCTTCTTTGAACATCTTTGCAGACAAAACTCCTTGCTTACCTTTTATCATTCGCAAGGAATTTTAAAAATGGAAATATGTCACTTTTTGTAACATAGTTATTGTATAAGATACTCTTTCATATTTACAAAGAGCGGAAAAGGCACTCTGTGCACTTTTTATACTCCATGTAAATACATACAACCTCATCATGCAAACCACTTTGTGTTGAAAGGGTGTTCTATAAGTGTTGTTGTGCATGATTGCACTTAATACTCATAGAACAAGACACATGTCTAGATTTATCAGAAATCATAAATCTCGATATGTGTGTGAATGGTGCACCATTCTAAAATTGGTGTAGGAAAGCACAACAAGGAGAATTGTTTTAATTTCTCCACATTTTTATATCTTCAATGCATGCTGAAATGTTCAGCATACATTGAGGGAGAAAAATGCATTTTCTCATTGTTTTTGTGCAGGAAGGTGTGTCTTCCTGTAGAAAAACAAACAGCACATGACACAGATATCCTTGCACTATGGTGCAAGGGTGCCTGTGTCACCACATGGCTGCAGTTTAAGCAGCCGTGCAGACAGAAGCATAGATTTGCAACATATTTATGTACATATGTTGCATCCCTGTGCTTCGGAAGTACTACAGCACACTGCAGATAAAGAGGTTACTGTGTGATGCTGCAGCACTTCCTCATAGTTCTGCACTTATACATTCACCATACGCTACTAATGCATTCATTCAGTCAATTACGTACTAGACAAACATTCATCTAAACTAACACTAACAAAGAAATTTAGCTCTTTTTTTAAACCAGGAAAGTTAGCTCTTACAAGAACTTTTTTTTTTCTTCTTTCTTCTTTTATGATTTTTTGGGGGTTTTCTGAACAATTTTTAATTTTTTTTGTTTTTTCTGCAAAAATAAAACAAAAAACAAAACAGGAGAAACCAAACAATGAACTTCAGGGAACAATAAAAAAATAAATTAAAAAAAATAGCAAATGTGACTTTCTTGCCGGCGGCAGATCAGATCGATCGACTGCTCACCATAGCACAAAGTCTTATTGCACTTAGTGCAGAGCACTTTTAAAAATTGAAATTGAGGACGGATGTCCAAGGTTTGGGCTGATGGATGCACTCTTGATGTGCTCGGCTGCGATGAGGTGGAAGGCGCAGGAGTGTTTCTCATCCGTTTGCACTCTTGTCGTGCAAGATTGTTTGGAAGAAGGCTCCTCAGGTGCTTCATCATATGTGCCGTGCCGCACGAGTATTTCTTGTTAGGATCCCCACGTGACAGCGCTCTTTTGCAAATCTTGCACGTGACCAAGGTGGCAGTGGTCTTATTCTGCCCGTCGGAAAAGTAAAAAATTTCCACACCACTGAAGAAAAACGTTCTTTGGGTGGTGCCTCCTCCAAAAATTCATCCTCAGAAGTATGAGGAGATGCAGGTGATGCCTGCTGCCCTGAAGCCATTTTTGGTTGAAAAAAGTTAGAGCTAAGTGTAAACTTAATCTAAAAAATCTTCTTCTCTCCAAAGAGATGGTGCTCTAAAGAAGGTCAAAGAAGAATGATTGAAATGGATGGGGTCTTTCAATAGTTAGAAGAGGAAGTGTAATGAACCAATCAAATCTCTTTTTTTGCAGGTCACATGGGATCCGCGCACCCTGCGCTTACGCAGCACGCACCCAACGCGCATCCGCGAAATTGAATTAAAAAAAATTATAGGATTAGATGTAAAAATATATTAGTTTTAAGACTAGTTTAGAGTTTGTCTACAATTAATATTCACATGAAATACATATATATATGTTTTTTTAAATGTTAAATATTTCGCGGGATCCACGCACCTACCGCGTCATAGACGTAGATGACGCATTGCGGAAGCACGTAAACGTCTCGTTACGTACATCAAACGTGTCGCGTATAGGCTGGGAGTCGCATACCGGTCGCATTGCGATCGCTCACTAAACACATACCCAACGCTTACCATGCGCGGATGCTATCGCGTAGGGATTGAGAATGGTGCGCTTAGGGTGCACGGATCCAAAAACATTGAAACAATATATATAAAATAAAGTTTTGAACAGATAGTTAACAAAATATATTTGAAAAACCCATTAAGTACAAAGAATATTTTTTAGTTTTTAAAAGAATTAATTGAAAAAGTAAGTTTAAAAAATGGTGATAAAAAAGTATTTTAAAAAAAACGTCATTAATGAAATTGGCACACTGAATTTGAAAAATATACAAATCCAATCAAAATCGTTAAACATGATATCTTCAGAGATAAGTTATAGATAGGAATTCGCATTTAAAAAACCTTTGAAATTTACTGAAAAAAACATAGGTTTCATGCACGTTATAGTTAGGAATTGGCATTTAAAAAACCTTTGAAATTCACTGAAAAAACCAAAGGTTTCAGGGGCGTTATAGTTAGGAAATGGCATTTAAAAAACCTTAGAAATTCACTGAAAAAACCATAGGTTTCAGGGGCGTTATAGTTAACTGGACATTTCCCTCGTACAAAACCCTAGAAATTCCCGTTATAGTTAGTTCAGCTACCTATAACTCGCGCCCCCGCAATGCACTGCTGATAATGTCACATATTACATCACTCATGACATGGTCAGTGACATCACTGATGACATCACTGATGACATCTCAAATGACATCACTGATGCACAGGGCACAGCACGCTCAGTAATCTTCTCAGTCAGGCTGCTCTTGTCAACATTCTAAGGCAGCCTCTAGCTCAACAGTAGGAAAGTACGAATGTGAGGGGAGGAAGGGGGGCAAGACCAATAACAAGTGGGACTAGGAAGAGACCAATAACGAGTGTCCCAAAGAGTTCAACAGTATTAACCATAAATAAGGAACCTAGGTTATAACACATCTTCCTCCTTTAGGGTGAAGGAAGTAAAATAAAAGTTAATGTTATTGCATTACAAAGTCTCTATGCCATTTAGGTGAAGTTATGGATCTTTTGGTACAGTTTCTTTGTTGACTTGGAAGGTCCTCAGTGACATCCAAATACGGGGTGCTATTCCGGGGATCGTCTTCCGGGCCTTGGCTCCTCGCTAAACGGTCCATGTTCCAATTCTGACCATTGTCGAGTATTACTGTGTTGTTTTTGGGTTCATAGAATTTGGATTCGTTATCTCCAGTATGTGTAGGTCTTTTTACAGACACCCAGTCTCCTATGGCCCACTTCTGCGGTTTGACTCCATGCTTGTAATCGTATTGTATTTTTCACTCTGCCTGATGGGAAGCAATTTTGGATTTAGAATTGGTGGATTTGTGATCTGTCACCTCAACTCCCCCAATCCAGTTTGGAAAATTTTTGTACTGGTTTTTCTTCTTCTGAGTGATGAGAAAGGGGAGATACCAGGAATTAGGTTGGGAGTTGTGTGATATGCCCAGAGCATGTCTTGTAGAGCTCGTTCAACATGTAGGTGGTTAATGCAAGCCAGCTGTAAGTTCTCTTTTATCATCCTGTTTCGACTAAGCCATTGGCCTAAGGGCAATACAAAGCAGTTTTTGGATGGGTGATGGCTAATTTGTTAAGGAAGCTGGTCATTGCTGATGAGGTGAACTGAACTTCATTGTCTGTGACCACCGTGGACGGTATGCCTTCTGCAGCGAAGTTGTCTCGCAGAAAATTAATAGGGAATTCAGTTGTGATTTGGTTCACCATTGTGATGACGACCTAGTGTGAGTGATAGTCAGTCAGAAAAAATGCTAATCTTTTGAGGACACCTCTTTTATTGATAGGACCGATGATGTCCATTGCAAGTATTTCCCACGGTTTATTAGGGATAGAAACCGGAGATAGAGTTGCTTTCTGGGTGTGTTTTGTTTTGTCACTATTGGCGCAAATGGTGCAGTTCTTGGCTTTGGTTTCGACCATAGAGTCCATGTTAGGAAACCAATAACTCTCCCTAAGTCTAGTTTTTGTATGGCTTCTCCCTAGGTGACCCTTGTGCACAAGGTCTATTATTTTATCTCTCAACTCTTCGGGAGGTATGATTTTGTTGTTTCTCCATATGCAATCATTATTTAAGTTGATTTCGTGTCTGATTTCCCAAAATTTGTTTAGTTCCTGACTTACATCGTTGCGTGTAGCTGGCCAACCTTGTAGAGTGTATTCTTTGAGAAGGGTTAATGTAGCATCTTGAGTTAGGTTCTCGACCCATTCATTTTTATTTATGGTAGAAGAGTGAATCTGTAAAATGGGAAATTCAGGTGTTTCCACATTTTCCACCGGGTGCTCTTGAAAGGAAGTCAGTAGCTGTATTGAGGTCACCCGCGACATATTCAAGTTTAAAAATTAAACTTTCAAGGCCCAGCACCCACCTTGCTACTCTGGGTGTGCTGTTGGCGGTACCTTTGGAACTGAACATATAGATGAGAGGCTTATGATCGGTGCGAACTGTGAACTTTATCCCCCATAAATAGAACTTAAAATGTTTGATTGCCCAGAAACAGGCCAGGGCTTCTCTCTCTACTACAGAATAGTTCCTTTCTGACTCGTTGAGTGTACGAGAGGTGAAGGCTACAATACGTTATTTCCCTCCGATTACCTGAGAGAGAATAGTACCTAGACCTTTGGTGTTGACGTCGGTGGTTAGAATGGTCTTTCTGCAAGGGTCGAAATTGCATGAGTGGGCGGCACTTAAGATAGCTTGTTTAATGTTATCATAGGCTACTTGGTGCTTCTCTAGCCATTTGTAAGGCGTATGGTTTTTAGTGAATTCCCTGAGGTCATTAGAGAGGTCAGCAAAGTTCTTGACATATTTGACCATGTATTCGGCAAGACCTCGGAAAGATAAAAGTTCTTGTTTGGTGATGGGTGCATGAGCTTTTTCAACCAAGAATGTCATCTATTGTATACAATGCCCGTGTTCTCTGTATTACATAGGAAAAACAACACAGGAAGTAAAAAAACAAATAATTCAACATCAGTCTTGAATTTGTTGTAAAATTACCACTGCACCATTGGTGGAACATTATCTAGAAAAGCAACATGCCCCTTTAGATATGAAATGGTTTGTTTTGGAGATTGTTAAAAGCACGAGAAGGAGGCAGAATGTGGATCGTCTGCTTATATTCAAAGAAAATAGGTGGATTTGGGCAGCTAGAACTGTGGAAAAGGGATTGAACTCCTTTGTAGAGTGGCAAACACTGGCAACTTTGTAAAGTTTATTATAATATATTCTGGTTGATTTGAGATAACTTTACAATAAGTGTGCAAAAAAGTAGCAGTTTAATTCCAGTTGGTCGGTTTCTAACTTGACATAATTGGTGACAGTAAGGTGTATAAACTTGTTGAATGGTCATTTTTTGCGTTTATTTATTATAAATGTCATTTGGATTAATACAGGAGATACATTAGATGCTATTTACAACAGAAAAGACATTGATTTTACTAAAATAAAAATATGAGACATCTAGGTTTTTGCAGTACCAGACGTGTTTATTGATGTGTTCTGATATGCTATTTATAACAAAAAAGCCATCGATTATGCTTAAATATGAGGCATGAAGGTTTATGCAAGGTTTGCGGTACCAGACTTGTCTACTGAGGTGTTTTGATATGGAGCGTCAGGCAGAAAATATAGTCCCAAGATGGCCGACACGTTTTGAGCATGTAATTACGCAGCGCCAGAAAGGTTAAAGGGCGTCTGTGATGCCGCGTCCTCACTCGGTCTGAATGTCGAGCGAGGTACGGAGTAAACAAGTTTCCCGAAGTAAGTTTCAAAACTCCCTGAGGCATGGATATATGTTTTTTAAGAATAATGGTGAACAGTATTGTAATTCCAACATATTACGTTCACCTTGTAGATAAAGTTGCAGACTAGTGTGCAGGCTTCGCTGTAAGTACTATGCTATTGTGTTTAATCACTCAAAGGTTATCGGGGTGAGCACTATTTACTTATGTAATGTATGTGCTCTGATTATAGATTCAATGTTAAAGTGGCAGAAGGTAAGAGTAGGAGTAAAGAGTCACTAATGGTGATTTGTGGTGGTTTCCTGTGAAACTTCTTTGGAGTTATTCATTGTTGGATGTGGTTGTCTTTTAGGACACTGCTGTTGAGGACAGGTTTTAATTACCTAGTGTCTCTATGAGTAAGTTTTTTGTGTGTTTTTTTGTATTTTGGTGGTCTTTATTTGCCAGTTATGTGGTGGATTCACTCACTTGTGGTGTTAAAATTGTCTGTTTTCTTACTATAGGGGTTTCAGATTAGTTTGAATGTAGTTGGCACTTTGACTTTGGTGGAGTTTATGAGTTCTGGCACAGGGTGATTTGTATATAAGGGCACCTAGTTCTCACATTGAATGTTGAGCAGACGATACAGATTCTGAACTCTAGGTTTTTATAAAGTATGCTTACTGAATATGTAAATATTATATCTTTTATGTTAGATTCATGGTGCAACATACGTCCTGAGGATGGTCTTGTGGATTTGATTTACCGTGTATGAGACCGAAACGTTGACGCTACGACACTTCTTTTGTGTATACAATTATCAGTGGATTTTTATTGAATTACACTTATATGAACGAATTGATTGCAATATATGGCTGATTGTTTATACTGTCCATATGTTTGTGTACAAAAGGTGTCACACACTACTGTATATGTTGTAGATAATGAGACAGTAGTCATCTGGTTGCCATACATGATATGATTTATGGAATAGTATTCTATGTTCTATTAAAAGAATGTATTGAATATGTTAAGAGAATAATTCTAACATAAAAACAATTCTTTTTTGATAAAAAGCTATTTGAGTTCTATGGAATTGTGTTCACCTATGTGACAAACTTAAAATATGAATGAAAGTTGAATGAATCCTCAAGGATACCTTATGCTTTGTTATTGAGCTTTTTCAACAACGTCAAGGACGCTCACTTTTGGTTTAAATCCGTCCCTTGATATGGTGCGCCCAAGGTAATTCAATGTTCCCACCCCGATTTGGCATTTCTCTTCTTTTAGGGTGAAACCCGCCTCTTTGAATCTCCCGAGAACAGTTCTGAGAGACTAGTCGTGTTCTACAGGTATGGCTCCGTATATCAAGACTTCATCTTGGAAGCACATGGTTTTGGGTACCCCTTCCAATATGCCATGCATTATTTTTAGGAATACAGCTGCCCCTGAGGCAAGCCCAAAAGGCATCCTGAGGAACATGAATGACCCCAGAGGAGCGGTAAAGGCTGTTAATTCTCTGGAGTCGGGGTGTAACTCTACCTGATGGTAAGCATTAGAAAGATCCAGAACACTGAAGCACGTGGCTTCCCCCATGGTGCTTAAAACCTCATGGATACGTGGCAGGGGGTGTCTTTCTATGACGATGTTATCGTTAAGGTCCCTGAGGTCGATGCATAATCTAATGTCATCCCCTTGAGCCTTCTTAGCGATGACCACTGGGGCAACCCATGCGGTGCAATCCACGGGTTGTATTATACCTAGTGTCTGTAACCTGGATAGTTCATGTTTGAGGGGTTCCCACATGAGGTGTGGTATGGGCCTTGTTTTGTGTTTAACCAGTTTAGCATTAGGCTTCAATTTAATCTTATGTTGAAAGTTTTTAAGAAGTCCTATCTCGGTAATGAACACCTCGGGGAACTCTTTGGGGAAAGTTGTACCCGGGATAGACAAGTCAATAGTGAGCATTTGTTCGGGGTTGTTAGGGTCGAGTTTTATACCTAATTCTTTTTGGTGTTGCCAACCAAGAAAATTGTTCTCTTCTTCCACTATGTAGACTTTCCCAAGGGTAACTCGGTCTTTGAAAGTAATGTGAGTTTTAACCGTGCCCTTCAAAGGAATGGATTCCCTGGTGTAGCTGCTAGGGGAGATGTCAGATTTTATTAATTCACTTTCTTTGCAAATGTTCATGTTTTTAAAAAATGTTCACAAAAGTGAAGGATGAACATGAATCAGCATACATTTTAATTTTCTTGCCATCCAAACCAATTTCACATTGTGGGTAGTTTATTTGGTTGATGGTACTATAGTCCCGAATCTGGAAGACAATCTTCTTTACTGACTAGATTTTAGTGTCCGGTAATCATTTGGTCAACAACCCGAATTGCCAAGCCATATCAGTAATGTGCAAAAAGTGCAATAAAAGAGGCCACTTAGCAAGGGTTTGTCGTAGTCTACTTAATAAACAAAATAATGCTGATGAAATTATTCTGTTTATTAAGTAGGCTACGACAAACCCTTGCTAAGTGACCTTTCTTATTGCACATTGCTGATATGGCTTGGCAATTAGGGTTGTTGGCCAAGTGATTGCTGTTACCGCATCGGTAACATTTAATCTTGCTAGGATTGTGGTCACGAGCAAGGTTGAAGGTTTTCTCGTTTTTAATTTTGCATATGGTATTTTCTGTAAGACGATCAGCAATCTCTGACACCTGACCCTGGTCAGTATGGGTATGGTCGGTGTGGACTGAAATAGGCAGGACTTCTTTCATGCAGAGGGTGATGTGTTTAATAGATTTGGCCAACTTAATAGCCCCATGTAGATTTGGTTGTTTTTGTAGTAATGTTTCTTGTATTTTCCCATTATTGGTGCACCTCACTAGTTGGTCCCTTATCAGAGAATCGTTGAGATCTCCAAACTCGCATAACTCACTTAAACCTCTTAGGACTGCTACTGAGCTTGAAATACTTTCTTGTTTTCCTTGGACTCTACAGAAAAACTTGTAGTGTTCCAGGACAATGTTAATTTTGTCCCGGAAGTGTATTTCAAGTTTTAGCAAAGAGGTTTTGTAAGCGTCTCCCTCTTCCTCTAGGTCTGGTTCTGGTAGGGTGTCAAAAACCTTCCTTCCATGGGTACCGAAATTGTGAAGAAGTATGTGTTGTTTTCTTAAGGCGCTGAATTTCTCCCCCCAATAGCAATTAGATATGACTCAAAGATTTTGATCCGTTCTATCCACGGATGGTTGGGTTCCCCATATTCATTAAGAAATGGGGGAGGTTTGGTCATGCTTGCAGCAGCCATTGTTGAACAACGATGGTAAACGTGGAAAAAGAGGAGAATGAGTAGCTCCTAATGGTGTGCGTGCCACAGTGAAGAAGACAGGAGGAAACCGTGAAGGGTGAAGGTTCTCTTGCCAGAACAGGAGATACTGTAGTCAGAAAGGAGTGGCATGCTAAGGTGTGACGCTTGACACTTGAGAAGTACACTGTTGAAGAAATGGCACACAAGGAACAGTAAATATAATGAAGGTTGTAGCCAGAGGTGAAGGATGCCCAAATGAATTTATGAAACTCACAATGGTGTGCGTGTCACTGAAGGATGGAGAGATGGTGAGCGTGTGAATGGACAATTTAAAATGAGGAAAGAGTCTGGGAGAATGCCAGTAATCTCCAAGCTAAAGAGTGAAGTGAGCTTGTGATACTTCATAGGCATGACACGCCTAGAACACCACAAATGCTGAATTAGGACACGCTGCAGAAGTTAGGAATACAAGTGAGTGAGTCACTGAAGGTGCTTATGACACACAAGATGGTGTGCTAGTCACCGGTGGAAGCCAAATGTGTATCTGTAGCGTAAGGCTGGTGTGATATGAGGAAAAGTGAGCATGTCACTGAAGATGCTTGAGACACGCAAAATGGTGTGCGTGTCACCCGGAACCAGCTAAAAGTGCAACTGTAATATGTTGTTGCGAAGCAACGTTATGACTGAATCCCTCAAGGCTCCGTGTGAGGGATTGTTAAGAATTAATCCCTCGAGGCTCTGTGAGGAGGGGCGCAGAAAATTGCTCAGAGAGAAGGAGGAATCAAAAGCCTCTGAACGCTGACAGGGAGGCAAAGGAGGTGTGGGGCGGTTCAAAAGGCGTAGAAGGAGTGGCAGTATAAGGCACACCCGAAGAGCCACACTCCTCCAAACGCTGCACTGAGATGAAAAGCCTCAGGGGGAGTGGATGCAGGCATGACGGCAATGCCTATCAAGGCATGAAGAGTAATCTAAATGAAAACACCTCAGGGGGAGTGGCTGCAGGAGTGACGGCAGTGCCTACTAAGGCTTGGAGAGTAGTCTAAATGAAAACGCCTCAGGGGGAGTGGATGCAGGTGATCCAGCGGCACACTAACAACAGATACTCCAACACCATATATTTACCTGACCCCATCAATATTGCATACACTTTAATTCACTTGGTTAACTGCTGGGGGGTGTTTGTTTATCACTGGTCAATAAGTTATTTCCATTTAGTCGATTAACCAAATTAGTTGGAACTAGTTGATGGTGATGATGCACATATCCAACCTTGTAAATAATTTATCAATAATATTGAACACAGACTCAGTAAGTTTTCAAAGCCTTTATCTAAAATTTTAAATGTGAGTGAACCACGGACACCTTCAAACATTTAGGAAAGAAGATTCAATCAATTTAAACACTCTCACGAATTCATCATATTGACGTTGCTCAGAAAGAGAAAATAGAGACAGCAGTACATAAAATAATATACGAATCATGTAGTTACCACAGATGGTGTGAAGACCAACCCCCTGGCCAAAGGGCTGGTAAGGGTCTCCTGGGAAAGATCAGGCGAGAAAGGCTTCAGGACAGGATTTAGGACAGGACAGTAGACCTCACTAGAACCGACGACTCACCGCACCCTTCTCTGACACTCTCTCCCTCCTCGAGATTCTTCAGCGATCTTCTTTCTAATATATTTCTTTAAGTCTTTATTGAATCTTCTTCAGCTTCTCAGCATCATCGATAATTTCGACAACTTCTTCCCTCTCAGCATTCTCTCAGGATCACACACACCCAATTAACTAAACTACCTTAGTCATACCTTTTGGGATTCATGTATTACCCCCTAAAGGAGCAATATCGCAAAAATGCGATTTCTGATTGGACAGGCAAGGGGCGTTTTGGTCATCACACCATGATGGCATAGCACTTTCTTTGTTCTCAAACCCATCCCTTTATTAATATTCATTTTATTTTACTCCCACCCGAGTTCATCCAAAATTGTAACATTTTTAATAATAATGTTCATATAATTTCTTTCTCTGCTCATTAGACATCCACGTTTCCCAGTGTTTAGCGGTCGATGGCCTTGGATGCAGTCCAATCATGGATCATCCTTCCAGGGGAAGTAGAGGTAACACATGCGCGGACGGTGTTCACTCAAGTACTCGAGTTGTGGCAAGAAGGCTCAAAATACGAACTAATTATAGGTCAAAAGAAAAAATATTAATTCAAGAAATAAATGATTTCACTGTATACCACCTACATCTACTCTATTCCCCTTTATTCATTAAGACTTTCCCTGCATTAGCTCTTTAGTAATAAAACGTTTTCTAAATAGCAAAGCAGGTGCCATGCATATGGGTCTTGAAAATGCCATGTTAGTGCTTACTGCTCATGCACGAGAAGTTCCCTCCAAAGCTATTACACATCACATTACATAGATGCAATTGACGCATGCGCAGTAAAGTTTTCCCTGTTAGAGCCGCGCTTTTAGTCCACTATCCGTATTAATGGTTAGTAAACACATAGGCAAGCTTCACTGTCTTATTTATGTAACTGAAATGTGCAATGATTAATTACAAACACAATTAATAATTTCATGTTAGTAAATGAATAAGTTAAACAAGTGAATTGAATTCGAGCAAGATTCACATAGACGAGTCCTTGCTCCATCAATCCCCTCTCTGATGGCATCTTATGCCATCATAAACTACTCACCTAAAACAGATACCAGATAAGTTCCAATTCAGTTTCCACTTTCCCTTCCTTCTCATTATTCTCAAAATATGTCAAGTCTTTATAAAGTTTGCCTTTCATTTCCTCCATCTCTATTTCATCAAATTCCCTCTTTCTTTTCCTTCCTTTTTTCATTTATTTGATAATTTCTTCTTCTACAACACTTGCACCATATCATTATTGTTAATGCTATTATTGTCACGCCTACTAGGGGCAAAACTATTTGGCCTAAAAGACCTTTCCTTATATTAGTAAACCACGTCCCTATTGAAGTTACACCTTTTGTTAGTCTTTCCCACATGCTTTCAACTTCCAATGGTTTCAAAATTTCATGAAACTTCTTAATATTCTTTATGTACCCTTTAATTTCCTTACCTTTGTCAGGAATGTAAGTGCAACAATGTTGAACTTTCAACATTCCACAGACTCAGCCCTCTTTTGCTAATAAAATGTCAAGTGCAAGACGATTTTGTAACACCATTGATCTGATCGCAACCATTTCTGTATTGATCATCAAGAAACCTCCCTCAGTATCAGTCGATAGACGATCAACAACTGTTGAAAATTGACAAATTCTATGTGAATTTAGTATGACTCCCACTGAAGGTATTATTGCACTAAATATATCACCTACAATTTCTGAAAAACTAGCTCTCCTTGTGCGTGTTAGTACAATAGAATTTTCATTGCTTCCAGTGATTCTTTTTATGTGATATAATTTTGGAAATGCAATCCCCAGGTAGCAGCTTTCATACCATTGTGCAGGTAGCTTAAAGTAAGCATTATTACCACACACATAATAAATCCCAGGAAATACAGAATCAGCTCCCCTTTTAATTCCCAACCTCCCTAGATTAGGAAGTTATGTTCACATTCACTCGAACCAATAAATATGTTATTGTAATCTGCCTTTAATCTATAAATGCAGATCTTCCCTTTCTTTACAAAGTCCGGGGACATCGCTGCATGAGCCTTGCCAGCGGTATAAACTCCCTCCCTTTCCGCCCATGTGGGAATATGAGTTTTCTGTTCATCAGCTTTCTTTTGGAAATTCTGCCTTCTTTCCTCAACTAAATTTAAGAATATCTTTTCTTCTTCACGCAATGTACATGTTAAATTGTTTTCGTGTGCTTTAGTTAAATCTATAGACTTCATTGTCACCCATGAACTGTGCACTCTGAACACTAAGTACAGGATTCATGTTCCTTCGCATAGGAAGTTCTGAAAATACTACATCTAAGTTTGAATAATAATATTGTAACTTCCCAGTTGCGTAAAACAGACTTGCTAATGCACTACATGATATACCATATGTCAAAGGAATGTGATGGTAGGTGACCCTTCTGACACTGACGCTGGTAACTTCATACAAACATAACAATCACTAACTTTCATTGTGTCAACATAGTCTATTAATAACTTTGTGAAGATATTTAATGATGTGTCATTATCTGTCACTGTGTGGTGGAAATCAGTCTCATTTGCTGCTTGTAATTCTATCTTATCTCCTTTATATGTAGTTGTATTCTCATTAGTACCTGTGTCATTCTTCTTGTTGGGTGTCATATGTAATGGGACTGCTACTGTTAAAACGAACCATATTAATATCATTATTATAATACTACACATAAATGCTTTACAGCATCTCTGTACATTATTTCGCTTCGGTTGCTCAGTAACTCCGTTTCTTGCCATTTTTAATCGGTGAGAATAATTTCTCCTTTTACTTCAACGCCAGAGTTTTCAGAATTTTAAATTTAATGAAATCTTAATCTTTTTCTTTTTCTGGTGAAGGATCCTGATTTTCAGGTTCCTCTCTTATGTCCAGATTTTCAAATTCTTCCAGTATAATGTAGGTTCATTCAGGACCTTGGTACTTATTGTTCAGAGTTTTCAATCTCAGACTTCTTCGTAAGTTTCTCTCTTTCTTTTGTTTTGTCCAAGTTTGACTTGAGATCTCGTTTACTTGTTTTGGTTTTTTTCAATTCTTCTTTTCAGAACATATTTCTGCCTCTTCACTCCTCCTGCTGGCCAGTTGTCACCCTTTCTGGCTCTTTTTATTTGTACTGCACTTTCACCCTTTTGGTCTTTATTCAGGGTTCTTTTATTATTACAGAGGTTTGGCACAACCTGCTCTATCTCAGTTGATTCACATTCTATCTGTTCCTGTTCAGGTCTTTTGTTTATTTTCTCATCTGCCTGAACGTGTTCTTCTTCCTCTGACTGACCCTGTTTGGGATTGTGTATAGTTTACCCTTCTTCTTCCCAAACTTGTCCTTCTTTTCCTAACTGGTCCTGATTAGGTCTTATTGCAATTTGCTTGGCTGCTGCCCAATCGTGTTCTTCTTCTCCTATCTGTCCCTCCTCAGGATTGGAAATAATTTCAGTTTCATTTACCTGAGTATGTTCTTCTTGCCCTGATTGATCCTGCTCGGTTTCTGGATTTGCTTTGTTCTCTTCTTCCTGAGCATGTTCTTCTACACCTATCTGGTCCTCACTATCGTCCTGTCAGTCTAATCTTGTTCTGCTTCTTGTTTGGACAATTACTTCAGGTATATCAAATTCTGGTATCCATCCCTCCTGACTTGTGCTCGGTGGTTCTAAGTCTACTATTTCAGAATCCAATTCTCTTGATTCTTCGACTTCACAACCTTCAGCCACTTCAACTGTCTCTGTCAGTTGTTCAATCTCAGAAGGGGCAGGTACCCGTTTGGTATGACTTGCAAGAATCCAATTGGGTAATCCTGCACACTTTACTGCAGTGGTAGTAACCAGTATGACCCGATGAGGATCAACCCACCTCGGTGCTAGGCACGTTTTCCTGGTGTGTTTCTTCACTACCACCCAATCTACGGGATTCAAATCATGCGCTTGCGTAGGCTGCCTGGCAAAAGAGTCTTCTGCAACCTGGTAGGGGAGATAGAATGCACTAGGTCAGCCAATCCTTTGCAATTGTCCAATACCAAATCATCATTTATACTCATCAATTTTTTTCCCAGGATTGAATGCTTGTCTCATTGCCCTTCCCACGATGATTTCATGGGGACTTAATCCAGTTTTCCTATCAGGAATACTTTGGAGTCCCTTCAACACGAGAGGCAATGCGTCAGGCCATGACAATGATTTAGATGCACACACTTTAGCCAGTCTCGATTTGATTGTGCCATTTATTTGTTCAACCACTCCAGAAGCCTCTGGGCGGGATGCACAGTGCAGTTTCTGATCAATTTTGAATGCTTCACAGATTAATCGAATTACCTCATTGTTAAAAGGAGGTCCTCTATTTGATTCCAAAGTGACTGGGAAACTGAAATGTCGGATAAGTTCCCTCACCAGTAGCTTAGCGACTGTGAGACCATCATTCCTCCTAGTGGGATATGCTTCCACCCATCGCAAGAACAAACACACTATAACAAGGACATGTTCAGGCCTTTACATGGACGTAACTCAATGAAATCTATTTGTGGTCTCATGAATGGGCCTTCAGCCTTTCCAATTTTTCCCCAACTGACTACTGTTTTCCTGCCTGGGTTTTGCTGTTGACAAATTAAGCATCTCTGGCAAAGGCTCCCAGCGACCACCCTGAACTTTGGATTATACCAATTGTTTCTAAAAAGTCTAATCATGGCATCCCTGCCTACATGTGTGTCACCATGATACAATCGGGCTATTGGTGAGAGTAAACAGTCTGGCATAGCTGGTCTACCGTCAGGGTACACCCACACCTTATCCTCTGCTCTTCGGGTGCAACCTGCCCTTAACCAGATTTCCTTTTCGCTCACCTCAACTTCATCCTGTAACTGCCTTACGTCTTCCCATGTTTTTGGACCTGAGAAAAACATAAGTTGGCATCTGTTTTCACTTGTTTCAATTTTTCAATTCAGTGCCATATTAGTTTTTGCACAATATTTAGCAATTTGGTCAGCATATCTGTTACCGGCTGTCACATAGTCATTTCCTGACTGGTGAGAAGCACACTTGACCACTGCTACTTATTTTGGCAATTGATTGCTTCCAAGAGCACTTTCACAATTTTCCCATTTCTTATTGGAGATCCTGAAGAAGTCAGAAATCCCCTCTGCAGCCAAATCTGGCCATAGTCGTGCACAATTCCAAAACCATATTGACTGTCAGTAAATATGGTTATCCACCAATTCTTCCCAAATGTGCATGCTTTAATCAAAGCCATCAATTCAGCTACTTGTGCAGACTTTACTCCGGGTAAATGGGATGCTTCAATTACACATGAGATTTTACAAACAGCCTAGGCAGCATTAAGTCCTCCTCCCTCAATTCTCAGACACGAGCCATCTACAAATAGCTCGAGATCTGGGTCTTTCAGGGGCTGTTCTCTGATGTCAGGTCGGGGCTTTGTACACATCTCTGTCACATCTAAGCATTCATGATCTATCTCATCCATCACCTCTTCACAAGTGGGATTTGGCAGTAAAGTTGCAGTGTTTAATACTGTACATCTCACTACTGTCACATTTTCTGCTCCCAAAATCACTCTTTCATACTTAGTCATCCGACTAGGGGTAAGGTGCTGAGTTCGAGTTCTGGTTAAAAAGAATCTCAACTGAGTGTGGGACAAAAATGTTAACTGTATGTCCCATCACAATAGGTTCGCTTTGTTCTAAGCTCATACAAGTAGCAGCAACTGCCTTTAGGCAGCCGGGTAGAGCTGAAGCTAAAGGGTCTAAAGCAGCAGAGAAATAGGCTACTGGACGTCTGCTTGATCCGTGTCTTTGGGTCAAAACTGAAAGTGCACAATTTTCTCTTTCACAACAGAACAGTGCGAATTCTTTGGTGTAGTCAGGCATACCTAAAGCAGGCACAGACACAGACAGTCTTGTAATCTCATAAAAGCTTCAACACATTCATCAGTCCAAACAATTGGGTCACTTGCACATTTTCGGGTCATCTGGATTAATGGTTTTGCCAACAAGGAAAATCCCATAATCCATTGTCTACAATATCCAACTACTCCCAGAAACATTCTCATTTCTCTTTGAGTGTGAGGTAGTGACATTTGTTTTATTATTTTTATTCTTCCTATAGTTACTTTTCTGACTCCTCTTTCTAAGGTGTGACCTAAGTATTTTACTCCTTGTTTACAAAACTGCAATTTTTCTGGAGATACTTTGTGTCCTCCTTCTGCCAAATGGTTCAACAATGCAATTGAGTCAGTGACACAGTCCTCACGTGTCCTTGATGTGACCAATAGGTCATCAATATACTGCACCAGGACTGACTTTCGAGGCATGACTAATGTTTCCAAACATTTTTTCAAGATCTGCTTAAAGATTGAGGGACTCTCTGTATACCCTTGAGGAACTCGGCACCATGCCAAGATACGGTCATCAAACTTGAAGGCAAAGAGATATTGACTATCTGGATGCAAAGGAATAGAGAAAAAGGCATGGCATAAATCAATTACTGTAAACCAGCCTGCATTCCAAGGTATCTGATATAAAATCATTGCAGGGTTTGGTACTACTGGACAACAAGGCACTACAATTTTATTAATCTTCCGCAAATCCTGCACTACTCTGTACTTTATGTTAGGCTTTTTAATTCCTATTATGGGCGAATTACAAGGGCGACTCATTATTTCTTTTAAAATGCCTTGTTCAATCAGTCGTTCTATTTCTAAAGCAACTACTGCTTTACGTCTGGACTCATTTTGTATTGTCGGGTGTTTGGATAGACTGCACCTTCTCTCACATTTACTTTCACAGGATCTACATTTGCCATCAATACAATTTATTTTCCTGTAAAGTCCCACACCTCTGGGTTCACTGTAGTTCTTAGCTCTTTTGGTAATTCACCTGAGCTCATTAGAGAAAACATTTCATTCACTTCAGTAACTTGTTTTGCTAACATAATCTTATAGACAATATCTTCATCAGGGGTTTGGAAAGCAACACCATCCGGTGTGCAGTAGATTGTGCAGTTCATCTTGCACAGTAGGTCTCTACCTAATAAATTCACAGGACTAGAATCACATACAATAAATCGATGCATATCTTTGAAGTTACCAATACGCACCTCCATTGGCCTTGTAAGTTGTGTTTTAATTTGTTGGTTCGAAACACAAACGACTTGGATACTATCTCCCGAGAGGGGTAGGTTTGGGATGTCTGCTGTTCTCACAGTAGAACGGGTAGCACCAGTATCCAACAGAAAAGTGATATCATTACCTTCCACTTTCCCATCAATAAATGGACCTGACTGGTCTACCGGCAAGGATGCACCAAGTACCCTCTCAGGCACCGTCAATCATCTGAGTCACTGTATGTATTTTTCAAAAGTTATTGTGAAATCACAGAATTTTTCTTACCACTTCCTCCTGGAAATCCGGCGTCCGTGTGGTGCTTTTGAGGGTTCACAAAGTTTGGCATAGGAGCTGGAGGCACCTGATACTGTGGATTAACTACCTGCGGTGGCTGATTCACAACCCCTTCAGTCTGCATCTATGGGTTTAAATTTAGATTTGGCCCATTATTATTTTGAGTATTCGGACACTCATTTCTCCAATGTCCAAGCTTTCCACATCCGTGACATGGAAACTTCAATTTCGCATCCTCTCTATTCATTCGCCCTCTCATTTAACCACCATTCATTCCTTGATCACTCTGGTTCAACCCTTTATCAGTTTCTGTATTTAATTTTAATTCCTGCTGCTCTGCTAATTTCACTTGTGCCCACATCATCTTCTCTTTCAGCTTTTTATCTCTGGCTTCAATATCATCGCCACAATATTTGGCATATTTCAAAATATCATCAATGCTTTTGCTCTGCCAGCAAAGCATATGGTGTTGAATCATCTGACTAATCTCTGGTTTCAAGCCATATACAAACCGATACACAAAATGTCCCATATCCTTTATCACCAATATTCTGAAAGCTGCTGTATTGCTTGAACACCTGTAACAGCCTCTCATAATAGGCATGTATAACCCTGGGCGTAGTTCGCGAAGTTGCAAAATCACTACGCGAGCTAAGCGTATCTACGCGAGCGTACGTAGTTGCTTGTCCTGCCCGTTCGCAATGCGTTTTTCTTGCTCTGGAACGCATATTGTGTGTTCGGGACGCTGTTTGAGTGCTTGGGGGATAGTATCTCGTGAACTTGCCCATGCGGTCGCCTTGTTTTTCACTTGTCCCGCACGTTCGCGATGCCTTATTTCCTGGAGGAGGAGGTAGAGGAGCTTAAGAAGAGGGTCAAGGTCCTAGTGACTGAAGAGCCCGCCACTATAGACCCTGTTTGAATGCCCCCTTTTTATTGGTTCTTTTGGTGGGTGGAAATCGGGCGTTGGGGTTTGCACTTTATTTATGGACATGGACAATTGGACATTTAATTTGTCAGAGTTTTTCATTTTGGACATTGGTTGGGGTTAGGGAGAGGGGTGGGTCAGGTGTTGTTGTGGGATTTGTTACATAGTTTATTTTTGTTAGGGGATTAAATTATATATTTATTCTTTACATACAATGTAGTTAATGTTCTGTGGATGGGGTTACTGTTTTACAAAAAATCAATGGAGAGGGAGAAAGAAGCTATGGTCCATTCGGCTTCCTTGTGTTCAATACAAAAAATCAAAAAGAGAGTGGACCACTTGTCCTGTGTAGCCAGGGTCTTTTCGCTGTTGGTTCCTTCATAACTATACACAGGTACGATGGTGGCATAAACTGGGTTACCGCTTACGTGTAATAGTGCAGCATCATCATCGGGTCTTTTTTTGAATGTATGCTGTCCTCCACCTGGAGGAAGACCTTCTGGTTAGACTGTAGCATCCAGACATAAAAAATAGGGAGGGTGTGAGAGGGTTCCTATCTGGTGAATTAAAATCTCTTGGTCATTGTTTCGATTGTGACTTTATTCTTGAAATCTTGATCAGAGAATGATAAAAAGAAAGGAGTGCGGAGTGAGACCGAGTTACTGGTCTGCCGTACTTTTCAAAATGTAGGGGTCAACATGTTTCAGCCTTCTGTAGTGGTCTAAAGGCTTTCATCAGGACCGATAAATGTAGGAAGGCGCATTGTCGCTCCTAAAGCGAATTTTTTTTTCCACTTGTTCTGATTAGTGAGGTCAGATCAATAGTATCTGTACCTAGTGGGGTAGAAAAAGTTATATTCACATATTCTTAGGTGACTAAAAATCATGAGATACTGCTTCATGAAATTCTTTGGTGGAGCTACTTTCGTAGGTGGGAGAAGTGAGGTTAAAAGTGAGTTTAACAATTGGCGAACGGGGGAGGCGGCTATGTGAAGAGAGGGGACGCAAGTTATAGCGAGGTGAATTTAAAAGTGACTATGAATACGTTCTCATTGGTTAAGACTGGAATGCGGACACTTATCTTAGGGTTAATCAGTAAATACATAATGATCATTATCGTGTGTAGTCGATATGTAATTTCGTGACCAATATTGTGTATAGTCGTAGGTGACCCTTTACGTAAATCTATGAATACATTATTGAAGGAGGGGATTAAATAACATTTTAAGTGATAAGAAATCGCCTCTATCAGTGGTTTGGTCATAAGTAAACAAATCACGATCTGTGAATTCGTCATACAAGTTTACCTTCGAAAAAGATATTTGTGTTCTTTAGGTGATGCCCGGGGGCAGGTGGAGAACTCCGTTGCTAGAGTTAAAGGGAAGCACAAGTAGGGAAAATTAGAGGCATCTTACTTCAGTTTATCTCGTAGTCCCACTTGCGGCGGCCATCGGAGCTTACCGGTTCTGTCACGTTCGTTGTCTACATCTGCCTCTTTTCGCGGTGCATCCAATCAGAATGGCCCGTTCAGGCTTGCCGTTAAGAAGTGCAGCGGTAATAGAAGTTGACAAAAGACTCGTTGTTTGTATTTCACGTTGATGGTTGGCATCTGCTCGTGGTTGGCAAAGAGTGTTTGAGCTACAGATACATCATAAACATTACTGTGTGGGATGTGAATACATATGTGTTTGTCTTATGATAGTGTGTTCCCACTATTATAGTTAAATATGTGGTCAGTGGGGAAATGAACAGTACCGAGAGACGGTAGTCAACCAAATATATAAAAATAAATAAATATATGAATATGCTCTGGTTCAGCGCTGGGGCATCATTATTAATCTAAGGTCGCCTCGGTCAGTAATCGTTTTTAGACCAATGTGTGCCGTGTGGTCAGTGGGGAAATGAATAGTACCGAGAGGTGGTAGTTGACCAAATATATAAATATGCTCTACTTGAGTGTTGAGGCATCATTGTTGATCCGAAGTTGCCTCGTTCTGAAATCGTCATTAGGCCAATGTGTGCCAAGGGATATTATCATTCAGGCCTTGTTTGTCCGTGGCCAAACGGTGAATCCAACGTTGTTCTTTTTCAAACAGGATGCGGTCAGCATTATGATTAACAGATCTCAGACTTTCAAGTACAACCCATTTCAGGTCGCTAGTATCATGATTATTCTCTATATAGTGCCTGCTCATTTTAGTTGTCAATCTTTTACAGTTCACGTTGCTTTTATGTTCTGTAATTCTCAGCTTTATTTTTCGGCAGGTCATCCCAATGTACCTAAGATCACAGGGGCAGGTGATCATGTAGATTACATGGCTAGTATTGCAATTTGTGTGCTGACGAGGCGTCCAGGTTAGGTTGGGGAGAAGTTGAATGGTCTTGGTCACTTTAGTCAGATTGCATACCGAGCACGTACCGCCAGGGTAGTGTCCTGTGATTGGTTCCAGATTCCATGCTGCTGTAATGGTCTCTGTGGTGGTTTTTGGAGTTGGTCTCGTGTGTACTAGAAGATCTTTTATGTTCTTCGTTCTCTTATTCGCAAATCTGTGTTTGGGCCATTGTAATGCGTTAGAAGTTAGGATTCTCCAATTCCTGTTGACAATCTTTTTCACCGTGTTGGTTATAGTGTTATAGGTGGTAACACAGGTTAGGAGGTCTTCTGGTTCAACCCGTGTGGACACTTGTAGAAGGTTTTCTCTTGGTTGATTGCGCGCTCTTCTCTGGCACTTTTTGATTATTTTCATTGGGTAATCCCTCTTGACTAATTTTTCTCCTAATTCTTTAGCCTGTGTTTTGTAAGTTTGGAGATCGCTACAGTTCCTCTTCAGTCTGAGAAATTGGCTGAATGGTAAATTGTCTCTGAGAGGGCGTGGGTGAAAACTATGGTAAGACAGCAAGCTGTTCTTCGCTGTGGGTTTGTGGTACGTCTTTGTCTGGAGGAGATTGTTCTCCGAATAGACAGTGACGTCGAGGAAGTCAAGTTGTCGTCTGTCAGAAATGCAGGTAAATTTGAAGCATTCATCTCTGTAGTTGATCCATCCAAGAAATCCTAGTAGGGTTTCAGCAGTGTCTTCCCAAATCATGATGACGTCATCTATGTAACGTTTCCAGAATTTTACTTGTGTCAGGTATGGATTGATGGGATTCTGTATGTATTTTTCTTCAAAATCACTGACATACAGACCCGCCACACTGGGAGCAAAGGTGCTACCCATAGATGTACCGTGGCGTTGTCTGTAGAGAGTACCATTGTCCTCAAAATAATTTTCAGTTAGGGCTAATTTACAACACTGTAACACGAAATGTCTCGGTGTTGAATAAGTCCAGGGCTCTGAGAATAAGATGTTTTCTAAAGTGTCCAAGGTCTTCTGTTGTGGGAGATTGGTGTACAAACTTTCTACATCCAGTCCCACTAGATACATGGTGTTTTCATTATAGACCTGATTTTCTAGTTGGTTCAGGAGGTCTCGTGTGTCCTTAAGGTACGTTGGTGTACGTTGTACCAGGGGTTTGAGGAATTGATCCGCAAACTGTGATAAAGGTTCTAGAACTGAACCAATCCCCGAGACAATGGGTCGTCCTGGTGGTGGAATTCTGTTTTTGTGTGTTTTAGGCAAAGAGTAGAAATATGGTATTCTGGGAGATTTCGTTCTGAGAAAATCAGCTTCGTGTTTTGATATCCACTGGTTGGTCTGTGCTTCTTCTATCATGGAGTTTATGTTGCCTTGTAGTCTCTTAGTTGGGTCATCGGTAATTTTCTCATAGAATTTTTGATCTGATAGGAGGTCTTGACATTGGGTGTCATATCCTAATTTATTCAGGAGAACAATACCACCCCCTTTATCAGCTGGTTTCACAATTATATTTTCATTCCTGCTTAGTTCTTCCATTGCTAGTTTTTCACGTCTCGTGATGTTGACAAATGGTCTCTTGGGCGAGGGTTTGATGTTGTCCACCTCTTTGAGAATAGCTTGTTCAAAGGCTAATACTTCTACTGGGACCAAATGGTTGGGTGGACAGAAGGTAGATTTCGGTCTTAAATTGGTATCACTTGTCGGGGCTTCGTTCTCCTTGTTTTTGAAGAAAGCCTTCAGTTTGATTTTTCTGCAAAATTCTGATAGTTCGCATTTCACTTTAAAGATGTCTAGAGGGGGTGTAGGGACAAAACCTAGTCCCTTGTTTAGTATCTCCTCTTGATCATGAGTGAGTGTAGTATCAGTCAAGTTTATCACCAATGATTTACGTTGCTGGGGCCTGGTTGGTCTTTGGACATGCTCCGGGTGTGTATCTGTCTCTCTTGTTCGTGGTCATTGGGTGTTCATCATGGGGCCCATCATGTGTGGTCCTGGTAGATACGGGTTCATCCATCCCTGGAAATTGGGTACAAATGGTTGGAATAGTTGTTGTGGTTGGTCGTAGAAGTGTGGTGTGGACCAGTTGTTACCTCGTCGTCGTTGATTTCGTCTATATCGGCCTCTTCCTCGTCTGGGATAAGAGCCCTCATCACTGCTCCAATCAGAGTTGTTGCTGGATGTTTCTCCTGTGGAGTCATCATCATATTGATCAGGTATAGTGTAGTCTTCTCTAGAGTAGGGGGGCATCTTCTCAACCGAGAATTTCTTGAGGTCCTTGCTCAGTTTTTGTATTTTGTTCTGAGTGATATATTCTTTGGTCTCGTTCATTTCTCTATTGATCTCCTCCAGTCTTTTTTTATATACTGTGATTTGAACTGATGTTTTGAGTTTGGCTTCACTTGTTTGAATTTTGATTGTCAGAGCCAGAGCCAGTCTGGTGGCTGTTTTTATAATAAGGACCAGATAATCTCTGGTACATTTCCATGAGATGGAGGACCAATCTTTCCTGAAGAGCATGTCTTTCAGGAAAATACGTGGAGCATTCTGTATCCATAATCCTTTGGGTGCCGCATTTGCGCGTAGGTACTCTTTCATTATGATGCCATGAATAGCAGTTCGTACTTGGTCTTTCTTCATCTCGGTCAGATCATCCCACTCATTGGTTTGGGTCAATGTTTGTGCTAAGTCTTTATCTTGTAATAAAGATGATTCGCTAAGAATTGCATTCACCTCATCTTCAGTATAACTCAATCCCTGCTTCTCCGCCATATTTTCGAATGTTAACAAACAATGATCCTACACTTCTCTGTGTAAGGACCGTTATTCGTGGTTTAAAAAAAGGATCAGGGTTTTTTTTTAACTAGAGACTCAACCGTATTGCCGGTGGTCACTCTGGTTTCCAGGTTTCCCACAGCTGCACGCTGCTTAATTACAAAAAATCAATGGAGAGGGAGAAAGAAGCTATGGTCCATTCGGCTTCCTTGTGTTCAATACAAAAAATCAAAAAGAGAGTGGACCACTTGTCCTGTGTAGCCAGGGTCTTTTCGCTGTTGGTTCCTTCATAAAAGAACCCTCATAACTATACACAGGTACGACGGCGGCATAAACTGGGTTACCGCTTACGTGTAATAGTGCAGCATCATCATCTGGCTACACAGGACAAGTGGTCCACTCTCTTTTTGATTTTTTGTTACTGTTTTACGTCACACTGTTTCCTTGCTGCTGCAGGGCCACAGCCAGTGTTTGATTTAAATAATTGGCTGACTTTGTAAGACACAAACAGATAGATGCGGCACCCCTCACTGAGTAGCTTGTCCTACTAGTACTGTCAGTCTCTCCTCTTAGTCCATTATTATACCTCCGCCAAACATCTTTTCTTACCTGTGATTGATGTTTAAGTTAGGCACAGCGATGGCTGCATGGCTGCATGACAATGCAGGTTGGGTTTCCGAAGAGAATGGAGATGCCATGGTTGTGGTGGTAGTAGTAGACATTGGCAGTAGCATTTACGAAAAAAGAAAATGGGACAGTCAGTTGCCTGAGAGAGACTCAATGGAAAACATAATGGTGGAGGGGATAGCCTAGTACAACAAGTAACAAACTATAGTTGTGTCGAGTCACTCAACTAGGCCTACACTCGACACAAGCGTAACCTTTAGTGCTGTGCGTAATAGGATGACAAATCCAATCGATGCCGGCAATTAATGATTATGGATTAGGTTCCTTTGGTAATAAAGTCACCTCGCAAATATACTGATCATGGGGGGCAAGCAGAAGAAGATCCTCCCCCTGCCTTGAAATTGAATTAGTGTTGCTTTCGCCACATCCGCCCCAGCAAGCGTGTGATCAATTATTACATTTAATTTAGTCACACCTCAATAAATCACACAGCCCGGGGGAAGAGGGTTAGGGTTTGATGAATGGTTGGGAAGGGGGTTTTGGGGAAAGGTTTGACAAAGAAAAACAGTACGCATGGACCAACAACAAAACACAATCTTTGTAATCTTATATCCATAAATCTGTTAAGGGTGAAAAAGGAAATGCATGCATGATGATGATAACTTGATGGTTAATGATAAATAGTACTTACTAACTACTACAAGACAATTAGACAGTACAGGGCAGCAGTATATTAATATTATGCAATTTGCCTTGCCTGTCTGCCCTCATAGAGACCCCGATTACATACAGTTTGCGCCAGAGGTAAGCCCGTTTGCGCCCGTTCGCGCATGGTCGGGCATAGGGTCTAGAACCTCTGCTCCAGTATGTAAGCAGCCTCTTACCTAGTCTCGTCGGAGCCTTTTATCGCTAAAAGGTGATTCATTCCCCACATGTTGCCACACTTTAGATTTGGCCTTTGGTCATTCTTCGTGTAATCATTGCTCCTTTAGCGTAACAGAGAGTGGCGAGAATAGAAGATCGCTTGAAGTCGAATTGAAAATGGCATTAGTTAACCCGCGCTCACTGCCTAAGCATGCTGTCGAAATTTCCCTCCTACTTCACTATAAGGCCTTGGATATACTGTTTGTCACAGAAACCTGGCTGGGACCTAATTCGGGTCCGGATATCGTCCAGTCTCTGCCTCCTGGGTACCTGATTCAACATAAGGACAGAGCCTTAAAGGTGGGGGGAGGGGTTGCCATTATTTATAAGGACTATATAGCTTGCCGGCTATTAGAACTCTCGATTCCGGATAGTGAAAGTGTACATTTTGCCATCTCCATTTCTCCAGAGACTTCCTTTTCAGGGTTTTTGATCTATCGCCCCCCGGGCTCTTTGGGGCAATTCCATGAAAAACTGGTCGAAACAGTAATGGACGTAGCCAGTACAGTCTCCAACTTTATGGTGTTGGGGGACTTTAATCTTCATTTTAATAAATCATCGGATATCATAGCCTCAGAAGTAACTAAAGACCTGGGGAGTTACGACTTAAGCCAAAAGGTACAACACCCCACACATCTCAAAGGTAATCTCCTGGGCCCCATTTTTTCAAATATTCCCGGCCTTATCACTGATGTCCCTGACCCGGTTCCCTGGTCAGACCACATGGTAGTTCCTTTTACCTGGAAGGTGCCTCGGCCTAGCATAACCCCAATCTCGCATAGAGGGCTGGCTAGGCATTGGTCCAAACTTGAGCTCTCTGAATGGGCAGAAATTTTGAAGAAGACTGAACCTTCAGCCCATTCGGATGTGGATAGCGCTAATAAGGACGGACTTTAATCAGTGGATAGAACGATCCTTGGATAGCCTGTTGCCTAAAAAACCGACAACATTAAAGAAAGGCCACACTAAACATCCTTGGTTTAATTTGGAGCTAAGAGCCCTTAAACAAGAGTGCAAAAGGGAAGAGAGGCAATGGCGAAAAGAGTTTAGCTGTGAAAAGAAAAGGAGATATAGAGCTGCTCTAAAGAAATATAGGACCGCTCTGATCACCACTAAATCTGTATTCTTCGCAGGTAAAATTGAGTCCTCCGCTAATGCCCCTAGGGAGATGTTCAGAATAGTAAAGTCACTGATGAAAGTACCTGATCCGCCGCCCGCTCCAGATGAATCAGGTAGTCGATGTGAAGAATTGGCGAATTTCTTCAGCACAAAAATTCAAAAGATCATTGACAAGCTCCCACTAATACCCTTAGGCGACCACCAATCATTACTTACCATCCAGGACCAATTGGATCATCCTAGGCTCTCCTCTTTTTCTCCTCTTAGGGAGGATCTCCTACCTCCCCTATTGAATGCCATAAAGAGTGGCTCCCCGCTCGATCCCGCCCCGATGAACATCTTAAACTCAGTTTTGCCTGCCATCAGTAAACCCATGGTGAACGTGGTTAATACATCAATGGAGTCAGCTGTGGTTCCTAGAGAGTGGAAGGTAGCGATGGTCAAGGCTTTGTTGAAAAAGCCCAGCCTGGACTCAGGGGACTTCTCCAACTATCGCCCCATTTCTTTGCTACCGGGGATTAGTAAACTGACTGAGAAGTTTGTTAACATTCAATTGGCCTCTTTTTTGGAATCACATAATCTGCTCCATCCATCCCAAACTGGGTTCAGGAAAGGATAGGGAACTGAAACAGCCCTGCTGAAGGTGGTGGAGGAGGCCAGGAGGATTCTGGACGCAGGTGGCAGCGCGGCCATTATCCTCTTGGACCTCAGCACCACCTTCGATACGGTTAATCACCGTATCCTCATTTCCCGCCTCAGTAAGGCCCTCAAGTGGTTGGAGTCCTTCCTTAGGGATAGTCTTTAAGGTGTTTGAGTATGATCATTGCTCCTGCCCGGTTCTGCTGCAGTGTGGGGTGCCGCAGAGGTCCTCCCTCAGCCCCACACTGTTTAACGTGTATTTGGCACCCCTGGCGGAGATAGTGGCTCCTTTTGGGGTTCAGTTGGTGAGTTACGCCGACGACACCCAGCTGGTGTTCTCTTTGAATCAGGCTGCACATTCTTCTTTGAATTTGTGTAACTGCCTAGAAGCCGTCGCAAGCTGGATGGATCAGTCCCATCTTAGGCTGAATGGTGGAAAGACAGAGTTGATGTTGTTGGGACGACAGGCTATATTTGACAACTCTACTTCCTGGCCCTCTTGCATGGGTCCTGGCCCCATCCCTAAGTCTGAAATTAAAAGCCTGGGGTTCTGGCTCGATGTAGAACTGTCGTTTAGAACTCAGGCTAGAAAAACAGCTGCCACCTGCTTTGGGCTCTTGAAATCCACGCGTAAAATCCTTCCACAATTGCCGCAAAAAGCAAGAAAAATCTTAATACAGTCATTGATTCTATCCAGGATAGATATGGGAATGCAATCTATTTAGGAGCCCCGGTCTCCGCGATTAAACAACTTCAGGTTGTTCAGAATTCGGCGGCAAGGCTACTTACGGGCATCAGTCACCGCTTATCAGCCAGACCCGCATTAAAAACCCTCCACTGGCTTCCGGTGAAAGAGCGGGTCCATTTTAATTCGTTGTGTATGGCACATAAAATCATCCACGGGAAAGGTCCTCCCATCTTAGAAAACATGGTAATGCCCTACAAGCCCTCTCTAAATCTTCGCTCTAACGACCAGAATCTTGCAGTGACTCCAAGAATCAATAGATCCCGCTCCGGTGGCCGTCTTTTTTCACTGAATGTGTCCAAATTGTGGAATTCTCTTCCTTTATCTTTTCGCCAAGAGCCCAGTCTTCTTGTGTTCTGAAGAAGCTAAAAACATGGCTCTTCCCGAGAAATTAGAGATCTCAGATTAGCTAATGGTTCCTCTATCATCCTCTGGTTATCTTTCCTGAGCGCTGGGATGCTTTCGAGTAGCCATGCGCTATTTAAGAGCCTTTTCAATTCAATTCAATTCAATTCTGTTGTACCGGGCTTTCTTTTAAAGATAGCAAAGAAAATTTAAAAATAGCTGTAGGGATGAATTATAAGCAGAGAGCAAACATAATTAATAATAACAACAACACACGGTAGTAATGATTGAAGACAGAAAATGAATCAAATTATTTAAAAGATGATGAAAGTTGATACTGTTACTGTGTTATCCTGGTCAAAATGGAGAGTTGCATCTCAGCATTCCTCTTGGTCCTCCCTTCCATGGATGCTACGTCCATCAATCTTGGGTGATGCCACTGCCTGCCTGTCAGATGTAGATTCATTGGTAAGGTAAGTGTGCATTGTTTTCCCAAGTATAGCACAGGGTAAAAGCCGGCCTGTAAGTGTAAATGGAAAAACAAAAAGGATATTGAAAAATCAATGAATAAAAAAATGCATCAATTACGGTGGAGTGCAACAAGAGAAGAGAACACTTTCAGACTGAGGCAGCATGGATACATCACGTCTACTCTGTTTACAGCATTAAGCTACAACAACAGGACAGAGAAGGTCGACGGCACTAGGCCGTGACCAAACCACAATTTAGCTTAAATTTTGACAGAGCCAGACAAAGCACATATACAGCAACCTAGCGTTTTCAAAATTAAGTGACTAAATCAATGCACCGCTGTCAGTCATACCACTACACTTGACTCCACCACTACACGGACATGTAGGTCTGCTGTGGTTCTTGTTGACTTGTATTCACCTTTTATGCCACATTATGAAACGCAGTTATTCCATCAATCAACTCCCATCCTAAGTACTGACTGACTGCGAAGAGTATAGTATGTGGTCATCATGATCATGATGTCCAACTCAGTCTGTAGTGTATCGAGTGAGTCCAGAGTCCATATTCAAATATCCAATGGATCGCCCTGCAGTAGAAGTACAATTTTGTTATTAAACAACAAGTCTGTTTCCAGCATTAACCTGAAACAGTTACCGGAGGACACAGATACAGCAACATAGCATTTTCCAAAGTAAGTAACTAAATCAACACATGGCTGTCAGTCATACCTCCACTACTACACTCGTGACTACTCGACTCCACCACTACACAAACATGTAGGTCTGTTGTGGTTGTTGACTTATTTACCTTTTATGCCACTTGATTTGAAACGCACGAGTTATTCCATCAATCATCTCCGATCCAACTGACTGAGTGCGAAGATAGTATGGTCATCATCATGGTGTTGTATGTGTTGTCCAACTTCAACTCAGTCTGTAGAGTACGGACTCCGAGTAAGTCCATATTCCATATTAAAAAATGCAACGGATATTGGCCTGCAGTAGTAGGAGTACGATTTGGTTATTAAACAACAAGAAGGGAAACATTGACTGTCACTTGAGTCACTTTTAGTTGGTAGATTAATTACTAGTACAGTTCGACTTCATGCACAACGTCATCAACACAAAAAACAGCAATCACTCTGAGTCTGCATCCAACGCATGCCATCATTACCTGTCTTGCTCTTCTCTTTGGCTGTCAGATGCCTAGTTCTGACAGGTTTGTGTTTTTTTACCGAGGCAGTGGCCTCATTATTACTCCACATTCATTTTGAGTGTTAGTCGCTGTTTCGGTTTTCTTATTCATCTGTTGCACTTGGTCACAGTTGAAGTTTGTTCACATGGTCAGCGCTGTGAGATGGGCTGCGACCTGGGTAGCGGTTATTGGTCAATTGAGTTTGCAGAAATGTGACATGTCAGCAAGTTTCATCGCAGAGTCTTGTCTTTCTCTGCCAAGTACCTTCTGTTCTGACATTGATGAGCTTTTGATGCCTGCCGAGGCAGTAGCCTTCTGACAGTGATGAGTTTACTTTTGGATGCCTGCCGACTGGCGAAAGCCTTCTGACAGTGAAGAGTTTTGGATGCCTGCAGAGGCGGTAGCCTTCTGACAGTGATGAGTTTCGGCTCAGAAGCAAAAAGAGGATAACTATAGTCATGTTCCACTTCTTCTAGAGGGACTGTTAGAGGTAACATTTCTTGTACTATTCTCCATCCAATGTCTGGCTTGAGGGAAATGTATTTAGGGTGAGTCAGGAAGATGGAGCAGGACTCTGAGGAGTGGACAGTTAAATGCACAGAGGTGCAACTCTAATATAGAAATAAAAAGAGAAGACGGTGGTGATGGATTTGTTGTGATTTGTACCAGAAAGACAGAGACACACACAAATAAAGGAAGGAAGAAAGTAACAATTTGAAAGCCTAGTTGTCAGGGAAGAGGAGCTCGTCCTCAAACTCTGGTGGTTTGATCAGAAGTAGGTCATCTAACACAGTACTTCCATCACCTAAATCGCTCTCCTCTTCCTGCTGTGATACAGGTATTTTGTACTCTGGTGGTATAAGGTGCTGATTCATTTTGATCATGGTTAACCTCTCCACGCTTTTGGGCGAGAGACTGGTCCTTTTCACAGTTACAATGGCACCAGCAGCACTGAAAACACGCTCAGAAGAGACACTTGCGACAGGGGAAGCCAAATACTTTATCACCAGCCTGCTGAGCACTGTCCATTGGCTTCTTTTCCCATACCAATACACCAATGGGTTTGGATCCTCTGTTGTGTCATCCAGATAGGCCTGGACCATACGCTCAATGCTCAGGGGAGCTCTGATTTGCTTGGCCTCTTTTGCCTGTGCATCAGCACTGGACTTACCATACCCATGCCGTAGAAACCAATCAGTTGCAGATTATACTGTGGCTGATGATCCTGTTCTTGCTGTTGTTGATGTTAGTGGTATTGTTGGTGACTGCTGGGAGGCAAACACGCTGCCCTCAGGCTCTGAAGTAGAACTTGACTCTGGATGACCTGTAGTACTTGTTCTGGCATGGGGTGGGGTTCGTTTTCGAAGTCAGTGGCTTCCTCAGCAATCAAAGTTTTGTACTTGGCAACATCCACTTCTGAAAAAGGAATTACTGCCTTACTGTTCAGAAATACTTTGTACCGTGGATCCAAAATTGTGGCAGTAATGTAATGTTGATGTGACACAATGTTATTTTGAATCTTTGTATTTTCAGATAAGCGAATGGCTAAGGAGTCCGCCAAATAATATGCGTCTTGTTTGTCATCCACACCTTCGTACGTTTCAGACACCTTCTTCAGCTGTTGCACTAGCATGTGCAACAATGGGATAGCTTGGCCCATAGTACAGTCCTCCCTGCTGACTTCACGTTTGAAGACCTCAAAAGGAAGTAGCATCTCTGTCAGGCATTTAACAAGGTCCCATTGCCCCATCTCAATGGTCATGCCACTCACAGTAGGATCCCCTAATCTTTGCATGACATAAGCATTGAGTGGTATGTACTGCTCAACAGATGATCAAGCATGTAATAAGTTGAGTTCCAACGTGTTGGTACCTCCTGGATGAGTGCTTTGACTGGCATTTTATGCTCACGTTGAATGACCCTCAGCTGCTTCCAGGCTTTAAAAGATTGGCTGAAATGTGTGCATATTCTTCTGCAGGTGGCCAGTAAGTTGCTGACTTTGTATTCATTTTTCAGAAAGTCTTGAACAACAATGTTAATGCAGTGTGTCAAACACTGGACCCTGAAATAGCCACCATCTTTTATGGCCCTAACTACATTACTGCCATTGTCCGGGGCAACAAAACCAATGTTAGACCCTCTTGGGCGCAGCCACTCAAAGACCTTGCTGTTAAACTCATCCAAAATGTTTGCAGCAGTATGAAATTTCTCCATGGCAAACATGGCTACAGTTGCATGTTTGCGAGTGGCATGAAAAATCTCAGCAGTGTCAACACCAGCAGATAACTTTTCTCTAACCCCCACAAAAGAGATACAGTGTGCAGTGATGCACATGTAATCAGTGACTTGGCAACTGGTCCACATGTCTGTTGTCAGGTGGATACTCTGAGCAGCACTCTGCTTCAAGGCTTTTCCAAGCAATTCCAGCACGTCGTGATGTAGTGCTGGAACAGCAACTCTGGCGAAATAGTAGCGGCTGGGAACCTGCCTTTTTGGGTAGATGGCTGTCACAAATTCCAGAACACCCCCCCCTTCAACAAAAGAAAAAGGGAGAAGGTCCACTGCTAACATTTTAGCCAGCTTCGCATTGTACAAACGTGCTATTGGGTGGTTGCGTTCGTACTGCCCCTCCGCCCTAAACATGCTGATAATGGTAGGCTGCATGGTTTTCCTTTCTGTTAGGCTCAATGATGCACTTTTTTTCATTGCGGTACTCCTTGCTGTCTCAGGTTGACTCTTAGTCTTGTGCCACTAAGATTTTGCTGAGGATTTGGGCGATACCACTGCACTGCTGGGGACAGGGCTACGTTGTGTACCACTACCAGAGAGAATGTCTCCCTCTCCTTCCTCTTTCACCGTGATCGGATCTTCTACTCGTTTATCCCCACCAACAGCAATGGTTGCAGTTTTTATGCGGCGAAGGTGGTCCTCCCAGTCGATCAAGTGTTGTTTTTTCAGATGGCTTATTGACCTCCGGTACCATAGTTTGTACCAAGCTTACCCCGACTAACAGAGGTATTACAAATGGAGCATATAGCAATGTTCTCCTCCTTTTCACTAACCGTAAAGAAGTCCCAAACTGGGGAGCTTAACTTTTGTCTCCTGCTGGAGGTGCCACTTCCAATGCTGGATGAACTGGAGGGTGTGCGTTGAATTTGACTCTGTGCAGTACCACTACCTACTTCTACTGAGGTGGTGGTTTTGCTGGATGTAGGTCGCTACCGGGCCTTTGCTAATACAAATATGGAAGCTGTAGATGGTGTTGGTGTAACCTGTTTTGGTGTTATCCGTGCCACATCCCTCACAGCAATTTGGGATGTGGTAATGTCGGTCTCCACTGGGGCGGGAGTGATGTCCATGACGACTGGCTCATCATCATCCTGCTGTTCTACATCGACCTCCATAAGTGTAAGGCTTTCTGGAACCTTCCTTTTCCCTAGCCTGGTCTTGGGACGTGTCTCCCTCTCAGACTCAGTTTGTGGCTCCCAAGTGGCATCTAGATCAGCAGAAGGGGTGCTTGGCAAAGAACTTGATGGACTAACCCTCCTTTTCCTTGCTGGATATGTGGAAGACAATGTATCTTCTGAATGAGTGGCTTCCTCTTCTTCTTCCTCTGCATGAGGCTCGATTTCCTAAACTGTCCCTAATTCGGGAGGAACAACTACTATTGTGGACTGTGGTTGCGGCTGTTGTTGACCACTTATCTGCTGTGTTTCCTCCTGCGTTGATTGGGTACTACTTTGAGATAGCGATAAGTTTATCTCAGGCTCAGCATCACTGGTTTCCACCATTAGGCTGGCTACCTCTTCCATACTCATGTGCTTGGGCCTGGGTTGGGCCCACTGATGCGGAGGTGCTGCCCCCAGCTTGCCCCGGGAAACCGCTGCTGCAGGTGTAATTTTGGTTACCCAAAAAAGGTTTTGGGCGGCACACCAGACTTAAGTGTCACTTCCCTCTTCTGTTCCTTCTTCTCAATAGCAACTTTCTTGGTACTGGAGAACCTGGTACCTGCTTTCTTTGGGTCCATCTTCTTCAGATGTCAGAGGCACTCAGTTGCACAAGTTGCAGAGATGTCTGGTCAGATCACACGTCACGTCGTGTACAGCAGCAGAACGTCTGTCTGGCAGTACAATGGGCGATGATGACACACCTCCTCCTCAGTCTTTTGTGCACCTAAAAGCAAAAAAGCCAGAAGAACATCAGTTAAATGTGGAATTTGTTATGCTTAAATTACTAATAGTACAATCAAACATATATAATGTATAACTTAGTGTGTGGTGGTCACAATTCTTAAATTTTAGTAACTCAGTGAACAACAACAGTGTAGCCATTTATGAGACTTTGACAACAAGGGCTTTCCTGGTGTACTGTGTACACTCAAGAAGAATAAGAATAGCAAAGAACAAAAACAAAAATACAAATGTAGTGGAGCCTGTTTGGCCTTAATTTGTGCCTCACGTGGGATGAATGCAGCATCAGGGAGCTGCAGCTGGCAATGGGGATGGCAGCAGTAAGCCAAGAGGAACAATGGAAAGACACGCAGGCCTGTGTGGCAAAAACAGCACACTACTAACTACCACCACAATATGGCCCCCAGCCACATGGTCACTCACAGGCACAAGGCACGGAAAACAATGAACTCAATCAGGCCTATATGGCCAGACAAAGGATGCCTGATCAACAACACAGATTTAATGCAAAAACAAAAATCCACATGGCTAAAAAGGTTGGAAAGTTACACAATAACCACAACAACAACACATACACATGCAACAAAGGCATTTATTTAACACATCCAAAAAGTGAAATACTCCCCAAAAACCACATTTTGCAATTCAATCCAATGCCATCCATGCCCTAAATGATGTTTAAATTCAACAGACAACACAAAAACAGTTGTTTCATGCACCCATGATGATTGATGAGTTCCTCTGGGCCTACTGGCAGACTAGGCCACAAGCTTGGAGGCCTATGGCAAAAGCATAGTGGCTGGTCCCACAAAATGGCCGCCACCACATGGCCAGGCCACCCACAACAACAAGAAAAGGAAGACAAGACAGACAATGCAGGCCTATGGCAAAAGCACAATGCCTGGCTTCACAAAATGGCCGCCATCCACATGGCCAAGCCACCCACAATAACAAGAAAGGGAAGACAAAGAACAGGACCAGGAAGTTGGAGACTCTGGGGAACTTCCTTCCTCTTTAAAAAAATTGTAAAAAAAAGAAAAATGACTGCTTGCTCAAAAAACTACAGCCAAATTACAACCTGAGTAGTCTTTTGAGCAAAATGAACAAAATCATCATTTTCGAGAAGGGTTTATGCTGCTCAAGAGATATTCTTCGCCAGATTGCAAATTCTGCGTGTTCGGCATCGCGATCTTAACAAAAGGTCGTTATCGCACGCGCGAAAACGCATATTGAGCGCGCCGAAGAAGAAAAAAAGTGAAAGTCTGCGTTGTTGCGCAGTGCGGAGTTGCCAAAACTCCGCAAGCTGAACGCCCAGGGTTACCTACTGGCTGAAAAGGCCTATTTATTTAACACACACCAAAAAACTGAAATACTACCCCAAAAACCACATTTTGCAATTCAATCCAATGCCATCCATGCCCTAAATGATGTTTTACATTCAACAGACAACACAGAAACAGTTGTTTCATGCACCCATGATGACTACTGGCAGACTAGGCCACAAGCTTGGAAGCCTATGGCAAAAGCACACTGCCTTGCTCTACAAAATGGCCACCACCCACATGGCCAGGCCACCCACAATAACAAGAAAGTGAAGACAGACAATGAAGGCCTATGGTAAAAGCACACTGCCTGGATGGCACCACAAAATGGCCGCTAGCCACCCACAACAAAAAGAAAAGGAAGACAGACAATGCAAGCCTATGGCAAAAGCACACTGCCTGCCTTCACAAAATGGTCGCCACCCACATGGCCAGGCCACAACAACAATGTAACGCCCTGAACGTCTCAGGATCGTTTAACAGACACGATAATGAGAACGCAACCACTTGTGAAGGTTCAGTTATTTTAATGAAGGCAAAAATAATACAAGGAATAAACAAAGGTTATAGTCACTGGAATCCTCCAAGCTAAGTACGTTACCAGCCCACAGCACGGATGGTCCTAACCGTCCTCTGCATATACGCCGATCCCGGCGTATGCCAACAGAGGGCAGAAATGAAATGGCCGACAATGCCAATCGGTAGGCTGTGAGGGGCACGAAGAGTGTTGGGGAGAATCGAGGAGTCAGGGAAACACCCAGCCGGGGTCTCTACCTGAAGGGAGCAGCCGCTCAACCTCTTCCTCAGACTGCACTGGGACGCAGAGTCACCTCCTGGTGATGCGTCACCGATACCCCAATCACAAGCAAAGAAGACTGAACCGAGAGCAGCCGCTCGATCGATCCTGTGGACTTCCGAGTCTGTAACGCGGCAAACACCTCCTGGTGTGCGTTACAGCTGGCAGTCCCTGTATCTCTGGTCGGGCTGGGAGTTACGACTCCAACCAGCAAAAGCGCCACTGCGCTTTGACTCAGCCGAGTCAAAAAGCGAAGCTCAATGGTTATCCGGTAGAGCTTCCAGGTCCTTCACAGGTGACGATGGGGCAAGACACGGCCCAGGGAGTAACGACTCGACCTACCTCCGTTCTTGCCTTACTGGAGCACCACTCCGGAACACTGCTTCTTCACTAAGCAGGTACGTCGGTGTAAACACAATATCCGACAGCGTTGTACCTCCCGTTCCTCCCTTTATAGGGCGTGTTTTCCTTGAGTTATGTAACAGCTCTCCTGTTTACATAAGGGCGTGTTTTCCTTGAGTTATGTAACAGCTCTCCTGTTTACATAAGGGCGTGTTTTCCTTGAGTTATGAAACAGCTCTCCTGTTTACATAAGGGCGTGTTTTCCTTGAGTTATGTAACAGCTCTCCTGTTTACATAAGGGCGTGTTTTCCTTGAGTTATGTAACAGCTCTCCTGTTTACATAAGGGCGTGTTTTCCTTGAGTTATGTAACAGCTCTCCTGTTTACATAACCTCTCAACCGCTAAGCATCCTGGGAGATGTAGTCCGTTTTCGCTGGTTACCGTTTTCCTCCCCTCGCATGACAGGAATTCTTGACAGTACATCCTCCCACTCAGCGGCTCCCCACGGGTCCAGCGCTGGCAGGAAAACGCCGATGGAACAAGGAGACCAAGCGCGGAGCATGAACCCCTTCAGCCGGTTCCCATGACTGCTCCTCCGGGCCATAGCCTTTCCACGCAACCAGGTACCACAGCTTCCCCCTGCGCCATTTGGACGCCCGTATGCCCGACACTTCATACTCCACCTCCGACTCCACGCATACCGGCCTAGGTGTCCCAGACGGCTTGGAGGGTGCTGGTTTGAGCAATGATACATGAAATACAGGGTGTATCCGCAATGACTGGGGCAAGCACACCTTCACGGGACCCATACACTTGGTAATTCGATAGGGGCCCATGTACTTGGGATGGAACACACTGTTCTTTCGAAACCTCATGTTTCTAGTGGATATCCAGACGTAGTCTCCAGTGCGGTACAGTGGCCCGGGCCTTCTCTTCCTGTCTGCCGCAGCCTTGTATCTTCTCTTGGCCTCTATTAGGACAGCCCTTGAGCGCATCAACGTGTCTTTTATGTGTGCCACCCTGTCCGCTGTGGCGGGAATCCTGTCCTCTCTGAACGGATGTAGAAATGGCAAGAACCTGGGATGTTGGCCATAGTTGCTATAGAACGGAGATGACTGTGTGGAGCTGTGAGTGGCGTTGTTATAGGCTATCTCTGCAACCCATAGCAAGTCGACCCATTCTTCCCTGCCCTGGTCCACAAAACATCGCAGATACTGTTTGAGCGTTTGGTTCAGGCGCTCGGTTTGGCCGTCCGTTTGAGGGTGGTAGCTGGTGGACAGGGCGGTCTTAACATGCAGCGCAGTGCACCAAGTCTTCCAGAATTGCGCAGTAAACTGCGATCCCCGGTCCGACACGATCACCCCAGGTAATCCATGCAGTCGTACCACATTCTTTAGGAGTAGTGACGCCAATTCCCCGGCCGTAGGGACTCTCTTGCAGGGGATGAAGTGCCCCATTTTCGTCAAGTAATCCACCACCACCAGTATTGCCGTCATCCCCTGGTCTACCGGTAGGCCCACCACGAAGTCCAGTGATATGCTATCCCATGGTCTATCCGGGGTCGGAAGTGGATGTAAGAGCCCTTGGGTTCGGCCATGGTCGGCCTTCATGGTAGCACACGTAGGACACTCCTGTCCCCACCTCCTGACATCCACTCTCATGGTTGGCCACCAGAAATGCCGTCCCATGCTAGCCACCGTTTTTTCAAAGCCCAAATGACCTGCGCATGGAGAGTCATGGCACCAGATGAATGCTTGTTTCCTTAGCCTAGGCGTGGGTATCAATAGGCACCTGCCCTTCAGGGGTATCCCGTCCTTCAGCTGCCATTCTCTGTGACTGAGGAGCCACCTCCGCCATGCGAATGACCTGATCCCTCTCTTTATTCCCCTCAGGAAAGTGTCCGGTTGGATAAACCCCAATACCATCCTCGGGGAAATGATGGAATGCTCGGTCGCAGGCAATGGTTCCTTAACTGCAGATTGACGGGACAGGGCGTCCGCCTTCCGGTTTTCCGTCCCCGGCCGATATGTGATGCGGAAGTCGAACCCCGCAAAGAAGATCATCCACCGCAGCTGTCTGGGAGAAAGGTGTCTTGTGGCCGTCATGAACTGTAGGTTCCAATGGTCCGTGTACACCGATACCACATGTCTTGCCCCCATCAACCAATGCCTCCATTCGGTGAAGGCGTCCTTGATTGCGAGAAGCTCCTTCTCCGCAATATGGTAGTTGCGTTCGGCGTCGTTGAGTTTGCGGGACATGTACGCAACGGGATGAAGCACCCCTGTGTCGTGGTTGCGTTGGGACAAGATAGCCCCCAGCGCCACATCCGATGCGTCCGCTTCCACCACGTAGGGGAGATCCGGATCGGGGTGAGCCAACACCGGCGCCTTACCAAAGGCGCTTTTCAGGGCCTCAAAGGCTTTGTTCGCTTCAGGGGACCAGACAAACTCCTTGGACTTCCTCAGTAGCTGTGTGATTGGGGCCACCAATCCTGAAAATCCATCTATAAACCGCCTGTAAAAGTTGGCGAAGCCAATGAAACTTTGGACGTCCTTCACGCTTTGGGGCACCGGCCATTCTTTCACCGCCTTGATCTTTCGTTCTGCCATCTCCTGTCCCTCTGGACTCAGCATCACTCCGAGGAATTCCACGGATGTGACGTGGAAGTCACACTTGCTGAGTTTACAAAACAGCATGTTTTCCCTCAGCTTTTGGAGCACAGCTTTGACGTGGTGTACGTGCTCCTCCACACTGGACGAATAGATGAGGATGTCGTCGATATATACGACCACGTAGATATCCAACTCCTCTCTGAATACCTCATTCAAAAAGTACTGAAAGGCTGCCGGGGCGTTGCACAGACCGAACGGCATGACGAGGTACTCAAAAAGGCCGAACCTGGTCTTAAAGGCGGTCTTCCACTCGTCTCCGTCCCTCATGCGCACCAGATGGTATGCCCCTTTCAAATCCAACTTGGTGTAGATACGAGCTTACTTGACCTGTTCCAGAAGTACACTGATGAGAGGCAAGGGGTACCGATTCTTTACGGTTATCGCATTCAATGCCCTAAAGTCCACACAGGCTCTCAGCTCCCCATTAGCCTTCGGGATGAAGAAGAGTGGCGAGGCGGCCGGAGACTTGGACGGGCGGATGAATCCTAGCTTGAGGAGTTTATCCAGGTACCCCCGGAGATGCACGTTTTCAGGCTCCGTCAGGGCATACAGCCTGCCGCTGGGAACGCTGGCCCCTGGCACCAGGTCGATCTGGCAGTCAAACTGTCTATGTGGTGGTAGTACTTCCGCCTTCACCTCATCAAATACATCCTCAAAACTGTGATAAGCCTGGGGGAGAGCCACATCTTTTTCTGCCGCTGTAGCCACCGTCTGACTCCCGCTCTCATCTGCGTCAAGGGATTCCCTTCTTATTCCACAATGCAGGATGCAATACGGTGACGTCAGTTCGATGCGATGTGTTGGCCAATCCACAGAGGGGTTGTGTTTCTGTAGCCACGGCAATCCCAATATGACGCCATATTGGGGCGCTCGGATGATGTTAAAATCGATTTGTTCCAAATGGTTCCTCCCACATCTCATCGGAAGGACCCCCGTGTGCTGCCCGATGGGCCCCGTCACCAATCGCCTTCCGTCTACAGCATAGACGTCTTCGGGTACAGCTTTGGGAAGAAGCACTAGCCCTAGCCTGCATGCCTCGTTGTGGTCCATAAACATGCCAGTGGCCCCTGAATCCACCATGGCCACAACGGGTATCCACTGGTCATGCACTCCCACGTGCACCGTGAGAAACAGGTGTCGTTGTCCCTTAGTGACCGAGTTGGAAAGTGAAGGGATGGATGAGTGACTCCGAGATGCCCCTTCTTTGGTCTGGGAGTCCTCTAGTTTTCCGCCGGTACGTCCACCACGGCTGTTACCGACCGGTTGGCCCGATAACGTGACGTCTTCGGTTTGGCAGGGCATTCACGTACGTAGTGGCCTTTTTTGCCACAATATAGGCACAATCCTTGTTTACGGCATGACTCTTTCTCCGTGGCTGTGAGGCTCGCTCGTATTGCGCCGATGTCCATGGGTTCTCCCTTGGAAGCGGTGGAAGTTTCAGGACTTCCCACTGTCACATAGGATGGAAGGGATTTTCCTTTTCTCCCATGATCCCCCTTTCTTTCACTTAGCCTATGTTCCAGCCGTAATACCAGGTTGATAAGGCCCTCACATGTCTTGGGTTGTGGGTCAATATGAGCCACGGCGTCCTTGAGCTCATCGCACAGCCCGTGATGGAAGAGCGCCGTCTGTTTAGCAACAGGCCACTTGGTTTCCGCAACCAGCCTTCGGAACGCGTTGAGATACTGCACCAGGTCGTTGGATCCCTGTCTCAACTCAAGCATTTCACGGTCCGCCGTGTACGAGTCAGCCCTTCTGTCGAAGACTTTCAGGAATTCCTCGCGAAAAGCACCCCAATCACATAAGATGGGGTCGTCCCTGCTCACCAGAGGTACGGCCCATTGTGCCGCGTTTCCAGCCAAATAGGATATAAGGAAAGCCACACGAGCCTGACTCGTGGGGAACGCCCTTGGTTTGCACGATAAATGTAGCGCCACTTGTGTGAGGAATACCTGCACTGTGTTAGGATCCCCACTGTACCTCTCTGGTGTTGCCAAGGGGACGGCTACCGGCATTTCCACTACTACCGCAGGGGTCTGGTTCGTGAGGGAGGTGCTGGGCATGAGCGGGTCCAATTGGATAGCATCCAGTCTGGCTTTTACATCGGCTATTTCTTGCCTGGAGGCAGCCAATTCAATTTGCACGGTCGCTAAAGCAGCCAGCACATCATCAAGTGTTGCCATGTCTGTTATCGACCGGGAGACAGTTAGTGTTATTAAGGTCGGATATTTTGTAACGCCCTGAACGTCTCAGGATCGTTTAACAGACACGATAATGAGAACGCAACCACTTGTGAAGGTTCAGTTATTTTAATGAAGGCAAAAATAATACAAGGAATAAACAAAGGTTATAGTCACTGGAATCCTCCAAGCTAAGTACGTTACCAGCCCACAGCACGGATGGTCCTAACCGTCCTCTGCATATACGCCGATCCCGGCGTATGCCAACAGAGGGCAGAAATGAAATGGCCGACAATGCCAATCGGTAGGCTGTGAGGGGCACGAAGAGTGTTGGGGAGAATCGAGGAGTCAGGGAAACACCCAGCCGGGGTCTCTACCTGAAGGGAGCAGCCGCTCAACCTCTTCCTCAGACTGCACTGGGACGCGGAGTCACCTCCTGGTGATGCGTCACCGATACCCCAATCACAAGCAAAGAAGACTGAACCGAGCGCAGCCGCTCGATCGATCCTGTGGACTTCCGAGTCTGTAACGCGGCAAACACCTCCTGGTGTGCGTTACAGCTGGCAGTCCCTGTATCTCTGGTCGGGCTGGGAGTTACGACTCCAACCAGCAAAAGCGCCACTGCGCTTTGACTCAGCCGAGTCAAAAAGCGAAGCTCAATGGTTATCCGGTAGAGCTTCCGGGTCCTTCACAGGTGACGATGGGGCAAGACACGGCCCAGGGAGTAACGACTCGACCTACCTCCGTTCTTGCCTTACTGGAGCACCACTCCGGAACACTGCTTCTTCACTAAGCAGGTACGTCGGTGTAAACACAATATCCGACAGCGTTGTACCTCCCGTTCCTCCCTTTATAGGGCGTGCTTTCCTTGAGTTATGTAACAGCTCTCCTGTTACATAAGGGCGTGTTTTCCTTGAGTTATGTAACAGCTCTCCTGTTTACATAAGGGCGTGTTTTCCTTGAGTTATGAAACAGCTCTCCTGTTTACATAAGGGCGTGTTTTCCTTGAGTTATGTAACAGCTCTCCTGTTTACATAAGGGCGTGTTTTCCTTGAGTTATGTAACAGCTCTCCTGTTTACATAAGGGCGTGTTTTCCTTGAGTTATGTAACAGCTCTCCTGTTTACATAACCTCTCAACCGCTAAGCATCCTGGGAGATGTAGTCCGTTTTCGCTGGTTACCGTTTTCCTCCCCTCGCATGACAGGAATTCTTGACAAACAAGAAGCATAAGCCAAGGGGAACAAAGGAAAGACATGCAGGCCTATATGGAAAAAGCAGCACACTACTAAACTACCACCACAAAATGGCCCCGAGCCACATGGTCACTCACAGTCACAGCAGGCCATGGAAAACAATGAACTCAAGCAGGCCTATATATGGCCAGACAAAAGAGACCTGCTAAACAACACCGCTTTAATTCAAAAATGCAAAAACGAAAATCCACAGGGCTAAAAAAGGTTGGAAAGTTACACAACAAGCACACACACACATCCAACAAAGATATTTATTTATTAACATACACCCAAAAAGTGAAATACACCCCAAAAACCATTGTTAGCAATTCAATCCAATGCCATCCATGCCCTACCTGATGTTTAAATTCAACAGACACCACAGAAACTTGCTCCCATGAGTACCTCTGGGCCTACTGGCTGAAATTACAATCAAAGAAAAACAACTAGGCCCCTACTTAAACTACAGGCCACCCACAACAATAACTTTTAAAACGATAAAAATCCCCAAAAGATGTAGGTACAAACAATGCCCCAATCAAACAAACAAGTACACCAATTCTCCAACTTACTTGTAAAACCTCAAATCCAAAAGTCCTCAAATCTAATCCAATGATATGATGCAGCAGACAGACACAAAAAGTGATCCTTCCAGCTCCAAATCCAAATAAAAGTGAACAGCACATGGACAAAGCACTGGGAGGAGCCTGCTGGACAGGAACTGGAAGTTGAAGACTCAGGGGCACTTCCTTCCTCTTGGAAAAAAAAGTACAAAAAAGAAAAAGGACTCCTTGTACAAAAAACTACAGCCAAATCACAATCGGAGGAGTTTTTTTGAGCAAAATGATCATTTTAGAGAAGGTTTTATGATGCTCGAGAGATATTCTTTGCCAGATTGCAATTTCTGCGTGTTCGGGATCGCGATCTTACCAACACTGCCGCCGGAAGTCAGATGGCGCGTCCGAATGACGTGTTTGCGTTCGCACACTCTCGTGGGATCGTGCGGCTGGATACCAAATCTCGTGGCGCACGCGAACGGATTGGAAATCTCGTCAACGAACGCGCGCACGAGAACTCATATTGAGTGCACGGAGGACAAAAACAACTCCGCTATGTTGCAGATTGCATAATGTTCAGTAAATACGCGTTCTACGCGAACTGCGAAGTTACCGAAACTCCGCGAGCGTAGCGCTGTTCACCGCCCAGGGTTAGGCATGTACAGACTCATTTGATTCTTGAGTTGTCCCATTTAATTTTCCCCAATTTGTCTCTTTTGGGGGAATTTTTCCTTTTAAGAAAGTAATCACTTGGTGATACTTTTTTCATCACATCCTCTGAGGGTGCTCCTGTTTTAGCATCTCTTGGATATTCCTCACTTGGCCAATCAATTGTAATTTTACATTCTGTCCACAAATCTGCAGGTACCACAATGTCAAACAAACCGTCCAGGTCCTTCAACAAAACCTTTGACACCTTCATAAACCTCTCAACCTGCTTATACCACTCCACTGGGTTTTCTCTCAATTTCGGAAAATCATTTGTAAATTACAAAATATCCTGTCTACTCCATGGGACATGAACAGATCCACCACCAGGTACTTCTCTCATGGGACAAAACCTCTCTGCCTTTTCTGTGTCTTTCAATAAGAAAGCAGATGTCGACACTTCCCTAGTCTTTGCTTCCTCTTTCTTTTTTGTCCACCTAGTTTTCCACTTGTCCATATCTCCACACTTCTGCAAAATGTTCATTAGTTCTTTTACTTGTAATTTTCTACCAGACACATTCATGTTTTCCAACTCTTTGTCTGTAAATTCCACTCGATAGGGTTTTTGAAATGACTTAGATTTCCCTGTATCTATTACAATCTCCGCAGCCATTTCCATCAGTTTTTCATGATATACCTTTGCATTTCGCGTAATACTCCTACATACAAACAACAATTCTTCTTCATTATAATCATTCAATCTTCCTAATCCCACATTTCCAGAAATCATTTCCTCTAATTCCACTTTCAATTTATAAATGTCTAAAATCTTTGGGACTGAACTAGATCTTTCTATTCCCTGTGACCACCTTTCCAAATCTTCCGGAGTGACAGCTGTTGTTCTTTTAGTGATTGGAGGGGCTACTGTCCCTCTCTCCCTTCCATGATCAGGTAAACTTCTTTTTGGAGTTCCAATTACTCCCCTATAGGGAGATCCATTAATGAAATGACTGAACTACACTCACTGGCTTGATCTTCCGCAATTATTATTTCTGTTCTGGGGTTGCTCATTGGGGCAGGTACAGTTTGAGAATTTTGAACATTCACTTTATTTCCGAATAATGGTATAACTGGACCTATGGTTACAGGTACTGCCAAGGCATCTTCGGGAAATTTCAATTGATTTATTTTCTGTATCAATTCTTCTCTATTTTTGTTCAGAGCCTCGATTTCTTTTTCTTGGAGTACTCTATTCGTCATGTTATCATGTAAAATCTGCAGGACTTAAGGAGTTCCTAATACTGGGGCACTTGGGGTGACTATTCTATTGAGTCCTTCCTGATATGTAGGAGGATTTTTAGTTAAAATATCCTCTAATAACTCATCTTCCGATTCACCATACCCGGTCACACTCAGGTGCTTGGTTTTCTCTCTACACTTACTTGTCTGCTCTTCAGCTGTCAACACTGGATATAACCCTTCTGATACCATTGCTCTTCTCCATTGTTTCATCTGATCTTCTCGTGATTCATTCATGTATCTGGGGAAAAATCATTTAATTCTCCCTCTTCCGTGCTTCTCTCTCTCGTATGACTCCCATTCTTCTAAAGCTTAATACTGAGTTAATCTAGGTCTTGGTTCTAAATCATTCCTTCTCGTTCTCAAATTCTGAAGAACTCTCCCAGTAAATGTACCATATTCTGGGAAAGCCAAGACTCCATCACCTTTGGTTTAATCTACCCAATTCTCCAACCATAAACAGGTATGATAATCTCTCTCCATCATCATAAATGAAACAGGTGTTTTTGGTGGAGGGATAAGAATCCTCTCTCTAGTCAATACAGGCTTGTCTTTCTTAAAGACATTTTTAATTCTCTTTATCAATGACATTTTTCTCCCTTCCCCATACTTTTTGGGTAAATATCGATGTACAAAGTTGTATTCTGCAAATCCTAAAAATCTCCTATCTGGGCGATTTCCTGTAACAGCCTATTCCCAATCTCGCATCCAATCTTAGTGCAACTTGTAATTTCCCAATCCAATCAGACTCACACTCGTGGCATGATCAATCCCAGCGCGGCACACTGTGACGTCAGTCTAGCTCCGGCGACTGACCCTCCCTTCACAAGGTAATGTAAAACTTTCTCACTAATTTTATTAAATTCTTCATTAGTAACAACATAAAAACATTCGCTACTCTGCCTGTTCCACTGAACAAAGGACAGATTTATTTTCACTGCGAGTAACACATTCCGCTTACTCTTCACAAAGTAAGAACTACTGTTTACTCTTCATACACTACGATTAAAACTTTCCGCTCACTCTTTATTGAGTAAAGTCTTCCGTTTACTCTTCACTCAAGCTCAGAAAAACCTGCTACTCCTTCGGTGTTACCCTTTCCAGGTTATATAAGACCAAAATTTCACCAGCGAACTCTTTTGCTGTCACTCTAGCTCAGAAGAACCTGCTACTCCTTCAGTGTTACCCTTTCTAGGTGATATAATGACTAAACTTTCACCAGCAAACTCTTTGCTTTCAATCACTCTCACTTTTATACAATATAGTCCCTAATTTAACACTGCCAGCCCTGCATAGCTTCTCAGTGCTATTCCAACAGACAAATAACCTCAGAGCAGTGTGGCTACTTCCACCACTCGCTGTTCCTTCCCGGGAGTTCCAGGTATCACTATACCCGTGTTCCAGACTATATAAAACGCGACGCGGTCGTATTTGTTAAAACATAACATTAATAATCAATAATCAATTATCAATAATCAATATTCATTACCAAACTAGTCAATAATAACCATAACTCTGCTACCAGAAAACTGATCCAGCGGCGCACCAACAGCAGATACTCCAACTACATATATTGACCGGGGCCTATCAATATTGCATACACTTTAGTTCACTTGGTTAACCGCTGGAGGGTGTTTGTTTATCACTGATCAATAAGTTCTTTCCATTTGGTCGATGATCAAATTAATTGGAACTAGTTGATGGTGATGATGCACATATCCAACCTTGCAAATAATTCATCAATAATATTAAACACAGACTCAGTAAGTTTTCAAAACCTTTATCTAAAATTTTAAATGTGAGTGAACCATTCAAAATACACCACGGACACCTCCAATCATTTAGGAAGGAAGATTCAATCAATTTAAACACTCTCACAAATTTATCAGATTGACATTGCTCAGAAAGAGAGGATAGAGACAGCAGTACATAAAATAATATACGAATCATATAGTTACCACAGATGGTGTGAAGACCAACCCCCTGGCCAAAGGGCTGGTAAGGGTTACCTGGGAAAGACCAGGCGACAAAGGCTTCAGGACAGGATTTAGGACAGGACAGTAGACCTTACTAAAACCGATGACTCGCCGCACCCCTCTCTGACACACTCTCCCTCTTTGAGATTCTTCCGCGATCTTATTTCTAATAAATTTCTTTAAGTCTTTGTTGAATCTTCTTCAGCATCTCAGCATCATCGATCATTCCGACAGCATCTTCCCTCTCAGCATTCTCTCAGGATCACACACACCCAATTAACTAAACTACCTTAGTTATATCTTTTGGGATTCACGTACCACCCCCCTAAAGTTGCAATATCGCAAAAATGCGATTTCTGATTGGATAGGCAAGGGGCGTTTTGGTCATCACACCATGATGGCTTAGCGATTTCTTTGAACCAAACCCATCCCTTTATTAATATTAATTTTATTTTATTCCCACCCGAGTTCATCCAAAACTGCAACATTTTTAATAGTAATATTCATATGATTTCTTTCTCTGCTCATCAGACATCCGCGTTTCCCAGGGTTTAGCGGTCAATGGCCTTGGATGCAGTCCAATCATGGGATCATCCTTCCAGGGGAAGTAGAGGTCACACATGCACGGACAGTGTTCACTCAAGTACTCGAGTTGTGGCAATAAGGCCCAAAATACGAACTAATAAAAGGTCAAAAGAAAAAATATTAATTCAAGAAATAAATGATTTCACTGTATACCACCTACATCTACTCTATTCCCCTTTATTCATTAAGACTTTCCCTGCTTTAGCTCTTTAGTAATAAAGCGTTTTCTAAATAGCAAAGCAGGTGCCATGCATATGGGTCTTGAAGATGCCATGTTAGTGCTTACTGCTCATGCACGAGAAGTTCCCTCCAAAGTTATTACACGTCACATTACATAGATGCAATTGATGCATGCGCAGTAAAGTTTTCCCTGTTAGAGCCGCGCTTTTAGTCCACTGTCTTATTTATGTAACTGAAATGTGCAAAGATTAATCACAAACACAATTAATAATTTCATGTTAGTAAATTAATAATAAGATTTCGAGCAAGTCTCACATAGACGAGTCCTTGCTCCATCACAGGCATGACGGCAACGCCCACCAAGGAGTGGAGAATTGCCCAAAAGAAACGCCTCAGGTGGAGTGGATGCAGACGTTACAGCAACGGCTACCAAGGCGTGGAGACTTGTCAAAGCGGAAGATCCAGGAAGCAGGAGCAGTCGGAAGTCAGTGTAGAAGGAGACTCCGGCGGGCAAAGGTGCTTCGGTGGACGAAGGCAACCGCTCCAAATCTTCCGAAGTGGGAAATCAGCGCTTGCAGTGGAAATAGAGGAGAGATGGAGGCCATGAAGCAAAGCTCCTCCAGTACCAGGATCAACGTGATTCTGTCGTGTGCTGGTTGCTGAGAGGGAAGGCAGTAAAACAGTACCTTAACCTTTTGGGCCACAAGCTAATGACTGCTTAACGTGGTGGATGTACACAGAAGGGAAGGAGAGCCTACCTGCTCCCTTACGCAGACAACTCGTCGCCAGTGTTTTAAGGAAGACTGGAACGAAGGTAAGTCAAGTAATAGCTTTATTAATAGTGGATAATGTTACATTGCCAAATCATTGAATACATTAAATTCACAAATGATTGATTGAACTTTCCTAATGTATACATGCATTAAAATCACAAAAAGAATTGTCAGAACATTCCTGAAGCAAATGATAAATCCTAAAGCAATCAACACTTCCTGAATCAACAAATACATTGAGATCTACCCCATCCCCCTTCCTTAGGGAACATAAAGCTAGAAGCATACCAAGAGCAAAGCGGACGAGGCGTAACGCACAACACACCCTGTACCTCTTACCCAACAAGAATCTCAGGCAACACACGTCACATAGTAACAAAAATGCACACCTGCAACACAACGCTCAGGAAGACCCACTCAGCACTGAGGTACACTCAACCCTACAACCCTGTACTAGGGTACTCACAACCCTACAACTCTGCACTAGGATACTCACAACCCCACAACTCTGTGCTAGGGTACTCACCACCATACAACTCTGCACTAGGGTACTCGTCACCCTGCAACTCTGTGCTAGGGTACTCACAACCCTACAATTCTATATTAGGGTACTTACCACCCTACAACTCCGTACCAGGGTAATCACAACCTTACAACTACAAACATGAGCGCTAAACCTCACCACACGCTCACCATTATTAAACACACAAGACCGCAAGCCAGCATACGAGACTCTATAATCATTGAGAAAGAATAAATTCAACTTGCATTTAGCATAAACTTAAGCAGGAAAAACAGAATAGCATACATCCTCATACATCACCATATAAAATAAACAATGAAAATGCACACCAATAATAAGACTAGCACACATCAACATGAACAGAAACTGCTTATGGCATGAAATAAACATTGTGAGAAAGTGGCTCTGTATATACTGTTCCCTAATAGGTACAGGGTGTACAGATTCCACAGTCCCCCAGGGCTGATAGAGGTTAAAGTTAGGTATGACCTTACTCTCTAAAGTGGTAGCTTGGTCGAGCAGTAAGGCAGTACCAGAGGACAGTGTAAAGCACTTGTTGTACACACTCAGTCAGCAAATGGTCTCACACACTCAATAACTGAACTCTAGGCCAATGGTTTATATATATAAAATATATGCTTGTTTTATTTTTAGAACCACACAGGGAATACAAATATACTTTCTCAGAATGAGAGGTTGAATATAAATACTTTTGCAATAAGCAATGGATTTTTGTAAATAGTCACAGTTGGTTGCAATAAACAATCCTATTTCCTAAACATAACAATACATTGAGCTCAATGATAAATTCAGGTTATTTGTAATAAAGGATTCAAGCAAGCCTGGCTGAAGACGGCTGAAATGCCAGAAACCGGTCCTAGGAAGCTTGTTTCCGGTCCAGGGAAGACATGGCTTGGCAGTTCGGGCTGGACTGTTCCCATGAGGCACAGGGTCAGACTGATTTGCATATGGCCATGTCTGAACTGGGGTGGCAGAGTGGGCTAAAGAACGGTGATGGATTAAACCCAGATCAGTTGACTGGGGGTGAGTGCTTGCATTGTTCAACACTCCGTCCATCATTTCCTTTGGTTTTTGCTTTGTTCGCCATAAGTTGGCAGGGTATGCTCAGACGTGAGTCCCTTGCTCACTTTGCCACTGGATTCAAGCAAGCCTGGCTGAAGACGGCTGAAATGCCAGAAACCGGTCCTAGGAAGCTTGTTTCCGGTCCAGGGAAGACATGGCTTGGCAGTTCGGGCTGGACTGTTCCCATGAGGCACAGGGTCAGACTGATTTGCATATGGCCATGTCTGAACTGGGGTGGCAGAGTGGGCTAAAGAACGGTGATGGATTAAACCCAGATCAGTTGACTGGGGGTGAGTGCTTGCATTGTTCAACACTCCGTCCATCATTTCCTTTGGTTTTTATTTGTAATAAATTACTTTTCAAATTACTTTTGGAATTCCAGGTCTGGTTCCTAAATCCAGCCCTGGGACAATATTCAGAATCAAGTGGTGAAAGTCGACTTAATTACTGTACTGATTTTTAAATAATACTTAGCTATTTCAAAAGTTGGCACTTAGAAAATATTTCAAAGAAAACATTCAATGGATCTCTATGGCAAAAAATTCAAGTTGCAGGTAGAGTACTTTATCGTTACTTTTGTAATCCAGGTCTGGGTCCCTAGACTCAGCACTGGGGTCTTTATCAGAAACAGGTAAGTAATTACGTTTGCAGAAATTGTACGATTTTAAAAGAATATTTCAAGATTGCAGAAATCAACACTTAGAAGAAATTTCACAGAAAAGCAGTCAATGGTTTCCTATGGAAGAAAAAGGAGTTAAAGGTAAGTGTAGTTGTGGGTACTTTTCAGAGTCAGTGCCGGGCACCAAGATCCAGCACTGGGAGCTCATCTAAGAGCAGGTGAGTAAATTCGTTTTTGGTACTCGGCTGATTTTTGGTGAATATTTTGAGTTTTGAAAAGTTCACACTTAGAAGAATTTCCAAGAAAAAGCCAGCCAATGTTACCCTATTAGAAAAATGAAGATCGCGGTTTAAGGGTAAGTTCTCGACTGGCAGAGTTGAAGTTCTGGGCATAGACTCAGGGGTCTCCCAGTGTCAGGTAGGTACAGTCAGTTCACCCTCAGCGGTTTCAGGACGGCCGGGTGCAGAGAGAGTTAGGCCCAATGTTAGCCTATGAGGAATAGGGGGCCTGGTTTGGTGGCTGCTGACTAGCAGGCCACGCGGCTGTGGGATCTGGGCTCCTGGTCACTCACTCAGGGCAAGTGGGGAAGTAGGCTAGTGTAGAGATTGCACTGCCAGGGCTACTCGGGCGGCTGGGTGCAGGGTGCTTTTGAGCCGTCGGGCGCTCAATGGAAATCAATGGGAATGTTCCGGTTAGGAAAAAGGCTGCAAGCTCGGGACGAGGATGCTTCAGGTGCCACCACCACTTCGAGAGGTAAGTTGGGTAGTTGTAGGTTAGGTGGGTACCCCGGGATTGGGCACAGGGGGCCGCAGGGCGCCGGGTGCAGGGGTGCCTTTTGATGTCGGAAATCTTACCCTCTTGTTGATTGCGGTTGGGGTGGCACTCTGTTCTGAGGCTGCAGGCTTCTTCCGGAATGTCGAGGGGGGTCCTTGGGTGCCGGACTCGGGGTCACAGTCGCCGTGGGGTCGTCCTCAGGGTCTTTGTCCACTCCGGCACTGGCCAGGCTTGGCTGGTGCAGAGTGTGCTGGGTTCGCGGTTCCGGGCTGCTGCCAGGGGTTAGAAATAGGTTTCTGAGTAGAGCCTCTACTCATGGGAGTCCCAGGGGCTTAGAGCCAAAAGGTAGCCAGGTCCTCCGGGGTTTGGTGAGGTTGCTGGCCACTAGAGATGCCGCGCTGGTGAAGGTCCGGGAGTCGACAGGCCGGTAGGGCTGGGGCCAAAGCAGTTGGTGTCTTCTTCCCTTTTTTGCAGTTGCAGGGCAGGTCTTTGTTCTTCTTGCTCTTCTTGTAGTTTTTCGAATCTGGAATCTCCGGAAGGAAGGTTCAGGGTGCCCCTAAATACTAGATTTAGGGGCGTTACAGGTAGGTGAAGGCCAGGGACCAATGGGTCCTTGTCCTGGGGTGGGTACACCCCCTATCCTGCCTCTCTCCTGGGGGAGGGGGGCAGTAGCCTAATCCTGATAGGGTAGGGCCCCCCATCTTCAAGATGGCGAGAGCCCGGGGATGTGCTTCACCTCGCCTCCCCCACCTGAGGGGTGGGGTGGGCAGGCTGGCACATCCCCTGTCCTTGTATGGGGTTTCCGGCCAAGCTTCCCGCCAGAGTGGGGGGTTGCAGTGGCCTGGGGAAACTCCAAGAGGCGGCATGCCTTTGAAGCTTCCCTTTGCTCATCCTGGGGGAGGAGATTTATCACCTCACCCAGGATGTGCATTGTTGCAAGCCCAGGAGAGCAGGGGCTCTCCCACCCAGGGGTCCAGCAACGTGTCTGCTGTGTGGCAGCCTGGGCAGCCTCAGAGCAGACGTGGATTGTAGGTTAGTTGTAAGGGGGCATCTCTAAGATGCCCTCTGGGGTGCTTAGTACATTAAATCCCACTCTGGCATCAGTGTGGGTTTAATGTGCTGAGAAGTTCGATACCAAACTTCCCAGTCTTCAGTGTTGCCATTATGGGGCTGTGGAGCTCGTGTTTGACGAGCTCTCAGCACCATGTACTCTTAAATGGCAGCACTGCACTTACAGTGCCCAGGAATGGACCCGGGTGCTGTAGGGGCACAGGGCTCCTGCTCCTGTGCCCACACCATAGGCGTAAGGCACCCAGCTAGAGGGGTGACTGATATATGCCTTGGTAGTGTAGGTGATGGGCATGGCACACAGAGATGTGTGCCATGTCGACTCTTTGTTTTGTCCTGCACCCAGATACTCAGCCTGCAAAGGCAGTGTGTGTGTGTAAGGGTACAGGGCCTCTAAGGGTGGCACAACGAGTGCTGCAGCCCCTAGAGGCCTTCCCTGGCCACAAGGCCCTGGGTACCTAGGGTACCATTTACCAGGGGCTGACATGTGGCTAGGGTTTGCCAATTTGGAGTTGGTGTGTTTGAAGGAAGGAACATAGGCCCTGGGCACCTGATTGGCAGGAGTCCAGGGTACACTTAATCAAAGTACATTCAGCAATTTAGCAAAAAGTGGGGGCATACCATGCAAGAAAGATGGCACTTTCTCACAAACATTACATACTAAAACATCCTCAGCAAACAAGGGCAAGTATAGGCAGTCAAAAAAATATTTCGAATTCCCCTGGTGAGTGATCCCTCACCCGAGAAACAAAACACCACTCCGCTTTGAATTCTAAGTATTGTGCAAGAGCGTCAATGTTCCGTTATCTACTGTCCCCCTGTCAGGTCTGTACCTCACCGTACATGTTCAAGTTCGCAAATCCTTATCTCGATTAGCAGATGGAATAAAGGCCACCTAACAACAGAAATCCGCTCCCCCTCGTGCTTCCGATGCACGCCACACAACACTTCCTGTATCCTTAGAGCAAGCAGTGCACAGACACTTACGCAGTCTAATTAGTGACCTCCCATCAGTCATCATGTTGACAATGCACTTCTCTCATTGTCTCCATACTCCACCAAGCGTGACGGTCCACTACAAAGTGACGCTTGTTGCTGACTCATGCAGAATGCGTCGCAGTGAAGACTCTGGGTGGCAGTAGGACAGGACACATCCAAGACGAAGGGTAGCGCATGTCGGCATTTTCAAACGCAGCCTCACATCCTGGTAAATGGACACAAGCCATGCATAGATGACAGTCTTGCTGCCACTTGAATCCTGCAAAACACAATAGTAAAAGAGCACGCACTCCGTACTACCCACAACAAGCCAAAGTCAGAGTTAGATTTCCCCCACAGTATTGCAGAACTCACCATTGATAATTTACACTAAACCTTCACCATTAGTACCACAGGGATCGAGCAGCTGGTTCATCAAACCAAACACCGTATGATAACAAGTTCAAAATAAATGCTGCTGATTTCCTCCAAATACATGCAGCAGCTTTTATGTAATCCACACAAAACAGATCAACCCTGGCTGTTTGATGAGATCAAAAAAGTACTGTCAGTTGCACTATCAGACTCAGTAAGCAGTTCTGTGTACACTTATAGCAACTCAAAGGGCTTCCACCACTTGTTAAAATCGCTTTCAGCACATCAGGGCACGTCGACAAGCCGGCTGGTTGCTATCAACACATAAAGTTCATTGATGTCAAGAAGGTCAAACGTCCCAGACTGCAGGCTATCCAGGTGATGAGGGACACTGGTGGGGCTGACGCTGACCAGGGTGTTGTTTTTCCTTCAAGTTACTTTGTTCCTGTTTCTTCAGCAGGCTCCTTACTTCCAGTTTCTTCAGTAGATTCCTCAGTTCCAGTTTCTTCAACAGTTCCACAATATGTAGGTTCTTGTCAAATCGTCGCCAAAATGTTGTAATACAAGGAGGTCAGGGCCGGACTGGCCGCAGCGGGCATCTGGCCTTTCCCTTGTGGGCCACCAAGGTGGGGGCCGGTTTTGGGCCCCTGGGAGGCCGTTTCTGTTACCGGGGCCAGCAATATCAGCCCCCTGTAACAAAATCAGCTGAAACCAGCCCAAGTAAACAGCTCGGCTGCATCCCCCCTCTGCCCCTGGGGGGCAGCCGAGCAGTTTGCCAGGGCCGGTTTTGGTTCCCAGTCCAGCCCTGAAGGAGGTCCAGTTTTCAAAGTGTAGGTTATGTAAGACGATTTGTTAGTTGTTATCATGAAGAGCCCCACCAGGAGCAGCCTTCCTGCTGTTTTGTCTGAACACTCTAACTGACACTCAGCACATCACCAGGCACCCATGCATTCAGTGACATCACCAAGCATTCAGCATTCCACTCATCACCAAGCACTCCAGCACTCACCCTGGCTGAGCAGTAGGGAAGATGTAGCTAAAGAGAAGGATTGGCAACAGTTAAGTCACAACAGTTTCCAACCCAATGCCTGGAGCAGTATTGCTCAGAAGTCACAAGGAGATGTCAAATGTCTGATAGCAAATATTTGACCAGTTCCTGCCCTGCATGGATTATTGTAACCAATATTTAAATTAGAATGCAGTAACAATTAATTTTAGGGCATGTAGTGCGGAGCTGCACAGAATCAGGAAAAAGGCTTGCTATATAAAGCATTCAAGTATCAGGTAGCCTAAAAATATCCAGATTTATTTAAGTGTTAACTAAGGGCCTTTAAGGGCAGACGTTCTAGAGAGTTCTAATATATTGAGATCTCAACTTGTCAATAACTTTTCTTCTAAAGGTGTCAGAAGTGTCAGTTTTAGGTTGTTAGGAAAAACTAGAACTTAAGTTGCCCAAAATGAAATTGTATATTACTAAAAAGTGTTCTAAATTTCGAAAATAGTTTAATGACTTGTGAAAGCTAATCGGACAAGACAAAATCTCTATTAAAGTCACTCTGTCAAAGATGGAAGCCATATTGACTACTGTGCTATAGCCTTGTAGGAGTTTACTACATAACAATCAATAGTTCCCGCACCAACTGTGACATCAGCACTTATTTCTGGGGTGGGTATGTTTGCAATTGCCCAATAAGCTACAGGGGTACATTCCCATGCATACATAGGTAATCTTCACTATAAAGATAGGTTCCCAGATAGCTGAGGATTCAAAAACTCTCAAAACCAAGCATCCACAGGCAGAATATCTCTACAGAACAGACAGATGTAAACTTTTTATCTTTAGAGCTTGCCTTCAATGGATTCAAAATCCATCATTTCAAAACACTGAAATTATATTTTTCTGTGCTGACTTTTGAAGAATGTCTTTTGCTTTCTCGCACGTGGGTTCCGGGCTCACCGTGCCACTGGATTCAAACCAGCCTGGCTGAAGAGAGCTGATACCCCAAACCTGATTTCAGGATGCTTGTTTCTGGTCCAGGGAGGACCTGGCTTGGCAGTTTGGGCTGGGCTATTCCCCTGAGGAGCAAGGTCAAGACTGATTTGCATATGACTGGGTCTAGATTGGGGTGGCATGGTGAGCAAAAGAACGATCAATTTAACCCAGATCTCTTGACTGGGGCTAAATATTTGACTTGTCCCGCATTCTATCCATCCTTTGTGTGCCTTTTGAAGTAGCTTCTTCTTTTGAATTCAAAACTCACAGTTTCAAAATCCTAAGATGACATTTTTCTGAGCTACATTCTGCAGTAACTACTTCTCTTTTCAATATTTTGTTTTTCTGGATATTTGCAATATTTTTGATTGGATGGGACCAATTTGGCTGCACCAGCTGTTCCCTGCAAGGTATTTCATGCGGATTTCCTGTGATTAATAGCGAATGGATGTGTCACAGGGAGCCAGAGATCTCCAGCCCAGTAAACTAATATTGCTATTTCCGTTAGTTAGCTTAGCTATGTCAACAAACATCCTTTTTTTTTTTGATTGACTCATATCAGTCAAGCATTTACAAATCAATGGGCCACATGTATAATTATTTCAAATAGCGATTATCTAATTACAATTTCCTGCGAATCGCAATTAGGTAATCGCTATTTGAATGTATGGAACTCCATAAATTTCATTTAGCGTTTCCTAATGGGTTGCAAATCGACCTACCTCATTAATATTAATGAGGCAGGTTGCGATTCGCGACCCATTAGGAATCGCATAAATCGCAGGGATGGGGACCTGCTGGGGTTAGCAGACCACCATGGCTGTGATTGAGCTTAGGGTTGTAGCACTTTATTGTTTTAAAAGGCTATACAGGTCTTTTGACTACATCCACCGGCCGGCGAAGAAAAGGGGGGGATTATGGGGAGATGGTAGAAAGGGGGATAACAATACATTTATTAACTGAAGACAAAAAGGTTCAATAAAAAAAACATGTTGTATCTGTCTGCGATGGAAAAATACCTAAGCTATCCCGGAGCCCAGTATGTGACATTTGAAGCATCTGGTAGTGCACTTGCCGTGAAGCGCAGTATGCAAATGTATATAGGGCAGGTGAGTTACTGAAAGGTGTTAGATATGTATTTTAGGCAGGGGACCCATGTCTTCTCAAAGTTATGAAGGGTTGGGCTTGCGATTGCTGTGAGTTTCTCCATACTCATCAAGTTCCAGAGTTTGTGTGTGCATTCTATGTGTGTGGGAGCTGTTTCAAATCCCAATTTTGATAGCAGGACCTGCTTCGCTGCGCAGAGGGCTATTGTGATAGCCCTTCCCTTAGGAGAGGGTAAGGGGTATCTGAGTGCGTTAGGAAGTCCTAGTAGGATGTAGCTAGAAAAGCGGGTTAGCTCAGTGTCAAACACTTGATCTATGTCTGCAAGCACTTCTGACCAATAACGTGTAGTTTGGGGCAATGCCATAGCAGGTGAGAGTGTACCGGAATGGCCACAGTGGTGCCAACACCTATCGTCAGTCCCCTTCTTCCACTCGGCCAAGCAGGTGGGTGTATAGTACCAATAGTGTACAAGTTTAAGGAGTGTCTCCCTTCCAGCGGCACTGCAGGCCGACGTGTGAGCCCTATGCAGAATGTCCGCCCATTCCTTATCTGTGAATTTCCATTCACATTCCGCCTCCCACTTTGTCCTAGCTGGAGAAAGCAAGGAGTTGGAGGAAGTGTTTAAAAGGTGTAAATATATGACAGCAGGCATCGGTCATCCTTCCAGGACAGAAGCCAGCGCTCAAACGGCGCAATTGGTCTGCCCACGTGTAGTCACACCGTTGGCTGGGTTACCCAGTGGTGGACCGCTGCATACCTCCACTGATCTGAGTCTGGGAGTCCAAAATCCTGCTGAAATCTAGAAAGTCCAGCAGTCCCCATTCATCAAAAAGATCCCCAATGCATTTGCAATTGGCTTCTTGCCTTCGGGAGAAAGATGGTTCATGCATTGCCGGTGGGAAGTCTGCATATCCCATGATTGGCGTGAGAGGGGACACCAGGATAGAGAGACCTCTAGGGACACTCAATTTGTCCCAGGCCCCAACCATGGGCCTGACCACGGGAGATATATACATCCCTGGAGGGCAGTTCTTACGAGGGAGCCAGGGTATCTTCCAAATAAGGATGCCGGCAACTGCCTGGCCCAAGAAACACTAGTGCTTCTCCGTGAGAGGCCGCTGCCATTCCACTAGGAATCTCAACTGTGCTGCTTGGTAGTAGCACACCAGGTGAAGCATACCCAGCCTGCCCTTAGCTACCGGAAGATATGCACGTTCCCTTGCCATTCTGGCTTTCTTGCGGCCCCATATGAAGGACTCTAGTGTGGATTGTAGTTTCTTCATCACGGAAGGGGGTGGTTGTAGCGGGATTGCCTGCTTTAAATATAGTATCTTGGGCAGGAGAGACATTTTCACTGCCGCTATGTGTCCGGACCAAGAGATGGGACCCCCGTGCCAAGACTGGATAAGTGCACGCACTATAGACAGTAGCGGGGAGTAATTGTATGACAGTGAACTATTAATAGTGGATAGTAGGCGGACACCTAAATATGAGATACCCTGTGTAGCCCATGCAAAAGGAAACATTTTAGCCAGGTGTGCTGGCTCATCACGAGGAACAGTGAGGTTTAGGGCCTGAGATTTGGAGGCATTCATCTTAAACCCTGAGGCCTCCCCAAACGCCACAAGCTCTGCCAAAAATGGGGGCAGCGAGTGACGCGGTCTAGTGACAGCAAGCACCAGATCGTCAGCGTATAGCGCTATTTTGTGTGCCTTTCCACCCATCCAAACCCTCTTGATTAGTGGGTGCTTTCGAAAATGCTCCGCCAGTGGCTCCATGTAGAGCGCAAACAGGAGTGGGGAAAAGGGGCACCCCAGTCACGTGGCCCTCAAGATTGGGAACGCGGGGGACAGTGTGCCATTGACATGGACTAAAGCTTTTTTATGTCTGGAGAGCTAGCCCAAACCCATTGGCAAAAACGAGGTCCCAGACCCACGACCTCCAGTAATGTCGCAGAAAAGACCAGTGTACCCGGTCAAATACCTTCTCAGCATCTATTGATAAAACCAGTGTGGGTGTCTGTGAGCGGCTGGTTTTGTCGATTAGATGAAATATTCACTTTGTGTTGTCCCTTCATGTGCGTCCCCGAATGAAACCTGATTGGTCAGGTTCATCAGGCCGGGCATGTACCTTCCCAACCTGTTGGCAAGAATCCTGTTAATTATATTGGAGAGTCCACGTTGAGCAGGGATATGGGTCGGTAGGAAGTGCATTGCTGCGGGTCTTTCCCCAGTTTTGGTAGAACTGATATAATGGCCGTTTTCATGGTCTCCGTGAGGGTACCTGTGGAGCTAAAGGAGTTATATAGCCGGAAAAAATAGCGGACGACTGCTCCACAAATGTTTTATAAAAACCAGCCGTAAATCCATCCTGCCCAGGCGGCTTATCCACTTCAAGCCTTCCTATTGTGTCAAGGACTTCTCTGAAGTTATATCTGGCTCTAGTGATGCAACTACAGGTTCTGTCAATTTCATTAGGGGAGCATGCTCCATCTACAAAGTACAGTGGTTGGGCTGTAGAGGCTCTGCTTCATATAGTTGAAGATAGAATTGGCCAAATTCTGTGGCAATCATCTGTGTCTCTTGTCAGGGGGTGTTGGTTGTGTACTACTAGGACTTGTATTCAGCATACTTGTGTCTGAGCACGTAGTCTGTGAGCAAGGAGTCTACCCACCTTGTTTCTCCCTTCATAGTATCTTTGTTTCGTGCGGAGTAGCGCGTATTCCGCCCCATCCATATCTAGGGCCTTAAGCTTAAGCTACATCCTGCAATAGTTATTTGACGTTCGCCTTATGAGACCCTGTTTGTCTGTGCACCTCCTCCATGTCCCTCACCCTCCCCTCTAAATCCGCGTGCTTAACCCTGCGCTCCCTATTGAGCCAAGTCGCTACAGCTATGTAGGTTCCCATCACTAAAGCTTTAAGGGTATCCCACAGTGTGGAAATCAAGGTGTGTGGCATGGCGTTAGTGGCGAGGCTGTCTGAGATAACTCTCTGGACCCCTTTAATAGCCTGATTATAAGAAAGCAGTTTAGGGTTAAGTCGCCAAATTCTAGCACTCTGGGTAACATTGGGAAGGTGCAGCGTGAGCGTCATGAAGGGAGAGTGATTCGAGATTAGACGACCTCAATATCTGCCTGTGTCACCATCAGGAGTAAGGATGAAGAGACTAAAAAGAAGTTGATTTTGGCATATGACGGGTGTGCGGCCGAAAAGTGTGAGTATGTTCTTGTGGAGGGGTGTAGCATTCTCCATACGTCAACCAACCCCGCATCCGCAAGCCACCCAAGTCTCTGTGGATAAGCGCTCCCCCCAAGCTGACCCTCTGTGGGGTCCTGTCCAGAATGGCATCTCATACTATGTTAAAGTCCCCCTGTATCAGGATATTACTATCTGGTGTGGTGAGTATTGTCCCAATTGTCTGGCGAATACAGGGTTCCTGGTGGTCATTGGGTGCATGGACACATGCAACTGTGAATGTGCATTGGTGGAAAGAGATCCGCATGGATAGAATGCGACCCGTGACTTCAGAATGCATTTGAAGGACCTGTCCTTGAAAGTGTGTAGCTAGTGGATTGGCTACCCCTGCCCTCTTACCAGGACCGTCTGACCAGTATTGGTGGTCAAACCATTTTGACCGCATTCGGTTCCAATCTTTTTTTAGGAGGTGGATCTCCTGTAATAAGCATATGTCGCAGTGTGTTGCCTTCAGTTGGTTCAATAGGGCTATTCCCTTTGCTGGTGAGTTTAGGCCCCTCACGTTAAGACTAACTACCCACACCATAGACTAGGAAGTGTACTGCTAGCTGTTGTGGGTCTACGATGTGCCTGCAAAGGCCCTCCTGCTTCAAGACTGTAGTGGGTCGGGACATTAGTGCATGTGGATGGTACATGGAGCATGTGTCAAAGAGATCAAACAGAGAAACATGAATAACAAATTCGCCAGTTGGCGAAAAACCATTAGTTACATAGTAGGGGTCCAAATCATCGGCTATCCGCATAGGTCGTCAGGGATGATAACGACTGGTGGAGTCTTCCGCCGCTGCCATCGAACATATGACCTGGAGTCAATGCAGATACAGGGTCCGAGACTGCAGCCACCATGTGGAAATGCCAGCCAGGAGTCGGCTCCACCCCACCGGAGGCTGTCATCGCCATGGTAAGCAGATTTTGTGAATAACTGCCCACCCCCAAAGCAATCACTCGTCTTCTCGCTCAGGTAAGTGGTCTCTTCTGACAAGGTGTTGCAACAATGCTGATCTCTCCCTGGTGCTCTCTGTCACGTCAGCCTGTTTATGCCCCTGTGAGGTTGAGATTTGGTGCGCCTTCGGTGGCCAGTTCCTGGAGGGGATGCAGAAGCGCCACGAGGTCCTGCCCAATCACCTTGATCCAAGTTCAGACCCAGGATCACCTCCAGGGGCGTAAGGGTGGATCCCGTTTGTATCGCACCCCTTTGTCCCTCAGAAAGTCTGTGATTGGCTTCATGCTGAGGCGTCGTTGAAGGGTGTTGAGGGAAAGGTCCTGGAATAGACTTAGCTTGATCCCTTCAAAGAGGACATGAGTTTGGTCATGCACTGCATTCATGATGAGCTTCTGGTGGTAGTTGTGAAGGCAAGTAAGAATGTCCTGTGGGGCCCCGGGTGATTGAGACAGGCGACCCGCTCTGTATGTTCTATTGAGGGATATCTCTTTCTCCTTTAGCTCTGGGATGATCTGATGGAAGAGATGTATGACAAAGTCCTCCAGACAGCCCGCATCTGCCTGCTGCGGATTGCCCCTGGTTCGTATATTGGATCTTCGGGACCTGTTTTCAAGGTCCTCTAGATGGTAGTTGAGATCCACGTCACGTTCCTTGAGTTCCAGTATTTTGCTGCGGCCCACCTCCAACTCTTCTTCTCTGGCGTCTCCTGATCTTCATACAGAGTCTACCTGTTTCTCCAACTCACTCATTTCTTGGCGCATCTCCTTCATGTCCTTGGACATGTCTTATTTTTAGGGTCGCGATGTCATCCTTCAGTGCTCTGAAGAGAGACTTCATAAAGCCGTGCGTGACTGGGCCTTCTTCACCTATGTCTTGGGCCCGAGCCGGCCCTGCTGGCTGGAGCTCCGGTGAGCCGGAGTCTGGCGCCGTCCCCGCTTGATTGTGGCGTGCTGTGATTGTGTGGCAGGGCACAGCCCCTCTCCCTGGAGGCCTGGCCTACCCCCTGGCCGCGAGCCAGCCGCTCGTGTGTCTCTGCTCACGTTCTGCCCACCCACCGGCCTATGCACACGGGCAGGGGCCGCTAGCTGGGTGCCTGTTGCAGTGTCAATTTAGGAGTATCCCTCGCTGCTTGCAGCCAGTCTGCAGTCTGTCCGTTTACTGGCGGCTAGCCAGGCGCTTCTGTACCAGCGCTTGGATCAAATATTGCTAATGCCGCAAGCCTCTGGTGCCTCCAAGCAGCCAGCCATGTGAGGTGTGGCCAAGGAGCTCAATGTGCGGGCCATATGTGAGCAGCAGTCGCCGGGCTTTTTTTGTGTTGTGGTGAGGGGTTTGGGGGGAAAGGGACCGCAAACAGCACCTCTGCCCCACGGTGCTTTCTCCGCTGTCTGTCTGGGTGATGTTCCAGGGCTGCGGGCACCTGTCACTTGCCTGTGTTGCCGGCGATGGGGGGGTGGGGCATGCAATCAGCATTCTGTGGCCTCTCCAGTTCTCAGGGGCCGTTCCGCTCCCATTCGATTCTTCCTTTGTCCCCACGGCTCCTCACCAGTGAGATCTTGCCGCCCCGTGCGCACACCACCTCTCAGCTATGCGACACCTTGTTGGCGTTCTCCAGCCGCCAGCTCCTGATACCGGGGTCCAGGGCAGTCCAGTCCCCCAGGATCTGCCGAAGAATGAGTCGGCACGGTGGAGTATGGCCAGGGACTACCGGAAACCCTTTCGTTAACCAACATTATTAAAATTGACATGAGAGGGATTTCTTTGGAGGCGGGGGTCGTAAAACCCCGGCCGTATTTATTAAAACATAAAATAAAACAAAATTGAAATAAACAATATTTACATTATTACGCAGAAAAACGTTTCATGACATTTGATTACAATTGATATATACAGATATCAGATGGCTAACCTTAACATAATTCTAGTGCAAGATATTTTCTATCCGAATCTAACATATGAACCATAATCATACAGTAATTACTTTTCTGCGTATCCTATTTGGGTCTACGCCAAGGTCACTAACTGGTGTCAGATCCTTATCAATTAACCACGCCCTCCAGTCGGAGTGCGCATGCACAGAGGGCCCGTTTACCGTGAGGGTACTTCCCCCCCGGTTACCCCTGTACGCTCTATTAACTCCATTAAAGGGGGCCCTTGCATCTCTGCGCCGTTTACTGATGTCATTGTGCACGTGCGAGGTGGCCAACCAGCCTAGAGAAAGCGTGACTCCCCCCTCCCCCGCACCCATCCAGCTAACAGGCTGTACTGCCCCTGGAGTTCTAGGAGAGACCTCTTGTCTCTTCCCTTGGGCGACCCCATTCAAGAATGTCGCCGCCCTCTAAGGACCTTAAATTTACTGCTCACCAATCATGACCTTACCGCCACAGGCCAGCGTAGTTGACCGACTATCTGGCACCCCCCACCCTCCTACACTGAAAGGTCATGCCCTGCCCTTAAAACTCACTAGCCAAGCCATTATATTTTCTAACAGGATTTCATTACCTACCCTAGTCAGGTGGACCCCGTCTTTTAAGAAGCACGGCTCCCCCCTGATACACCCGTGTGCGATCGTCCGTAGCTGAGGAAACCTGAACAATTTCCCTATTTTGTTGTTGATCCTCCTTACTGAGTGATTCAATGCTTTCACAGAATCTCCCCCCCCCTCCATTTTAATCTGGGTACCATCTGAGACCATACTATGGTGCAGCCCTGGCACGTCTTAGCTAACCATCCCACCTCCGAGATTAAGTCCTCCATCAAGCCTCTTCTACCCAGATTCACCAGGTCGTTCCCACCCAAGTGTAGGATAACTATCCTGGGTGGAGCCCTGTATCTACTCAAAAGATCTGTAACGAAACCCCTGAACAGACTAAGGCAGAGACCCCCTTTCCCATGGAAAGATAACCTAAAACCGTCCCGCTCAGCTCTGAGTCTGCAATTTCCTGAAAGAAAAAGTGAATTCAAACGTTTTACATATGAATGACCAATGACCCAAACATGTGCTCCTGCGTCCTGTCATTGTGTTGCATCTTGCTGATGGTGCGCCGATGCCAGTTTCCCCCCTGCGTGACAGGTTTGAGAAACTGAAATGTAAGCAGAGATGGGACATGCATCAGTACAAGTGCGTAATGCCACACTCACAGCATGTGTAGCCGCACATAGCGCTTATAACAATTGGAGGACCACCTCCCAAACCTTTTCACACTGTTGGTGTGCAAACCTCTAGCTGTTGCTTCTGTGGCAGCCCCTATTCTGAACGAATGTGTTCCAAAGCACTTTGGATCCAAACCTGTCCTGTTTATTGCCTTGTCCATGACCCTTTTAAACTGGAACCTGGTGAGTGGGGTACTGTCTGCATGTATAAGTAGCGTTCCCCCTATCGCACTATTCCTCTGTCGTTGGAATGTTTCTAGCTGAGTCACGGGGCAGCAAGGATTATCATGTGCGCGGTGAAGTACTATCCCTTCGCCACGGGCTTCCTGATCTGTTTTGGATTTTCTAATGGATATTAGTAACGTGTCGCCCTGCACCTTTACATGTTCAAGCTGCAGCCCTCCCTGCACATTCTGTTTATTCTGCGCCGCCAACTCCCCAATCCTAAAGGCTCCATAAAAGGGCAATGAAAAGGCGGCTCTGAATAGCAACGCCTCCCCTGTTGAGCTGCAAATGCCACCAAGAGCTGCTAATAGAGATGTCAGCAGTTCTATCCCAATTGGGCGTCTTGTGACTGGTGCTGACCCCTGGAGGCGGCGCCACCCCTTCAGTGCCTTCTAACAATGAAACTATTCATAGGATCCCTGTTGCCCTTGATTTGTGTGAAGAAGGAGATTGCTGCTACGTGTCGCCAGGCTGCCGCCGCAGAGCGCCCTTCCTTACTTAAAGTATCTAAGTACCGCAGGAATGCCCCTGCCACATGCCAGCTGTCTACCCAATTCTGCCCCAAAAAAGCGCAGTAAGCCCAAAACGCCCCTTCGTAAGCTTTCCTGGTCTTGGGCACTAGGCTAGCTGCCACGAGGTTCTGTAGCTGGGGGCACCAATCTGCCAAAGTACTTCCTTGAAGAGTGTTGGTGTTGCCTCCGCAGAGGGTAGGTGTTCCCTGAAAACCTGCATCTTGAAGCCAGAGAGTGCGTCAGCAGCATTATTCAAAACCCCCGGGACATGTTTAGCTTTGAACTGTATGTTCAGCTTCATACACAACAACACTATTTCCTTCAACAGGCGGAGGATCATTTTACACCGTGCAGCCTGTTGGTTGATGCGTTCTACCACCGTCATGTTATCTGACTAGAAAATCACAGATTGATTACGCAGATGATGAGGCCAAACCGTGAGTGCCACCCAGATGGGAAAGAGTTCCAGGAAACCAATGTTGGCTGTCACACCATTCTCCACCCACCATGACGGCCAATGCTATGCCACCCATTCATTCCCAAGTCTGACACCAAAACCCAAACTGCCCGCAGCGTCAGTCCATAAACCTAACTCCGCAGAAGTAGTGGGAGGACCGGGCCACACCACCCTGCCGTTGAAACCCTCCAGAAATGCCATCCAAATACGCATGTCCTGGCGAACCACAGACGACAGTCTTGTGTGATGGTGTTTTTCCTGGAGACCTGACATGGCCTGCAAGATGGAGCGGGAGAATGGTCGTGCCATAGGTATGACTCGTAGTGCAAAGTTCAACTGACCCACTGTCTGTTGTAGCTGATGTAAGATTACTTTATCTTTTTCCAGGCATCGTTGTAATGCTGTTTTAAATCTTGCAATTTTTTCTTTACGTAACCGGAAGCACCCCTGTACTGAGTCTAATTCAATGCCTAAGAATTCAATTGTGGTCGCTGGACCCACAGTCTTCCCTGGCGCCAGGGGAACCCCGAAGGCACGCATGAGCACGCAAAATTCCTGCAATGTCCAAGCACACTCCCTGGAGCCCGCCGACCCCAGAAAGAGAAAGTCATCAAGATAATGCATGACATACTGGTGCCCCGTCTCCTGTCTAAAAACCCATTCCAAAAATGAACTGAATTTTTCAAAGTAAGCGCAGGAAACGGAGCATCCCATGAGCATGCACACATCCATGTAGAATTTGTCCTGAAATTTAAAGCCCAGAAGGTGGTGATCAAGAGGATGGACCGGCAGCAAATGGAAGGCAGACTCAATATCTGACTTGAAAAGCAAGGCCCCGGGCCCAGACCCCTTAGCAGATCCACTGCCTTGTCAAAGGAAGCATATTTAACACTACAGATGTCCTCATTGATAGCGTCATTCAATGACATGCCTCTAGGGGCTGACAGATTATGACTCAACCTGAACTCCCCCTTCTCCTTCTTGGGGACCACTCCAAGGGGTGAGCAAACAAAATTGTGCACCGGGATGTGCTCAAAAGGCCCAGCTATCCTGCCCAAGCATAATTCTTTTGCAATCTTTGTTGCTGCCACCCCAGGATTGGTCCTTGCAGAAAGCTGATTTTTGAAATTCAGTGTCTCTATGTAATCAAATGCAGGACTCCTAAAGCCATACAGAAAGCCTTCTTGTAAGGTCCTAGCCGTGGCATGATCTGGGTACTTGTTTAACCAAGGAGTCATGGCCATAACATCAACAGGTGAGTGTGTTACAAGTTGTGCCCTCTCCTGACTCCTGTTTCTTCTTTCCCCTAAATCCTGATTTCTTGAGGCATTTTGATTCTGGGTGAGATGGGTTATTGCAGACAGCGCATGCGTGCCTGAACTTACAAGTGCCTTGTACCCTTGTGCATGTCCGCCTATTAAAATCCCAACAGGTCCCCTTCCGTCCTCCCCTGCTCCTGGACTGGGGGACGTGCCCGTGGTTTAGGGTGGCCGAAAGGGCTGAGAAACTTGGAATGTGTGACCCTTGTTGAAGTTCTGCACTGTGTTACTAGGCTGCCCTGGCCCAAACTGATCTAACCATGAGATCGTGTCGACTCGGTTCCAGGAGAGTGATGGGTCGGTTACCTTAGCCTTCCTGAAATTCCTGTCATATTCCTTCCACCCTACGCCCCCATATTTGTCGTGGGACATAGTAATCCTTCTCTGGTAACAAGCCATCTCAGCTTGTATGTTAGGTGAACGCTCAGCTGTTATTGCTATAAATACTGAAAAAGGCCCTAATCCAGTTGCTCAAATTTTCCTCTACCCTGAATTGCAACAGTTCACTGCGCCATTCACTAGGAAGCATCCAATCTTTCTTTTTCCTTGAATACTCAATTTCCCTTTCATCCACGAGCAGCGAAAACATATTAACGTAGGCACCAGACCAATTCTTTCCCTTCCCGTGTTACATGCCTGGCCAAATGTTCCCTTCCTGTGCGTGACTTACCCACACCCAGCAATGGCAATGTCACTTCCTTATCTAATGCACCCACTTAAGCTGGCTCCGTCAGCTTGCCCTTCCCATGGCTGCTCACTGGCACATCTTTGTTGTTTCCTGCTAAAGGAACCCTCCCTGTTGGTTGCGAAAGAGATGGAGTACCTTGCTCCCCGCTTGACGTTCCGCCTGGTGTTGCAATAATCTTTGCCACCATCTTTTTTGCCTCATCTAGGGGGTCTTCCCCTACCTTCCCCCACAGAAGTTGGCAACATCCCTCCCCTCCCTAACCAAGGGAGAACTGCCGCTAGCTGTGCCACTAATTCCTGTGGGACCTGGTTCATGTTCAATGGGGTACCAGATGGGACTCCGTCCTGTGGACCCGCGCCCACCGGGACCGTTGTGAGAGGTGCAGGGACCACTGGGACAGGTATAGGGCTCACCGGACTAGGTGTGGGCACCACTGGGATAGGTGTGGGGGCCACCGGGGTAGTTGTGGGGCCCATCGGTGTGGGCACCACCGGGATAGGTGTGGGGACCACTGGAATAATTGTAGGGACCACTGGGATGGGTGTGGGGACAGTGGCGGCTGGTGACATTTGAAAGTGGTGAGGCGTAAAGTTATCATGGTACTGCACTGAGGCGAGCGAGCGCGCCCTAACAACTCCTCCGAGAAAATTTTGAAAAAAGAGTGGATAAATGGAGCATTTTCAAGCAAATTTGAGGAAGCAGGAAGGTTGATAAAGCACTTGCAAAAGTATTATGACACGATCTGTAATAACATCCTTATATCCATCAACTTTACCCCAACACAAGTACAAACACACACTCAAACTCTTTCAAGTACACACATAAAGCACGAGTCACAAACATTTGTTTAGGCTTAAAGACCTATAAACAAAAAAGTATACAGAGACCGCTGCAGCTGCAAGCAGATGTGAAATACTCGATTTACTCACAAAGTGACAAACACAAAACCCGCAGCCAGACATACTGGGCCCGGTGCCACCTCATAAGCACCCCTGGTCACACCTTCCCCTTTCTGGGAGCTTCCAGGAGACGAAATCAAGGAGAAATTTAAAAAACAAATTGTTTCGGGGTTCTCATGTCCCCCTCTCATTTACATCACACAAACTGCTCTGGATGGCAAGGGAAAGGGCAATCACCATGCGCCTTACTAGGGACACATGCTTAAATCTGGGGCTCTCCGTTACCATGGGCTCCCTGTGATGCACCAGGACTACAAGACCCAAGAGTAGGCCAGTACTCAGCGCGGCATGGGTAAACACTTATAAGGTCCCTATTGGCTATGCTTGTTTAATAAGAGGTGAGCAGCCACCACCCGCAGTGCTAAATTAAGTCTTCCGGAAGGCCCAGAGAAGGGCTTTTTGCGTAATTCATCTTTCAAGTGATAAGAACATCGACCACAATTCTCAGGAGTGAATCAGCAAAATAAAGTAATTTCTTGAGGGACTGCAAAAACACACAACACTAGCCCACAACAGCATCAGCCTGGGGTAGGAAGATGAGTTGTTGATCACATTTTACACCCAAGTTCTTTGCCACTGTGGCTAGGGGATGGGGGAGGAACCACAGACTTGCCAATTCCCACTTGGCACAGACTTGCTATTTTTCTCTGTGCATACACTTGCCAATTATGTGTGCTGAAAGGGAACATATTTAATAATGCGCACCTACCGGTCTGCCTAAGTAAGCCTTAAAATTGCATTTGAAACACTGGTAAATCACAAGACACTTTGTGCTACTGAAACTAGTCTTTTCATAAGATTCTTATGGATTTACTAGATAGTTCAATACACTTGAGTTCAAAATCAATTTAGGAGAAACTGGAAAGACGCAAAGTGCAAAACAAGCTTGTGCAGTAAGTAGCTTTAGCAGTAAAACTATTTTTGCAAACTGAGTGGCCATTACAATGGGAAAACGTGCTGCCTGTAACTGACAGTGTGCCACCACACACCATGCTTAAGTGATATTTTTGCAAAATGTTTTGATTTCATTGATTTGTTCAACATGTGAGAAAGTGTCACTCTAAGTTACACGCATTTGTTCGTCACTCATAAGAACCCTGAAACCTTGGAAAAGGCACTCATAGGCAATCTCTAAACTTGCCAGCTATGCTTCGGGTCCATGAAAACAGGATGCAGAAAGAGCTCTGCATTCAAGAAACTGTGGCGAACATCTGCAGCGGCTCAATTGGAGGATGCCGTAACCTTGTCATGGCTCAAATCATGAACATGCTCCGCAAAATCGCCGCCATCTTGATTAGTGCGCGAGCCACGAACCTCGGAATAAAGATGTAGTTGACGCATCATGCACTATTAGTTCATAGTATTGACCCATGGAAGTTCAATGCTGTGTACCGTAGCGATATAGCACTCATCTAAAATACAAGAGGGAACTATCCTCATGAAACACGTGCAACTGTTAACTGGAACTGAACTGAAGCACAACTATTCTACAGGCACCCCATCCCTGTTATTACAAAAACTTCTTACCTCTTATCTACGCCATGCTAAGAGATATAATAAATTATTTAACCTTTAAAAAACATATTAATAAAGACTAGGATTTTGATCTCATATTTTCGGAGTGTGCCGACTTATTCTGGGTTAACAGGTATTAATTACCATGGCAGAAAGGAGCAAATGAGTGTTTCATCTCCGTTGGTGCAATCTGATGTCTCAATAAATGCTGTCTCACCTGCTCAGGGCACCAACATTCTGTGCAATGCTCCTGCCCTGCAGGATGTGACGTCACCGTTCTTAGCACATCAGGGAGTAATGAAACTGACCTCCCACGGGTACTATCCGTTTGTAAAGGGTTTTTTTTTCAGCACGAGAGACATGCATTTAATGGGCCCCTGCACCGCTCTGGACATATCGCCGTTTTGATCTGATAATCCCCAAATGTGTATCTCTACGTCTATGAGAATTCAGCGTGTGCATTGGCAGGAAGTAGGTGCCTGGGGAGTTGTCTGATCTCAGCCAGGGTTTTCCCTTTTTCATTTTCAAGAAGTAATTATGCAAATTTGAAAATAATCATTTCCTGGATCTGTAATTAAAAATCAACTGCACGTTAGACAGGGCAATAGGTAATATTTATGGACATAATTAGAACACAGCTGCTTTTGTAGCCCGTGTCACCTGTGTCCAACAACTAAAAAATTAACGCTCAATTTGCAGGGAGCTGGCATTTATTTCACTCCATGTGTGTCTTTTCATTGAGTTCTCAATACCATCGCAGTGAATCTACATGTTGAATATCGCTTCATATAAAAAACCTATCATACGAGACATACATTTACCATACCTGCTGTGAGCTGCAGCTTACAATCAGTTTGTTATCTCTGTGACATCATAACAGCCGCAGCTCCATTCCACAGCTGCCCCCCCATGTGCTTTGAGACCCCTTCTCACACCTCTAAAGCTTGTCTAGCAAAAGAGTTCAACGACGAAGTGTAGAATATATAACGTAAAAAAACTTGGTCAGTAAGTATTAATGAGGGAACGTTGTTAAAGGAAAACCACAGAACATGAGTACATTTTGTGTCTTTTTGTGTAAAGCTAAGCTTACCAGACCAGGTCCGCGCGGCGCCTCTCTGCTTCTCGGCCGGGTCCCGTTGGCGCCTCTTCCGAACAGCACTGGTTGGTTGGCAACCTCTCTAAGCCAATACTGACGCTGCTCCAGCAGTGCCAGCATTGGCTTAGAGCAGGGTGACTCACCGCCCGCCTGCCCATTAGGAGACCGAGGTTTGAGCCTTTGCTCAACCCTCGCTCTCCTAATGGGCATGCGCCAGCCACAGCAGACAGTAGTGCGCATGACTGGGCACGGAGCGAAAATTCACCTCCTTCACCCAGCATGCGCACTGCTGCCTGCTGTGCGCTCTGCGCCACCCCTGGTCTGCTGCATGTCAGTCACTCAACAGCATGACGTCGGACCGCCCTCCCCCTTCAGAATCTGAAGGGGGTGGGCAGTCCGAGTTCATGCTGTCTGCTGACTGTGACTGACATGATTGCAATTCTCCCTTGACGCCGAGGGAGCTGCCGGTGCGGGCGGCTTGTGGGGCAACGCCCCAGCGCCCTTAATGGACGCACCGCCACTGTGTGGGGACCACCGGGACCGGTGTGAATGGAACCCCTGAGGGACCTCCGCCCTGGCCCCTCCCTTTCCTGGGCCTAACCCGCCTGGGGAGTGGCTCCAATTCACCCCTGGGTTTTGGTGGTACTATATTTCGCTTAGGCCTCCCAACCGCTTCACTCTGCCCCTCAACTCTTTCCCTGAGTTCCGCCAGGCTCTGCCCTAGTTTTTCAACTTTTCCCCATCTCCTATCCATAGTCACCATCCTGCGCATCATGGACTCCATCATGTGTTCCATGCGTGAACGCTTCACACCACGCTTACTGGCCATAGCTTATAACTTAAAAACAATAACACAGTGAACACAATGTTATCTATACCTCAATGCTTTCTCTCACTGAGAGCCTCCCCACAATATTTGCCTGACCTGGAAACCTGTCCAGGTCCTTACCTGAGCACTATTGGAGGTACACAAACCGGCCGCAAGCACCACGCAACTGGAGCCGCGCCACACCAGCTAACCTGGGTGGTTGGTGAGTAATCTCAAGCCTGTGCGGCCCACAGAAGCAGTGAAATGCAGGCCTGTCTGCGACCTCAGGGAGCGATGTCCTTGTGCTGCCGTTGATGCGCCACTGTGGAGAGTCCGCAAGTACTTGGATTCTATAAATATAACAAGCAGAATGTTATTCTACAGATATAAGCTCAGTCTACAGCTGTATTCCTTCTTAATGTACCCTTATGCCAACCTGCCAGCCCCCAGAAAAGCAGTTATCCAAAGCCAACTACCCTATATACATACTACACTTGTGCACTCAATTGCTTGTTCAGCTGTGCAAAGGACGCCGTGCACCTCAAGAACCTTGGTTCAGTAACCCCCAACACAATACGCAGCTTAACAAAGCCTATGAATCTTGATACAGGACCACCATATGCGCGCTGGCGCTACAACAATTGCTGCCTGTAAAGAGAAAAGGTGGACATTTCTGGGGCCGCTATGTCCCGGTACGCGCTATTCGCGCTGGCGCCACTGCAATTGCCGCTTAAAGAAAACAGGCCTGAACTGTTTATCACCGCTAAGCAGCTCCCGGGTCCTCCTCCCAATGCTGTTGCCGGAGTCGCGTATGTCCGTCCCTCAAACAATTATGTCCCGTTCTGTTTAAAAACATTTCCCATACACGTCCGATGCCACTGATCTACCCCTTAAGTGGGGAGACTCCACGCTTAGTCCGGACCCGAACCTTGGTCCACGCAACCCGCCCCAGCAGTCCCTTTAAAGGCGCGCGTGTGCGCCTTCCTACACCGAGAAGTCCGTGGGAAAAAACGAGGTGGTACCGGCTCCTCAACAGATTCTCCTGTAATCGCCGCCGACCAGAAACTGGAATCGCTGGCTGCCACTCCTCCGATATCTGCTCACTGCTCGTTCCACTTCTACCGCTCCAGCGCGTGAAACCTGCAGGGGGATAAAGAACAAAAAGGAGAAACAGCCACAACGTTATGACGCCTTCGACTCGCCGCCAAAACAGACCTGCAAAACAAAATAAAAGAAAAATAATTAGAGCCTTCTGGAGGCTGGGGGGTGCAGGCCGTGGAGTCAAAGAGTCAGACTCCCGCGCTCCCCGGCCTTTTAACCCCTCACTAGCCAGGCAGGTTCTAACCGGCCTAGCCTTTGCTCCCCAGTGACCCGGAAGTGATTCAATCACTTCCGGGTCACTAGGAGACCCGGGGTCCAATCCGTGCTAAGGCACGCCCGCCGCATCATTGTGACGCGACGGGGGCGCGACCCACCGCCGAGAGCGGGTGGGGGCCAGTGCGCCCGCCATACTTGCGGCGGGGCCGATGTCAGCCCCGCCTTTCTCCTCCGTAAGTCTGCTCATACACGGGCGGCATCTTGGACACGCCTCCTGATTGATTTTTAATAAAGTAATTTTTTTAATGCACCCCGTTTTCCTTAAAGGAAAATAGGTTGCATTTAAAATAGAAAAATGAAAAGTTTTCTTTTCATTTTTTAAGAGCAGGCAGTGGTCCCATTTTTACGAACATTCACAGAGGGGAAGTGGTCCCTTGGGGACCCCTTCCCGTTTGCGAATGTGTTAACACCTACTTGAAGTAGGTGGTAAAATCCAATAGTTCTGTGACCAAATATCGGTTGCAAAATATTCCTACATACCGCTGGGATTCGGTATTAGGAAGGGACACTCTAAAAATGCCTCTTCCTGATACTGAATCAGTATGTATTCACAATTCCAGACTGAGATTCCGAAACATGTTACTGAATTGTAAATTGGAATTCATACATTCCAAAAAGCATTTTACCGGTCGCAAACGGCACGATTCTGCGAATTGGGCCATTTGTGACCGGCAAAATGCACTATACATGTGGCCCGTGGTTCTGAAATGTATTATTGACAGCATAATTAGATTGTATGCACCCCAATTTCCACTTATGTGTAAAGTGCTAACACAAACAGTTAGGAAATTATATCTATTTCTGCAGCCCAAAATTCAGTTTCATTTATTGTTTTAGACGCACTGATGTTATGCATGTATTAACAATTTTTATCGCTACGTTTATTCTAAATACAGCATATAGCACAGCCTTATTACTCTTTGTATAATTACATTTTGCTGTTTTCATATTTTTGTGCATTGTGATTTGTTTTCGTCTTTTTATTATGATGGTCCACTAGCACCAATATTGCACAATTTATAATATGTTACATGTAGTTTAAAAAGTTAATTTGAGGTTGTGTGAGTAAGTTGATCTTCTTACTGTGGTATTCACTGTACTCATTTTGGTTTGTCTTCCCTGTAAAATTAATTTCCATGTCGATTGTATTGTGCTCAGTAATTGTGCTGTTTGTAGGCCTCAAGTCTGAATGCGTTACTGTTCCTATGTGAAATACCTGAAATAGATGCAAGTATGGGTGGTGTAGTTGGTTAAAAAATATAGAATGTGCTGTTCCTAAGAGGGAAGCTAGGTCTATCACACTTTTCTTTCACCCATTTTACTCGCATTTCACCACTCCTCCATGCAACATACATCCGCAAAAAATAAAAGATCTCCAGCCAAGAGCCCCCTCGAGGGGCCCGTTATGGCATTGCAGCGCCGGCAAGACGAGGAGCTGCCCGATGATGAAGCATGACATCCCCAAGGTGTGTGAGGGCCCTTGCTCCTAAAAGGAGCACTCCTCTCCACCTACTAGACCTAGCTTCCCACTTAGGCACAGCATATTCTATATTATTTCATCACTGGCGGGGCCCATGTACTGGACCTCATGAAAGCCCCAGTCCCTCCTTCCTTGTTTTGGTGTAGTTGGTGCACATTTATACAAAACACACCAGTAAAATCAAATAGAATAGTTTGTACTGTGGAATCCCAAATTGTTCAATAAATCAATCCTTTGATTGTACCCATATTTAAAGTCTTTCTCTTCCTATGTTTGTTTTTGAGTTTCCGAGGACTGTGGACATCTTAACTTACATGGAGTCAATGGGGTGATCTAGTGTACCAACTATTATTAGCTTTTATCTTTGTGCACAGCTGGGTACTTGGTAAAATGATTCAACAATTTGATCTTGGCTAATGCACAAAGTTTAACTGATGTGCAAACCATATTTAAAAAACTGATTTCACTTTGTTAGTTAAGATGGAAATTCTTAGTTTTTTAAAGTTTGTCCTAATCTTTAATGAGTGTATGTATTTTCCTCTTTGTCCCTTGGGTTTAGTGGGTTTCTAGAGCCGTGACCCTCATTCCAGACCAGTTCATTCTGTTTTGGGAGGACGTCCAGCAAAAGGTCATCATTGCTATATTGTGTCCAGCAACACAGAAAGAAGTGAGGGGTTCACCAGAGCAAGAGACACGCTTCACACAAAGAACACGATAGGAAGTCTGCCCCACCCAAGAAGAAACACTAGGTTTGGAGAGGAGAAGGTCTAGAGCATGCTTTCTTAATGACCAAATGAATGAATCCAAACGATGTGCAATGTGGATCCTTTCATTGCAGTTTAACAGCATACATCCTTTGAAGACCTCAACGGAGTAACAGCTTCACAGAGTCTCAGGGAGCCCCAACTCATACTGAAACATTCTTACAGCTGTATTCTATAAGGTGATGTCATGGCACCAGAAATGCAACACATCAATTTCCCTAAAAGCTATATGACATCATTAATTTTCTCCAGTTATGGAACCATCCAGCCGCTTTCTTGCTCCTCCTCACAGATCGCCTTACTCAATCTGAATTGACATTCACTGCTTCAAACCTGTCACGTCTGATCGTATTCAATTTACAATGAACCACCAACCATCATTTTAGACCTCACCTACCCTTAGACCTCTCTTACTTTCTTTCCGCTTGCTTCCCCAGTCCGCTGCGGCAGTTTGTGCCGTTTGTGCAGAGGGGAGTGGATCCTCTCACTCGGCCAGGGAGTGGATCCTCTCACTCGGCCATTTGCAGCACTTCCGGCTGGGTTAGCAGCCCAATGTTCCAATTAGCTCAGCCCATATAGGTAGCATGCAGGGCTGGACGCACAGCAGAGGCAGGCAGCGAGCGCGCCGAAGGCGTGCCTAAGGCAAGCCCGTCTGCGCCTGTCTGTGCCTGGACTGCGCTTTGCACCAGGACCCCTGGCCTTTATACCAGGGAAAAACTTGACTTACTTGCTTATTCTAAGAATCAGCTACTTGACTTATGGGGGCAGGGGAACATTGATTGCCACTTCCTAAAGTTGGAAGTTGATTCGTCTGATAACTCCTTTGTTTGCCCGGTTATAATTTTCAGTTTCTCTCTTCAAACCGAGCTGCACGCCTGTTCAGGGTCACCCCAACCCACTGACCTACGTGAGAATTCCCACTCTCTTGAAAATAAAGTTGAGTTTTCTGATTTTGTCTCCTATCACAGGCCAGACTGGGTTTTCATCACTGAAACCTGGGCCAATGACTTTTCTGGTCCTGACCTGGTTGATGCTGCCCCACTGGGATATACCCTATCGCGACTTGACAGAATAGGAAAAAATGGGGGGGGTAAGCATTATTTTTAAGGGTTACTAACTATACCTGTTATACTGAGCCACTAACCACTCTCAGACTCCTACAAAGCCCTACTTTTCTCACTAAAAGTACTCCCAACAGAAACCTTTGCTAGAGTTCTGACCTATCGGCTTTCGGGACCTAGGTCGTCCTTTATCCTGGAATTAACTAATCGTATAGAGCCCGACCTGGGAAAACAAAATCTAACCCTCTTGGGAGAATTTCATTTTCACCTGGAGAAGACCTCTTGTAAGGTATCTCAGACTCTTAAAAAACATTGGCATGTTGTAGTCTATCTCAACTAGTAAAGACAGCCACCCATGATGCAGGACATATACTGGATGGTATTTTTTCTCATGATCCTCGTCTCACGGTGGTTGAACCACTTCCACTTTCCTGGTCATACCATTATGCAATTCCTTTTTTCCTTTCTTTTCCAGCATTACATAAAATAGTTAATAAGGGAAATAATAGGACGCTTAAAAGAAATTATAAATGTGTTAGCAAGGAATCGCTCTCCTGGGCCCTTAGTAAGCAACATTGGACCGTGCATAATGATTCCAATTTGGCAGCCACTGAGTACTCAAATTGGCTTACGCCCGCTATTGATTCTCTGCCCCCTCAAAGACTATTATGCAGGCAGAAAAAAGCCCACAGCTCCCTGGTTTTCAGAGAAGCTTAGAAAGCTCATACAAACCTATCGCTGCCAAGAGCGGATTTGGTGGAGACACTTTGATCCGATTGAAAGAGCTAATAACAATAGGGAGCTAGCAGAATATAAAGCAGCCATCTAAGTAGAAAATCGCCATTCTACACTCAGAAAACCGAATCACTTAAATTTTCCAGTGAATTATTCAAAGTGATTAATCTTCTTTCCTCACCACCTGCTCCATTATATAATGTCAGTATTCAGGATTTTAGTGATAGGATGGCTAAATACTTCCACTCAAAAATTCTTGAGATTCATTCCTCTCTGGACAGCCTTAACTCTGAGCTTTCTAACACAGCTCAAAAGACTAATTCCTCACGTTATAGCTCTCTCAGTACTGAGAAGAGGGATGTAGGTCAGTCTTCTTTTGTTCCTCTATCTAATGAACAGACTGATCAGCTCCTAGGGGGAATTGCATATGGCTCCCCGCTGGAACCCTGCTCCCTGAAGCTTATGAAGCTGGGAAAATAGTTTATTGTTCCCCATTTAACATCAGCTCTCAATCTGGCCATCTCCTCTGTAATGTATCCTCTTAGCTGGAAAACAGCGTTTTTCAAGCCTGTACTTGAGAAAACCAACTAGGACCCATCGGAACCTAAAAACTATTGGCCCATTTCCTTGTTAACTGCTCCCACTAAGACCTTGGAGAAACATCTAAATGCCCCACCTACTTGGGGCAACATCACCTGCTCGATTGCTCCCAATATGGATTCAGGAGTGGCCACGGCTCAGAGACTTCTTTAATAGCTGCAGTAAATAACATATGCATCCAAGTAGATGCTGAGCATGCCTCATTGCTGATACTGTTGGACGTATCTGTGGCCTTTGACACCATCTCCCCAACAAGACTGATGGACCGTCTTCAGGAAATTGGGGTGTCAGACTCTGCCTTGGAGCTTCTGTCCTCATTCCTGACAGATAGGTCACAGGAAGTAAAGATGGAACAGTTTTATTCTGATCCCATGCCTACCTTCTGCGGAGTTCTGCAAGGCTCCTCTTTCAGTCCAACTTAATTTAATATATATGTTTCTCTGCTGGCTAAGGTGATTAGATCTTTTGGGTTGGAGGCCTTATCCTATGCTGATGGTTGACAAATAATCGTGTCTGTCACAACAAATATAGAGGGCTCCACAGCCAATTTCAGCAGCTGCATGCAGGCCGTGGCCTCCTGGATGGTAAACAACTACCTTTGACTCAATGGGGACAAAACTGAGGTTCTGGTCTTTGGCAGCTAACAAACCATACAGACCTACTCTTGGTGGCCAGAAATGCTTGGACCATGCCCTTGCCCTCCTGTCTCAACAAAGAGTTTCCATGTTATAGTGGACAACATGCTTTCCTTTGATCCCCATGTTAATAGAACTGTCTCCTCCTGTTTCTGGGTTATTAGGATCTTGAGGAAGATTTTCCCATCGCTCTCTCTCTTTTCGCGTAAACAAGCAGCTGTTGCTTTTATTCTGTCCAGGCTGAATCACTGTAACGCTCTTTACCTGGACATTAACAGGGGATCCATCCATAAGCTGCAACTTGTCCAGAATGCCGCAGCAAGACTTATTTTGGAACTTCCCAAATTTCACTTGATTTCTGCTGTCATTCGGAAATTGCAATGGCTTCCATCCGAGAAACACATTCTGTTTAGGGCCCTATGTATAGGGCACTTCACAACTCTGGACCAGAAAAAATCAAACACTTCTTCCGGCTCTACGTCCATACTAGACAGCTGCGATCTGCCAACAAAAATTGTCTTGCTGTGCCCAGATTTAGGAGGGCAAGGTGGGAAGGAAGAGCATTTGCTGTGGTTGCATCTAAACTCTGGAACAACCTCCCTATATCGATCTCCTGTCCCGAGCCACATCTTCTCTTTCGTAAATCTTTAAAGACCTAGCTCTTTGCCCTTTAACTTTCTTAGAGGGTTAACACCTCCTTCCCTCTGACCGTGGTACCGTTTTAGCACCTTGACGCCTTTGGGCATATGTCCGCACTTTACAAGTTGGTCATTTATTCATTCTTGCATTCCATCTTTCATTATTGTCCAACTGAACTGTATTGCTAAAAACAGGAAAAGTTCTCCAGGGATCAGAAAACTTAGATGGGTTCTTCTATGTCAGTGAACCGAATTTGATTCAAACTGTGTCACTTTTTCAAAATTGTACTTAGTGCAATGTAACTTCATTGTGTCTATTCTTCAAATTCTCTTGCTTCGTTTGTACATTCTCCAATACACTTTCCATTCAGAGCTCTTTCCTTCCACTCCTCTTCATCCAATATGGAAACACCAAACTAGCACATACCTGTACCCGCATCAATGCAAATGGAGCTTCATTAGTTTCACATGCTTCATATGTGGCTTCATATGTGGGGTGGTCTTATAACTCCATAACACATTTGTTAATTCCACTTTCCAACCAAACCTCACGTTGCTGCATTTTGAAAGTAATCACCAGCTACGTCTGGGCACAGCTTGCGATTGACCGGGTTAACTCCCCCACCTCCGATTCAAGCTCTCTTGCTCCCAGGACTGGCCAAAATCACAGAAGGTAGTAGTGAGTATTTCAGATGAGGTGAACTTTCCCTTTAAATTTACCTCTCCCCCTTCCCGCAGCCAGCGGTTTTTACCCAGAGGAATAATCACCATAAAAAGAGTGCATGTTCTGTGAATTATCCTGCGGTGTCTGTTTATGGTGACTGTCTGGATTGTACTTTTCTGAAACTCCCTGCCTTCTTTCTCAGAGGACTACAGGATTAACCCCGCTGCTGGCAAGAACAGACCCTTTTTTTCAGACTTGCAATGCAGAGGGCTGCATAGAGTAAAAGTGTACCCACTACAAACCACTACTTAACAGCGAGCTGCAATTTATTCTGGACATAAGAACAAATTAGTGCCTTTTTGGGGCAGAAGCAGCTGGCTTTTGTTCAGTTCAGCTTGCTGCCATCTAGGAGAGAAAGAAAGGCGGTGCTCAATCCAAGGCCAGCGAAAGTGGTGAACAGGTGGGGGGGACCATGACTCAGTGGCGGCTGGTGACATTTGAAAGTGATGGGGCGTAAAACAATTGTCGTACTTCACTGCGGCGAGCAAGCGTAGCGAGTGAGCCTAAACCACCTATGGAAAGTTCCGGGGGTTCTCCCCCCAAGAAAATTCTGAATAAAGAGTGGGCAAATGGTACATTTTCAAGCAAACCAGAAGGTGTGGCAGGCAAAGGTGCACCTTCAAAAGCAGGCAGAAATAGTGGCAGGCAGGCAGTGAGTGGCGCGGCGAGTGTAGGCCGGCACACCCAAAAGGATGCAGTCAGAGGGCAGGTGCCAGGCAGTCAGAGGTACACCTTCACAGGCACGCAGAAAGAGTTGCAGGCACTCAGTGAGCGGCAGATGTAGGCAGCCACACACAAAGTGATGCAGTCACAGTGAGGAGCTGCCAGGCAGGCAGAGGTGCACCGTGACAGGCAGGCAGACAGAGTAGCAGGCAGCACTGAGCTGCACATGTAGGGAGGCACACACAAAGTGATGCAGTCAGAGTTACAGGGAGCAGCTGCCACTAGAAGGCAGGAAGACTTGGGTGCCAGGAAGCAGCACCAGCAAACAGAGCCTCAGGGAAAGGCGGGTGGAGAGAACACATCAGAGGGTGAGGCGAGCTGAGACTAACGATACAGGCGTGCTGGCTGTCATGGGGTAGGGGCATGTCTCGAGGCAGGCACAAGTGGTTACAGGGCTATAGGCTACAGGCATTCATAAGAAGGAGTGCCCTCTCTCTTATGCAACTGAATTAACACCGACCCCGCGTGATCACTCCTACAGCCGTATATCCGTGGTCAGCCCCCTGCACCCAAATACGTGCCCTCCCCTGCACCCCTGAATCTGCGCACACTACTACACACTGAACTGCCTGCATCTTCTTGCCTTGGTACCCGAAGTGTCACCACTGCACCGGGCCCTCTCTTCTACATCCCTGAATCTGTGCTGTGCGCTCTCTGCCGAACAGTGTCCATGGCCTTCCCCTCCCACTACCCAAATCCTGCCCCCTCAAGCACTCCCAAAGCTCTGCGCCCTGTTTTCAGCACACCTGGATGTATGCCCTCCTGTGCACCCCTCTGCACGACTGTGCTCCTCCCGAATCCCCTTCTTCAGCCAGTGCCCTCCCCGCCCCCCTCAAACTGCGCCTGCTCCGCAGTCGCGGCTTGCAATACTCGCAGGGGGGCGCGTGGGGGCCGGGGGGGGGGGGTTTAAAAAATAAAGTAAAAAAATAAAACTTACCTGACCCGCGCTGCCTCTGCTGCTGGACAGGGGTCCCGCGTTGGCGCCTTTAACGTCTTCTGCGTCACTGGAGTGGCGGCAACCCCTCGCAGCTAATCCAGACGCTGCTCCAGCAGCGCCAGGATTGGCTTGAGCAGAGATACTCCCCGCCAATTCGGAGACCGGGGGCTGTGGCATGAAGCAACCCTCACTCTCCTAAGGGGATGGCTAGTGAGCATGTTCGGGCTGGTCGTAAAAATGACCAGCCCAAAACCGAACATGCGCACTGTTGCTGTCTAGTGCACTGTCACTCAAACCCTGAGTGCTGCCGCAGCCCCACCCCTTCAGCGTCCCTTGTTCTACTTCTGACGCTAATTCAATAAGCGTCAGAAGTAGAACGAAGAATTTGTTATTTGTCATTTATTAAAATGATGAATGGGGACGTGGCATTAGTGGCCCAACGTCCCAAGGCCCTATGGACGCACCGCCGCTGCCATGACTGAAAAAAACTTCGTTCAGGTAGATTGGTCTTCTTAAGAGCCTGCAAAAAGACTAAAGCTAACCCCTTACAAAATAAGTCGATACCTCCAAACAATTGTCAAAGGTCTCAACGGCATTTCCACCTTTTTGTCCAAAAGAGAGAGAGGGCTCAATAGAGTAGCTGCATGGGTGAATATGTCTGAATCTCTTCAAGGGAGAGTGGAAGTTGTAGCTGAAGTGGGATAAGACGACCAAAATCAATCACCAAGAATTCTATGGAATTTTCCAAATAATCCATTGTCTCTTGGATGTTATAATGCAGTTCTGTGCTGCGCAATATCATATTTCTTCAAACATTGTGACATCCTTGAAGAAACAAATCATGGAACATTATCTGTGATTTTCTCCTTCAGTATTTCTTCCCCCAAGAATGCATCACTAAGGAAAGTAAGAATGTTCTCAAATTTGACTTCATTTTGTATTTAGGCTATTTCGAAAAATATGTATTCATCACAATTACATGTTTATTCTTAAGATCTCCAAAACCAAACGGTCCACAGATATTATTTTTTCTGGATTATCAGGGAACCTTAGTGGAACTATAGGAGATTCTCTTTCCACAAATGATTCATCACACTACATACAACTAACACAGTTCCTTACAGATCTCTCCACATCATGGTCCATTCCAGGCTACCAGAAATCCATCTGTGTTTTCCTCTTAATGGATGCCATTCGTCCATGCCCTTTATGAAGCAACGTTTTCACTCTTTCTCACAAAGAAATGGGCACTACTAATTTTTAACTATGATAGATTAAACCATCTACCTCAGACAATTCCGTCCAAACTAATCTGAACTTATCCAACATGCCATCTTCCAAAAGTTCCTTCTTGTAATCCTCTGCTAAATGGTTCCTTACATTTGCCAACTCAGGATCCACTATCACCTCTTTTTCCACTCATGCTCCCCAATGGCACCCCCTGGATACTGAATCAACATTGGCAACCATTCAGTCATTATATTCAAGAGTAGTTGATGCCTCCAATGATAACATAGATAAACAGTCATCACTCACATTTCTGATACTCGATTCATAATTTGTTATCAACGAATACTACTGTAACCTAAATAGTCATTTTGCCCTTCGTGGAGTGGCCTTACCAGCACCTTTCATGGAAAACAAATCTACCAATGTGTTTGATTCTTCCCTTAACTCAAAATGTATACCCCACAAATATGTCTGAAAATACTGAATGCTCCACCAACCAGCTAGTGCATCTTTCTCTTAAAGTGAATAGCTACTTTTTGCACCTTTGAGACTCCTTGAAGCGAAAGCTCCTACTGTATCCTCCTCCTGGTTCAACTGCAATAAAACCACCCCCAATCTGTATGCTTTGCCATAAGTTATAACTGTAAAACATTGGGTCATTAGTTGAGGGGGGTAAGAACCTTACTCAAGTAATAATCACAGTCCTTGTTAGGGTGAACGATTAATGCCACTGAATAACCAGAGCTTAATACCCTGGTAGATGTGGCACAGAGTAGACAGGCTTATCTTCGTAATAAGGTCAAAATGCAAAACAATAAAAATCATAAAATGAGTCAGACAAATAGAGTAAAATGTTATGGACAAAATGACACTAAAATAAAATAAATCAAATTATGGGAACCGGAGATATGGATTTTTTAAGTTTTAAGTAGAAATTTTAACAAGAAACCCGAAGTGCCAATAATAGGCAATGGTTGCGGTAGACCAGGACCTAGGTGCAATTTGATGCTGACCTCGATGGAGTGCAGGTTGTATACACTAACCAGGTTCGTCCTGATCAAAGATTTTATCTTTTGATTTTAGTCCTTTAGGTTCCAGAACACCACAGGAGTTCTTCAGGGTGCTTTGTGGCTCTTCTCAGGTCACAGACAGCAGGTGCAGTCCTCTCTGGTATTCCACAGATCCAGAAAGTGTTTTGATGTGGGTGCCTGGAAATGCCACATTTATGCCTGGCATGAGCCTAGTGAGTGGGAATGTTGTGCAAGTCTTTGTATGTGTGCATGAGGAAAGTGAGGAGTGTTCATATGAGGCTAGGGAGGCCGTGGAGCTGTTGAGATGCAGGGTGATGTCAGTCCGGGTGCAAAGTTGAGGGTGAGCCTGGTTGCTAAGTTTTGTATGGTCTGGAGCCTTCTGGTCAGTTGAGTGTTGATTCGGGCATAGAGTGCACTGCCTTAAACCAGCTGCTGGTTATAAGGGCTCGGTTGATGGTTCTGCCAGTGTTGGTGGGCATTTGTAGATCTTCTTGAGCATCTTGAGAGTGTGGAAATAGGAGTTGCAGACTGCCTTAACTTGGCCGGTCATGGTGAGTTGGTTGTCGATTACTATTTTGAGGTTCTTTGTGTGGTTTGCCGGGAGGGGTGTGGGTCTGAGTTCGGCAGACCACCAGGAGGAGTCCCAGAGCGGGGTGCCTTTGCTGAAGATCACTACTTCTGTCTTGTCTGTGTTGGCAGTTATGGCAGTTGTTTTTTATCCTTGTGGTGACTTTGGTCTTGCAGGTGGAGAAATTGGTTTGGGTGTTTGGCATCTTGTTGCATAGGGAGAGTTTGAGCTGGGAGCCATCAATGTAGAATATGATGTTGATTCGCTGATGATACTGTGAGTGAAGTCCTATAGGAGCTGAATTGGTTGGGGCTGAGTGAGGATCCTTGTGAAACTCCACAGATGAGCTTGACAGCTTCTGACTTGAGGGGGCCAGACAGACCGACTGAGTGTGGCTTGTTAGGATGGGGCAAATCCAGTGAAGTGCAGGTCCTGGATGCCGGCTTTGCACAGACTTTGGCTAAGGATGAAGTGGGAGAGTGTGCCGAAGGGTGTGGAAAGGTAGGATGAGGGCTGCGGTGTCACCTCTGTCCATGATCATTTAGATATCATCAATGGCTGTGATGAGGTCGGTCTCCGTACTGCGGTAGGACCGGTATGCGGACTGAATGGTATCGAGGAGGTGATTCTCATTGAGGTGGGTTGCTAGACACTTGTTTATCATATTTTCCATGACTTTTGCTGGGTAGTGTATCAAGAAGATAGGCCAGTAGTTGTGGTGGTGTACACACTTAGGGCATTCTAGAAACAAAAGGTGGGAGTGCATCTGGGGGAAACTCTAGAAAGTACAGTAGGGAAAAAACTCAGCGTGCATTTTGGCAAAGGGGATTTGAGAGCCAGTGGTGGCTCCTCCGTTAAGGCGGAGGACCGTCGCCCCACTGCTCGTTGAGCAGTGCAAAATATAAACAATATGATAATAACAAGAAGTTATCATTTTATTTTGTCTTTGCGGGCATCCAGCCAGGTCGGGCGGGGTGGGGCTGGGCTCCCCGCCATCAGAGGGAGCAGAAGTGGTTTGCACTCCCTCCCTAAATGCGCATGACCGCTTGGCCGGACCACTCGCGCACTTGACGTGTTCTCCACTGGGCTGTGTTACACAGCCCAGTGGAAAACATACCGAGCCTTCCAGGTACTGCCTGAGCGGCCAAACAGGCCACTAAGACCAATCACGACTTCTCTTGCAGCGTCGTGATTGGCTGGGAGTGTCTAAGAGCCTGGGTGCTTCCGGTGACAGAGAGCGAGGACGGAGGAGAGATGTGCGGTGGCGAAGAAGGTGATTTTCTTTTTCATGCCTCCCCTCCCATCTCCTGCCCCGCCCCACCAGCCCATTACAGAGGCAGCCGCCACTGCAGAGAGCACGGTTCCATAGTGCCCTCCTCCTGGGTTCCTACCTCAAAAACCCTCCCCTGAGTACACCAATTTTCTTCCCCTTGTCCCTGTGTTTCAAACCGGTCCCTAAAGAAATCTGCATTGACCCCTCTGTTCTTACTCCTGAGAACCTTCCCCCCTCTGTCTTGATATAAATCCTTCATATGACCTACAAATATGGTGCTGAAGTCTATTTCCAACCCTGTGTTCTCCATTATTTATATATGAACACTTTGTGCATAAAAACTGAACTTATTGTGTGGCTTTGAAAATAGGCAGTGCCACACCTGCACCTTGGACTTCTAATCGATAGACATCCCACCACTTGCCACCAATTGTTAACACCCAATAGAGAGCGCCACAGGTTAAGAAGGAGTTAATGGGCCCAAAGTGGTGGGCTTGACCTTCAGTTGTAGCATGACTTGAGCAGTCCAAGGCTTCTTGGGGAGGAGGTAGATGCAAGAATTACATAGGGTCACAAATCAACATGCGTTCAGCAACCTCAATAAATGAATGTCCAGCCAAATACTGCTTTTATAAAACGTATTTATACACACACACACACACACACAACGTAAAGTGCTATACACACTAAATAACAACACACTCTTGATAGGGTTTGTATCCTTGCACTGTCTGCGCGGGCACCACTCTTCTACCTACAGGCTGGGTTTATTCCATATTTATGTGCGGCAGCATCCAGAATAGGCCGACTAGAGAATACAAGTCTTAGGAGTGCGCTATGGCTACTAAAAGTCCAGCATCTTAGGTTCTTCAGCCAGAGTGGATTCCCCCCTCCCAGGGTCTCTATGCTTTGACAGTCAGTCATACCCACTCCGACTGGAGATGAGATGGAAGGCTCAGAACATTCAGTGGTCCTCGGTCAAGATTGCCTGCGACTGCTGCAGGCGATGGCCAGTAGTCCCATTGCTGCTGGGATGGGGCCTGGACTTCCACAGTACTCCCCTGCTGTCGCTGTTAGTACCTTTGGTCTCTAATTGCATAGCTCGGTGCTATTTGAGCTCTGATGATGAAGTAGGGGCTCTGAGTTCACAGTTGCACACTGTTAGAAATGGGGGTCTCTAGTTAGCAACGGTTAGCACCTTTGTACGAATAGGGACCCTTCCTTCTAGGGTAAGGGGGATACACTACTGAAATAACCCTCCTCCTTGGTAGTTTGGCACGAGCAGTCAGGTTTATCTCAGAGGCAGTGTTTGAAGCATTTGCACATAACATACGGTAATACAGTAAAAACACTACAAAAGGACACCACATCAGTTTTAGGTTTAAGATGTTTTTATTATTATTGCAATGCATAGAAACAAACAATACGACACATCGTGAGTATACGAGTACAGCGGCGAAGTCCAATGCCGGGCTGGAGGCCCTGTAGCGAACATTCCAATAATACTGCAGTCCGCTGTGACCCTCGATGATGAACAGTGCCGTAACAATAAAAAAAAAAACAGTTCCCCCCCCTCCCGCACCAACCTCCCCCACCCCTAATTCCCATACCCCCACCCCAAACCCTGCCCTCCCCCCGTCCAGTGCGTAGGTCTGATCCACTCCGTCTCCCCCTCCCTGTCTCTCCCAGAGGGACTCCATCCCATTACCAGTTAAGAGGCAGATTCCTCCGGGGCCGTAAGCCGCAGGAGGCGAAGATATCTCGGGCAGGTCAGTTCCCTGAATTCAGTAACCAGCAGGGACTGAAACGGCTGCCAGAGATCATTGAACTGCTCTATATCCCCTGCCAGTGTAAGCGACAATTTCTCCATCCCCAACACATGCCATAATCTGTGAAGCCAGCCCGTGACCGTGGGGAGTGTCTTGGAGCGCCAGTGCGCAAGGATGTTCTGCATCGCCGATCCCAGTGCAATGGCTATCTGTCTACCCCTGCGGGATTTCAAGGGATACATCAGCCCGTTCGGGAGGCCCAGTAATATGTATGCAGGGAAGCGCGGCAGCTCAGTGGCAAAATGGGAATCGATATCGTCTATCACCTCCTTCCAATAAGAGTCGAGGAGCGGACAGCCCCACAGAATGTGTAGCAGCGTGCCCACCCGCCCGCATCCCCTCCAGCAATTAGCATCCTTGCTATGATCCATGTCGTGTATGCGCTCCGGGGTGTAGTACCAGTACGTCGAGACTTTGGTGAACGTGTCAGTGAGTCCCATATGGTACGCCGAGTGCCTGGCCCTAAATGCCACCTGCTCCCATTCCCTATGGCTCAGCGACCGGCCCAGTTCCCTCTCCCAGCGCTCCCGTCCCGGATTATAGAAGTGGGAGGAGGGTATTTGTAACAGCTTGTAGAGGTCGGTGATCAGCTTCGCGTCGGACGTGCGAGTCAGAAGCCACCGCTCATACGGGAGAAGTCTCCTATCAGCCGTCTCTCACACCTGTGGATACAGCGCCCAGTGGCGAGCCTGTAGGTAGTGCAACCTCTCGGTCTCCGGGAGCGCATACTCCTGTCTGAAGCGCACGAAGGGGATGACCCCTTCCGGATCATACATATGACACAGGGCCCGACACCCCGCCTCCCGCCAGAGAGCGAAGGCCCCCTTCTCCAGTCCCGGGGTGAAGTCCGGATTATCCAGCAAGGGTGTGAGAGGTGAAGGGAATGTTGTCAGGCCGTGCACAGCGTTGGTAGCATCCCAGACCCGTAGGGGTACTCGCGTGACGAAGGAGGCATATAGATTCGCCGGGCGGTGAGCCCTTCGAAGGAACGGCACTTCCTGCAAGGGCCTGCCCGCCACCGCTTGATCCTGAAAAAGCCAGTGCTTGTCGGATTCCCACCTACTCCACTCCACCAAGTAACGTAACTGCACGGCCTGAAAGTACTTGCGGAGGTCCGGGATCCCCAGCCCCCCGGCCTCCGGCGTGAGCATAGAGAGCGCCCTTTTCATCCTGGGCTTCTTGCCTCGCCATATGAAACGTGCCAGGTCCGACTGCGTCTGCTGGATCCAGCCCGTAGGCGGCTGCAATGGTAACGCCCTAAACAAATACAAAATCTGGGGCAAAACAGTCATTTTGATGGCAGCTATTCTGCCCAACCATGACAGGGTGCTGCGATCCCACCGGCCTATCTCCTCTCGAATCTTCCTGCCCAAAGCGGCATAATTAGCCGCCACCATAGCCGGCAAGGTGGGAGCCAGCTGAATCCCGAGATAAGGCACCAACTCTTTCGACCAGAGCATCGGGAAGAGGTCCTGCAACGAAGTCCTAGTAGCTGGCTTGAGCGACACGTCCAACGCCACTGACTTCCCCACGTTCATTTTGAATCCCGAAACCGCGGCAAAGGAGTCCAGCTCCTCGATACACGCCGGAAGGGCAGTGAGCGGATCATCCAGCGACAGTATGACGTCATCCGCGTACAGGCTAATGGCATGAGTGAAGCCTCCGAACCGCACCCCCCTCACTGCTTGGTTATGACGCACCCGTTGGGCGAAAGGCTCCATGTACAAAGCGAAGAGCAAGGGCGACAGCGGGCAACCCTGCCTCGTGCCCCGCTCAATGGCAAAACTTCTGGAGCTGTAGCCATTCACCCGTACTGCTGCCGTCGGAGATTTGTAGCAATTGAAAATCCATGATCGGAATCTGTCCCCTATCCCCACCTTCCGCAGGACCTGCTCCAAAAAAGGCCAGTGGACGCGGTCAAACGCCTTTTCCGCATCCACCGAAAGCATCATTCTCTCCCCTGGGATCCGAGATGCTTTTTCTAAGAGGTGAACTATCCGCTTGGTGTTGTCCACCGTCTGCCGTCCGGGGACAAAGCCCGCCTGGTCTGGGTCTATAAGGCTCGGTAGGTGGGGAGCCAGCCGGGCCGCTAGGATCCCAGTGTACAGCTTAAGATCCACGTTCAAAAGTGAGATCGGCCTGTAGGAACTACATTGCGTCCGGTCCTTCCCCGGTTTGGGGATGACCGTGATAGAGGCTTGCAGCAGGTCCGGTGGGATGGCCCCGGGAGCAGTGAAGGAGTTGAAGAGGCGCGTGAGAAGCGGGGCCAGCGTCGCACAGAACGTTTTGTAGAAAAGGGATGTGTAGCCATCCGGCCCCGGGGCCTTCCCGTGTTTAAGTCGGGCAATGGCGGAGATCACTTCCTCAACTCGTATATCCCTGTCCAGGTGCTCCGCCTGCAAAGGCGTCAAGGAGGGGAGGGCAATCGGGTCCAAATAGGCCGCCGTCGCCGATGCATCCGGGGGGTCCCCCGTATAGAGGTCCGCATAAAATCCCCGGAAAGCCTCAGCTATATGGGTGTCCTCCATAACCCTCGACCCCGTGGAGTCGGAGACCTCCTTTACCACCTGTTGTTGTCGAGCCGCTCTAAGCCTGTTCGCCAGCAGCCGGCCACATCTATCCCCTCCCGTGTAGTAGGCATGGCGTAAGCGCAAGGCCGCGTACTCCGCGCGGTCCATGTCCAGGGCCGCCAAGAGCTTTCTGGCCTCCTTCAGCTGCCGCCATACCCGGGGAGCCCCTGTCCTGCGATGCACCTGTTCCAATTCGCGGACCCGCTGGGTGAGCTCCTCCCTCTTGTGCCGCCGCTCCTTGTTGTCGGCTGAGGAAAGAGCTATAAACTCCCCCCGTATCACCGCCTTCATGGCCGCCCACTGTGTCGCTTGCGAAGTGTTGGAATCCGCATTATGGGACAGGTAGTCCTGGATGGCATGCGTCACTTGCGTGACTACTGCCTTCCTATGCAGCAATGTGTCCCGCAGGCGCCAAACCCGCGGTGGACCCGAGATCGGCGGCAGTCGAAGCTCGACGGTGACCTGAGCGTGATCAGACAGGGAGACCACCCCCATCTCTGTCGCTGTAGCTATCGCACATACCGGCGTGGTGACCAAAAAGTAATCCAGGCGCGCGTAGGTCTTATGTGCGTGGGAGTAGTATGAATAGTCTCTATCAGTAGGATGCATGCGGCGCCAGAGGTCGTGGAGGTCCAGCTCCGCCAGCTGTGTCTTACACCCGGTCGAGAATTCCCCCCCCTGCGGAGAGCGAAGCGCGGATCTGTCTAGGGCCGAGTCAAAGACCATATTGAGGTCACCCCCGAGGATAATGTGCCTGTCCTGTGAGGCAGTGACATCCTCCAAGGCTGCGCGTAAGAAGCGTTCTTGTTGTTCGTTTGGGCTATATACAGATCCCACTGTGAAGTGGATACCCCCCACCCTGAACCTATAGGCTAACAGTCTCCCTTTCTGTTCGGATTGTTTGTGCAAGATCTCTCCCCTGAACTGCCTGGCCACCAAAATCGCCACCCCCGCCGTCTTAGCATTGCCAGAGGAGAAGAGTTGAGTCGGGAATTTGTGGGATCGGAGCCTGTGGCAGTCCTGAGGCAACAAGTGAGTCTCCTGGAGGAGGCAGATGTCAGCTCGGGTGCTTTCTAGTAGGGATAATACAGCGCGCCGCTTAACCGGGTTGTTGAGGCCCCGGACATTAAGTGTCACGAGCTTAAGAGTGGTAGGCGGCATAGGGAAGGGTAGGTGAAGTAGCGCAGAGCCTCCGCAGGCGCGGAGTCCGTCTCAAGAGCGCCGCCAAGGCGGCCGTGATCCCTGTGGTGCACTGGACGGTCCCCCCTCCCCCCCCGAGCCCCCCCCACACTCCCACTCAATCCCCCAACCACTCCCTTCCCCTCCCTCAACCCCACAACCAAAACGAACCCCCCCGAATCCCAACAAGCAACCCCTTGGACAACAGTCAAACAACCCCACACCCCACCCTTCCCTCCCTCCCTCCCCCGGCCTCCAACCCCAGTGAACCATAGTCCCAGCCGAGTCCCACGAGGGACTAGTCTGTGGTGAGTAACTTAAGTGGACGTCCAGCCACCGTCTCCTCCCCGCTACCCCCTCCCCCCCCAGAGCCCCGAAACCTGCAAAGTGAAATAAGCTGTGGTGATCTCCCCCCGGAGTGTTCTCACGCCGTCAATGCGACGTCACCAGCGGCGGTGTCTCTGGCCACCTCGAGCACCGCGCCGGCCATGCCAGCCCTGATGGTGGGTGAGTCCGGCCTCCCGGTGCGGCCAGAAGAGTTCCGCCCCGTCACCCGCTGCCAGCCGTCTCTGGTAACGCGCCTCCGGTGCGGCGTAGCCGTATCCTCCTCCTTCTCCGGAATGCCCAATACCCCGCAGGTCTACCGCAGGGAGCGCAGTTGGTGCAAAGTGCCATTCCACCGAAAGATAAGTCGGAAGGGGTGCCCCCAGGCGTAGGGCGTGCTGTGCTCCCTCAGAAAGTCTGTGGCAATCCTGAAAGCTTTGCGTTTCTGAAGCATTATGGCAGATAAGTCCTGATACAAAGCCACTGGGTGTCCTCGAAAGGTCAGGGGTGTCTTCTTCCTTGCCTCAGCCAAGATTCGCTCCTTGAGTGGAAAGTCCGGTAGAAAGGCCAGAATATCCGGCGGTGGTGCCGACGTGCGTCTCGGCGGGCCCACCCTATGTGCTCTGTAAATCCGGATGGGGAAGTCCGTCGCCTCTCCCAAGATCTCCCTGAACAAGCTCTGTAGGTAGCTGGTCACATCAGACCCCTCGTCCGCGCTCGGAACTCCCCGGACCCGAATGTTGTTCCGCCGGGATCTGTTTTCAAGGTCCTCATTATGAGCTTGCAGGTCGAGCTGCTGGTCTCGGAGGCGCAGCACCTCCTGCTGCAACTGCTCAATGTCCTCGTCCCTCCTCTGACCAGCACCCTCCACGGAAGCCTCCCGCTCTCCTAGGCCGTCCACCTCTCTGCGCACCTCTCGCATCTCCCCAGCGACCTCCTGTTTCAGCGTTTGAAAGTCATCCCTAAGGGAGCTGAAGAGTGACTCCATGAAGGCTCTAGTCACCGGCGGCTCTCTCTCGTCCGTCTCCTGCGCACCCCCGGAGGAGCCCGGCGACGGTTGCCCCTTATCCACCCTCTGGTGGTTCCTGCTGAGCATCTCCGGGAGAGTGCGGTCCCCCTTCTTGCTGCTTCTGTTGCCCGCCATTGGTAGGGGGCGGCCGGCTCCTCCCGTGTCTCGGGTGCTCCACCTGCCCGCCGGCGTCGCTAGGCCACGGAGCTCGCTCTACGCTTCTTCAGTCTCCCGTCCTCCAGCTGCGTCGTTTGGTCGGGCGGCACCAGCCTACCACCTCACCTCTCGGGCCCGTTGACGTGACACACCGCAGGAGGGTCTCCTCAGCCTGCTCCTCTCTCGGGCCTTCAGTCCCGGTGCTGCTGCCTCTCACCCCTGGGTGGCAGTGCGAGGCCGTGGGGACTACTTTCTCTCTCTGCAGCCCTTCCCAGGGAACAGCGCTGGCCGGGGGGGGGGGGGGGGGAAACCGTCCACTCCGAGTTTCGCTGGATACACTAGTGTCCTCTACCCAGCCCCCGGCCACGCAGGTGGCGCCCTTCGCAGGCCCCTGGCCGCTCCTCGCAAGGTGCCACGTGTCCTCCCAGGGGCCTAGATCGCCCGATCCGGGCCCGGTTCTGCTGTTGCAGCCCTCCGGGGCTCACCGGCTGCTCCGGCAGGCGAACTGTCCGTCTCTAAGCAATACGGGGGCGACTCCCCCAGGCAGATGCGTGCTGGGCCCTCGGCCAGGCCGCCGGGTGCACCTCGACCTCTTCTCCTGCCGCGCTCGCCCCCACGCTCCTCCGCACTCCTCACTGGGCCGTTCCTCGCAAGATGCCACGTGTCCTCCCAGGGGCCTAGATCACCCGATCCGGGCCCGGTTCCGCTGTTGCAGTCCTCTGGGGCTCACCGGCTGCTCCGGCAGGCAAACTGTCCGTCTCTAAGCAATACAGGGGCGACTCCCCCAGGCAGATGCGTGCTGGGCCCTTGGCCCGGCCGCCGGACGCACCTCGACCTTGACCTCTTCTCCTGCTGCGCTCGCCCCCACGCTCCTCCGCACTCCTCACTGGGCCCTGTACCGCTCTGCCGCTCTTCCTCTGACGTCAGGCGGCCAGCGGGGCCATCCGTCGTGTCCCCCGCTGAGCCCAGGACCGGCTGCCGCTCAGGCTATCTCGCCAGAGAACCTCCTCACCAGGGCCTCCAACGCGGGGCTCCGCTGTCGCTCTCCACCTCGCTGTCCGTCTGTAGGCCGCGCCCCCGGCTCCGCGCCGTGTAGTGGCTCCGGGCCCCGGCCTCGGCTCTGCCTCCCGCCGTCTTCAGCCGACCTCTCCCCGCGAGGGTCTTCTGGCAGTCCCGGTCCCGGTGTCTCCCTCAATCGGGGTAGGTTCTCGCCGGCTCAGCCTCGGGGGCGCTTGGCTCCGCACCGTGGTCCGCGTCGGCAGGCTCCGGCTCTCGGCCCCTCCCTGCTGCTCCGTCCCGCGCTTGCCTTCCGCGGCCTCCTGCGATATCATTCGGGGTCTCGCTGAGTCCCACCGCCGGGTCGCTGGTAGTCCCCTTCTTTCCCCACGATCTCCCAGCAGATATGGGGGAGATACTGCTAAAATTCTCGGTCCAAGGGCCTGGGGATTCAGGAGCTCACGGAGAGTGCGACCGCTCACTCCGCCATCTTGGCCACGCCACCACATCAGTTTTAGAAAAATAAGCAATATTTATCTGTGCAAACAAGACCAAAGCAATAAAAGACCAACAGACAGTAATAAAAAATATGCACTTTGCATGACTAACTATAAAATGCAGTTCCTTAAAGCCGGTAGCTCCGTCCGGGGCTACCAGGGTGCTGAAAACAACAGAATCCAACTGTTCCGGCTGACCGCATAGGTGATGACAGGCGTTAGTGTCAGCAGACTCGGAAACCATACCTTTGGTTCCGGCAGACCTCGTCGTTGTGGGCCGGTCGTAGCAACTATCGTGGTTGCGATGTGAAGCGTAGAGGTACCGTGTGTTGTGCTCTCAAGTCGAGATGCAGGCAGTGGCTCGGTGACGGTCGTCCAGCGGTGTCGGTGAGACCAGGGCAGCGGTGCAGAGTGAGGTGGTGCTCGTTGCGGTGATGACAGGTCACGGTGCAAGCAACGAGGCCGGTTGATGGGAGCTGGCGTTGGTCAGCCCAGACTGCGGTGTGGGACGGGGCAGTGTGTCGTATGACCTACGAGCGGTGCCCCTAAACCACGGTGCGGTCACAGGTGTCTAGGTCACCAGGTAGCGTCGTCGTCAGTCAGATCAGGGCGGTGGAGTAAAGCGAGGTGGTGTGGAGTTTGGTGCCCACAGGTCGTGGTGCAAGCAGCGGCTCAGTTGCGGCGGCAGTCGTTGTCGTTGATGAGACTAGGGTTGCAGTGCAATGTGCGGCGGTGCCCTCTGCGGTGCCTTCAGGACACGGAGTCCACAGCAGTGTCGGTGATGGTGTCGGCTGCTTTCCCCCTCTGTGGCAACTGAAACCCACAGTTCCAGAGTTGGTACCCAGAGGTAAGTTTAGTCTTTGCTGTCTCTGAGACTTCGTGAACCGGAATCAAGCTCTATTTCAAGCCCTTGTAGATGCTCAGAAACAAGTGAAGAAAGTTCATTCCAGTCCTTCCGCTGCCCAAGGCAGAAGCAGCAACTGCAGGCCAACCCAGCAAAGCAACAACACAGCAAAGGGCAGTACTTCTCCTGGCAGATCTTCCACCTCTTCTTCTTGGCAGGTTCCTTGGTCTAAGCGAATATTAAAGTTCTGGTGTCTGGGCCCCAGTATTAATACTTAGTTTCTCTTTGTTCTCTTGGGCAGAGGGTCTCTGTGCTCAGTCCAAACCAGCTTGGTCTCTCTGGCCCAGCTTCCTGGCAGGAGGTGGAGACGGCATTGTCCAAAGCCGACCAGGCCCATTCAGGTGCAAGCAAATCTCCTCCCACTACTCTAAATGCAGCCCAGATCTATTCAGCCTGCCCTGATCATCTAGGAAGGGCAGAACACACCTCGACGCCCCCAGTGGCTGTCTGAAGAGCATGCACATCCCCAGTCACTCCAAAGCCAGACAGTCAATCCACAAACCAGCAGAGGCACCCAGGATGGCTAAGAAAGAAAATACCTAATTTCTAAAAGTGGTATTTTCAAACACAGAACATAAAAATCATCTTTACTAAAAGATGCATTTCTACATTTTGATTTCAGGCATACTAAACTCAATTTCTCCTTCTTGTCACAATGGGTAATTATACTTGTAAAATGTTACAGATTATTCCCCATTCTATCCTATAGGATAGGTTGCCTTTCAACAGTGAAAATCGAATTACACTGTAGTTCACTATCAGGACATGCCACACACATTAGGGCATGTCCTACTGTTGTAAATCGACAGCGATTGGGTTAGCATTAGTGGAAGCCATCTTGTATTTAGAGGCTATCTTGTCCATTTTGTGGAATCCATTTTGTATTTCTGGCAGCCATTTTGTTTGCCATGTGCTGCCATGTGCTCACCATGTGCTCTGTCCTCCCTCAGTGTTGACTGCTCTTGTAATCTGCGTAGAAACAAACTATATTTAGCATCTTCCACCTTCGCACATGCCCAGTTGAGTTTGCAGCTGTCCTTGTAGCTGTTAGTAGTATGTAACTGTCAGGATGTGTTTACTAGCATTGGCAAACTGTTAACTCCTCCTACTTGTAGACTGTGAATTTCTATATGACCTTATATGTACATAAAACCTTCTTCTGTACTTGTACCGCCTTCTTTTGAGCCCCTGTGTGGGTATAAAAGGACCATGCTCTTTCTGTTCGTAGTGCTACTTCATTCATTACCAAAGGGTGCTGTGTGAATGTAGTTCCACCTCATGAGGTTTATTAAACGTTGTATTTTCTATTCCAGTTTCTGTGCCAACTTCTTCCTATTGGTCTGAGGACTCTGTGCAGAGAAGGGCGAACCCCTTGCACTGGTAGGCCTAGCTGAGGTCCACTTCTACAAATTGGCGCCCAACCTGGGGCTCATCGGCGACTCGGATGCCCGAAGGATTGGTCGCGATGAAGGATTGGAATCTCGCTCTGGACGCGATGGCTGCCCGATGAGACCCGAGTCTTGGCAACCACGGCGTTTTTCCTTTCTTTCTGATCTGACCATCCAGGTGGTGCCGGTCCTCGACTGAGATCTCTTCTGTTGATTCGCCGTGCAGTGACCATTTGGTCGATTTTAGAACTTGGCAGTTGGAACCTGGACACCAAGTGATTGGTAAGAGTCGTTCTGCGGCGCTTGCTGTTGGTTTTTATGCCTGGAATTGGTAAGGTAGTTTAGTAACACTTACTGCGGCTTTTGTATTTTGGAATTTGTGTTGGCCAACTTGGATTTCTATAGGATTCATATATAAATTGCAATTTATATAGGCAGGTAATGAGGAGAATTTTCTCTATCTGAACTGATTTGAATGGCACATCGTACTAAAGGTACCTTAAGTGCTACTTTGATTATAATACTGAATATTCTTCACTATTTTTGGCATGCCTGTTTTTAGCACACTTCGTAGAATGTGTTGCTTTTGTAGTGGTACCAATTTGAGACTCGATGAAGCACAACCGATCCCCCCTGAGGGGACGCCTAATAGGGATATGTATATTAAGTATGGTCTTTCTTCTATAATGTACAACACATTATGGAATAAATACACTCGTAAGGATCCTGAGTTGCGTTGGCCTATGCATGGGTCATTTGATTTACAAAAGATTGAATATGTGGAACAATGTATGTTTAAGCGAAAGACTAGGCAAGATATGTTAGTGTACGAATGTGGGAGAAAGAAGTGCGTGAACGAATGAAGCGTGAGCAAGCCTTCATTGAAAAAGAACAGCGAAAGAACATTTATGCGAAAGGAGTAGAGTTGAAAAACAAAGAAATTAAAGAGTTAAAGGAGAGAGAAGATAGGGAGCGCAATTTGCAGGTAACTGGCCAATACGCTGTTCGGCGGCCCCTTTATCCTATACTTAATAAACCACAAGATGATTTCTTATTATTAGATCGTCCTCCACCTCCGTATACTGTTCCTTCTGCCCCTCATGAGTCATATGAGGACTCCGGTTCGGAGGAACACAAGGCACGAGAAACTCGTTCTATGTTGACCAATGAGCGGGCGTTCCAGCTTAGATCTGCTGCTCGTAAAGCAGTTCGTAGCACTGCCCCCGCCTCTGAACTTCTAAATAGTGTGAAGGGTAGGAAAGGGAGCAGCTGTATTTTACTGAGGTTTTTGCCGCAGAGGTCCTTGAGCTGTTTAGGAAATATTCTGAGGAGTTAGAGCCCGAGGATGTAGCAGATAATTGTAAGCAAATGCGTGATGGTCTTTTTGTTTTCTCCCAGGTGACTGATACAATCAGGCGTTTGGTTAAACTGCGTGTTGATGCAGTCCGTTTGCGAGAGGAGAAAAAGGCTGCAGACGTAGCTGCACAGACATCTCAGACCGGCATGGCACAAGCTTCTATCTTCGGAACAGATAAGACTATGATAGTTCATGCGAAACCTATGCGGGAGGCCGCGCCTTTGTATGTTCCTCCTAAAGGAATGGGTACAAGTGATGATAAGGCTTCTATCGATGCAAAGGGTTATTTTATTTATAATTGGGTTTATACTCCTTGGAATAGGATGAATGTCATGGCACTTAAAACTGCATTGCCTGATCTGCGGAAAAATCCAGCCGCTTTTTGTGAGGAAGTTGAGGTTGCTATTGGCTCTTGTACTATGACTTTCCCTGATATTAATTTATTTTTCGGATTGATATTACCGCCTGATATGTGAAGAACTGTTCATAAAATTGATGATCGTGCAGCTTTTGGGGCGTAATGGAAAGACTTAGAACAAATGGATGTAGAAAGGGAACCCGCACAGAAGCCATGTCAGTTAATTTTACATCTTCCCGCAGCTATATTAGTTAAGTTAAAAACGATTATTCCCCCTAAAAAGATAGATTGGACTGTTTTAGCGTCTTGTAAGCAAAAGGCAGATTAATTGGTCTCTGATTTCTTTACATGCTTTGAAGAAGCATTCCACGATTTTAGTGGCCAGTCATTGACAGATGACACGGGCAGACATCTGTTTGTCGATAAATATGTCGCAAACCTGTTGCCAGGAATAGCTAGTCGCTTAAAAGCCAGTGAGAGTTCATGGACTACCTCTTCTCCGGTTTCTCTCTTGACTATGGCTCAGTATTATGAACGCCAGGAATTAGAAGCAAAGGGTAATGAGGATAAGAAGACTAAAGAATTAAAAACAAAGGTTATGTTGGCTCAACGTTATGGTCCGCCTTTTAGAGGTAGTGATAGAGGTGGACGTGGATCTTATGGTTCGTCTTTCCCTTCTTTTACTCGTTCGAATTTGTCTGTTAACCAGTGCGCGTACTGTAAGAAATTTGGGCATTGGGCTTCCGATTGTCCAGCACTGCGTGCTCAGCAGTGTCCACGTGGTCGGGGACAAATGAGAAATCGTTCAGGATATTCAGGGCCTAGAGGAAGCACAGGTGATCGTGCTAGGTTTGATGCTAATATACGTGGGCAGAATGGGTTTAACACTTTTGATAGAAGGAACCAATATCAAATGTTCGACTATGTGCCGTCTGATTTTCAAGATTCTGCTTATGCATAGAATTGCCTAAGATTGGGTAAGGAATCAGTTGAAGTTCCAGTAGATCAGAGGGGTCCCTATGTTACAGCACATGTTTTGGGTTCTACTGATCAGTTTCTGGTTGATACAGGAGCTACTCGTAGCACCTTGTCTAAACAATTGGTTCCAAGGGCTCCCCTGTCTGGCTTAACCATTACATCGATAGGTTTCGATGGAACCCCTTCCCTTAGCCCACTGTCACAACCACTTGCATTCCATGTGGATAAATTTACTGCTCCGTGTCCATTTTTGCTTTCCCCGAATACACCAGATAATATTGTGGGTCTTGATATGCTCAAGTATTTCAGGGCTACGATACGATGTTCTCCAGAAGGTGTACATGTTATCTTGAATGACAACCATCCTGTGACGGAGAGAGCTTGTCTTGTTAAAGAGGATATTGCGTTAGCTTCACTCCCTAGTACTTTGTGGGCTACTTCAGACACTGATGTAGGGCAAATGGTTATTCCACCAGTACATATTAGTGTCAAGGAGGGCGCTGTGCTGCCACGTTTGCTTCAATACAAAATTTCACAGGAAGGCGAAGAAGCACTCATACGTATTGTCCATGATCTCATTGAAGTGGGGGTTGTTGAGGAAGTTCCTTACAATGTTTGTAACAGTACGATTCTTCCTATTCTGAAAAAAGATACTGACACTAGGATTTACCGATTCATTATTGATTTGCGAGAAGTTAACAAGATTTTAGTACCACAATACCCCGTGGTTTCTGACATAACGACACTTCTTACTTTGGTTCCTCCGACAGCAACTACATTCTCTGTGATAGACTTGAAAAATGCTTTCTTTTCGATCCCTATTCATCCTGATAGCCGATATTTGTTCAGTTTCACTTTGAATAATCGATCGTATAGATTTTGTAGAGTTCCTCAAGGCTATACTGAGAGTCCTAGTATTTACAGTCAAGCATTAAAAAGACAACTTGATTCTTTTGTTTTGCCTGAAGGTGTGGCTCTCATACGATGTCGATGACATCTTGTTGGCAGCTGATACCCCTGAAAGTGTGAAACATTTACTTTGTCCTTGCTTTCTTTTCTTGCTTCCCATCCTCACAAAGTGTCACGAAAGAAATTGCAATATTGTATACCGAAGGTAACCTACTTAGGTCACCTTCTGTCTAAGGAGGGACGTGCACTCACACCAGATCGTATTCAAGCTATTTTAGACACACCAGTGCCCCGTACTCAGAAAGATGTCCGTGCATTCATTGGTCTTACTTCTTTTTGTAGGCAATGGATATTAGGGTTTTCACATATTGTTAAACCCCTGTTGGCTCTTTTGACTAAAGATACTCCAATGCCCCTTCCATGGACGACTGAATGCCAGAACGCTTTCCAACAATTGCAACAAGCCCTTTGTTCTGCACCAGTATTAGGCACTCCGGATTACACCAAGGTTTTTACACTCTATGTACATGAAAGAGATGGTTGCGCACTTTCAGTTTTAGTGCAGACACACGGTGACAAACAGCGTCCCTGTGCATATTTTTCAGCAGCACTTGATCCTGTTGCTCGTGCGTTGCCTGGATGCTTCCGTTTAGTTGCAGCAACAGCTGTGTCAATATGTCAGAGTGAAGGGATAGTTTTGTCACATAAGCTGTTGGTGCTAGTACCCCATGCGGTTGATGCCCTTTTAAATCAGACAAAGACGCAGCATTTAACTAGTGCTCGTCTGACAGGATACGAATTGACATTGTTGGCCCCTCACATTACACTGAAGAGATGTGCGACACTAAACCCAGCCACTTTGTTGCCATACCCGGTGACTCAGTCTCAGTCACAGGAGTCTCATGATTGTATATTCCTTACTGAGGAATTGACAAAGGGCCATGTCGATTTGCAAGTCACGCCCCTTTCAAGTTTTGATGGGGAACTATGGGTTGATGGGTCCTGTTTGAAGTTACCAGATGGTACAACATCAGCTGCATATGCAATTACAACACTTCAGACGGTAGTTGAGACAGTTTGTATTCCACAGAAGACAGCTCAGGCAGCTGAGCTAATAGCTTTGACACGAGCGTGTGAACTTAGTACTGACTTATCTGTGAACATTTATACAGATAGCCGCTATGCTTTCGGAGTGGCTCATGATTTTGGGCTACTCTGGAAGGAGAGGGGCTTTCTTACATCCCACGGGATGCAAATAATGCAGGGAGAATTAGTACATAATCTCTTGACTGCTTTAACATACCCGAAGAGAATAGCAATTGTTAAATGTAGCGCACATAAGAAAGTAATTGATATGATAGGACAAGGCAATGCTTTTGCAGACCAAACAGCTGTGAAACTGCCATGCAGCGAAGCACCACGTCTATGTATGTAGTGAAGTCACAGGCTGAACGCTGGCATGATACCAGACAGGAAGTGCTAGATATGCAGAGATCTGCTTCTGCAGGAGAAATTGAGCAATGGTCTAAGGAGGGAACATTGGACGATGAGGGCTGTTGGAGGAATAAAGAGATGAGCAAGTGGAGATTGCCTACAGCCTATTCACAACCTATGATCCATATGGCACATGGGCCGGCACATGTTGGAGCCTCCTCGATAACGAAATTGCTCATGCAAGTTTGGGAGCATCCAGAAATTGCCGGCACAGCTAAAAAGATGGTGCAGTCTTGTCTGATTTGTCTTCAGCATAATCCTGGTAAAGGGACACAAACTCCTACAGGAGGGTTTGCTACGCCAACCGCACCTTTTGAAGTTTTGCAAATGGATTACATCCAGCTTGAGTGCTGTAACAACTTAAAGTATGTTTTGGTAGTGGTATGTGCCTTCATTAAATGGATAGAGGCATACCCTACGAAGGACAATACAGCTCTCACTACAGCAAAGGTACTTTTGAAGGAATTCTTCCCTAGATTTGGTGTTTGCAAACTTTTATGGAGTGATAACGGACCCCATTTTATTGGGCAAGTTGTCGAATATGTCCTGAAGGGATTAGGGATCAAGCAGAAATTTCATGCTGCTTTCCATCCACTATCAGCAGGGCTAGTGGAAAGGTATAACGCCACACTTAAATTGAAACTGGCTAAAATACAGGCTTCCACGTCTTTGAAATGGCCTGATGCACTACCCTTAGCACTGTTGTCCATTAAATCAGTGCCACATTCGTGATCTGGCCTTACACCATATGAGATGATATTCGGAAGGCCTATGAACATTTGGGGAATTCCTAAACCACATCCCATACATGATGTACCATGTGTATTGATGAGTGACTACCTATCACAATTGACTGACAGTTTGATTTCTATTCATCAACAGGTTCGAGAAGCTCTTCCTGATAGGTCTGCAGGTGAAGGCCATGGACTTCGACCTGGAGACCAGGTGATGATCCGATCATTCCAGAGGTCGAGCAGCTTGGAGCCGAGGTGGCGTGGCCCGGAGCAGGTGATCCTTTCAACGAGAACTGCGGTCCGAGTGACGAACAGGAGGAACTGGGTGCACTCCACCCACTGCAAGAAAGTGCTGTCTGCCTTGGTGGATCCTGCTGCCTTGATCGACCATCAGGACATCCTGGATACAGAGAGAGGCCAAGCCATTTCACCTGACGAACCTGAGGAAGTCTTCCCGGACCACACGATTCCTGGAGTATCCCGATACCAACTGAGACAACGGAAAGAGCCTGCATCGTCGAAATAGACTGGTTGACCAACCGCCCTGGGTTAGTGAAACGGAATGCTGATGTGGCAAGGGGGGGGAGATCAGTCCTGTATAGTGTAGCGACACCCGTCTTGACCCTCGGTGAAGAAACGATTGTTTCCAACAACAAGCTGATCATGTCCACAATGAGATCAACTGATGGTAAGATAAAGATGGTTTGTGCTATAGGGTTTGTTGTTGCTATGGTGGCTGTAGCAGTAATAATCTGGTTCGTTGAGAAAGTGGCTCCTGCTCGTGAGCTTTTGATCACCACTACTCCAGTATCAGTTGAACACCACTACTTTACGCTTCCCTACCATGAGCAGAAGCATCGACAATCCTACTTAAATAATACCTTTATCCAGATGTTGCATCATACTCATAATGTCACAAATACTACCAACTGTTGGGTGTGTGGTATGATACCTGCACATCAAAAGAAAAGAGGAACACCTTTTATTCCTCTTCCCTTTTCTCATAATGGTTCATGTCAAGCTTGGTATGCACTTTTGTTTGCAACTGGAAGACGTACAGTAGGCGGGCTTCTTTTTCGCCTTAATAAAGTATGCTGCCAAGATAAAGATGGTTATCCTCAAGCCAAAGAGACCAAATGGGAATGGGAAGAATATCAACCGGACAATATTTCAACACAATATGTCTTCACAAATATGAGAACTTTTACCAGTAATGAGCAATTTGTGATTTCTGTTACTGGAGCTAAAGCAGATCTATGTATAACAATTGCAATTGAGAATTCCAGTGGGGAAAAGCGAATGTACTGTAATTCTGACTATTGAAGGTGTAAATAACAGTAGTTTTATAGCCTCACATAATACTATCTGTGGTAGCCAAGGATATTATCAACTACCTGCTGGGTGGTCAGGTGTGTGCTATGTGCCCTTTCTATTGCCCCCTGTGTTTCTGGCATCTGCATTATACCACCGGGACCTTAAATTATTCAACGACATCTCTAGAAATAGATACAAAAGGACAATAAGTGCTGACAAAGTAGACCAAAATGATACCACTCTGCAACAATATCTCGATTTTAATTTAGGTTTGTTCTTCTTTGTGGGTGCTGCATTAAACAGTAGGAAAATAAGACGATTGACTAGAGTTGTGGAAGCTGTTCCCAATCAGACAGCTATGGCACTTGGGAACATTACGGAGGAGCTGCAAATTGCAAGGATTGTAGCTCTCTAGAACCGAATGGTTCTAGATGTGGTTCTGGCTGATCGAGGTGGTGCATGTCGCATCATCGGTAGCAGCTGTTGCGTATTCATACAGGATCACTCACCTTCAGTATATGACGGAATATCAAAACTGCATAAGATTGCTGCAGAAATTCATCCAGAGACTGGTACTTGGACTTTTGCTGCATGGTTTTGGACTCTTGTTTCTGCTTGGGGCTGGAAGCTACTGACTATCCTGTGTGTAATGATTATGATACTTTTTACATGCTGTGTATGTATCCAATGTGGTCCAATGCTTTGCTCCATTTGCATCTCTGTCTGTATACCTGTCAAAAGGAATGTTGCAGAAACAAAAGCCCAACAAATGTTGAATAAAGAGGTGGCCGAAATAATGCTAATAGATGTACGGGATGCATATTTAGATTACCCCAGAGGAACAAATGTCTTCAGCTAATGCTAAAAGGGTCGTCTGTTGTAAATTGGCAGCAATTGGGTTAGCATTAGTGGAAGCCATCTTGTATTTAGAGGCTACCTTGTCCATTTTGTGGAATCCATTTTGTATTTCTGGCAGCCATTTTGTGTGCCATGTGCTGCCACATGCTCACCATGTGCTCTGTCCTCCCTCAGTGTTGACTGCTCTTGTAATCTGCCTAGAAACGAACTATATTTAGCATCTTCCACCTTCGCACATGCCCAGTTGAGTTTGCAGCTGTCCTTGCAGCTGTTAGTAGTATGTAACTGTCAGGATGTGTTTACTAGCATTGGCAAACTGTTAACTCCTCCTACTTGTCGACTGTGCATTTCTATATGACCTTATATGTACATAAAACCTTCTTCTGTACTTGTACCGCCTTCTTTTGAGCCCCTGTGTGGGTATAAAAGGACAATGCTCTTTCTGTTCGGGGTGCTACTTCATTCATTACCGAAGGGTGCTGTGTGAATGTAGTTCCACCTCATGAGGTTTATTAAACTTTGTATTTTCTATTCCAGTTTCTGTGCCAACTTCTTCCTATTGGTCTGAGGACTCTTTGCAGAGAAGGGCAAACCCTTTGCACAGGTAGGCCTAGCTGAGGTCCACTTCTACACTTCCTCTCACATACACTGCACCCTTCCCATAGGGGTACCTCGGGTCTACCTTAGGGGTGTCTCACGTGTAATAAAAGGGAAGGTTAAGGGTTGGCAAGTGGGTGCACTTGCCAAGTCCACATGGCAGTAAAAACTGCGCACAGGCACTGCAGTTGCAGATCAGAGAATCCTTTGAAAGGTTGCTCGGGTGGGTAGCACAATCAGTGCTGCAGACCCAATAGCAGCAGTTGATTTACAGGCCTGGCACTCTCAGTGCACTTTGCTAGGGACTTACCAGTAAATCAAATATATCAACCATGGGAACACCAATCCATAATCCAAATTACAACAGGAGCACTTGCACTTTACCACTGAACAGCAGTTAGAAAGTGCTCAGGGACACTAAACCACTAAAACACTAAACAAGCAAAAGAGTGTCAAACCCGGGAGGTCAGAAAGCAAAAAGCCAGAGGAAACAAGCTAAATGCTGCCAGGTCTAACACACACTGTTAATGAGCAACATCCCTCTCCTTTACTCTGTTGCCCTCACCTGATACACAGTGGTCACATTCAACAAACACAGGCAAATGACACAATAGGTGTTGAAGTTTTATCTTCTATGCTGCCCCCACTTAGCATGTATAATGTGTCACCACTGCTCATACAGGGAGCCAACACGCTGATTCTGATAGACCAGAATATCACACTCCGCTTCCTGGGATCCACTCGACCGGATCCCCACTGGACCTTGCGGCCTCCAGGTGATCTCTTTCTCCTCACAGGGCCAACTGGTCTTGGGTCAGGTACAAACTGGTGCTCCAGGCTCCAGGACAAGTGTTCTTTATTATCCTGGGTGATGTCCCATCACCCATCATGTGAGACTGGCAGACCCTTAGTCCCCGGTCCTTGTGTCTCAACCAGCCGAGGTTGTGCTGAATGTCTCCACAAAGATGTACAGCTTCAGTTTCACAGTTTGTGAGTCTCAAGCTTCTCTTTCTATAATCCTTTTCCAGACACAAATGTGATTTGGTGTCTCTGTCTTTGAAGCTTGTGTTCTGGGGGTTGCCCACATTGAAGCGTACATTCCTCTGTTGTGATCTGTCTCCAGAAATCATTCCCAGCCCTATGCTTTATGATTTGCTTAACAGCCCCTTCTCTTTCCTGAAATGTGCCCAGGCCCCCTTGACCAGTGACCTCTCTTTGAAAGCAAGTGTACTGAAGAGCTTTGCTCTTCCTTCCTCCAGCATCTGGGTCACATCTGGCTTTCATTAATACCACAATCCCAAAACCTCTCTGTGGACCTCTCCAAACTCCTACAGCAAGCACTTTGTTTCTCAAAATGGAATCCAGAGACGTTCCTGTATTGTGCATACATACACCCAAACACACATAACATGAACGCTAACTTTCATGTATGGTACCCTTTCTCAGGCACACATATATTTAAACGCGCACACCAGACTGCACACACTGACTCTCGTGCTGTACCCTGTCACAGGCACATAGACATCTCAGTGCACACATGCTACTGCACTCGCTGACTCTCATGTACTGTACCAACTCCCAAGCATACATGTATCTCAGCTCTTACACAAAACGGTGCACACAGATTGTCTTATATTGTGCCATTTCACCAGCACACATACATTCTAGCACATGCACATGACCACGTGTGCTGTCCCGGCTACATACTACCCAATGCAGGCCAAGGGTGAATTAAGCACATGTGAGCTGAATTTTACATGTGTGAGCCACATTCACTCTACTGATCACTTTTACTGAAACACGATTTGCTGCAACCACCACGCTCACGCTACTTAACTCTAGCTGAAGGCAGCATCCTTCCCCCATGCAAGGGTAGCAGTTTGGGTGCCCCTCCTGGTTTTAGCAAAACTTCAATCCGTGAGATAGGGCTAGGCCATGTCGCTCACATGATCCAGGTTCGCCCATGACCAAATAATTGGTACCAAGGACCCCGATTTTCCTGCATTCGAGGCAGGGATACACATCATTTACCATGCAAAAGACTTTTCTGTCCCAACACCCTGGTTAAAAGTTGGGTATTACATTTTGATATGTGTAATAACACCTGGTGGGCACTAATTGGCGTTATGAGCATTGCGATAAATATTGCATAACTTAGACACATTCCAGCAGCTCAGACCTCTTGATATTTATTAGGGAAGAAATGCCTGGTAATACCCAGAACCTGCACAATTTGATGCTGTAAGCACCAAAATCTGTATGGAAATCCCCGATATCAGGGAAGCACTTGTACTTGGATGGTCATTGTCGCATCGGATAAATTCTTCTGTAGCAGAGTCGGATTCTATTGGGTGTTACTTATATCCACCCAATTACCAGCCAACTAATAGTGAGGGCTTACATTTTCTATCCTTCCTATGTCAGTAGATTATATACTATTCAGGGGGTGACACCTGCAATTTACAGTGATTAGCAACGGCAGAAAGACGGTGCAAAGCGCTAAGTAAAAACAAATCATGAGTAGAATGTGGCTGAAGAACTCCATCTTATTCAGAAATGACATGCACAATACACTGTTCACCACTAGGTGGTGCTCATAAACCTTACTATGGAAAGAAACTTGAGTTGCTGAGGGAATAGTTAAGGAAAACGTTAACATTGTCATCAAGGTCATAAGAAATGTACCTGACAGTGAAAACAGAAAATAATATACATTTTACGAGGGCTTTCGTACAAAGTTTCGGCTTTTTAGAAAAGTGCACATTTTGCTGATTGCAAAATAACTACATCCTTCAGCGCCTAAGTAACAAGACATGGTAGGGCGATGGAAATGATTCCAGATATTTTCAAACATGAGATGTAGTTGCCATAATTTCTGATAGTGTTTTTGCAGTGTGATGTGACATTTAATATGTAACTTTTGAGTGGTAAAGTGATCAAACCTGCAGCATACTGGTAACTTACTGCTCAATTTAGAGTGGTAGCGAGGGCACTCCATCACAAGCAAAGCGGAGAAACTCTGTCCTCCAAACCCTTGGCCTGCTCACTCTACTTAGAGTTCTGGTGACGGTGCCCCACTGGCTCTGCCGTTGGCAAGCTTACTACGACAGGCTGAATAAGTACAGCTAGGGCCTGCGCTAGGCATGAGCAGTGTGGGCAGCTGCCCAGGGCCCCATAGCCAGCCCTCCAACTTGCGGCCTAGCACCAATGCAAGACAGTCAGACCAAAGCATGAAAGTTGAAACCTTGCAAGTGCGCCACGTTAGGAGGCCCCCCTCTCCTGGCCTTGTCGTAGGGATTCTGCACATACACAGAACTATGCACAGGATTATGGTACCTTGGTGTATAGGAGCAATGCCTTCCTACTGCCTTAGTACCCACGAGCCCAGGCCCGACAAGCTATAGTGTCTCACTCGCTCTCCTTCTCCCAAATGGAGAAACAAATGACACCCCAGAAAGCAACACTCCCGGTTCTCTAAAGAATCGCCGTAACAAGACTCCTCTTTTGCTTACTTCTCTCTTACTTGTCCACAGCAAGATGTGACAGAGTCACTGAGTTTAAAATAATCATTTCAACTAACGTGCTCTAAAATGCAGTATACGTGCCACTACTAGCACAATAATACATAATACAAATATTGTCAGCATAGCTGCAAGTCCATACATTATGAAGGGAGATGTCATCTTACAAAGACATTGGAAACAAGACTACATGGCCCAAGCTACCTCCCATGGGGCTGAATATGAAGTATTATATAATAGAAGATCTCTGGGCTTTGTCAGCAGACCCCATATCTTTAGGACATAGATCGTATTTCTACATTACAGGTGCGTATTGCTCTTCTCCCTGGAAAGGTCCCTCTCCAAGTGTACCCGTGTTTAACATGCAGTCCTGTAATATCAAAATACAAGTGTTCCGCAAACAGCAGCTGCAGGGTATGTTTTGTCTATGTGCAAGGACCTGACTAGAACAGAATAACAAGGGGCATTGTTGATTGACCTTGCTTACAATGTTCAGACTAAACTCCAGGAATAAGCGGAGAATGATCGCAGCAGACAATTCTCATGCAAAAGGTGTAAATAGTCTTGCATAAGAGAAAGCATCTAGTAACGTGCGCAAAAGCAGCATCATGGCTCCCAGGCTCATGCTAACTTAAAGATGTCTACAGTGCCCCTAGCAACCATGTGACAGCCTCACTGCTATGGTGTAGAAAGGGGAACCCGAGGGGAGGAGGGGCCCAATTCCCAGTTACAAGAAGACACATTCCTTAGGTTTGTCCAGCAATTAGGCCTCCATCCCCCACCCACACAGAGGCACAGCGGGATGGCAATTGCCCTGCTGTTTAGTTCCTTGACAGTATTAACCCCCTCTGCAGATAAGCAACCCTCACACCTTCAGCCTTTGATGAGCTGTTAAGAGGTGCTTGTAGGTGGCTGAGAGGGAGGGGCTGCAGCTTCAGGAGCATCTATTCAGAATCAAAGAGCCCTAAATAGGTCGTATCTATGCAATTTAGAGAGGCCTCACACATTCTCTTTCTGCCCAGGGCCCTAAAAATCCTAGAACTGGCCCGGAGTACGGCCCATTGGACTAAGGACTTCAGACTGCCTGCCCTTTTTGGAGAGGACAGTTCGGTTATTTTTTTCTGTCCGTCATCCAGGGGCGCCTCTCCCTTATAGTGGAAGAGCATCACCCCACTGACATTTTTTTAAATTATAAAACCACTACATTATCATTTTATTTTTCATTACTCCCAGCTTAGGTTAGGGCAGGGCCGGGGCCATCCTGCTGAGCGTCATGCTACCGAGAGGAGGGTTGGGGACTTGTAAGTGCACATGTCTGTTTGGTAAGCCGTCTCAGGTCAGTCAAACAAACATGCACACTCATGTTTCTCCAACACAGCTTGTTGCAACAACTGGGTTGGAGAAAAGCCCCAGGCTCCCTGGGCCTGAGCGAGCGTCAAGTCAGCCCGCTCAGGCCAATCATGGGGCTGCTCACATGCTGGTATCACTCGCATGGGAGCAGTGCCATGATTGGCTCTTGGGGCCCTGTGCAGCTTAGCCAGCGTCAGAAGAGGAGCAACGAGGCGGCAGGCGCAGGTAAGTTTAAAAAAAAAAATATTATCCCCTCACCCCCGTTCCCCCGCGTTCGTGTTGCCTCACCACTCCAAAATTAGAGCAGCCGGCACTGCCATCACCGGCAGAAAAATTTGAATGGAGAGAAGAAAAAAAGAAAGACACCCACACTTTGAGAGAAAACTCCAAGGGTGCGGGGGTCATTCGTTTTCTAAAATTTTGGAAACAAATTTGCGCCTTGGGAGTTTGTTTTTCAAAAACAACAAAGCTTGGTGCGCAGCTGCCTGAAAGACAGCATCCGTGAAGCGACACCCCCATGACGACGGCTCCTATGGAGGCACAGAGATGACTGCTGGGCTGATAAGTGAGTGACCTCTAAAGATGGTGGGCGGTAGTCAATCAGGGTGGCAGATGGTATGTCCTCAATCACGCTGACGGCAGTGGATCCTGCCAAACTTTAAATTGGACATTAGTCTAAAAGGTCCATTGGTGAAAGTGGATTTCTGCTCCGATGCACGCTTAAAGCAGTTTCGGGATATGAAAGGAGCTACTGTGCCTTTCTGTAGAAGTAACATAGTGCACCGGGATCTACCAGCACTTTACATGTACTAATTTCTCTACTCTCCACCCAAACAAATTGCCCATACACAAGGCACGGGAGGTGAGGACGCAGCTGAGCTGGACCTGTTAAGAGGCAGGTTTGTTACTCAATAGATCTTGCAACACTGCCTGCTAGCCATGTGTCTTTTCTGTTCAGGAGGACTGAGCTCAATGCTAGAAAGACAGTGTGTACACAAAGGGTGAGGGATGGAGCTGAGACACAGAGGAAAGCTCTTCCTGTGTTCACCAGAATGATACCATATTTGATTTATAGGGGCCAGGGCTCTGGGAAATACATTGTACCATGAAGAATCTTCCCAGAGCAGCAACCACATCACGTTTTAGTTGGATTATTTTAGAAACCACCACTGATTATAAATGAGATATAACCTTTAGATAAAATGATTGGAAAACTACGGGGGTGGGGGTGGTATCTGCAAGGTAAATCCACGTCTGTCTGTCAGAGACCATTGGAAGACATGCACCCACCTGGAACTCATATTTCTGCTTCCTGCAGTTGTCTCAAGAACTGAGAATGACACTTATTTGCTGGATCCACAGAGACAATAAGACACATTGGGGCTTGCTTTCTTTTAATATGAGAAGAAGTGATGCACCGGCGGCGCAAGTGGCTTGTAACTAAGCCCCATTGTCTGAGAAGAATCTCCATCCCGAAGGAACGCGCTCTAGACACCTGGTTGCGGAGGGTTTGAGATAAGACTGCCTACGAGGGGAATGTCCCCTATAAAGCCCGAGTGCTGTGGGGCAGAGGAGAGCCTTCATCCAGGAGGAGCTGCTTCTCACAGAAACCAAACAAAGGGATTTAGAGGAACTAGCTCAGATGCACCCCAAATTTAAACGGGACTTTTTAACAACCTACTCCTATGTTTGAATTTTCAAGAAAAATATTGTATTGTAATTCCATTATGTAGCACTAACTACCACTGACACAACGTTGGAATCTAGGTTTCAAGATCAAGACTATCATTCCCTGGATAGAAACCATTGAGATATTACCATTTTTTTTTTATAGCAAACATTAGTGATTTGTAAATTCGACTCTTTTAAAGCAAACTCAGGGACAATGCCATGGTTGTGATATGGGAAGCATCTGAAAGTACTGCTGGAATATGACCCTCCACATAAAATAGAGTGGAAAACAAGCTTCCTATTTTGAGGAAAAAATCAATCTATCATCTAACTCTCCTATGGAAATCTTCCGTATTGCCAAAACGCTTTTAAAAATGCCCCGCACCAAAAAAATAACTACAGATGGTGCCCTTGGCCGTTGTAATAATCTGGTCGAGATTTCCATGAGAAAATACAAAATATATACTCAACCTTTCCCTCCACAGACAGTCATAAAGACCAGGCACCCATCACTGCCCCATTCTACTGTACCCAAGCAGTGCTGGAGCAAATCCCTCTGTTGGACCTTAAAACATTAGAAGCTGTTACATCTCGTGTTAAATCAGGTTCCCCCAGGGGTCCCGCCCCTCCTCATGCTCTGACCTCAGTTACCGGAAACATTCTCCAGTAATTCTTGAACTGGTCAATGCTTCCATCTCCACTGGAGTGGTTCCCCCGGCATGGAAATGTACAATGGTGAATGCTCTTCTTAAAAAACCTAATCTTGACCAGGATAATCTAGGGAATTATCTCCCCATCTTCCTCCTCCCCATGCTTAGTAAAATCCTGGAGAGGCACGTCAATACAGTCCTAGTAGAGTTTTTAGAATCCAACAAGCTACTTCACCCTTTGCAGACAGGCTTCCATCCCCAACATGGGACTGTGACCGTCCTTTTAGCAGTGACTGAGGAGTCCAGGAGAATTCTAGATCCTGGTGGCACGGCGGCTATCATCCTCCTGGACCTCAGCGCTGCATTTGACACCGTCAACTATAAAACGCTGACCCATAGACTTACGAATCTTGGGGTGACCGGTGGCGTCATCACATGGATGCAGTCCTTCTTAGAAGACAGGTCCTTCCAGGTCTTTGAAGGCGATATCATCTCCAAACGCATGTCCCTCAGTTGTAGTGTGCCCCAGAGATCCTCCCTGAGCCCCACACTGTTTAATGTCTACATGAGTCCATTGGCAGAGATAGTCCGTCCATTTGGCATAAAAATCGTTACCTACGCCGATGACACTCAGCTCTTGGTAGCCTTAAACCATACTGAAAAGTCATCTGGCGGCCTAGGACTTTGCCTAGAGGAGGTAGCCAAATGAATGGAGCTCTCTCGTCTAAAACTCAATGGGGACAAGACAGAGCTTATGTTCCTCGGTAACTCGCCAACTCTCAACTCAGAGCTGCTTTGGCCTATCTGTCTTGGCCCTGCCCTGGAACCAAAAAAAAAGATTAAAAGTCTGGGCATATGGCTGGATCGCTCTCCGAGTTTTGAATATCAGGCAGCAAAATTATCGGCCACGTGTTATGGCCTACTGAGGATGCTCCACAAAATACTCCCTCTCCTCCCGGTCCTGGCAAGAAGAATAATGGTCCAGGCTCTTATCCTATCCCACCTGGGCTATGGGAACACCCTCTATTTAGGAGCCCCCCAAGCCACAAAAATCTCCACGCTTCAGATCCTCCAAAATTGTGCAGCTTGCCTGCTCCTCTAGATCCCCTACTGGCAATCTACAAGGCCTGCACTGAGGAGCCTTCATTGGTTGCATATCAGGGAGAGAATCAAATTTAAGGCTATGTGTATCACACATAAGTCCTTCTGGGGGAATGGACCGACAATCAGTCGATCCATGATCCCCCCCTACCGCCCAAGCAGAAACCTTCGCTCGGCCTCCCTCTCTCTCGCCATGCTCCCAAAAATAAAGAGAGCTAGATGTGGTGGGCATACTTTCTCTTATAACTCTGCTAAATTATGGAACACCCCCCCCCCCCCACATACAGGGGGAGCCCAACTTGATGCCCTTCCAGAAACTCATCAAAACCTGGTTTTTCCAAAATTCCACTTAATCATGAGCTCTCTCGGTCCGCGTCTGACATCGCCAAATGTGTGCGCAATGTAATTCGTTTGATTTATTTATTTATTTATTTATGTAATTACCTCCGGAGTTTACTACCCCACACCCCGACCCTCCACCGCCCGCCCCACCCCCCTGCAGCACTCCCTCCAGAAGCCGCTACTGTTGGCCGGTTCTCCAGCTCCCGAGTCAGCGGCTCTGGCCGCTGGGCATATTCTCCTCCTCACTTAATTCACTATTATTGAACTGGTTACTAGCACCACCTCCGAGTCATAACACTTAGAAAAAACAGACATCTAGGATATAGCGCTATATTAAACAAGCTAGTATTGGACCTGATTAATAGAGCTCTTATCTAAGCATTCAAATCTGGAATTATGGCCATTGGCATTGAAAATTTTGGACATTATTCGAAAGACTTGTAATACATGCCTATATCCACTAGATGGCAAAAATGCATCAAAAACATCCGGGACTCATTCACAAATCAAAATTTGTAAATTTAATAGGGGCAATCCGTTATTATTGATGGAGTGTAGTTATTGGGCTGTGGCCAAAGTATCTAGCACTGCCTGCCCACATTTGGTGTGACTAGGACCTTACATCCTTTTGAGCTCAATAAATTGAGTACCATATTAGCAGTAGCGGCTCCTGGAGGGAGTGCTGCAGGGCGGTGAGGCAGGGGGTAGTAAACTCCGGCTTACGGCCTAACGGAGGTAAGTACATAAACAAATAAATAAAACAAATTACATTGTGCACGTTGCATCGTCACTGATGGCAACATCTGCATCCATGGCGGTCTAGTCTACTCCCACCATGATGCACCCATCATGGGCACCAGCCCACCCCCCTTCTCTAGGAGACCCCTCGGGGAGGAGCCCCCCACTCTGGCAGCCAGTGGGGGGAGGGGGTATATAGGCCTCCCCCACCCTCTGACCTTCCTCTTTTCGCGCCCTGGACACGCCGTTGGCAGGTCGTTTCCACGACCCTTGATGCCATCTGGTCGCGGTGCTGGTCTGCCTGGACACATTTGTGTGTTGTGTTTTATTTATGCGTAGAACATGCATGCTATTGTCGGGGTGGGGAGTGTTGCCTCCTGCTGGCGCTATGCCTTCTCACTGCGGTCTGTGCTGCCTGACTAGCTCCACGCCTGGAGTGCTGATGAAAGGCCGAAATCACGTAACCCACCAACTTTCTATAAGTAAATGTGAAACCAGCCCCCACACTGCCGCCCCCACCATCCCTCCCCAATGATCATCCAATCAATTGACCAAAATGTATAGATCATAAAATGTTCCGCCTTTTGAAACTGATGTTACTGACGAGCAAGCTGTCATAGACTTGTAATTCCATCGTTGTATTTTTCTGACAACTGCGGAACATAAAATATGTTAACTTTAATAAACACCAGTTTAAAAAATAAAATGAATGGACACTTCAGATGCCTGGTTAAGATGCGCTGCCTTGTCACGTGACCCTGACCAGTCCTTCAAGGTGAGTGCTCTCTGCTGGATTCCTCCAACCATCGCCCTAGGGAGGCCCACCCCACTCACCCTGGATGAGTGTAATGTCGCGATAATAAGACTGACGCGACACGCAACGGCGTGCGCGTCAGGTCACGTGTATTGGAACTGCAATAAATATGACGTCACTGGTGCACGTCAGCAGAATGGCCACGGCAGCAGTGACGGAGCAAACGCACGAGTGTGTCCCGAGGCTTATTCACCACGTGTAGGGACCCGGGTGGTGGAGGCCAACAGTAACGGTGCCCTGACGACACAACAAAGTGGCGACGAGGGTGGGCGTACCCTCGTGTTCCGTTGCCTGCGTTCCGTTGGTGTGGCGGCCGGTGAGCGTTCCCCGCTCGCGGTGCTCGTGCCCCGCGGAGACGCGCTGCGGTCCCTGTGCCCCCGGTGCTGCGGCGGTGAGTGCGAGCGTTTCAGAGCACTCCCGGTTGGAGGTGTGACCGCGTGGGGACGTCCGTTGCATCGACGGCCCCAGCGCGCTAGTCGACACATGTGCGCCACGCCCCCCTGCCTGCCTGGAACGTGCGGAGCGTCTTCAACCCCCTGCCTCCTGCCTGTGACTGCCTGGACTGCCGGTGGGCCCCTGCTCCTCAGTGCCAGTAAGTTGTGTGGTCGAGTGGATGGCCTGCTTGGAGTGCTGCCTGGGGGGAAGGAAGATCACCACGCCCGGCCCATAGAAAAGGCTCAGGAGGTCACGAGGGGAGAGCCATACACCATCCTCACACCCCTGCCCGACCGGGGGAGCACCTGGAGAAGGTCACACCCGGCCTGTGATCAGACGCTGCCAGCTGAGAGCCATCACGGTCAAGGATAGGAGGAGGTCTCGCCAGGCGCAAGCAGCGCACGTGCAGGAAGCCTCGCCTGGAGTAGGCAGCGCACGTGCAAAATGGCAAACATCCCGCCGATTGAGCCATTCTCGGTGGAGGGGTCCCCATCCGCAGTAGCCGCCCGATGGAGAGACTGGGAAGATAGAGTGCGCATTTTCTTCGAGGCCACGAAGGTCCAAAGAGATCAAAAACGCGCAATGATAATCCACCTTGGAGGAAAAGAGATTCACAACATAGTGAAGACGCTTGCGGAAAACACCCCCAAGACGCACACGACATTAATAGTGGCGCTTAACGAGTACTTTGAACCAATGGCGAACCGCGACTATGAACGTTTCATTTTCCGCCAAGCACGCCAATTGCCTGAGGAATCGCTCGACAAATTCCACGCTCGTCTCAAGAACCTAGCGGCCACCTGCGGTTTTCGGGATGAGACGGAGGAGATAAGAGGCCAGATAATACAAGGGTGCGCGTCCGTCAAACTGAGGGAAAGGATCTTGGAGGAATCCGGCAAGCCCCTAGCAGACATACTGACAATGGGCCGGACGAAAGAACTATCGAAAGCGCGCGCTGCGCACATGGAGGCGGCCCTACAAGCGCCAGTGAAGACCGAGCCGGTCAACGCGGTGGCGGGTATTGCAGTCCTGCGGGTATTGCGGTGGCTCACCTCACGCCTCGGCAGAGTGCCCAGCACGAGGGAGGAAGTGCATGGGATGTGGACGCTTCAACCACTTTGAGAAAGTGTGCCGGTCAAAGAAGTTCCGAAAGCCCCGCCAAACCGCCAACACGGTTGAGGAAGGAGGCCCGGTCGCCAGTGACATGGACGATGATGAAGAGGAAGAAAAGGTAATACACAGAGTACACATGATATGCACGGCGATACGCAGGACTAGGAGGTTGCCGCAATGCAGCATCCGAGTAGGGTCGCAAGAGGTCACAACGGTCGTAGACACAGGAGCCAGCATCAATATCATGGCCGCTGCGATGCACAGATCCATGCACCCACAGCCAACACTACTTCCTTCCACGATCACGGTGTTCGCATACGGACAGGAGGAACCGTTGAAAGTACGGGGAAAGTTCAGGACGGTGATATCTCATGGGACGCGGTCCATAACGTCAAACATCTATGTGACCGAAGACGGGCAAGGCATGCTCCTGGGCTGCAGAGCGGCAGAAGATCTGGGAGTGGTAACGTTCGCATTTGGGGTACACCAAGAGTCAATACACCACACCTTAGAGGAGTTCGAAGAAATCTTCCACGGAATAGGCAAGTTCCGAGGGAAAGAGGTCCACCTACACATCGACCCCACCGTGCAGCCGATAGCACTTCGACATCGCCGCATAGCGTTCCACCTCAGGCCACTGGTGGAAGCCGAGCTGAAGAAGCTGGAAGCGGCGGGAATCATCGAGAAAGTGTCAGGACCGACCCCGTGGGTGTCGCCAATCGTTGTAGCGAAGAAACCCAAGCAACCAGGCGCGGTCAGAATATGTGTGGACATGCGGCTCCCCAACGCTGCCATCAAAAGGGAGCGACACATCACTCCGACCATCGATGACATCGTCGGGGAAATGGCAGGCGCCAAATGGTTCTCAAAATTGGACTTACGCTCTGGGTATCACCAACTCGTGCTGGACAAAGAGTCCCGGAACATCACCACGTTCTCCACGCACGTAGGTCTAAGGCGGTACACGCGGCTGAGCTTCGGAGTGTCGAGCGCTGCTGAGGTGTTCCAGAATGTAATACAAGAACTCATCGCAGGAATCCCTGGAGCGATCAACGTCAGCGATGACATCATGGTGCATGCCACGACCGTGGCGGAGCACAATGAGAGGCTGGTGCAGGTGCTGCGACGCATACGAGACGCAGGCCTTACACTACATCGGGAGAAGTGCGAATTTCTGTGCAGGAAGATCCAATTCTTTGGCTACACATTCTCGGCGGATGGCGTCAACCCGGATCCAGACAAGGTAAAGGACATAAAGGAAGCGGCCGCTCCCGCAAACATCACGGAGGTGCGGAGCTTCTTAGGAATGGTGAACTACTGTGGCAGGTTCATCAAGGACCTGGCGAACCTCACGGCGCCACTAAGAGAGCTCACCAAGGAATCCACCCCCTGGACATGGGACAGTGACCAGGATCGAGCGTTCGAGGAAATCAAACAGGCGCTCTCAGAAGCCACGACATTGGCATTCTTCGATCCGGCCAAGCTGACACAAATTGCCGTCAACGCCGGTCCAGTCGGTTTGGGCGCTGTCCTGCTACAACGGAAGACAAGTGCCGAGGAATGGGCCCCGGTGGCATTTGCCAGCCGTTCGCTTACAGAGACTGAGCAGAGATACTCACAAATAGAAAAAGAGGCGATCGCCATTCATTGGGGGTGTCATCACTTCCACCTGTACGTCTACGGCAAACCATTTGTTGTGACCACTGACCACAAACCACTGGTATCCTTGTTTGCGGGCACGTCCACCAAGCCGCCGCCGAGAATCGAAAAATGGATGTTGCAACTGCAAAATTATAACTGCAAGATCGAGTACCAACCGGGCGCCCGGAACCCGGCAGACTACCTATCTCGCCACCCTCGCAAAGCAACTCCACAAGAGATGAAGGAGGCGGCTGAAACAGAAAAGTACGTCCGCTGCATCACTGCGCGATCGTGTCCCAGGCCAGTGTCCATGGCCAGCCTATCACAGGCCACCAGTGAAGATGAGTGCCTACAAAGAGCAAGAGTGGCGGTCCAAAACAACGACTGGAACCGGGCCAGAGAGGAGTGGAAAAGTTTGACGCCCAGGGCAAGACAAATAATGGAGAGCTTATACAATGTAAGAACAGAGCTGACGGAAGACGGCACAGGATGCTTGTTGAGAGGCCACAGATTGGTCATCCCGGCGTCCTTAACCCAGAGAGTGGTGGATTTGGCCCACATTGGCCACCAAGGCATGGTCAAGACCAAGTCCAGGCTCCGAACCAAAGTGTGGTTCCTTCTCATGGACGAGTTAGTAGAAGCCACCGTTCGAGAATGCCATGCCTGCCAGGTCACGGGGGAAGCCCCACGGCCAGCCCCTGTTGTGATGGAACCTCGACCCCGAAGGCCCTGGTCCAAGATAAGCGTCGACTTTGGTAGCCTACCGGACGGAAGGCACACTCTGGTTGCCATAGATGATCACTCCAAATATCCCGAGGTGGAAATACTAACTGTTTTGAGTGCCCAGGAAGTGATCCTGAAGCTCGAGAAGATCATGGCAACACACGGCATAGTCAAGGAAATCAGAACCGACAACGGGTCACCATTTCAGAGTCAGGACTTCGCGGCATACCTACAGGCTCTAGGAGTGCATTACCGGCGTATCACCCCTCGATGGCCTCAAGCGAACGGAGAGGCTGAACGGTTCATGAGGACACTCAACAAAGTGATACGGATCGCCCACGAGAAGCACCAGTCTGTGGAGCTTGCCATTTTTACATTTCTCCGCAGCTATCGCCAGACGCCCCACTCTACCACGGGAGTGGCACCTGCACATCTGCTGATGGGGCGGGTTGTCACCGACACCATACCACACCACCCAGAGTGGAGGCCCAAAACTCCCAATGACAGTGCCATTGACGAGCACCAACGTGGAGCCTTTGCTCATGTTGATGTCCGACGGCGTGCTGTGACCCCACACCTGGCCCCAGGTGACAGAGTGCTAATACGAAATCGGAGGCCAGGGGGCAAGTTTCGTCTGAACTTTGAGTCGCAACCATGGACAGTGGAGAAGGTCGTGGGCACGTGCGTGACAGCCAGGAAAGGCGTCAAGAAGATAACAAGGAACATCTCATTCTTCAAGAAAATCCCAGTGCCCTCTAGGGCAGATGAAGGACACCAAAACAGCCCCCCCGGGGCACACGCCGCGAGAGGAGAGACTCTTAGAACTTGCTGAGCCCGCGGACCATGCGAGCGGAGGAGCAGACTCTTTGCATCAGGGAGGTGCTGCCACCAGCCAGAGGCTCTGCCGCCAGCGGACGCTGGCATGCCAGAGGATGGAGACGGTGGCGCAGATGGTGATTCTGTGAGTAGGGGCCGGGGTATCGTGCCAGACTGTGGGGGATCACGATATGACCTGAGGCCGCATCCTGAGCCCTCCCGTCGCTTACGAGACTACGTCAAGTAAGACTGTTTTGTTTTGTTTGAAAGTTTGTGAACTGCAAATGTCTAGCACAGAGATGATGACTACTGAGGTACTGATAAGTTCGTGTTTAAAATGCAGCAATAGGTTTTGGAGTTGTCGTTGTGGTTTTTGTGTGTTGGGGAGGAATGTAATGTCGCGATAATAAGACTGACGCGACACGCAACGGCGTGCGCGTCAGGTCACGTGTATTGGAACTGCAATAAATATGACGTCACTGGTGCACGTCGGCAGAATGGCCACGGCAGCAGTGACGGAGCAAACGCACGAGTGTGTCCCGAGTCTTATTCACCACGTGTAGGGACCCGGGTGGTGGAGGCCAACAGTAACGGTGCCCTGACGACACAACAGATAAGGATCACCAGCCACAGCCGGGGGTGAAGCTGCAGATGGTGACAGGAGATGACAGTGATGATGGAGAAGGCGTGAGGTGGAAACTGATTGAAAACATCTTTGCATGAAGGTGCAGTTGTGCACGTTGAAGGATATTGACGTGTCACATGGTGTAGCAGCAGAACCGGAAGTACATATGACTCAGAGTCCACAGGGATTGCTGCCTGTGTGACATAAAGGACGTCTCTGCTTTCCTTATGCAAGACTAGCATGGACATGTGTCTGCTGTTCAGCTTCCAGTTCCAACAGCTGGTATACCAGATGAGTCTGGTAGTGAGTTCACACTTGTTTGTGTCACTGTGATGCAACATCATTCCTTGTATAAGGCATGCTTCAAGCACACTGTGTCATTGTTGTGCTCATATCATGTGGCTGTCGCTTCTTGGGCCTTATCTTCCTGCCATCTGCTGTCTCCCCGTTCAGTCTCATTGGAACCTTGGACAGAGAGTGCAAGTGAAGACTTCAGCAATGCAAGAGGCCTGCATGCTGATGGAATGACAGCTTCCGGAAGCACCCTGCCGACTCCCAGTCGTGGGACTGCAATGCTAGAGGTGTTGCCATTTCGACCTGACGGACATATTATGAATGTCCATACATGGCCCCGTGCCTTGTTGTTAAGCATCACGCCCACATCCGCAGATGTCCTGCTTGTGTTTCACTCCCAGGACCAGAGCGAGGGCTGCAGACAATGCTGGGGATGACAATCATGTGGCTTCTTTCACAGTCTTTTCTCATAGACTGCTTGCAGAGAATTATGACACTGATATTAAGTGAATAAGTGGTGTTCTAAAAAATGTCAGCTTCAAAAGCCAGCGTTCTGTGCATTTTGGTGAATATTGTGTTTTGTGTATTTAAATATAGTTTGTTTTTCCTGCATAGTGTTGTAAAACACATAGGACCAGAACACCACGTGCCACCCAAGGAGGTTTTCGACATCTCTATTGCTGCACAGGATGATGTATTTTGCTATTTACCAACAAACGGGCATGTGATGGTTTTACTTTGTTATAGGGTAAATACTTTTATAATCCCAACCCACAGGGACAAAAGATGATGCCTTCTTTTGCTCTCCCGATAGATCTATAGTACTCACACAACGAGAAGGACACAAAAATAAAATTAAATTAACTAAATATAAATAGGGGGGGGGGGCAACCTGAACAGAGGAAAAGACAAAAGTCTAACCAACTTAGTTCCTGTCCATAACTACCCAAACTGATCAACAACCCTCGAGTCAATTTGGTAAAACCCTATGGGATTTTTAAATTGCCCTCACCCACTATATTGTGAAATGCTTTCTGGACCCCCCCCGAATCCAGAAAGGCCATCACCTATACACTCAAAACCAGCAGACTGCACTACGGGATTGCTCTCTATGCCGGGATCAACAAATCTCTACTCCTCAAACTCCAGACCATCCAGCACACCGCAGCCAGACTCTTCCTCTGCATCCCACGACAAGACCACATCACCCAGCACCTGCGAGACCTCCACTGGCTCCCCGTCGAAAAGAGAGTGACCTTCAAGCTGCTCACTCACGCCTACAAATCCCTCCACAACACTGGACCCAAATACCTCATGTTAGAATTGGGAATCTCTGGTTGGCACAGGTATGCACTTGTGACAAGCAGGGACTCTTACTTCTAAGTCAGAGTAAGGGGATCACCCTTTCCAATAACCCCTGCTCACCCTTTAGGTAGTGTGGCGCAAGCAGTCAAGACTATTCTCAGGGCGTCATAGGTTAAACATTTGTGAACGCATACAGTAATACAATGACACACCACAAATGGACACCAGTCAAGGTTGTATAAAAATAGGTTTCTTTATATAAGGCTTAGCACAAGACCAGAGTAACGAGTAATGACCACAGTATTATTTTAAAGTTCAATGTTCTTGTAGAAAGACTTAAAATACAATAATAGGCTTCTTTTAGTTAAAACACGCTTCTTTCAGATAAGTACGCTTTCTTTTAAGGCTCTGTACGGTTCGTACCTGGATGTGTGGCTCGTTGGTGTTCAAAAATAAAGAAAGTACGAGTCTAACAATTGCTGCGGACTCCGGGGTCCGTGGTGTGCACACTGCGGGGCGAACAGAACAAAGTACTTTGTTTTCATGGGGTCCACGACAGACAGTGCGGGACAAGTCGAGGGGTCCGGGTCGTGGCTCGGCAGCGTATTCGAATGCGGGTCGGGTCGCGGCGTTGGTACACGGCGTTGGTACAGGACCTTCAAGGATACGTGCGGATGGCCCGGATCGGCTTGCAGAGTCCGTGGCGTTCGGCGTTCGAGCCGTACCTTCAGTGCGGATAGGCGGCGACACTTCTCGGCGAACCGTACAGCGTACGGGGAGGATCTGTGTGATGCGGCTTCTCGGCTCTGAGCACAGCACAGTGCAGTACGTCTTAGCAGCGTACGGACCGTACCTGCGGGACAACGAAGCTTGTGTCCTAGGTGTACAGGATTAGGCAGCCAGGGCTGTATGACTCAAATCGGCGGGGAAGGTTAGGTGCGATGCGGCCGGGAGGGATACAGTGCGTACTAACGCTTTCAAATCAGCGTAGACACACGGTGCCGGCTGGCAAAGACACGGCTTCGCGGCGGATGGGGTATGGGTTGTACTGGGGGCCAAATCCAGCAGGAAACAAGCAAGAATTGTCCAGGCAACTCAATTTGGGAAGGCAGATGAGTCCAATGGTCCTGGGACTCAGTTCAGGGGGCCAGCTCTTCTTCCAAGCCCTTGGAGATTTGTTGAAACAAAGTGGCAAAGTCTCTTTTAGTCCTTTCCTCTCCTTTTCTCAGCAAGGCACCAACTGCAGGCCAATCCCCCCAGGTGTAGGGAACGTTACTCCTCCTTCAGCTTCTTCCAGGTCGTTCTGGTCAGGCAGAGTTTCTTCGTGGTTCAATCAGGATCTGATTTCTTAGGAGCAGGGCTCCTATATTTATACCAAGTTTCTTTTGTCTTTACAGGCCAGGGGGGCCTTTGCCTAATCCCAACCCAGTTCTTTTCAGTGAGGAGCACTTTGTTGTTGGGACTCTGGCTTCTTCTTTCAGCAGGCAGGGCAGAGACATCAGACGCTCCCCAGGGGGTGGAGCCAGCATTGTGGTGGCCGAGCACAGCCCTATTCAGAGTCAAGGTGCACTCCACCCACCCATCCTGGTGTAATCTCTCTATTCACCACCTGGCAGCCCCAGCCTGTCTCCTGGAACTTCCCAGCCCTGTCACTCAAGCTACACACAAAGAAGACAGCCCCTCCCAGCAGAGGCGGACTGAAATGGTTAGACACACAAAGGCTAACTTTCTAAAAGTAGCATTTGCAAACCCAGGATATTAAAATAACCTTTGCTAAAAGATTTATTGTATTATTCTGAGTTCAGGCATACTAAACATGAATGTCTAACATGCTTCCTGAGCCTGCTAGGATTATTGAGTGTTATAATCTAGCAGCCCATTCTGGCCTATGGAGAGCAGGTAGCCTTACAATAGTGAAAAACGAAAATGGCTGTAATTCACTATTAGGACATGCCACACACTTCAGGGCATGTCCTACCTTATCCTTACAATGCACCCTGCCCTAGGGCCTACCTTAGGGGTGACTAACATGAAGGTATGGGAAGGTTTATGGACTGGCAAGTGGGGACACTTGCCCAGTCAGCATGACAGTACCAGACTGCCTGCAGGTTCTGCAATGGCAGACCTTAGACATATTTTACCAGGCTGCTTCTGTGGGTGGCACAACCAGTGCTGCAAGCCCACTAGCAGCATTTGGATATACAAGCCCTTGGCACCCCTGGTGCACTCTACTAGGGACTGATAGTAAACCAAATAAGCCAAACATGGAAGTCAATTCACATAATATATTTTCCCATAGGGAGCACTTGCCCTGTGGCACTGGATGGCAGTGGCACAGGGCCCTGAGCGGCTAACACCAGCACAAAAATACATTAAGGCACAGACAAAAATGGAAGGGTGACCCACGCCAATGGTGCCAGGTCTAACACCTCAACAAAATAATCTCCTTCTATGCACCCAAGAGAAACCTCCGCTCCGCCAACCTTGCCCTGGCTGAAATCCCACGCTTCTGCAGAGCTAGAACAGGAGGAAGAACCTTCTCCTACATCGCGGAAAAGACCTGGAACAAACTCCCCCTCAGCATCGTTTGAACACCCCCTCAGGGAGAGCCTCAAGACCTGGCTTTTTGGATGAGACGGAGCTGCACAAAACCCTCCTCCCCCCAGCGCCTTGAGACCCTCATGGGTGAGTAGTGTGCTTCACAAATCCCTGATTGATTGATTGATTGATATTTCATCATAGGGCCACTGGCACACCCTGGTGCGAGCCAATGCTCAGGGTAGAGCGATACTTTTTTTCGCAAAAGGATTATGAAACAAAATTATTTCAAACTAGGGATCCCAAGTGCAGAGAACAAATAAGAATAAAACTGACTAAGTGGGTACCTGCCTATCTGTTTATTATGGGTCCCTCTTGGCAGGATTAAAAACTCTCTCTAAACCAGTATATGTGAAAACCAGCGACTCCATTACCCTGTCTGCTCGTACCAACATGTTTCAGTCTTTTACATCGCCCAACAGGGTCAAAGGTCTTCCTCAGGATACAGATCCCTTAAACTTTGTAACACTCTCTCCTAGTTAGTCACTATATGTTAGGGAAGGTGTATGTGGCCATACTTGCCCCTAGTAGACACACTTCAAATGTTGTACTTACAAACAGAAAACAAGACAAAATCATAATTATGGTCTTACACCCCTCCGCTATAACACTTGCCTATAATTTATTCGCAAAACACACACAGATAAACTGTTACTCTGTGCTCGCCCTAACACATACCCATACACAACACCTCATGTGATGAGATACAATTCAAAATTACCAAATGTGCCAGTGATGAAAAAGCAAACAAAGCTAAAAATGGCTGGGGCTCAAATCGCCCCCCTCCTTACCCGAGTTTCATTGATCGTAGTCCAAACCCAGTGATAGAGTGGGAACGTTGCCCTGTAGTCACACACTACCAAATATAAATGATTAAAACAATAATATATTGTATGATGCAGGCAAAAATGTCTATATTAGTATATGAAGGATAAACAAATCTCCTATCCTGTCTTCAATCTTCCTTTCAAGAAAATCAAATGTCAAAATCAATGCAGAATGGGTTCAAAGATGACACAAGTTTCCTATGTTATTGTGAATTCTCTAGAGGGAGTGAGGTATTTATGCCAAGGAGTTTACCCTATGCACGTAAACCTCTCTCCTCCTCTTTACACGTAATTATATTTAAGTGTGTGTTCATTTAACAATATGTTCAGTGGTCACATGCTCTTGACTAAACCAGATAGTCAATATGAGCCCACTTCTCTACTACTTTCTAGTTGTTATACTTTTAGCCCAACAATATCTCGTTAGGTAGTTACATTCATCAAACCACACGAACATGACATTGAAGGTACAATCTGTGCCGGTGACCCTTTCAGCTCTACTCATAAGAAAAAGGCAGAGGAACGTAATTCTATGTCAGGACCGGAGGCTCCGATTATGCTTCTAATTTCTTTACTGTTTATTCACAACAGCCAATAAAGTAAAAGTTAACAAAAAAACTATAATACCCATGAACACCTCAATGTCACATGACAACCATAGAGTACATCCCTATATAAACCCTGACTGAGGTAACAACGTCCTCTTTCTTTGCTGCTCCGCAGCCAGTTAAGTGGTTTTCCATTATGCTAATATTATTGGTATGATTAATGAATTTGATTTATGCTAATCCTGCTTATGCGACTAATGCTATGCTTTGACTGTTACCAATTGCATATTATTGTGGATGTTATTATGGGGTAGCTTACTGCAACGTTTAGCGGATTCCCATTCCGCGTCCGCTTTGTCTTGCGGTCCCCAGTCACCTGCGTAGGTCGGGAGCGCTCTGCCTCCGCTGCCGGGCGGCACAGGCCCATGTCAGTCACTCGGTGGAGAGGGAGTAAAGAGGAGCGAGGACGCGCGTCGTCAGACGCGCAGTCCTCTCTCTGCTGTGATGAGCGCCCGTCACTGCACATGCGCGGCGGACATTTTGCCCGTGTTTAATCACATTTCGGGTTTGAATTGAGCGCGTGAGCAGCATTTAACTGCTCATTGTCCCACTCAGCTCCCCCTCAGGCTCATGGTGATGCCCTCAGTGAATATCCTGCGGGGGCTGGGTAATCCGTGCATAGGCTTTGCCTAGAGAGGTTTGGCAAGCCCTCCCTCCACCTCATAATTGTTTTATATGAAAGTTGGCTTGCCTGGGGTTGTACCTCTCCCCCTTGGACTCCTACTACGTATAAACCCTTGCTTGTGGGTTAACCCTTGTATTAATAAATCTCCTGTGGGATATATATATAGTAATCACTATTATATACTGCCATGTCAGAATACTTTTCTGAGGAGGAGTACTTCGAGGTGGAACCCTCTGGGTCTATGGAGCAGGACCTCATGGAGGCACGGGACACAGGGGTGCAACACTCGGTGAATAGAGCCCTGGTGAGAGTTATTGAGCCCCTGAAGCGCCATTTGTGCGGTTATGCCAAGCAGCAGGGCTGGCTTCCCAGCTCTGGCTCTCATCCCAAAGCCAGTGGGAAAGGGGTCCACAATCCTCATGCTGCCGATTTTGCAAAGTTAGCCTAAGCTATGGCGAGTGACCATGACTATGTCATCCCAGATAAAGAGGCAGCTGCCACTGATGCGTATCAGGACAACGATGAGGACACCTCCTCCCACCATACCTCCTATCAAGAGGATGCCCCTAGACCCTCCAAAATAGCTAAGAAGGAGCGTCACTTGGATACCCCTTCCCAGCCTAAGCTTCTCACATTTGAGCCAGCGAAAATCATCTATCCTAATTCCACTGCATGGCTCCTGCCGCAGGAGGTTGCGGATTATATCCAATCGCACCTCCGGCAGGCCTCTGACAAGGACGTTAGGGCACGCTTGAGGTCGGAGTGCCCAAGACCAGAACTGGCAGGCAAAGTGGCGGAAACTCCTGAGGTGGAACCCTCCATGCTTACTTATATGAAGAAATACGCTAAAGACCCTAAAAAGGACATAGACCGGGCATGGAAATCATGCCAGGACAAGTTATTGGACATGACGGGTCCCTTGACCAAAATTCTAGAGTTGGGCTTTGGAGCCAAGGAGTCTGTGATGGTGCTCCAGCGGAAAGGGCAAATTTACATATCCTTCCTGTGTCACAGATCCGTCATCACGCTCATTCATTCATAGACTCATTCATTGGTTAGGCCCATAACACCAACACTCATACGTCTCACTCCGAATCTGCACACAGGAGGACAGAAACGCTGGACATGTGGGGGTACCTTATTACCTATAGGAGAAAATCTTTACATTATATACAGTATTTACATCAGTACCTATAGAATCCTAACTTTAAAATCAAGGCACTCCACCACTTGGTCGACGGACCAATTAGTTGGACTGGTTGATGGTGATTTAGAACCAGCTAAAACACATTTAAAGCTTCGGAACCTTAATCAATATCTTATTTAAAGAACCACAAACTAATTTTCTCTTAATGAATGTTTAATTTATCTAATAAATTCGCTTTCATTTGCGTAATCAGTATTTTTGTCAACACAGAATTCAAATTTGATTATTTGGCACAATTTAACATGACAATTATATTTACCTAAATCTTGATATCGGTGACCATTTCTCAAACCCTTTTAGCCTGCATAAATCAAATCCCTTCGGGCGAAATCGTTCAATCGAATGCAGGCTAATACCAGATAAGTCCGGAAAAGTAATTTTCGCTTGGCACGACACAGTCCCAAAGATATCCAAAGGACCAGGCAATCGTGCAAGCAAATCGATCTACAGTCACTAACGCAAGTTCGGGACACCCTTCTGGAACGCTCTCTACTACATACCCTCGTCTAAGTTCCCCTTTTATAATAAGTTCTAAGATAACCTGCAACATTTTCCCAAATCTAAACACTCCGATTGGCTAAGCCTTCAAAATTTGTAATATGGTCCGTTGTTCCCATGTTCCTGGGTTCTCAGGGAAACGAATATGTCATTCATTTAGCTTGTACAGTTCTCATGCGAAAGGGTCCGAAGTATCAACATGTTGACCTCTAAGTATAGGTGGTTATTGTTTTTCTGTCATTCACACTAGCTGAATTCTGGCAGTCCTCCACGTTCCTATCCTTGACAAGGAACACTGTGCTCTGATCAGAGGACGCCTGGAGCCGTCCGAGTCTGCGCAGTAGACATCGCCCTCACACGACGGTGGCCACTTCCAAACTCCATTTTGAGTATCATGGCCTAGTAGCCCCGAATGCCAACTTAAGCAAAACAAACATAAAAGTAATTAATATACGGATTTGAAGATTCTAATGTTTAAACCCACACTAACCCTTTTATATATTAGTATTTTCCTAGCTTATAGAAACATTTAAAGCAATAATACTCACCATTCTGCCATACCAGGAACGCAAACCATTACAAAGCAACATAAATCATGCACTTTCTATTACAACACATTCTATCGTCAATATGCGTACCACAGTTAATAATTAAAGTCATTTTGCCATGCAATTAGCATTTAGTCCCACGTATAATTCGTGTTTATTAAGGTGCAATGTTGATTAGTGATACCACGGCAAACAATTAATACAGGTTAATATTTGAATTGATTATGTAATTAGTGTTTTCATGCAAAATAGAGAAGGTATATACATTTTTCGTTTTACCTGCTCCACCAATGGCAATTGACCGAGACGAGTTAATTGGATGGGCGCCAAGGGCGGTGTGTCAGTTAGGTAATGTGAACTGCCCTATGTCAAGCGAGAGGAGACACTCCATCCTTCTTAAGCTGGACCCCAAACTGGTAGAACTATCTTCCTCAGAATCAGGACCCCTGGCTCAGGGCCTCTTCTTCGGCCAACCCTTCCTCAAGGAGCTTACAGAATTTGTAGCCACTTTCAGTGGGTTGAATAAGGCACAGGGTCCCTCAAACGAGCTTTCTAGCCGGTTTTCGGCAGGGCTGGACGATACTGAGGGCTTTCGTTCGGTGGGGGTTCATGCAAGGCGCCCAAGGCTGTCAATATAACCAGCAACAAGGGGGTTACCAGAACCCCAATTAAAACGGCAACTCCTCCTTCTACCCAACCTGGCGAGCCAAATACAGATTCCGTAAGGGCAGATACGGAGGAAACCAGGTCGGCCAGCAGGATGCCAGAAATTCAGGTGAGACTGATTTTATGTTCAGAGGTAATGTTGGGAGGAAGGATCCAATTGTTTCTACATACATGGCACACAATCTCGCAGGATGCATGGGTCCTGGAGACAGTGCAGGGCTACAAGCTAGAGCTGTACGGCACTCCCAGTCAGGGCGCTCCTCCCCCTCAGATGTATTTTTCCCAACAAGAGCAGAACATTATCTCAGAGGAGATAGGTTCTCTTCTGGGGAAAGGAGCTATGGTTGCCACAGAACCGCGCCCCTGAGGCTTTGTCAGCAGTATCTTCCTGGTCGAGAAGAAAGGGGGTGGATCCAGGCTAGTTCTAAATCTGAAAGACTTCAATGGATGAGTAATATATCAACATTTCAAGATGAAGGACATCCATCTTATGCGCTACCTTCTTCAGGAAGAGGATTGGATGGTTCGTCTGGACCTGAAGGACGCGTGTCTGTCCGTACCCATCCACGCTCCACACCATTGGTATCTGCAGTTCCACTGGCAGGATGTTTGTTACGAGTACAAGGTCCTTCCCTTCGGTCTTTCGTCAGCACCATGGTGCTGCACAAAGCTCCTCCGCTCAGTGGTAGAATCTTTGAGGGCACGCTGTGTTTGACTAATCGTTTACTTGGACGACATCATTATCATGGCTCGCTGCCCTCAACTAGTCATTACGCATCTCGAATGGTCGATCACGCTATTGCAGAGTCTGGGATTTATTGTGAATCTACAGAAATCAACACTATCTCTGGCGCAATCTATCGAGCTCCTGGGATTCCAGATCGATTCACGGAGCTGCCAGCCTCTCCTTCCAGCTCAGAAGATCAGATTAATCAAGAGAGAATTGAGGTTGATTCTGAACAGGCAGATTGTATCCTTGAGGTCAGTAGCCCGGGTAGTTGGACTGCTGGCCTCTTCGATTCAAGCAATATTTCCGGGTCCCCTTCACTACCAGGCACTCCAAAGGCTAAAGATTTAGCATCTCCGCAAAGGCCTCGGATATGCGGAACGGATACCTCTCTCCGAGGAAGCGAGGTTGGAGATGTTATGGTGGCTGGACCTCATGGAAGCTTGGAACGGCAGGGCCAACTTCAGATCCACTCCGGAAGTAGTGATTGTGTCCAATGCCAGCCGTTGGGGTTGGGGAGCCCGTTGCAGTCAGTTGTCCACAGGGGCTGTTGGTCAAAGGAGGAACTCTCTCTACACATCAATTGTCTGTAGCTGCTGGCAGGCTCATTTGAAATCCGCATTATTTCACCTCGGAAGATGGACTGTTGTATCCTGCTTCATACGGACAACGTGTATGGGCTACACTATGTGAACAAATTGGGGGGGACGAAGTCCCGAGTTCTGGCAGAGAACGCCAAGGATTTTTGGCACTTCTGCCTCCTGCACAGAATCTCTGTTGTATCGGAATATCTCCCAGGGCACAACAACAAGGTGGCCGGTTGGCATTCTCGATATCTTCAGGACTTCAGCGACTGGAGACTCCACCCCTGGGTTTTCCGTGCGCTGAACCTCCTTTGGGGCCCATGCCAGTTGGATCTGTTTGTATCATGTCTCAACTGGCAACTCCCAGCCTTCTGCGATCGCCACGGACGCATTTCTTCAGAACTGGCCATCATTCCTGTGCTATGCCTTCCCTCCGTTTATGATGATCCCCAGATTTCTGGCACAGACTTGACATCAGCAGTCGGAGTTAATCCTAATCACTCCATTGTGGAGAGTGCAAGCATGGTTCCCAGTCCTTCTGGAGATGTCATGTGCGGTGCCGATCCTTCTTCCACAGCGATGGAAGCTGTTGCTGGACCCTCAGAAGCTTCCGCATCCATTGATAGAGTCAGGGCAACTCCCTCTGGTAGCCTGGTGGGTTTCAGGGACAGATGGAAAGTCCCGGGACTTTGAGAGCCGCTGACAAGTTCATTAGCGAAGCCTGGTCCGCTAATACCCACAAGCGATATTCATCAGCTTGGAAAAGATGGTGTGGCTCGTGCTCTCAATGGAAGGTGGATCCCGCTAAGACACATATCTCTCTGGTCGTGAATTTTCTTGCCTTCATTGCGTCATCTGGCCTAGCTTACAGGACTGTGAACAACTTCCTGTCTGCCATCTCGGCAGGGCACGTCCCAGTGGATGGCAAGCCAGTAGGTGAACATCCTCTGGTATGCAACCTGCTCAGACGTACCCGGATGGTCAAATCTCCTTGTCCTAAATACTCGGTCCTTTGGGATGTATCTATTGTCTTGAGATTCTTGGAAGCCTGGCCTTCCAATAAGTACTTATCAAGAAAGCAACTTTCTGTCAAATTTACCATGTTGCTATGCCTGGTTTCATGCAAGCAGGTCTCTGATATCCGAGCTTTAGATTTAGTGGGACGTAGGTTCTCACCAGAAGGAGTCACATTTGTTATCACAAAATGCACTAAGGGATATATTCTCAAGAACATGTGATAACCATCGTAAAAGTTACTTAACGCAACGTCAATATCGTAGTCCATCACGGGAAATTTACGCCATGTTAACCAGGTATTTACAACACGGTGGTACCATGCGATAAGCACCAGATAACGCGTCAACTGACCGCGTTAAAATCAATGCCACGCCGCAAAAATGCGAAACACGAAGGCCAAAAAAGCTGTGATGAGGCTAATCGCGATACAAAAAGCAGCAAAAACCAGCGGCAGGCCTGCAAATCACACGCGTCTGGCAGGAAAATGCATTATAAAAGCGGAACAAAAACAACACACCGGAAAGAAGACAAAGTGCGTAGCAACATGGATGCACCCTGACCAAGTGCAGAGGACAACGCAAACCCCACAAGCCCCACAGACCACCAGCAAGGTACAATGGGGTCGGGGAAGGCCAGGGAGAAGAGGGAGAGGAAGACGGGGTGCAGTCCGCAGCAACACAAGACCAGCGTCACGGAAGTGACAGAACACTCCAGCAACTATCCCACAATCAGACCACCTGGAATGCAGCCAGAGTGTCGAGGAGGACAATGGAGGCGGCCAAGAGGCGCTGGCATAACCTGAAAACCTAAACCAGGCACAAACCCGCTGCCAACAGGAAGGCAGCAATGGCGACAGGAGGTGGGAGTTCTGCGCCACAGGAGGAGCAGGAGGACATGGAGGCCAGTCATCAGTGTGGAGACGGTGCATGGAGGTGGGAGTATGGACACAGCTCGAGAGGACCTGACACAACAACAACAGCGCGAGTAACGACCAGGGACTGGGAGGTCAGGGGGAGACGGGCACAGTGGCACACATGCACAATCAATTATAGCCCACTGCACACCCACAATGACCCAGGATCTTGTCCCTCATCCCCGTGGCACACTGCAGCACACACACATAGCAATCACAGCACATCCCATGACAATGTGGCACCAAGTGCAACACCGACACTGCAGGGGACACAACTGGGTCCGCTCATGCGCAGAAATAGGCCAATCACATAGGACAGAGCAGGGGACTGTGAGATGCATATGGACGGGTACAACCTCACATCCGTCATGTAGTTCCAAAGTCCAATCTCCCCCCCCAAATTGCCAGCACAGCCCAAACAGTAACAATGTACATTGTCACACAGTCTGCATGTAAATAAGAATAATGCGCAAACATAAATGTTAACACAATGTCAACATGCATCTCCCCTTCCCATTGCAGAGGTACAAAAAACACCTCCAGCAGGTCAGACCAGACAACCCATCAGCGATGCCGGAGATGGCCACCACACCTCTGACACCAACACCCTACAACAGCTCATGGACTTCTCAGGCAACACACCCCCAGGAGCAGGTCAGCCAAGCTACATAGAGAAGACCTCAGCCCCTGCACAGACCACACAGCAGGAAGCACCCGCCACCACGGCTGGCTCCCAACACTTCACCGAGGCACACATCGCATCACAATGCCAGGTGTCAGAATGCCAAAAGGAGGTGGCCGAACAGGTGCGGGTGGGCTAAGAGCTCATGGAAGCTGAAGTAGATCACATACGCGGGTGTTCAAGTCCCATCAGGGACAACCTACACCCCACAAAGGAGACCCACACCACGACAGATACACATGCATGTGCACATGTCCTGCAATGAACCATGCCCAGAGCCATGGAATCATCATTCACACCCCGACACAGGTCCTCCGTACGACAGCCTAGTCCACTCCTCTAACTTATTGAGTGGCTGACGACAAAGCTACATGTCCAAAGTCTCACCCGCTGCCTGCGGTGACATGTCTGCATCTGCTGTACACCGCACAATGTAATGTCATAGGGCCCAGGGCCCTCATGCATACAACAAGACCACAGGGACACATGCATATATCATGCTGAACTGGCTACGGGCACGTGTGCCCGGGCCCTTTATTGGCAGGGCCACATGTACAGTGATGCCTGTGCTGGATGTGTGTGGGGTGAGTATAAGCCAGCCCGCACGGAGTGCTTGGTGCTGGCAACAACTTGTACACCAGTGCAATGGAAACAGAAAACACCTGCATAACAGAATCAACTGCTGAGCAACATGGAGGGAGCCTGAGCACGGACAGCTGTCACCCAACATTCAAACAGAAGTGTCCGTAAGTTGCAGTGCACTGAGGTTGGGACACTAGAGATGACTGCGCTCATGTGAAGAAATTGCTAGGATTGTGTCCCTTCGGGTTAGTCCTGATGCAGATGCAGTGGGGTGTGTTACACCTGTATCAACTTCCTCATCAACGTCCCAGGTCACCCACTCTGCCTGAGGTGACATTGCTGCGCAACCTCTCCACAGCTCAAAACTCAATCAGTAACGGTCCATGGGTTGCGGTGCACTGAGTCAGTGGCAACTGGAGTACCGAGCAGGGGATCAGGCAGTTTATGGCATCCACGACAGGTGTGAGGGACTTGGATGCGGCAGGCTGTGAGACTCCTCTGACTCTGGCGGGTGTTGGTTGGGGGGTACCAGAGGCCAACAGGTGCAGCACAGCCAGCAGCTTTGTCTGCGGAGGGATGTTGGTTGTCCGTTGTGTTGGTACCGTCAGCCTGTGGGCAATGGTGATCAGTATGCATAGAATGGTTGGCCTTTTGAGCCTGTGGTGGGCAATTACATCCTCGGGTGTTAAGTCTGTGAGGCTGGTGCGTTTCCTGTGGGTCCGCTGTCTTTGTCCGTGCTGCTTCTATGGTGGTCCGGGGGTGGGGGGGGTTGTGGTCTTGGGTGTGGTGGCGGTGGGTGTTGTTGCCCTCTTTGGTGTCCGGCACGCATGTTCAGTGGCTCCATGGCATCTGTTGTTCTTCAGGTGTGGCTCTGGACTGGGCTCCCTTTTCTGTTGCAGGCTACCGTCCAACTTTGCACCAGGTCAGAGCAGGTGTTAGTTTCCTGCTGCAAACGCACCTTATCGCATGTTTTGTGGTCTTTTCGCCGATGTGGCTGGTTGTTGAGAATGTTGCGGAGTGGTATTGTCGCGGCTTTTTGCACGGGAACGCCTACTCTGCATCTCATTAGCGATAGTTGCCGGGGTCATCTGTGGCGATGTTTTTTGTGGCTGCTCTCGCAGGTAAACTGGTGCTATGGGGTGTCAGCACCAGCTTGTGAATGGGGTGATACATTTTTCACGAGTTTGGCTGAGCTAAAGTGCCGTTAACTCGGCGATAGCTCCTTGAGAATATGGCCCTAAATGTAATACTTCTTCGGTATGTTATCCGGCCCTCCCTGACAACCCTAAACTGTGTGTTGTGCAATGTGTAAAAGAGTACGAGGTAAGTGCTGCTGAATTTCATTCAGACATGGAGGGTCAATTATTGGTTGACCCCAGCCACCATGTCAAGATGCATGCATTGGCTCATGGGCGAAGCAGGCATTGATGTATCGAAATTTGGTGCCCACTCAACTCAAGGGGCTATGCCATCCAAGTCTTTCTCTGCCTCACACACATAATGAATGCAGCTAACTGGTCAACTGAGACCACTTTTAAATCATTCTACTATAAGCCTTTTGTTGATGTAGCATCGGTGGTGGTGGCTAAGCTTTGAACAAGCATAATCGGAGCCTCCGGTCCTGACATAGAATTAAAAATTTGCAAACATTTGTGACAAGAATTTTCAATTCTATTAAGGACACGGAGGCAAAGATTATCCCACCCAGACTATGTGTATTTGGAATTTAATATTTGTATTGTATTTTAATACTGCATAAATAGTTATGTTATGTTTTTTCCCTTCCCTTTTCTGATTGTGGTAATTACAATATCAGATAGGGTGATAAATATTACGGCTTATCCTTTATATTCCAGGAGCATATAGCAAATAAAGCGTGATGAAGATCAGCGCTGGGTTATTATCAGGTCTTTGTCGGGGCGAGCTATTGGCGTAATGGTTTAAGGAAGCTATTGCACCTCTTTGGTTCGAATCCCAAGTTCAGAGGTTGAGCCACGTTGGGCTTCAAGTTGTCTCTTCACGTGGAGGATTTCTATATCACAAAGGATGGTTCTACAGGATCAAGTTTTTAATTTACGGACTTAACTGTTTGATGATCATTCAAAGAAGAAGACATTGTTACCTCAGTCAGGTTTTATATAGGGATGTACTCTATGGTTGTCATGTGACATTAAGGTGTTCATGGGTATTATAATTTTTTGTTAACATTTACTGTATTGGCTGCTGTGAATAAACAGTGAAAAAATGAGAAGCATAATCCTCACCTCCGTGTCCTTAATAGAATTGAAAATTCTTGTCACAAATGATTGCAAATTTTTAATCCCCCATGTGGGCTCCCTCACTTACTTCATCAAGGTACAATGTGGCAGTGTGTGCCACTCTGCTCCCTCTGCCGACGTCAGACTACCCGAAGCATGGAAGTAGTTATCCCCTTGCGTCCTTCTCTGTGAGGTCACATGATTATCCATTGTGGCAGTCTCCACCCGAAACCAAACGGGTGTTTTTGGCAGCTATTTGGTAAGGTTCGGTCCACCAGAAAATACAATTTATTACTTTCACCTACGCCATTTCGCCATTTCTTTAGCATACGACTAACAGACTTGCAATTCTAAAATGTAACTAATGATAAGCAGAGTATTTCATGATGCACTTACTATACGCCATAGAACAAATCGCATCTGTTTGTATCCCAGAGAAGGGGGAGAAGAAATGCTCTTGGCACTATGATGATGACAACCCGCCCGAACATTCGTATTGGGTCACATCACACTCTATAGTAAATTATGTCTACATTCATTTTTCATAAATCTATTTCTCAGTATTGTCCCCATTCTTGCTTCCAGTGGCCACCGTCTTTTAATGAGACCTTATGCTGTTTTTGGCAGCCATCTTGAAAGGTTCCGGTCCCATCACTCAAACAGTTTCTTAAACATAAAACCCATAGACTTGAGATTCTAAAGAGTGGCTAAAGCTGAACAGGGTATGTCATAACACTGATTTCAAAGTTATTAATATCCCTATCTTTTTCACTTGTACCGGTTTGCATCAATTGATTTGATTCCAAAATGAGTGGTGTCTACAAACATTTTTTATACATCTGTTTATCAGTATAGTTCCCATTCTTGCTACCAGTGGCCCCCCATATTTGAATTAAACCATATATTGTACCTTCCTATGGTAACAGCGATCTACCTGCTCCCACATCTTCATTGGAATTTACCGTCACCTATTCTATTCACATAATCCCATATAATTCCATAATGTCCTCTTGATTCTACTTAAATAGAATCCTATGAATAATGTGAGATGTAAGACGTCTATGGCAAAACTCACGACACACTACTTGAAAATAACCCATATTGAAAAAGACCTCGGGTGTATTGTAATTGACAAACCCTTTATCCCCATATCCGTAAGCAATTTTTGTTCCAGCGATAACAGAGATGGGTGTATAAACTCTAGAGCAGTAAGAATGGTTTGAACAATTCTATTGTCTGGTTCCATCTGAACAGTATACGGTAACATTGCTGACCAGGGGGTATAGTTGAGAGTGTTTATTTGCCTAGGGTGTACACAATAGATCTATACCCCAAGAAGGGTGGTTTAATTTATAAAAATCAATAGATGTTCGCCCACAGGATAGCCCTACCTGACCGTTGAGTACTGTAGTAGTAAATAAGCCTCTATTTAAGTAGAATCAAGAGGACATATAAGTATAACAACTAGAAAGAAGTAGAGAAGTGGGCTCATATTGACTATCTGTTTGGTCAAGAGCATGTGACCACTGAACATATTGTTAGGTGAACACACACACTTAAATATAATTATGTGTGGATAGCAGGAGAGAGGTTTATGTGCATAGGGTAAACTCCTTGGCATAAATACATCACCCCCTCTATAGAATGCACAATAACATAGGTAACTTGTATCACCTTTTAAACGTGTGTCATCTTTGACACTATTCTGCATTTATTTTGAAATGTATTTTGTTGAAAAGAAGATTGACCACATGATAGGAGTTTTCTTTATTCTTTCTATATTAATATATACACTTTTGCCTGCATCATACCATATATTATTGTTTTAATAATTTATTTTTGGTAGTTAGTTACTACAGGGCAATGTTCCACTCTATTCCGGGTTTTGACTACGATCAAGGAAACTAGGGTAAGGAGGAGGGTGATTTGAGCCCTGGCCATTTTTAGCTTTGCTTGCTTTTTCATCACTGGCACATTTGATAATTTTGAATTGCATCTCATCACACAAGGTGTTTTGTCTGGGTATGTGTTGTGGTGAGCACGGAGTAACAGTTATCTCTGTGTTTTGCGACTAAATTATTTGCAAATGTTATAGGTATAATTCCAGCTGAGGGGTGTAGACCATATTTGTGATTTAGTCTTGTTTTATATTTGTAGGTACGCCATTTGAAGTATGTCCACTGAGGGCAAGTATGGCCACATACACCCTCCCTAACATATAGTGACTAACTAGGAGAGAATGTTACAAAGTTTAAGGGTAATGGAATCGTTTGTTCTCACATATACCCGTTTAGAAGGAGTTTTTAATCCTACCAAGAGGGACACATAATAAACAGATAGGCGGGTACCCACTTAGTCAGTTTTAATCTTATTTGTTCTTTGCACTTGGGAACCCAGTTTGAAATAATGTAGTTTCATAATCATTTTCCAAAAATAATATTGCTCCACTTTGAGTGTTGGCTTGCGCCAGGGTGTGCCAGCAGCCCTATGATGGAGCATGGCACATAGGGTTTTCCCATATTGACTCGAGGGTTGTTGATCAGTTTAGGTAGTTATGGCCAGGAACTAAGTTGGTTAGTCTTTTGTTTATCCCTCTTTTCAAGTTCTCCCCCCTTTTTATGTTTAGTTTAATTTAATGTTTTGTTTGTGTCCTTCTCATTGTGTGAGTAATATTTGGTAGATGCTGTCATGCAATCACTCCATTTGTGTCAGATGAGTAATTTGATGGACTATTTGGTTCATCTTGTCTTTCTGCTGCAATAGAAGACAGCAATGAGGAGGTGTTCCCCCTTCTAGGACCTAAAGGAGGAGGAGTATAAAGGTGTAGGTGAGTTGTCATATCTTGGAATGATCACTTTAATCATTGTTCTTTTACATTATTACATGATCCCTACCATGTCCACACATTAATAATGTTTCACATGACTTTTCATAAAATGAATACTACTTGCACAGGGAGTATGTCAGTTCATTTTGATACATTAACATGGGTGATTTGCTTTGATTTAGTATGTTCGTGAGAATAAATGAAACCTATACATTTTATGTAATAATATTGTGCTATTGTTTGCATTTTTGATAACAAATGGATGTGGAAAGGAATGTAGATTGTACTTATAAGCATCACTGTTGTCTGTGGCATGGTGTTGCATGTTGTTGAATGTGGCCTTCACAACTTTTGATGTTATGTGGTATTTTGGTAGTGTATGGCACTCAGATTTCATACTAGGTTGTCAAACATAATGTTAAATGGTAGCCAAAACATTTGAAGCCAAACTGGGATATATATGATAAGTGTGAAGGGGAATGGACGTGCTAATGGATCCCAACACGATTAACTTCCTTAAAGACGTATCAAGCGTTGAACTCACCCAGCGAGTGAAGGACATTAAACCTACTACCGGACACACATGTCCCCATCTTCACCAGCTTCGACGACATCACAGTAGACAAACCGACACTGATCACCTGATCAGACCACGCCCATGCCAATTTCAGCGTACCCATCCCACACCACTGGAGAAACACCATCATCAAACCTTCACAATAGGACTGGAACAAGATCTCAGAAGCATCTGGTCTTCCGAGCTCCAACACTACCAGCTTCAACAAAACAAACAACCTCCCCGAATCCATCTCCAACTACAAAGCTTTGCAAATCACCTGCACAGACACTGTGGCTCCTCTTCAAGGCAAAAAGTCACAAGAACCAGGCCACAGGGAAGCCGGTACACGAAAGAGTTCTGAGTCATTGAACGCCGCTACAAGCAACTTAAATGCAGTTGGAGACAAAGTCAGGATGAAGCCAAAAAGAGCATCTACAAATCCTCCATCGGATACTACCAACAGCATATCAGAGCCAACAGAGGCTCTTCACTCACCAACTGCATTTAAATTAGCACCAAAAGCGCCAAATAAATCTACGCCATGTGGAAATACTTCACCACTCTGGCAGCAAGCTTTAACAGTGTAACCCCCCTCTCAGAACCTCTGCACCCAGCTGTCTTCTATTCTTCGTCAACAAGATCACCAGCATCTACGATAACTTCGAGCCCCAATAATACCCTTCCACCCTCTGAGCCTTATTGCCCATGTCAACAAACACCGACAACCATGATCACCTGGCTCATCATCACCATAGAAGAAACAGCAACTGCCATGCAGCCCACGGATTTCAGAACACCCTCAGACCCCTATCCTCATCCATGTCTTCATCAAAAGAAAGGATCCCATCAGTTCAGCCTCACCCCAATCCTGCATGACTTTATCATCACAGCCAGCTACGAAGACGCTAGCCAACTACTGGCTATCGCCCTGCTACCCTAACCCCCAGAAGCCATTGATAAGATGACACACAAGAAATTAGCTACCTACCTCAATCACAACTACCTCCTCAACACCATCCAATTCTATATCCATGTGTGATATTCTAGTGTTAGCCATGCTCTACCTGTGTTGTTAAGGTTTCCTATTCCATTACAGAATGTACTCTGATTAAGAATGTTGATGCTTAAATGTTTGTCAGTCGCAGCTTGGACCTGGGGGATGGGGTCTCTATGGATGTTTCTCTCAATAAAACAACCTTCTGTCAAGCTAATGGGCCAAGATCTTTATTAAGAGGTATACCACACCTCATTTTGGCGATGAGTGAAAACTACAATCATCCTGCTTAAAGAGACCTCAACTCAACATTTTGAAGATTTCTACAACACTTACTTCTTTTCTGTTTCCAGCCTTTCGGCGAGTGAACACCGCTTCGTTCTTCTTCAGCATCTCTCTCACAGGTACTGTCTCCCAGCATGTGCTGTTGCCTTCATTAATTGGCACACTCTCTCCTGTCACTGAGAGCGTGAGAGCAGGGCACGATTCTGCATGTCACCGTTTTCCTTTATTTATTCAGGAGAGTTCAGAGACACGGTTTATGCCTGACTTTGCCTGACCTTCCCTGTGGCATCCTTAAGTCATTACGTTGCTGCCATTTTGGAGGTGCCTGACTTTGTTTCTTGGCCTGGTCTCGCCGCGACGTGTAAATGCAATTTAAGTCAGGTACGCCGCAACCATTTTGAGGAAATATTTCTACTCGCCTGACTCTGCCTGACCCGACCTCCAGTCTCTTCACATTGGTATCACGCAGCAAGTCTGCGTCGCGGTCATTTTAATGCTATGCTTCTACAAGTCTGACTCTGCTGACCCGGCCCCTTCACTTCATTAATACGCACAGCACTGCAACAACTCTGATCTGCACAGCTTGTGTGCAGGTTGTATTACAGCTCAGCACTACAACGTTAACCAACGCTGATCTGCACCACTTGTGTGCAGGTTATACTACAGTGCCGCGATTCAACACTAATCAAAGCTGATCTGCATAGCTTTTGTGCATGTTGTATTACAGCGCCACATTTTAACGCTAACATACGCTGATCTGCACAGTTCGTGTGCAGGTTGTACTACAGCACCGCACTTCAACGCTAACCTACACTGATTTGCACAGCTTGAGTGCAGGTTATACGACAGCGCTGCACTTCAAATCTTAACTTACGCTGATCTGCACAGCTTGAGTGCAGGTTGAATCTGACACGGTTTCACTACGCTGATCTGCACAGCTCCGCATAGCATTATATTAACGCTGCATACTAAAGACCAACACACCTCAACTGCAAGTTAATTTCAACATTGTACTACGCGCTGATCTGCACAGCACTGTGGCAGATCGTTAGATTATAAGGATATTTCTGTATAATATGCTGGGCTTGTTACCTGATTGTTATACTGTGTCTCCTTTACTTTTAAGTATTGTAAATTCTGTCATGTAGAACGTCACTCCTCCTCCATTCTTTTTATCATCTCCTGGAGACCCTGTCATACCCTGGTTAAAATGGAAGAAAGTCTTCTCAAATTATGCCAGAGTTTGCAGCACATCATTGAGTGCTGAGAGGAAATCTTCATTGTTCTTACACTGCTTAGGCTCTGAGGGGCAGGAAGTGTTTGAACATCTCCCAGATCTCCCTGACAATGAATCTTCTGCTTTGAATGAGTATGAGATTTGTATAACAAAAATGGACTTGCATTTTCTTCCCAAAGTAAGCTAGATTTTGGAGCATTATCACTTTGGGAAGAGGATGCAAAGACAAGAGGAGTCTGTTGAACAATATTTCTCAGCTTTGCTTAAAATAGCGTCTACGTGTTCCTTTGCAGCAAGTTTATAAGAAAGGTTGAGGGATCAGTTGATGCTGGGTTGCACTATAGATAAGGCAAAGGATAGTCGCTGGCAAAAGAATAATCCTCCTCTACAAGAGGTTATTACCATTTTGAAAATGCATGAGCATTCTAAGGCTTGTGTTGAGGCTATTCTCAAGGATGCTCATGTTGCTTAGAGCGAGAGTGAAGCTGTCAAGGAAGTGAGGGTGGGATCCTCATACAAGTCTCACAAATCTTTTTCTGACTGTAGCTCTGGTGCGACAACAACCACACACTCTTACACAAATCTTAAAATGTTTCAGGGTAAATGTTTCAGATTTTTTAATTTTTTTTATATATTTTTATTAATTCCAAACAAACGCATCCAGACATAATCAGGATACAAAGGCTAACAGGAGCTCATTAGTCAATAACAGTCTCTGATCGCAACCAAATGCAAGTTACATATTCACAGGGAACAGGTTTGTGTGCCAATCCCCAAGATAATAGCACCAGGTGACAACCAGATGAATGAGGAAGAATCATTGCAGCAACAATCAATGATCAATGAGAGACATAAGAGCAATACCATAGCCACAGGACAAAAGAAAACAAAACAATCCTAAACCCCCTAAGCTCTTATCCCTCCCCCCTCCCCGGCGTGTCACACAGAGTAATCGTTGTAAGAGCATCAGGATAGGGCAAAAAAGTTCGCAAAACAGGTAACATGGGATGTATACCAAGGAACACTGCAACAACAGTGATAGGTATAATTAGGGACATGATAGGTACAGACAGCCAGGTATTAAATATGCATTGGTCAGGGCAAGATAGCCGGGTCACCAGCCGTAGAGTCCACATCTAATTCAGTGTCTGGGGCTTTCAGTAAGATCACCATTGCTTCCCAGGCCCTCGCGGCCTCCAAAATGTTGCCGCTTTTCACTCAGCTATCTAGCTGCAATCTAACTGTGCCCTCGCATTCTGCCCATTTAAGGAGGTCAGCTCTCCACCTCTGAACGCTGGGGCCCCGCCTAGACTTCCAATTTGCTGAAATGTCTCTTTTGGCCAGAAGAAGACCCAAATCCAAATATTTGCTAGTGATCTTGGTCTTGGATGTGTGGGGAAACCAGTGCAGCATGCAAGGGCCTATAGCGGGTTCTATCTCCCTCTCAGTCATGTCACACAATAGCAAAACCACCTCCTCCCAATATGTCCCAAGTTGGGGACAGTCCCACATCATATAGCGGAAATCCGCACCCTCTGTGTTGCATCGTGGGCACAGCGCTGTGTCCGTATCGAAGTATGTGTTAACTTTAGCCAGGGTGAGGTATGCCCTATGCAATATGAAAAAGTGCACTAGCTGGAAACGGGCATTTCTAGTACTTTTCCACGCCCTCTCAATCAATTCGGCCCACACCTTCTCTGGGATCTCTTTGCCTAAGTCCTCCTCCCATTTCTGCAGCAGTGCCCGCGACGGAGTCAGCGCCTCGCGCGTAATACGCCTATATAGGCAAGTAACTGCTTTAAAGGTCCCTGCCGCCATTATAACGTACTGACAAGCCATGGAGGTCCGTGGTTCAGACAACCCCTCCATCCAGTGCCTTTGGATGGCCGAGACCAGAGCCGAGTGAAGCAGAAAGTCCCCACGGGAGAGGTCATACCTAGCCTGCAATGCATCAAAGGGAAGGAGGGTACTATCCTCATATAAATCCCCTAACGTATAGAGACCCTTCTCCCCCCAGTCAGTTAGCGCAGCCCAGTTGCCCCCAAGCGGGAGAGCAGTACACATGGCTAAAGGGATCTCCGGGGCAAAGGTACGTGCAATCTGCGCCCTTCAATGACTCCTGTTCCAGCAAAGCCGAAACGTCCGTATCTCATTAGTAAGCGTCTGGAGCCGTAATGGCAGCTGCAAAATAATACAAGACAGCACCTGTCCTGGAACCCGCCCTCCATCCCGCTCAGCCGCCCCCTGAAATTACAGCCCTACTGCTTGAGTAAGCGACTGTAATTGGGCTGCCAAATAATATGTCTCAAAGTCAGGCACTGCCAGGCCACCATCAGCCTTCGGCCTCATTTCAGCACCACCCGTCGCCTGCTAGCCACCCAGAGAAAACCCGTGATCATTGATTAAAGTTGTTTAAAAATTGACGAAGGTATCCAGACTGGTAGGGTTCAAAAATAGTACAATAACCTGAGGAGAGCCACCATTTTAAGAAGGCGCATAAATACTACTCAGCGCAACATCCCTGCCATTGAGGTGACCCGCAACCACCACATACCTCCCCTCCGGGTCTGCTCACTGTTGCACCCGTAGGAAAGGCATCCCTGCCCTAACCCAGATCAACACTCCATGCACGAAAGCAGAATACGTTGTGTAGAAGATCTGACCCCTCCATCTACGCTGCAGGGCGAGACCCTCATGATGTGTAATGTGCGTCTCCTGGAGGAAAACGATTTGAACCCCTCTGCGCACTAAGTAAACATGTACCTTGTGTCGCCGCACCACTGTTTGCATGCCCCTGACATTCCATGATAAACATTTCAATTCATGTAGTGACCCCATGATTCAACATTGTACAGCACCCAAGTGGGCTCCCAAAAGTGACACGCCAAGGCCCCTGAACTTCCCAATACAAAGAAAAAGAAAGCCCGCAACTCCCCCGCCCCAGAACAGGCACTAAAACACTAGTCCCCATCCAAACTAGCTAAACACACAGTACCCTCTAGTAACTACAGAGGATCAAGGGGGGAGGCAGCTGTGGACCGGCGTTACCTCGCTATGGTACCACTAACAGAGCAGCGCCATGCCCCAAACAGTATACAATGCCCAGAGGGCGAACCACTACTGACACAGACCCCCCCCACCCTTCCAACAGCCCATCAGTGCAAGAAATGTCAATGCAACATCGGCTGGTCAATGAAGTGGGCAAGCAACAGAAAAAGAGGAAGAGAAAGAGCAAAGCAGAATTAGAACAAGGCAATAGAGCAGTAAAATAATTCCATCAGCTGTTTCCAGGGTAACATGCGGCAATTTAACACTGTCAGCATTGGACTCATCAGAAGCGGAGCCATCCGACACCTTCTCCGACCCAGTGTCCGCCCTTCGTCGCGCAAAGCACTCTTTTCCGCCAAGAAAGACATACGGCGGCGCTGGACTTCCAGTGTATAGTCAGGGACAATTTACACTTTGCAATTGTCTACTGTAGAGGGCCCTGAGGAGCGTGCTGCCTGCAGTAGGAAATCCCTGTCCTTATAGCGAAGCAGTCAGGCGACTACCAGCCGAGGAGGCCTCCCCGGTGCCAGAGGACGGGCAGGGACCCTGTGGGTCCTCTCTAGAGTATAGAACTGAGTCATTCCAGCAGGTGCCACTAAGTCACGAAGCCAGCCCTCCAGGTAGTCAATCATGCTAGTACCTTCCACTCTCTCCGGCAGACCCAGCACCCATATAATATTTCTACGATTGCGCCCTTCAGCATCCTCAGCTCTCTTCTCCAGCGTCTGAACCCTGTGGGTGATATCTCCCATCTGAGCAGCGAAGGTTTGCTGCACTGGCGCCATTTTCTCCAGGGAGGCCTCCGTTTGCTTCACCCGGTCAGCCAGTTTAGTAAGCGCCCCCCGGAGGAGCCCCAGCCCCACCGCCACAATTGCAATGTCCTGCTGGAGGGTGTCTTTAGTGTCCGCAATCGCCTGCAAAATCGGGGCCAACTGTTGCTGGACTAGAGTGTCCGCCGGGGGCTCAGGGGAATCCTGGCGCCTACGGTCCGATGCCGAGTCGTCAGGGTCCTGGGGAACCCCCTTCTGCTTGCCCCTCGGTTTCCCCATGACCCCAGGAGTGCCGCGTCACCAGCCAGACACTGAGGGACAGTAGCGTCTACCAACGCAGTCCTTGAACCAAATGCGAGTGGCCGCGTCACATACCAGGGTGAGAACAGCGCTCAGTCTTTGCCCCTGTTTATGGTCTATGTGGCGCAGCGGGTCCCGACCCCCGTGTCTCGCCGCCACATGCAAAGCCATGATGTAGGAGAGTAGGATCTGCACTTATGTTGCCCCCACTTTTTTTCTGATGTTACAACTGGTTTCTGGCTATAGTCTGGCTGGGTCCCTGCTAATCAGGGCCCCAGTCTCTCTGTTCTTTCTAAACAACTTGGAGTGCATATAAGATGCACTAGTGATTGGATGCTGTGGTGCCTTATGAGCCCCTAGTATATGGTACCCTAGGTACCAAGGGCATAGGTACTTCACGGGCCTACCAGGGGCTGAAGCATGTATTATGCCACCCCTGGGAAGCAGACTACATCTGACACCACAGGCCTGCTACTGCAGCCTGGGTGAGGTGGTGCTAGCACTCCTCACTGAGATATAGGTTCCTACATCTCACCATACACACACATATAAACCTATCAGTCACCCCTAAGGCAGGCCCTATCAATTCTGAGGGCAGGATGCTTGGTTTACAATGTGAGGGGGTGTCTCTGCATGAGCAGGACCCCTCTGCAGTTGGCAGAGTCTATTCTCTGTGGCTGTTTGTGGATGCGGTTAAACCATATACTCTTAAGTGCATTATAACCCAACGGTAAATGCTAACTTTGGAATGACTGCATCAAAACATGTCGTGTTTGGTGTCAAACAACTTGGAATCAAACCCCCACACCAGTACTGATGTGGGAGTATGATCCCACCCTTCTAGAGTGGACGACATGTACCCACTGTGGTAACACGGTAGAAATCTGAAAGAGCCCTGGCATCACAAAATGGATGCCACCAGCACAGACACTGGGCTGCCCTCCTGCTGCTGACTGAAACTCGCAGTGGAAGAGGCCCAACAATAGGCATCCTGTCACAGGGAGGTGTCACCACCTTCCAGACAGGATTTAGTGTATTGGGGCTGGGTGGGTGCACTCCTAGAGTGCTTTGAAGTCCTGCACTGAGGGAGCAGTAGGCTCCTCTGTGCATATGCCAGCTCAAACCGGTTCAGGGGCTACCTGTCCCTGCTCTGGCGCGAAACTGGACAAAGGGAAGTGGGTGTAACCACCCCCTACCCTGACCCTCCCAGAGGAGTGGTCATAAAGCTAGTCCCTCCCTATCTTTTAGTATAAGATAGGGAACCGTTGCCATTGCAAACTAGATATCCCTGGATGACACTTTAAAAGAAGAATCCTGGTCCTTCGACGTTCCACTACCTTCGGAAGACAGAAGAATCTCCCTTGGAGTCAAGGAGTGACTCCCCTGCTTGGCAGGCACCAAAACTTTGAATCAACGGTCACAAACGTTCCCGCTCCCGCTGGAGTCCGAAGTCCCTGCAGCCTCGGAAGTGGATTTCCTGACTTCTTGACGGCCATTGTGAGTCCCCAGCAGAGCTGAGGCGAGTAGACCCCACGAGTGACGAGGAACAGTAATACCCGGGTACCGTGCACTATTGTCGAGTGCAACCCCTTCACGACATTCTATGAACTTGTGCATTGGACCATTTGTGGCCCAAGTCTCCAGCTGGTTGTGCACCGGAAATCAGAGGCCTACCCAGACCCGAGTAACCGTGGGCTCCTGTAAAGCATTTCCTCATGAGGCGTCTTCGCGATCCCTTGCCCGTTGGCTTGTGGGTCCTCTGAAGACTTTCTGATCAAACAAAAGGGCTCTCCTAGTTGCTCCAGGCCTGCCCTCACTTACCCTCGCTGGGTGAGTCCCTCAGAACTTGCTGGTCTGCACCATTGACTTAAATCACTTTCAACAAGGCTTGCTGTTGCCAAGGCTTGTTGGCTCCAATCCAGTTGCCGACACCTCAGTAAGCTGCAGACGTCATGGGACACTCTGAATCCAGCTGCTGGTCATCGTCGATGCCTCCTGGTCCTCGTGAGCGAAGAGTCAAAACACCCTTGATCACCTGAAATCACCCAACTTCCGTGGCCATCCATCTTCCTGGCCCCGGGTCACTGGCAAGTGACTGTTAACACTGTCCCTTCTGCTTTCAGGTCATCTTCATCTTGAATCCAGCCTTGGATTCCACCGGACAATTCTTCAGTCTTCGCAAGCAGCACATTTTCTTTGGGTTCCATAGAAAACAGCGACGCGACCCGACACCTAAAGACACCTATGCACCCGGCTTCCTTGGGTGAGGTAACTCGTGCACTCCGGTGCCCTAGTGTGTGTTGGCCCTCGAATTACTTACCTTGTAAGTGGCTTGCTTGTAGACCTCCTCGAAGTACCCTAAAACTTTAAAAATCCAACCGCGACTTGCTCCATTGAAATCAATGGGGAACCCGCGGCTGTGTTCTCACACTGCACGCGTCTCCCGTGGGTCTTTTACTTACCTGCTTTGGGTGGATTAGTGAAGCCCCAGCGATTCTACAGGCCCTAGGCCTTGTCCCTCTGCAAGTCGACTTTCCTAAACCTCTTTTTTAGTATATGGTCTGGTACGCCCCTAGGGCCCCAGCCATATTTGTGCTTAACTTATTATGAAACGTTGATATTTGAATGTGTTCCTATCTTTTAATCTCATAAAGAGATTAGTAGAGTATGTCTAGAAATAAATACATATATATTTGATATATATACCTGTGTGGTGTCCTTTCATTTCGTAATTCAAGAGATTATAAGGTAAAACAAGCTGCTTTACATTACTCAGAGACTTAGCCTGAAGGCTGCTCTCCACAGCTACCACTAGGATAGCTTTCTTTAAAAGGTTGTCTTAACCCCTTCGCTGCTAGGCCTTTCCCCCACTGTGCTAAGCCTTTTTTGGGATATTTCGGGTAGTGCGCGGTTAGGCCCCTGTAACTTTTTGACCACATAAGGTATCCACGCCAAATTTGTGTCCTTTTCTTCCAACATCATGGGGATTCTAAAGGTACCCAGGGTTTGTGGATTCCCCTGGAGGGGTCCCAGAAATTAGCCAAAATACAGCAAGAAAAAGTTTTTGGGGGGGAAAAATGGGACAAACGGGCTGCAAATGAAAGCGTCTGGGTTTTTCTCTGCAAATGGTATCAAAAAAGGGTTTGTGGGGCTGAAATCACCATTTTCGCAGCTTTTAGGGAATGACAGACTTTTGTCAGAAAACCAACATTTTTTACACAGTTTTGGCATTTTTCTGGGACATAGTCTATTTTTGCTATTTTTTGTGCTTTCAACCTCCTTCCAGTTAATGGTAGAAATGGGTCTGAAAGCAATAATGGATCCAGGAAAGCTATACAATTTTGAAAAGTAGCCAAAATTCTGAATTCAGCAGGGGGTCATTTGTGTAGATCCATCAAGGTTTCTTTATAGAAACTAACAGTTAAATATAGGAAAAAATGAACATTAGTTGAAAAAAACAGCCTTTTGTGTCAACGTTTTTACCTGTAATTTCTTCTAATTATGTCAGCTCTTTGAAAGCAATATACCGTTACATCCGCTGGACCTTCCTGGTTGTGGGGATATATAGGACTTGTAGGTTCATCAAGAACACGACGAACCCAGAGTCAAAAACTGGGCAGCAATTTGCAATGGTTTTTTATTATGTTCCGGGTATATAGCAATTATTGTGGGAAAATGTCTTTCATTTGGAAGGCAGAAATGCTTCAAAAATCAATAGGTAATAACAGTTGCTTTACAAATATGAATTACCCCAAGTCTCCCAATAAAAATGGTACCTCACTTGTGTGGGTAGGCATAATGCCCACGACAGGAAATGGCTCAAAACCCAACGTGTACACACCACATTTTCACAATGAAAATTTACCCTTTTTTTGCGAAGTATCTAGCTGTAGTTTTTGAACACTAGCTCTGCCGGCACCTAGTGAAATGTTGCAAACCTATACATTTTTGAAAACTAGACACCCAGCGAAATCCAGGATGGGGTGACTTGACTGCCTCCCACCAGGTTCTGTTTCCCAAAATCCCTTGCAAACCTAAACAATTGTCAAAAAAACCAAATTTTCCCCACATTTCTGTGGTGGAAAGTTCTGGAATCTGCGTGGATCCACAAATTTCCACCTACCCCGCGTTCCCCAAAGTCTTACGAGAAAAATGGTACCTCACTGGTGCGGGTCGGCCTAGTGCCCGCGACAGGAAACAGCACAAAACGCAACGTGGTCACACCTCAATTTCACAGTGAAAAATGACCCTTTTTTGGCAAAGTGCCTAGCTGTAGTTTTTGAACCCAGGCTCTGCGGGCACCTTGGGAAACCTAGCAAACCTATACATTTTTTAAAACTAGACACCCAGGGGAATCCAGGATGGGGTGACTTGACTGCCTCCCACCAGGGTCTGTTACCCAGAATCCCTTGCAAACCGAAAGAATTGTCAAAAAAACATATTTTCTCCACATTTCTGTGGTGGAAAGTTCCGGACTCTGCGTGGATCCACAAATTTACACCCACCCCGCGTTCCCCAAAGTCTTCCGAGAAAAACGGTACCTCACTTGTGTGGGTCGGCCTAGTGCTCGCAACAGGAAATGGCACAAAACGCAATGTGGTCACACCTCAATTTCGCAGTGAAAAATGACCCTTTTTTGGCAAAGTGCCTAGCTGTAGTTTTTGAACCCTAGCTCTGCGGCCACCTTGGGAAACCTAGCAAACCAATACATTTTTGAAAACTAGACACCCAGGGGAATCCAGGATGGGGTGACTTGACTGCCTCCCACCAGGGTCTATTACCCAGAATCCCTTGCAAACCCAAAATATTGTCCAAAAAAACACATTTTCCCCATATTTCTGTGGTGGAAAGTTCCGGAATCTGCATGGATCCACAAATTTCCACCCACCCAGCGTTCCCCAAAGTCTTACGAGAAAAACGGTACCTCACTTGTGCGGGTCGGCCTAGTGCCCGCGACAGGAAACGGCACAAAACGCAACGTGGTCACACCTCAATTTCGCTGTGAAAAATGACCCTTTTTTGGCAAAGTGTCTAGCTGTAGTTTTTGAACCCTAGCTCTGGGGGCACCTTGGGAAAGCTATACATTTTTGAAAACTAGGCACCCAGGGGAATCCAGGATAGGGTGACTTGACTGCCTCCCACCAGGGTCTGTTACCGAGAATCCCTTGCAAACCTAAAATATTGTCCTAAAAAAAACACATTTTCCGCACATTTCTGTGGTGGAAAGTTGCGGAATCTGCGTGGATCCACATATTTCCACCCACCTCGCGTTCCCCAAAGTCTTACAAGAAAAACGGTACCTCACTTGTGCGGGTCGGCCTAGTGCCCCCGACAGGAAACGGCGCAAAACGCAACATGGTCACACCTCAATATCGCAGTGAAAAATGACCCTTTTTTGGCAAAGTGCCTAGCTCTAGTTTTTGAACCCTAGCTCTGCGGGCACCTTGGGAAACCTAGCAAACCTATACATTTTTGTAAACTAGACACCCAGGGGAATCCAGGATGGGGTGACTTGACTGCCTCCGACCAGGGTCTGCTACCCAGAATCCCTTGCAAACCTAAAGAATTGTCAAAAAAAACAAATTTTCCCCACATTGCTGTGGTGGAAAGTTCCTGAATCTGCGTAGATCCACAAATTTCCACACACCCCGCGTTCCCCAATGTCTTACGAGAAAAATGGTACCTCACTTGAGCAGGTCGGCCTAGTGCCCGCGACAGGAAACGGCGCAAAACGAAACGTGGTCATACCTCAATTTCGCAGTAAAATGACCCTTTTTTGGCAAAGTGCCTAGCTGTAGTTTTTGAACCCTAGCTCTGCGGGCACCTTGGGAAACCTAGCAAACCTATACATTTTTGAAACCTAGACACCCAGGGGAATCCAGGATGGGCTGACTTGACTGCCTCCAACCAGGGTCTGTTACCCAGAATCCCTTGCAAACCTACAAAATTGTCAAAAAAAACACATTTTCCCCACATTTCTGTGGTGGAAAGTTCCTGAATCTGCGTGGATCCACACATTTCCACCCACCATGCATTCCCCAAAGACTTACGAGAAAAACGGTACCTCACTTGTGCGGGTCGGCCTAGTGCCCGCGACGGGAAACGGCGCAAAACACAATGTGGTCACACCTCAATATCGCAGTGAAAAATGACCCTTTTTTGGCAAAGTGCCAAGCTGTAGTTTTTGAACCCTAGCTCTGCGGGCACCTTGGGAAACCTAGCAAACTTATACATTTCTGAAAACTAGACACCCTTGGGCTTCCTGGGAAGTATGGCGTGCGTGGATCCCCCAATGTTTCCTTACCCAGAATCCCCTGCAAACCTCAATTTTAGCTGAAAAAATCTAATTTTTCACACATTTTTGTGTGGGAAAGTTGTGGCATCACCGGGCTCACACAAATTTCCCCCCACCCAGCGTTCCCCCAGGTCTCCTGGTTAAAATGGTGCCTCACTTGTGTGAGAGGCCCAAGTACCAGCGACAGGCAAGGGCCCAGAACGTAGTGATGAGACATCAAAATTGCCTATCTCAAAACCACCTGGTTTTGCAAGGCGGGTCACCTGGGTTTTTGGCCCGTGCTCGGCGGTCATATAGGGAAACCTACCAAACCCACACATTTCTGAAAACTAGACACCCGTGGGCTTCCAGGGAGGTATGGCTTGCATGGATCCCCCAACGTTTCCTTACCCAGAATCCCCTGCAAACCTCAATTTTAGCTGAAACAATCACTTTTTTCACACATTTTTGTGTGGGAAAGTTGTGGCATCACCGGGTTCACTCAAGTTTCCCACCACCCTACGTTCTCCCGAGTCTCCTGGTAAAAATGGTGCCTCACTTGTGTGGGAGGCCCAAGTACCCGCGACAGGCAAGGGCCCAAAATGTAGTGAGGCGACATCAAAATTGCCTATCTCAAAACCACCTGGTTTTGCAAGGGGGGTCACTTGGGTTTTTGGCCCGGTGCTTGGCGGCCATCTATGGAAACCTACCAAACCCATACATTTCTGAAAACTAGACACCCGGGGGCTTCCAGGGAGGTATGGCTTGCGTAGATCCCCTAACGTTTCCTTACCCAGAATCCCCTGCAAACCTCAATTTTAGCTGAAAAAATCACTTTTTTCACACATTTTGGTGTGGGAAAGTTGTGGCATCACCGGGCTCACACAAATTTACCACCACCCAGCGTTCCCCCAGGTCTCCCGGTAAAAATGGTGCCTCACTTGTGTGGGAGGCCCAAGTACCCGTGACAGGCAAGGGCCCAAAATGTAGTGAGGCGACATCAAAATGGCCTATCGCAAAACCACCTGGTTTTGCAAGGGGGGTCACTTGGGTTTTTGGCCCGGTGCTCGGCGGCCATGTAGGGAAACCTACCAAACCCATACATTTCTGAAAACTAGACACCCGGGGGCTTCCAGGGAGGTATGGCTTGCATGGATCCCCAACGTTTCCTTACCCAGAATCCCATTCAAACCTCAATTTTAGCTGAAAAAATCACATTTTTCACACATTTTTGTGTGGGAAAGTTGTGGCATCACCGGGTTCACACAAATTTCCCACCACCCAGCGTTCCCCCAGATCTCCCTGTAAAAATGGTGCCTCATTTGTGTGGGAGGCCTGTTAGAAATGGGATTTCTGGTTGGCTAAGGCGTCCTCCTAAGCCAGGCAGAAACCACCACTCTAGTCAGGGCAAGGAAGTTACACGCCAAAGATAACCCCTGCTCACCCCCTTGGTAGCGTGGCACGAGCAGTCAGGCCTATCTCGGAGGCAATGTGTAAAGCTTTTGCGCACACACCCAGCAACAACATTCCAGGCCCACCACAAAAGAAACTCCACACAAGGTTATATAAAAATAGCCTTTATATTATCATAACACATTAGACTAGTAAGCACATATTATACACTGTGCCAACTGGCACTGGGCAATATTTACAAGGGATTATGTACACATGACAGGGCCACATGGACCACTGTCAGAACCATCACAAAGCGAACTTAGTAAAAGTACAGCAGATCATAAACATACAACCTGCAACCACTGGGAATCACTGTTCTTAGCATCAGCCTGTAACGTAAACTACATTATGCACAGTATCACATTAGGCACCAAACGCATTGTACGCCAACCTCATCAACATAACCACATTATGCAATTCTATGACAAGTCGAAACCCATTAGACCCTAACCTCCTAAGTATAGCTACATTAGGGAATAACTCTCACTAGCATAAACCATCATATGCGAACCAACCTCATAATCATAACGCACATTTAGAGGTATCAACACAGGTACGTAAATCATTCTACATACATTACATTTCCTAGCACCACACTCACGTTAGAAGTCTAACGCATTAGACACTAACATCTTAATCATAACTCACAGTAGGCATAATCACATGAACGTAAATCACATTAGGGCCTGACGCCTTACACAACTCACAGTCCCCCCTGGCCAACTGGCCATCTCAAACAGGGCTCAAATGCCCTAGGTCCCAAGAGTCAGGGTTGCTGCCTAGGCAGCGAAAGTCAAGGGTGCGCCACTGCGCCAACCTAAATGTGGCAGCTGCCCACTACTTGCTGGGCAGCTGGGAAAGTGTGGGGCAAAGGAGCGCATCTGACTCCTGACTTCACAAGACCCAAAAGAACGGTGCGCCTAAACGATGCAGCTGCCCACTACTTGCTGGGCAGCCGTAAAAGTGAAGATGCGGCATGGGCTCTCACTGGCCCTTGAAACAAATATGCACAACAGTGGAGCCATCTGGCTCTGAAAAGAGGAATGTCCCCAAGCACTGGGGAAGGGGTATGGCCCCTCTGGCCCTGTAAACAATTATGGCCAAGTGATGGGGCCACGGACGGGCCCTAAAAATAAACATGTCCCTGGTCGTGGGGGCAGCCTCCCTCACAAGCGGGGCCGCCCAGGCGCCGACAATGCGCCTCGATATGGCTACAGGCACGGGGACCGGCACGGGGCTCTAAAATAATTATGCCCCCTTTATCATTGGAGCTGCCTTCTAGCGAGTGGGGCAGCTGTGAAACACCTCTGGGCGACGGCATGGGCACCGACAATGTGCCCCGATGTACTCCTCCCCCCGGGGGCTCTACGCACAGAATGCCCGGCATTGCTGGAGCGGCCCTCTGTCAGGCAGGGCCGCTCAGGAGAGGGACTCGGTACACTGGCCCTCGATTAGCACCGCAAAACTCGAGCCCCCACTCACCTGGGCTCTTTGCTGGCGCAGGTAGCAGTCTCCTATCGGCGGTGGCAGTAGGCGGGGCTCTCTCGCTCCCGAGAGCCTCGCGAGTGATACGCTGTGCCGCTCTTCACCCGGTCCCCCTCCTGAGACCCGGGACTCCTCTTCACTCGCGGTGGGGGCAGGTACCGGCAATGTGCCTCGAGCCCCCTCCGCCTCTCATCCGGACTCGTGGGCGCCGGCGAGGCTCTCCCCCATTCAGGGGAGCCCCGCACAAGTAGGCAACAGGCTTCACCCGGTCCCCCTCCTCGGGACCGGGACTTGTGTAGAGGGAGCCTACAAGGCTCCGGGCGGCGAGCGGGACTTCCTTCCCTCAAGTGGAAGTCCTGCCCCGCTCCAGGCGTCTGGTCGCCTGGCTTCCGGTTTGGCGCGAGGGCCACGGCAGTGATATCTCGTTGTCGGCAATATGAGGGGTAGGCTCCCTCGAATGTAAAAATATACAGCGGGGTGGGCACCCGCTTTAATTAAGGTCAAAGTCGCGGGGTGGGCACCCGTGCATTGAAATAAACAAGACGGCAATGCATACGCAGGGTGGGCACCTGCCTAAGTCGATCATCTATGAAGCGGCAATCACGCAGGGTAGGCCCCCGCAATAGGTCAGATAAGCGGGGTGGGCACCCGCATTTGTAAAGGAAGAAATGAGCGGGGTGGGCTCCCGCTACCGGCAGGACGGGGGAATCCCTACGCTGGGCGCTGCCCAGAACGCACGCATTCCCCCTCTCCATGGGGGAAATAAAAATAAAGCGCTCACATGGCGCAGGAGGCATAAAGGGTCCAAGCAAGAATGGTCTTCCAGGTCCAGGGGGCACGGCAGAGCCCAGGGAGGCAAGCCTTCCCCTGGGCCCCAGCAGCAACACGCCCCTGGCAGATTCGAGTCCAAGAACAAGAACATTTTCATGGGGTCACAGCCCCTTCTTTTATACTACATTTTCCTTTGTCTCAACAACTGTAGGGCAAGGGGAGAACCAGATACAACTGGTTCAGGAGCACTTTATTTGCCCAGCTCCCTTCACTATTCACAGGACAGGCCAGGGACATCAGACGCACCACAGGAGGTGGAGCCAGCATTGTGAAGGAAGGCCCAGCCCTATTCAGGTCCCAGGTGCAACTCCTCCCTCCCATCTACATGCAGATCTCTCCATTCACCACCGGGCAGACTCACTCTGGCTCCTGGAATTCCCCAGCCCTCTCAGCTCCTGTCAATCACAAGCCAGACAGGCAATTCACATCACACAGCACACAGACATGCCAACTTCTAGAAGTGGCACTTCTCCACCAGTCACAATAAATCTGCACACACCATTGCGCAGCATTTATTCTCACGAGTTCGCACATACCAAACTCGCCCCTGCACTCCTTTCACATCAGGAACTACCATGGACACACATATCCCCCATGCATTCCTATGGGAGGGCAGACCAGTCTCACTACATGTAACACAGAGCGCACGCACTTTACACTGGGACACAGTGCTAAAGTGCCTAGAGGCCTAAAACTACTAACATGACATAGGGAAAAAGGCCAGGATAATTGCAAAAAGTATAGGGGTGAACCTGCCAAAAGGGCCAGGTCCAACAAGGCCCAAGTACCCGCGACAGGCAAGGGCCCAAAACGTAGTGATGGAACATCAATATTGCCTATCAAAAAATGTTTTGGGCCCTTGCCTGTCGCGGGTACTTGGGCCTCCCACATAAGTCAGGCACCATTTTTACCGGGAGACCTGGGGAAACGCTGGGTGGTGGGAAATTTGTGTGAGCCCGGTGATGCCACAACTTTCCCACACGAAAATGTGTGAAAAATTAGATTTTTTCAGCAAACATTGAGGTTTGCAGGGGATTCTGGGTAAGGAAACTTTGGGGGATCCACGCAAGCCATACCTCCCTAGAAGCCCCCGGGTGTCTAGTTTTCATAAATGTATGGGTTTGGTAGGATTCCCTAGATGGCCGCCGAGCACCGGGCAAAAAACCCAAGTGACCCCCCTTGCAAATCCACGTGGTTTTGAGATAGGCAATTTTGATGTCGCCTCAGTACGTTTTGGGCCCTTGCCTGTCGCGGGTACTTGGTCGGCTCACACAAGTGAGGCACCAATTTTACCGGGAGACCCGGGGGAACGCTGGGTGGTGGGAAATTTGAGTGAGCCCGGTAATGCCACAACTTTCCCACACAAAAATGTGTGAAAAAAGTGATTTTCTCAGCTAAAATTGAGGTTTGCAGGGGATTCTGGGTAAGGAAACGTTGGGGGATCCACGCAAGACATACCTCCCTGGAAGCCCCCTGGTGTCTAGTTTTCAGAAATGTGTGGGTTTGGTAGGTTTCCCTAGATGGCCGCCAAGCACGGGGCCAAAAACACAGTTGACCCCCTTGCAAAACCAGATCGTTTTGACATAATTAGTTGTTTGTTTCTACAGCGTGAGAATTTCGGCACAATATTGCAAGGAAAATGTGACAGACATTTTGAGGTTTGCAGGACATTGTGGATAAAATAACTTTATGGAATTCACAAGAGAGACATCACCATGAACTCCCACGGGTTTACGACAATATCTTCAGTTGGTGGGTTATTCTTACATGGAACGTACACCTTGGCAGAGAAACTAAAAAGACAAAGATTCCTGCACAGCCATCTATTCCTCAAACACACACACATACTGGTTGGATTTGGCACGAGGGAAAGTGATGGTTCAGTATATTACATTTTTTTAACAAGAGATTTCACAAAAATGAAATGCAGTCAATAATTAAATGGACAAAAAACTGAACCAATGACTTGCAGCTCGTGAGCGGTAAAGCCACGGCAAGGCACCAAACGCTTTACAGGCCATTCACACACCTTTCATACGTGATACACACAAGACCATTCACACCACCAGGCACAAAAACAACACATTACAACATTCACAAAAAGGGACAAGGTACACCCTGCTTCAGAAAGACAAATATTACTGCACAGCCATCTAATCCTCAAGCACACACACATACTGGTTGGATTTGGCACGAGGGTGAGTGATGGTTCAGTATATACAATTGTATAAGCAAGTGATTTCACAAAAATGAAATGCACTGTTAACAATTGAAAGGGCGAGAAACGGAACAATTGACTCACAGCTCGTTAGCTGTAAAGCCACGACAAGGCACCAACCTCTTTACAGGCCATTCCTACACCTTTCATACGTGTGACACATACAAAACCATTCACTCCGCCAGCTGCGGGCCCATCACAATACAACACTCACACCAGCAGACAGCGCCATTCAAGGGCCCATCACTTTCACACGCCCACATTCCTGACACAGCAACCACACAAGCTGATGGATTGCGTGGAGTGGCACTCAGCTGGCAGTGTGTGTAGTGACCAGCAGCAAGTCACTACTCACACACTGCCAGCCTGAGTGCCAGTCCACGCACACCGCAAGCTGAGCGCCAGTCCACGCACACTGCTAGCCCAACACCAGTCATGCACACCGCCAGCCAATCGCCAATCCACGCACGCCGCCAGCCAATCGCCAATCCACGCACACCGCCAGCCAAGCGCCAGTCCACGCACACCACCAGCCAAGCGCCAGTCCACACACACCACCAGTCAAGTGCCAGTCCAGGAACACCACCAGCCAAGCACCAGTGCACGCACACTGCCAGCCAAGCACCAGTCCGCACACACCACCAGCCAAGCACCAGTCTACGCACACTGCCAGCCAAGCGCGAGTCCACGCACCCTACCAGCCAAGCACCAGCCTACACACACCACCATCACATTTAGGATTTTTTTTAGACAAAAATAAAAACACAAACAAATTGAAAATAGATACAAATCTACTAACACAAAATCTGAAATTAAATACATTGCACTAATGCCAACCTTGAAACAGAATGACATTTTTTAAAGAATACAGACCAGGCATTTCACTTTACCACTCATGTATGCTCCCAAAAATTATTTTGCGTGTGGTACGCTCTAAAACAAGCAGGGACACACAGCCCAGGGTTAGAAGGACACTCGGGGCAGTACATACGAGTCTCCTTCCGCGTACCTCTTCGCCAACAGGCTCTACATTTCCTAGTGGGAAAGTCTTTTGAGGATGTGGGAGGAATTAAATCAGGAAAGTGGCGATCTTTCATTCGAGCCACATCCTCCACGACTCCAACTCTAGGAACACTTGCCTGTTCCACAAAAACAAGGCTGCCTATCACAGATTGCTGAAACTGAACAAAAGTCAACTTTGATGCAGGAGAACACTCCTTGAACACAACAAAAGCATTGAAAGTTGCTAAATTAAAGAGATGGATGGCCAACTTCTTATACCAAACGTAAGCCTTACGAATAGCAGTGTAAGGTTCCAACCTCTGATCTACTCTATCAACACCACACATGTGCTTATTGTAGTCTAAAATGCACACAGGTTTGCGCACTTCAGAAATCTGACCCCAAACAGCCACAGGTGAAGTACTCTCATCATGGATGGTAGTCAGCATGTACACATCCCTCCTGTCCACAAATTTCACAGCTAGTAGTTCATCACTACACAAGGAACTGCACTGTCCCCTCTGAAGTTTTCTGCAAACAAGCTCTTTTGGATAACCTTTACGGTTAGAGCGGATTGTGCCACAAGCAAAAGTGTCCACTTTGAACAATTCCTTAAACAATTGCACAGCAGTGTAGAAGTTATCAAGGTACAAATGGTGGCCTCTGTTAAATAGTCTTCTAGCAAGATCCCACACAATTTTCTCAGAAACTCCAAAAGTGGACGGACAACCAGGGGGGTCAATATTGGAATCCCTACCAGTGTACACATGGAAATTAAAAACATATCCTGTCCTACTCTCAGATAACATATACAGCTTAATTCCATAGCGTGACCTCTTGCTAGGGATGTACTGCCTGAAAACCAAACGGCCCTTGAACAAGACCAAAGACTCATCAATAGATATTTCTTTCCCTGGAGTATAGATCTCTGAAAATCGATCTACAAAGTGATCAAGAACAGGCCGAATCTTAAAAAGACGGTCATAGTCAGGGTGATCTCGTGGCAACGCCAAAGAATTATCAATAAAATGCAGCATCCGTAGCAAAAGCAAATACCGATCACGAGTCATAACTGCAGGAAATATGGCCGTTGCCATCAAGGGACTGGTAGACCAATATGAAGCCATGGACGGCGTCCTTATCAAACTCATCAATAAAGTCAAACCCAAAAACTTCTTCATCTCTTCCAAATTTGTGGGAGTCCACCGGGTAGCTCTAGAGTGGGGCCTAAGTTTGTCACTGTTGTCCCTCAAAAACTGTTCAGCATACAAATTAGTCTGCTCAACAATCTCACCCCAAAATACATCATCCATAAACAACTGAAAAAACTGTATAGGCAAAAAATGTTCACAATCCACTCTACAACCTGCATCACCACTAAAGGCAGGCAACACCGGCTGCACCATGTTTGGATCAACCCAGACTCCAGCACTTCCAGTAGGAAACCTAGCAGCCTCAGGCTGCAATCCAGATGCCTCTTGCACCATCGGCACAGCAGTATCCTCCTCTAAAACAGGCACTTCATCCGCACTGAGAGTAGCTTCATCTGCACTGAGAGTACCTTCATCATCCGATGATTCCATGTGGAGAGAAAACTCACTGCCTGAATCTTCCCCTCCCTCCACTCCCTCAGACGCACTGTCAGTCTCATAATCCTGCTCAGAGGAAGATTCAAGAAGCATACCAACCACCTGCTGAGCAGTCATTCTATGGCTAGCCATACTGCTTACTAATAAAAGTAACGTGTCAAACAAGTCAACAACAACAAACACTTTGTAAAATAAGTAATAAACAAAATGCACCTTTATTAGAAATACCTATATACTCCAAAACAGTACCACTCACTTGCCAGAGGCAGATAAATTCACCACCACCTACTCTGCACAGACACAGTATGGATCAACAATATCCCACTAAAAAAGAAAGAGAAAAGAAAATTACACATAAGACAATGCAAAACACATCGCAAAGAATTCCATGTACAAAACACTAACTAAATAAGCTGCCATTGTGACAACACTTACAAAAAAATTCATTCATACATGACACAAATACTAATTTGGAGTCTATACAACAAAAATGTTTTTCTTACCAAAAAAATGCAACTACGCAAAACTGCAGAACACCACTGGCGAAATTGCGAACAGGAATCAAAAGCTTTACACTAGAATAAAAAGGAGAAAAAACCCATTACAGTCACATATGCAAATAATGCACCAGTCCACCCACAATCCACCAGCCAAGTTAAGGGGTAGGTGTGCATAAGAGTATAAATAAAATATTCACCTCCATAAAAGTTGAGCAACCCTTGCCCTTGAGGCCACTCCCAAACACTAAAATTAAAAAACAAAACGCAGGTGGAGTGGCTTCTGCCCCCCTTGAGGACAGATGGCCTAAAAACATACTGCTATTCTGCCACCCAAAGAGGGCAGAAATGACCACAATCATCCTCCCATAAAAGGAAGCGACCCATGTCCAAGGGGCCGCTCAACAACATTAAAAAAAACCCGGGTGGCCTAGTGGCCCTACAAATAAACAAATCAGCCGATCTGCCCCTCAGGGTGGCAGAAACGGCCAAATTAATACTCACAAAATGGGAGCAACCCTTGCCCAAGGGGCCACGCCACACAAAAAAATCCCTGGTGGTCTAGTGGGCCCAATAAAAAAAAAACATGGCCATCTGGCCCCCTGCGGGGCAGACACAGCCACAAAGATTGACCCCAAAGGAGAGTGACCCTTGCCCAAGGGGTCACTCTCCACAAATAACTCCCTGGTGGCCTAGTGGGCCCTACATTAGACAAGCATTTGCAATGCAATCGGTCTCGCCTTTGGGACCTTATATGTACTAAGCTATGCAGCACATTAGCCTGCGCCCTGAAACATTTGCTGTTCTTTGACATGGAGGGAAAGTAAGCACCAAATTGCGTGACACGCCAAGTATTGGAACACACAGGGAGAAATAGTGCCTTTCAGCTGGAAATGGTCTAGTCCAATGCTCTGTTTTTAATATAAAATCTGGGCCTTCAGTGGTCATATCACTGACAATACTAGATTTTTAAAAAAAAATTTGTCTATGGGTCCTCGTGGAAGACAATTTCTATGGACTGAAAACTAGAGAATGCTGAAGTGATTCTGGTATTTTACTGACCTCTACTGGTCGTTTTCTATCAAAAAAGTTAGAGTCAGTTGATCAGAAAGAAAAGTCCCTAAGCGGAAGCAGGCAAGTCCTAGGGTTGATCTCCAAAGCACACAAACCATAAAAACTTATAAGTAAATACTAAAGAATATACAAGAGGTCTCAAATGCTCAACCTAAAAATAACAAAATCTGCCCCCCCTCTCCTGGGGGCAGACAACCAAAATCATAAGCCCCCAAAGGGGAGTGACCCTTGCCCAAGGGGCCACTCCCCAGTAAACAATCCCTGGTGGTCCAGTGGGCATTTTCTGTTTTTTATAAAGAAAATCTGCCCCCCCAGGGGGGAAGACAAAGCCTAAAACATAGCCCCCATAAAGGGAGCGACCTTTGCCTTAGGGGCCGCTCCCCCAAACAAAACCTAATATCATGGGCATACGAAAATGGCCCCCAAAGGGGAGTGACCCTTGCCCAAGGGGCCACTCCTGAGTACATTTATTACATTGGCCCAGTGGGCCGATTTATTTTAATAAAATTAAAATCTGCCCCCCCCCCCCCCACGGGGGCAAACAAAGCAAAAATATAGGCCCCCAAAAGGGGAGCAACCCTTGCCTAAGGGGTCGCTCCCCAAAACAAAAACAAACATCTTGGGCTTCCTAAAATGGCCCCCAAAGGGGAATGACCCTTGCCCAAGGGGCCACTCCCCAACACATTGGCCAAGTGGGCCGATTTGTTTAAAACATTTTTAATTAATAATGCCCCCAAAAGGGGGAGCGACCCTTGCCCAACAAACACTGGCCAAATAAAAAAAAAAAAAAATCCCTGGCGCTAGTGGGCATTCCTGCTGCACGATCGTGCAGCAGGAATGCACAAAAGAGGCATCGAGGGAAAGGAAAAGCCTTTCCTTTCCCCCGATGCCTCTTTCGTTTAAATCCCTCCCTCCCCAAAACTTACCTCTTTGTTCACCGACGTGCAGGAAGCAAATGGCTTCCTGCGAGTCGGTAAACAAAGGGAACCCTCAATGACGTGAGCGCGCGAGGTGGGTGCAGGGGGAGGCAGGGGAAGGTCTTCCCCTGCCTTCCCTGTAACAAACCCGCAGATTGACCACCCACTGGGGGAGCGCCAGGGCTTCCCCCGTGGGTGGGTGTCATGACGAGCTGGCCTCGTCATGAGCACACGGCGACTGTGTGCCATGACGAACCCAGCTCGTCATGAGCACAGAAGGGGTTAAACCTATCTACCATCAGAGTCGAATTGGACTGGTGCAAGGTGGCCACTATAACTAGTGACCAGCATATGCCAGGTCAACTTCTCACATTGGTGGGCAGCGTGTGGGATTCCAGCTTGCCATTGTTTTACCAGAAAATCTCTATTTGAATTACTAACTGAAAACCACTAAAGGTACTCAAGGTACATATAAAAGTCAAGCTTAGTATCAATAAGTTCTACTGAACTTAGAGCTGTTTGTGAAGGATACCACACCCTTGCTACAGCTCAAGCTAGAATCAGTAGGCCACAAACTAGTGTAGGTAGTGCAACACTGCATAACACTAGAATGTCCTCAAGGGATGGAGCCAGTGGGTCCACCCAGCCTCAGTACAAGGACATGACCTTCTTTGACCTGAAGGCCATGTGTGTTGCAAGACACCTGATGCTAGGACAGAGTCCCTCCACACTAGGCCTGATAGATCTTCTGACAGCAGATGATCTGAAGTTGGCTCTAGGAGCTAACAGATCTGAATCAGGGAGTGGGTCAATTACAGTGTCTGAGTCAGATGATGAAGATCATTATGACCAGGAATCTGTGATTGAAGGGCCAGATCCACAAGGATCTGAACAGAACAGAGGAATTATCCCTAAGAGAATTGACAGAGTAGAAGATAGGGTTAGTTCCCTTCAAGGGAATCTGACCACTCATATCACTCTGGAAGAGAATCTGTTCATCAGAGGAGCTCATATTTTAATAGAAGAGAGACCTCCACTGAAAGAATGTACAAACTACTACAGTATGAGGAAGCAAGATTTGCCCTTAAGGCCAAGCAGTTGGCATTAGATAAAGAAGCCTTTGAGCTCCAGAGAGCTTCTAGAAAAGAGGGGTTAGAACCCCCTGGTGGCAGCAACAGTGTCCCTAGAATCAGAGATTATATCCCAGACCATAGGAACCTGTCCAAGGTTGTTCCTCCCTACGAGAGTGGGGATGATATCCACAAGTGGATAACTGCTATGGAGAGGGCCTGTAAAGTTCAACAGGTTCCCCAGAAACAGTGGGCAGCAATCTTGTGGCTCTCCTTTTCAGATAAAGGTAGAGACAAGCTCCTCACTGTTAGAGAAGAGGATGCTGATGAGTATGATGTCCTGAAAAGTGCATTAATAGATGGGTTTGGCTTAACCACTGAACAGTACCGGTAGGAGTTCAGAGACACCCAAAAAGCACAGAATCAGGACTGGACAGACTTCGTAGATTGTGCAACCAAGGCTCTGGAGGGTTGGCTGCTTGGTAGTAGAGTTACTGATTTTAAGGGATTGCATAATCTTATGATGAGAGAACAGATCCTTAATAAATTGCCAAAACCAGTTGTTGTATCAGTACCTGGTGGACTCTGATCTGACCTCTCCCCAAGAATTGTGAAAGAAGGCAGACAAATGGGTCAGAACCAGGGTGAGGCAGAAAACCCAGAACCAAGGGGGTGACACTAAGAAGCAGGATCCTAAAGGCTCTGAGAAAGGTGGGGCTAAGTCAAAAGACCAGAAGTCTTCGCAAGGGCTCCAAAAATCTGCATCTCGTGGGGATTTGCAGTCTACCAAGGGAAAGGCCAAAAGAAGCCCTGGTACAAATTCTGTAAACAGAAAGGGCACTGGACTTCTGATTGTACCAAGTCCAAAGACCAAACCACCACCACTCCTGCCCCTAAGGCAACTGTCCCCCCTAGTACAGCTCCTGGTGGAGGTGGTAATCAGAATAAGGGTGTAGTAGGGTTGACCCTGGGTTCTGATGTGGACTCTGGCCTCGTCAGAGTACCCACTCAGGCATTGCTGGTTTGTGAAGGAGACCTTGACATGCCCTTCCTAGTGAGCCCCAGTAATCTGAGCAAATACAAATAGCAGCCTATAATAAATGGCAAACAGGCTTTGGCATTCAGGGACACATGTGCTAGTGTCACCATGGTGGCAGAGGATCTAGTGGACCCTGCACAGATCATCCTGGGTGAAATGTACCAGGTTACCAATGCAGGCAATGTCAGGACCAACCATAGTCTGGCAGTTGTGAATTTCTCCTGGGGAGGGGTAACTGGCCTCAAGAAGGTAGTAGTCAGTGCAGACCTCCCTGTCGAATGTCTATTGGGCAATGATCTAGAGACTTCAGCCAGGTCTGAAGTGGAGTTATGGAATCATGATGAGACGTTGGGCATACCTGCAGAGGTATTTGCTGTGACCAGGTCACAGGCCAAAATGCATAAAGCTGAACCAGCTCTGGATCCTGAAACTATGGACCAGATGCTACCCAAGAGGAGGAGCAGTAGGGCAAAGGAAGTACCTTCCCCTCTGTCTCAGATCTCAGATTCCCCTCCAGAGGGAGGAGAAGCAGAGCCTGAAGAAGGAACTGCCCCAGAGGAACTTGAGCCTGGTCAGGTTGAGTTCTTGGGGGCAGGGGGACCTTCGAGGGAAGATCTGAGTAAGGAGCAACAGTGCTGCCCCTCTTTTGACCCCCTCAGACAGCAGGCTGCTGCTGAGGCTGCTGGGAGTGCTAGTGGGTCCCATTAAGATTATTGGGATGAGGGACTCCTATATTCTGAGGCTAGAGATCCTACCCCTGGAGCCACCAGGAGGCTGGTAATACCTCAGAGGTTTAGGGGTTTCCTCTTGACCCTAGCACATGATATACCATTGGCAGGACACTTGGGCCAAAACAAGACCTGGGATAGGCTTGTTCCACATTTTCATTGGCCACACATGCCAGAGGACGCAAAGGAGTTTTGTCGCTCCTGTGTCACTTGCCAAGCCAGTGGCAAGTCAGGTGGCACAACAAAGGCCCCCCTGATACCACTACCTGTGGTGGGGGTTCCCTTTGAAAGGGTAGGGATTGACATTGTTGGTCCCCTTGACCCTCCAACAGCATCTGGGCACAGGTTTATCCTGGTGGTAGTGGATCATGCCACCAGGTACCCAGAAGCAATTCCCCTCAGGGCCACCACAGCCCCTGTGGTGGCAAGAGCCCTCATTGGAGTTCTCTCCAGAGTGGGTTTCCCTAAGGAGGTATTATCTGACAGAGATACCAACTTCATATCAGGGTATCTAACTGCAATGTGGAAGGAGTGTGGTGTAAACTACAAGTTCACTACTCCCTATCACCCACAATGCAATGGGTTAGTTGAAAGGTTCAACAAAACCCTAAAGGGAATGATTAAAGGCCTCCCAGAAAAGCTTAGGCGAAAATGGGACCTTTTACTTCCCTGCCTTCTGTTTGCATACAGGGAAGTCCCACAGAAGGGGGTTGGCTACAGCCCTTTTGAACTTCTGTTTGGGCAACCTGTCAGAGGTCCATTATGTTTGGTGAAGGAGGGCTGGGAGTTACCTCTCAAACCTCCCAAACAGGATGTGATGGACTATGTACTTGGTCTCCGCTCCCGGATGGCTGAATACATGAAGAAGGCAACCAAAAACCTGGAGGCTAGCCAAGAACTGCAAAAAGCTTGGCATGACCAAAAGGCTGTACTGACTGTCTATCATGTATATAAAGAGTGACGGTTGCACCAGGCTAAGTGCAAAGATCGTAGGGCGATATAGAGAAACTAGCCACGTCGCATCTTTGCCTTATTCGGTCACACCCATGAATGCCCTTTGAAGTCCAGGATATCGATCTTCGGTATCATTTATATTTACACTGATCATTTCTACGAGAGAGGATACCTATACTATGATTAATGTCAGGGATGTGTAAGAGAGAAACATCCCACTTTCGACATTTGTAAACTATCAAACTTTTGAATATTCACTACCGACACATTGGGCATAACTTTTAGAGGATAAGAGTAGGGCCCATCCTATTTTTTCGTATAATGGCCATCAAGGGCTGTCTCAATATAGTATCATCGGATTAATTCTGACCGCCAGATGGCTTCTTGATCAATTATAGAGCTGCGAATTGAATTGACAACTAATTATACTATAGCAATCACTGACACAGAATAATCTGAAGAAGGCTTTGCCGAAACGCGTCATTTCATATTTCTGTGAACTTGTTCAGTGTTTTTATCTTGTTATAAAATTGTATATTCATTGATTGATCTTATGTCATTGAGTGAATTATCAATCAACGGAATCACTCTTGCATATTTTAGCAATATATCCAATTGCTAATACTTGACTGTTTTATGTATTTGTCGTTTGTATCAAAATGATTGTCTTATATATGTAGTCTTTGCAAGTGAATTGAATATCTATCATGAATATCAAGTTGGTTATGAAACTACAAAAATAAAAATGAAATATTAAAATAAAAATATAAATCTCTAATGGTTTAAGTTACATCATTGTATTGATTTTTTCTGATTCTCTGAAGTTGCCACGTTTTGTGTAATTTTATCTTTGCACTTAGCCTGGTGCAACCGTCACTCTTTATATACATTGTACTTCCCTGCTAAGGCTTATCCTTTCTGCAGGGGACCCCTTGTTCTTTTCCAAATACTGACTGTCTATCAGCCAGGACAGAAAGTGTGGGTGTTGGAAACTGTGGCCCCAGCAGCTCTCCGAGACAAGTGGAGTGGCCCCCATACAAATGTTGAGAAAAAGGGAGAAGTCACCTACTTGGTGGATCTTGGAACTCCCAGGAGCCCCCTTAGGGTGCTCCATGTCAACAGATTAAAACCATATGTGGACAGGGCTGACATGGGCTTGGCCATGGCAACTGATGAGGAACAGGAGGAGGAGAGTGACCCTCTCCCTGACCTGCTCTCACAGAACCCTGATGATGGGTCAGTAGATGGTGTTGCTTTGCCAAGCAGCCTCACTGACCATCAGCAAACTGAGTGCAGACAAGTTCTGCAGCAGTTCAGACATATGTTTAGCCTGACCCCTAGTCAGACTTCCTTGTGCACCCATGAGGTGGACACTGGAGACAGTCTGCCTGTCAAGAGTAAAATCTACAGGCAACCTGACCATGTCAGGGACTGTATCAGGACTGAAGTCCAGAAAATGTTGGAACAGATAGCCCTTGGGCTAGTCCAGTAGTCCTTGTGCCTAAACCTCATACCCAGGGTGGTAAGAAAGAAATGAGGTTTTGTGTAGACTACAGAGGCCTCAATGCAGTCACCAGGACTGATGCCTATCCAATTCCCAGGGCAGATGAGTTCATTGATACTTTGGCCTCAGCCAAATATCTGAGTACATTTGACCTAACAGCTGGCTACTGGCAAATCAAGTTAGCTGATGATGCCAAGGCCAAAACAGCATTTTCAACCCCTGGTGGGCACTAGAACTTTGTGGTGATGCCCTTTGGTTTGAAGAATGCACCTACCACTTTTCAGAGGTTGGTGAATAAAGTTCTGATAAGGTATGGAAACTTATTGCTCAGCTTATCTAGATGATATTGCTGTCTTTAGTTCCACCTGGCAGGATCACCTGGTCCACCTCAGGAATGTTTTGGAGGCGTCTGCAAAAAGCAGGCCTCACTATCAAGGCCACTAAGTGCCAGATAGGGCAGAGTCAGGTTGTGTACCTGGGCCACCTTATAGGTGGAGGACAGGTTCAACCATTGCAGAGCAAGATCCAAACCATAATGGAATGGGTAGCTCCAACAACCCAGTTGTAGCCTTTTTAGGCCTGACTAGGTACTATAGGAGGTTTTTTAAGGGATATGGATCTATAGTGCCCCCCTTAAATGATCTTACCTCTAAGAACATTTCAAAAAAGGTTCAGTGGACAGCTAGCTGTCAAAAGGCATTTGATGACCTGAAGCAGGCCATGCGCACTGCTCCCATCTTACAAAGTCCAGACTACACAAAAAAGTTCATTGCCCAAACAGATGCTTCTGAGCTGGGTGTGGGAGCTGTACTGTCTCAACTGAATGATGAAGGTCAAGACCAGCCAGTAGCTTTTAGAAGCAGAAGGCTGACCCCTAGAGAGAAACGTTGGTCAGCTATAGAGAGGGAGGCCTTTGCTGTGGTGTGGGCCCGGAAGAAGCTGAGGCAATATTTGTTTGGCACTCACTTCTTAGTTCAAACTGACCACAAGCCCCTTCTATGGCTCAAACAGATGAAAGGTGAAAATCCTAAACTACTAAGGTGGTCCATTTCCCTACAGGGGATGGACTATACAGTGGAACATAAACCTGGGACCCAACATGCCAATGCAGATGGACTCTCAAGGTATTTCCACTTAGAATACGAAGACTCAACTGGTCATGGTTAGTTTAGTGTCCCTGCGTTTGGGGGGGTTGTGTAGGAGAGTAGGATCTGCACTTATGTTGCCCCCACTTTTTTTCTGATGTTAATACTGGTTTCTGGCTATAGTCTGGCTGGGTCCCTGCTAATCAGGGCCCCAGTCTCTCTGTTCTCTCTAAACAACTTGGAGTGCATGTTAGATGCACTAGTGATTGGATGCTGTGGTGCCTTATGAGCCCCTAGTATACCTATGCCCTAGGTACCAAGGGCATAGGTACTTCACAGGCCTACCAGGGGCTGAAGCATGTATTATGCCACCCCTGGGAAGCAGACTAAATCTGACACCACAGGCCTGCTACTGCAGCCTGGGTGAGGTAGTGCTAGCACTCCTCACTGAGTTATAGGTTCCTATATCTCACCATACACACACATATAAACCTATCAGTCACCCCTAAGGCAGGCCCTATCAATCCTGAGGGCAGGGTGCGTGGTTTACAATGTGAGGGGGTGCCTCTGCATGAGCAGGATCCCTCTGCAGCTTGCAGAGTCTATTCTCTGTGGCTGTTTGTGGATGCGGATAAACCATATACTCAAGTGCATTATAACCCAACGGTAAATGCTAACTTTGGAATGACTGCATCAAAATATGTTGTGCTTGGTGTCAAACAACTTGGAATCATACCCCCACACCAGTAACTGCTGTGGGAGTATGATTCCACCCTTCTAGAGGGGACGACAAGTACCCACTGTGGTAACACGGTAGAAATCTGAAAGAGCCCTGGCATTACAAAATGGATGCCACCAGCACAGACACTGGGCTGCCCTCCTGCTGCTGACTGAAACTCACAGTGGAGGAGGCCCAACAATAGGCATCCTGTCACAGGGAGGTGTCACCACCTTCCAGACAGGAATTAGTGTATTGGGGCTGGGTGGGTGCACTCCTAGAGTGCTTTGAAGTCCTGCACTGGGGGAGCAGTAGGCTCCTCTGTGCATATGCCAGCTCAAACCAGTTCAGGGGCTACCTGATCCCTGCTCTGGCGCAAAACTGGACAAAGGGAAGTGGGTGTAACCACCCCCTACCCTGACTTTCCCAGAGGAGTGATCATAAAGCTAGTCCCTCCCTTTCTTTTAGTATAAGATAGGGAACCCTTGCCATTGCAAACTAGATATCCCTGGACGACGCTTTACAAGAAGAATCCTGGTCCTTCGACGTTCCACTACCTTTGATGGAAGAATCTCCCTTGGAGTCAAGGAGTGACTCCCCTGCTTGGCAGGCACCAAAACTTTGAATCAACAGTCGCAAACTTTCCCGCTCCCGCTAGAGTCCAAAGTCCCTGCAGCCCTGGAAGTGGATTTCCTGACTTCTCGACGGTCATTGTGAGTCCCCAGCAGAGCTGAGGGGAGTGAACCCCACGAGTGACGAGGAACAGCAATACCCGGGTACCGTGCACTATTGTCAAGTGCAACCCCTTCACGACGTTCTACAAACTTGTGCATTGGACCATTTGTGGCCCAAGCCTCCAGCAGGTTGTGCACCTAAAATCAGAGGCCTACCCCATCCCAAGTGACCGTGGGCTCCTGTAAAGCATTTCCTCACGAGGCGTCTTCGCGATCCCTTGCCCGTTGACTTGTGGGTCCTGTGAAGACTTTCTGATCAAACAAAATAGCTCCCTTGATTGCTCCAGGCCTGCCCTCACTTACCTTCGCTGGGTGGGTCCCTCAGATCTTGCTGGTCTGCACCATTGACTTATTTCACTTTCCACAATACTTGCTGTTGCCAAGGCTTTTTGGTGCCAATCTGGTTGCTGACACCTCAGTAAGCTGCAGACGTTGTGGGACACTCCGAATCCAGCTGCTGGTCATCGTCGATACCTCGTGGTCCTCGTGAGCGAAGAGTCAAAACACCCTTGATCACCTGAAATCACCCGACTTCCGTGGGCATCCATCTTCCTGGCCCCGGGTCACTGGCAAGTGACTGTGAACACGGTCCCATCTGCTTTCAGGTCATCTTCATCTTGAATCCAGCCTTGGATTCCACCGGACACTTCTTCAGTCTTCGCAAGCAGCAAATCTTCTTTGGCTTCCTTAGAAAACAGCAACGCGACCCGACACCAAAAGACACCTATGCACCCGGCTTCCCTGGGTGAGGTAACTCGTGCACTCCGGTGCCCTAGTGTGTGCTGGCCCTCGAATTACTTACCTTGTAAGTGGCTTGCTTGGAGACCTCCTCGAAGTACCCTAAAACTTTAAAAATCCAACCGTGACTTGCTCCATTGAAATCAATAGGGAACCCGCGGCTGTGTTCCCATACTGCACGCGTCTCCCGTGGGTCTTTTACTTACCTGCCTTGGGTGGATTAGTGAAGCCCCAGCAATTCTACAGGCCCTAGGCCTTGTCCCTCTGCAAGTCGACTTTCCTAAACCTCTTTTTTAGTATATGGTCAGGTACGCCCCTAGGGCCCCAGCCATATTTGTGCTTAACTTATTATGAAACGTTGATATTTGATTGTGTTCCTGTCTTCTAATCTCATAAAGAGATTAGTAGAGTGTGTCTAGAAATAAATACATATATAGTTGATATATACCTGTGTGGTCTCCTTTCATTTGGTAATTCAAGAGATTATAAGGTAAAACAAGCTGCTTTACATTCCTCAGAGACTTAGCCTGAAGGCTGCTCTCCACAGCTACCACTAGGATAACTTTCTTTAAAAGGTTGTCTTAAACCTATCTACCATAAGAGTCGATTTGGACTGGTGCAAGGTGGCCACTATAACTAGTGACCAGCATATGCCAGGCCAACTTCTCACACATGAGCAGAGTTGCAATTCGCTGCGAGGACACGTGCCCCAGTTACCTCTCGACGAGTATTGTAGTGTACCAGCACCGGCAAAACTGAGGCCCGGGCATCCCCGCGTCCCCCAAACAGCCCAGTGGCTCCAAAGCAGCAAACAGAGCCCAGTCACTCCCCACTTCAGACCGTGGGGTCGCAGGGTGGGGATCCCCGCAGACGGGGCCTGCAGCAACAGGACAGGGCACAGAGCCCCAGTGAAGCAGTCCCAGGCGTAGTTCTTTCACCCCCAGAAGGCGCAGCAGCACTCACTCGAACCAGGGCACCCAGCCGCACCACGCCCCCAGTCCGTGTCCACCAGCGGAAGCCCCCTCTGCAACTCCCAGGGATGAGGCCTGACGGTCCAGCAGCGCCCCACCAGCAGATCGCTGCCTGCCGCAACAACCGTAAAATGACGGTGGTCTCGATGCAGGCTGGTCCAGCGGGTAACAAATACATTGTGGGCTGTGAGTCCAGGCAGGGGCCCCTCTGACGCCCCACAAAGCAGCAAGGCGCTGGTGCCGGCGCAGGCAGACGCCCCAATCCAGCCTCCAGGGACACTGGGAGGCGCTGGCGGGCCCTCTCAACATTGACACTTGAGACAGGCAATGCTAAAACAGCCAGTACACAATTTGCTAAGTCTGGCCAATGACACATTTTTCCATGCCAATACTGGTGCGCCGGAAGATTGTGATTCTCAAGGACATGTTCTACAACATATATGCGTTGAATTGGGCACATATGCGCTCAGTAATTGAAGCAGTAAAAAATGAAGCAGTACTTTTCAAAGTCTGGAAAAAAAGAAGGGATCTGGAACTTGTGCAGAGTACCTCAGTGAGGCTACATTAGCTTCAAATACCATGGTTGGTGAAGGGACATTTCAATGCATCATTGCAGATCATTTCCCATAGACTGTAAACAAAAATTCCTGAATGGCTCCTCAACATTTCTTTGCTTACCAAGTGGCAAGAATTCTAACATGGATCATGTTGCAGAGCCAAAGGCACTGAATGGCTCACCCAACCTACACTCAAAGAGATGTTTCACATCTACACCAATTACGCTGAACACTTAATAGACAAGAGTGTTTTCAGAGTCTAGTATTTTGATTGTGTCCACTACAGCAACCATGTTTTCCTGTAAAAACCTAAGCATGCACTATCAATATGTGACCAAAGATCATACATTTCTTGCCTTTGGCATCATCACCAAGCAAATATTCTGTAAACGGTCGCCACATGGATAATATGGCCTTCACAGCCTCTAGGACTGAGAACCACCGTCTAAATGACACAGTTAGGATGACTCTTTCTTTGATGCCACACAAAACACAAAATGAGAAATATTTGCATTTTAGTTCCTGGGCATAATGAATCAGTGCACCAGAATGGACTACAAAGTCAATAGCATTATTCATTAACTCTGAAGATTGTAAAGATGCTTTCAGCATACCATCTAGCAAGTGACAAGGATCTCTTACAGGGAAGCACTTCAGCTGAGGTATCAACTTTGACAGGTCATCATACACCTTTTTCATATACGTAGATAAATTACTGCAAATACAAACAATATCACTCCAATCTTTATTGAACTTGGTTGGAACTTTTTTCAGCAGCATTCCAAGTGACACTTCGTTCCATGTTTAGCAACGTCTGGTGTCATGTTTTCACCACAATCTCTGATGCTTGGTGACAACATTCTTTTTACATTTACCTGTCACTACATCTTTCATTGAATGTTTAAAGCCTAGGGTGTTTGGCAATCAGTACTGACTCACTAGAAAAGGAGGCTGATGTATCAAAGGATTTTCTCCATTCTCTGTCTGTGGGTAAATGTGATGGTAGATATTGGGAAAGATTCTTATGAAGCCAGCCATTTTACCTGTCAGTGAAATCAAACGTAGCCATAATATCAAATATACATTTTATATTTACTGATTCTCTACAGTTTATAAAATAACTTAATAAGACCTAAAACATGATTTTAAACACTGCATCTTTCGAACAAAGAACACAAAACTGAATAAAGCAGAAGGAAGAAGAAACAATATTTTAGTGACATCCCTAAACAACAAAACTCGAGCAGAATAATGTTAGCCCAGTCTTTCTTGCTGCTGCCTTTTATAACAAAGTTACATTGTATTGGCCCCTTCAGGAAGAAATAAAAATTACTCTTTCACTCATCTTTTCCTTTCTTTGAATGGCACTTAGTTTGTGTTTGTGAAGGTGTTTTTTTAGTGTTTATATGTTTACACCGGTGATGGCTATTTTCCTTTTTGTGGGGTTTTATCAGTTATTATAGGTTTAAACCTAAAACCAGATAGCCTAATTATATATCAGAAGATCTCTGGGTGTTGGCAGCAGACCAAGTACCTTAGCATGCACAGATGAAAGTTCTTCTCAGGTGCTGTCACAATCTCTTCCCTTGAAAGATCCCTCTCCAGGTGTGTTATTACCGATTCTGTACATAGCTATATGACAAAAGTACCAGTTCCAAAACAACAGCTGCATTTGTGTGTTTTGTCCATGAGCTAAGGCCTGACCAGAACAAAATAACAAGGGGCATTGTTGTTTGACCATGTCTATGGTGTGCAGACTATATCCTAGGAAAGAACACAATGCCAAAACAACAGCAGATTCTGTGTGAAGTACAGTGTGGCACAAAGCAAAATATGTTTGTATAGTAATGTGTGCAAAGCAAAGGATAATCTGAAATGTGCTCATGCTAACAAAGGGAAAACGACAATGGGCCTACAAGGGACATATGATACTTTGAAGTCTAGAGCTGCTTTGCCTCACCGGATGGGAAATGAAAGGGTCGGATTACAGCCATTAGGATCCTCAATGGAGGAAGCCATATGCATTCAGCAATTAAGGAATCCATCTACTCCTGTTTTGTACTCTAAGCATTTGGAAACGTTTACCTCTTGATGTAAGGAAAGAGATTTGATGCCTCCTTCCTCTGACTCCCTCCCAATTTTAGAGTTTTGCAAGGAAGGTTTTTAGAAAGACTAAGGGCCAGATGTATCAAACTATTTTGCTATTGCAAACGCTGCGATTCGCAAAAATAGTGCGTTTGCCATCGCAAAATAGCATTTTCCAATGTATGACAGTTTTCTGTATTGCAAAATGGATATTTGCAAAAATTGCGATTTCCAAATTTGTAAAGCAACACTTCTGTGAAAAATCATTTGAAAAATCGTAATTTGAGACTCTCAAATAGCAAATTCGCAAAAATGTCTTCCACAAATTGTGAATTTATAAGTGAATATATGAAACAATCGCAAATTGCGAATAAGTAAAAAATCACAATTTTGCCCCTTCAATTTACCACCAACTCAGGGCAGGTAGTAACCAGGTGCAACCTATTTAAACAGGCCCAGAATGCCTCAGTGTCTTTCACAATGGCAGCGCTGTATGTCATAGCGAGGAGGATGTGGATTCAAGCAGCAGCCCAGAGAATGAGGAGGAGAAAGGAACACATTTACAGAGTGCGCATAACCCTGTTTCAGCAGACAGAGGAAGAAATACATGAGAAATATAGACTGGACTCAGAAACTATACTAGACCTGATAGCTGACCTACAACCAATACTGGAGCATCCAACCCCATCCAAAGCCATTCCAACACATGTGCAGGTTCCCTGTTCACTGCACCTACTAACATCAATGAGCTTCCAGGGGGTGATAGCTACAGCAGGAGGGGTGTCCCAAAGTTGCCTGTCATACTTTTGTAATGCTTTCGTGGATGCAATGGTACAGAGGATACACCATTACATCACATTCCCTATGACACAGCAGGCATTGCAGCAGAACAAATTGGATTTCTACCAGATAGCACAATTCCCACAAGTAATTGGGTGCATTGATGGGACACATGTAGCCATCTATCCCCCCGCAGATAATGAGTACGTTATCAGGAACAGGAAATCCTTCCATTCACTTAACATCCAGGTCATGTGTAACGCCAACCACATAATAACTGACATAGCGGCCAAATATCCTGGCAGTACACACGATTCCTTCATATTTAGACACTGTGGAATATACACACCTCTCACTGGGGTTGAATTTGGCGGAGGATACCTGCTAGGTAAATGCATTTTACACACTCTGATGGACACATTACATCTGTATAAATAGGACAGTGATTAACCATATGCCTTTCATCCTGTAGGTGACAGTGCATATGCTATGCGCTCCTTCATCCTCACACCATACCTCAATCCTTCTACTCAGAGTGAGAGAAAATGCAATGCTGCACACAAGTCTACGCACGTCATCGATCGGACATTTGGAATACTGAAGAGTAGGTTCCGATGTCTGCACAAAAGTGGAGGAGCACTGCAGTATGGGCCAGAGACCTGATGCAAGATCGTGGCCGGTTGTGCCATGCTGCACAACGTAGCAACAACCAAAGGTATACCAGTGGACCTCACAGATTCGGATTCAGATGAAGAGGAGGAACCAGGTCCACGTCTCAGACCAGCAGGTGGTGTAGGTGCAGCAGAATCATTCTCCCAATTATACACATTTTCTATGTTTGCAATCCTTTTGCTACGTATATCACTATGTGATTGTCATTTTGTATCATGATTGCTTTATGAACTTGCAACATAAATTATTCACCACAAAATAAAAGTTGGCTGAACATTCAAAGGTTACCTAAAAGTCAAGACACCAGATAAATAAGCAGTTGGTAAACATTGCAGGGATGGGATGTATGCCTGTATTCCAGGAAGGGAACATTCCTATTCCAAAAAGAATCAGTCCTACGGAGGTGGGCAGACCATTTGCTTGATTCAAGTGCCTCCAAAAATACTTTATATAGCTATTTTTAATATGCAAATGATGTGGATTTGATGCTTACTTCCTGTGATCTCCTCCCAATTTTAGAGTTTTTGATGAAAGGATTCCAGAAAGACTTGGCTCCTTCCACATTAGCAGCCCAGTGGACAGCTATTAAAGGTTTTAGGGAAATCTGTGGTGACATTTCCCCTATTTTCCCATAGGGCCAGGGCCTGTAAAACCTTTCAGGCTTAAAAAACCATCCATTCCCAACAATCCCTCCTTGGGCTCTTCCCACTGTCATATAAGGTGTTCAAGGACCCCCGCTCGAGCCCTTAGAGTCAACGTCTTTCCCATGGTTAACAGAGAAGTTAACCCTTCTACTAGTGGTTGCATCAGCGAGGAGGCTGGGGATTAGGTTCCTTACCTGTGTATTTTCCCTAAATTAAATTTTTCCCAGACAGAGTCGTCCTCCGTTCAAACTCTCATTTTAAACCCAAGCTTCCACCACAGTTTTGTGTATCCCAGATTTCATTCTGGTGGTTGAGCCGGAGTCTCGGACAGGTGTTCCATGCCGTTAGATGTGAAGAGGGGTTTGATGATTTATCCAGAAAGGACAGAGTCATTCAGGGATTCAGATCGACTCTTTCCTTTTGTTTGGTCCATCTAAAATGGGCAAAAAACTATCCACTCCTACTCTGAGAAGGCAGGTTCGACAACAATCACACAACCGAGCAAATTAATTAGTGAAACTGTGCCTGTAAACATCCAGGGTGGCTCAACCAGGGCAGTGTAGCCTCCTGGGCAGAGGCTAGTGGCCATAGGTTCAATGTGCCGGGCTGCGACATGGACAGATACGGATGCTTTTGTCAAATGATATAGATTCAACATTTCTATTAAGTAAAATTCTGTAGCATTCAGTTTGCACTTTTAATGTAGCAAAGACTGAAGTCAAGCGCATTGCAAGTAACTAAAATAAGTTCCCTAAATATCCGCCCCACAATCGGCCAGGGCCTTCATTCATTTTCTGTCAGGAAGCATTTACAGTTGACACGGTGGGGATTTGTGAAAACGCAGTGCTGGGGGAGTCCAGGTAACAGGCTGCACGAGCGTTGCTCTGGTGTGTCAGAGATAAGTACAGGGTTCTAGAAGCTTCGAGCAGTCTTGGGCTGGACAGACTGGCACGGTGGGACGGAGGGAGGCAGTAACTGGCAATAAATCAACCATGATGGGGATTCTAGAAACAAACGCCTGTTGCTGGAATTGTGAAAGGTCACCTGTGAAGGGCTTATTCACGGATTCTTCTGAGAATAAGATTTAAGTTTTAAAAGGCCACACTGCAGGGGAGGGCCAGGTAGAAAGCTGCCGTGGGCCCTAACTCAGCACAGAAAAAGGTTCTAATCCCTTGGTTTAGCAGTAAAAAAAAAAGCACCTACAATTGAAGTCGAAGCACAGTGGGCCCCCCGGAACTCTGGACCCTGGTTCCACTGCCCCTGCTGCATGCTTGAATCTTATACCCCTGCCGTGGCATCTGAGGGGCAGGAGCAAGGGCACATTGCCTCAGCTCCTCGAAGTAAAGCAAGGAATACAGAGAACCTGGAAGGGTCCAATGGTGAATCATATCAGAAATGAGAACAAATGTACAGAATTGACACTGTTCTGTGACATGGTGATAGTGGCAGCACATTATAGCGCAAAGGGGGGTTACCACAGACACCAGAGGCCTCTGTACGAGTGAAGGGGTTCAACCAATGCTTTAAGTGGGATCAAGAGGGGAGCTGTGGTGCGGGGGTGGGGGGAGTCTCTAAGAGGGGCGTGGCGAAAGAAGTGTAACTAGGAATCATTTCCAAAAATCAAGGCCTACGTAATTAAACGCTATGGATCTGGGTGACGGATGGTTCACATTAAACCGTGAGCCCTCGGATCCCCTCCTCACCCCTTGGGACTGGAACCTCTTCAGTATGGTAGCACCTCATAACAACGTCAGAACTCTATACAGGGAGCATGGCCTCCATCTTTTGGCTGTAAATATTGGGCCAATTAATGAAACTCTGGATGGATATTATCATGGCGGGAGCCTATGATGGCATTAATACTAGTCTGGTTTACTTCTCTTACTATTGTGAAAATTCCATTTACACAGCACTGTTTCCTTGCTACTGATTTATCAATCAATTGATTTATTCTGGAGGAACTTTGACAATGGAAATCTTGGAAATTCTATGCTGTTTAATCTACCCTGGCAATATCTTCACTTAATGTGATGAGCATAGAGATTGGTTTTAACCAAAGCAAGCACATTTTAACAATTGATTGGCTATCATGCTTTTTGACATGGTGCTGAAAGCATTGACGCAATTTAACTCTTCCTAAAACCTCCCCCCACCTTTGTGTACTTTGTGGGTTCCTCAGTGCACACGCATTTGAAGCATTGCACTGGGACATAGTTTTCAGATATATCTTTCCCTAGCGAGGGTTTGACACAGAGGGTTAGAATTGCCTCCCCTTTGAAAAGGCCCTACTAAGGACCTTGTAGGGTAACCTTTCTCTATGCACCCTCACTTATTTTTGGTCACCCCATTTTCACATGTGTAGTGAAACAGCACGGTTTCCCCCTCCCCCCTGCGCATAACCACATTTCTAATGAAGGACATGAGAAGGGAGTTTCTTTTGGAGGCGGGGGTCGTACAACTCCCGGCCTTATTTATTAAAATATGAAAACAAAATAAACATTTTGAAATAAACAATATTTACACAATTATACGCAGAAACATAACACATTTGATTACAATTCATATGCACAGATATCAGATGGCTAACCTTAACATATCTCTAATACATAGTTTTTCCTATCCGAATCTAACATCTGGACCATAATCATACATTAATTACTTTCTGCGTATCTTATTTGGGCCTACGGCAAGGTTGCTAACCGGTGTCAGATCCTTATCAATTAGCCGCGCCCTCCCGTAGGAGTTGCACATGCGCAGAGGGCCCGCTTACCGAGAGGGTACTTCCCCCCCCGGTTACCCCTATACGTTCCCTGAACTCCATTCAAATTTGGGGGGTCTTGCACTCTGCGCCATTTAATGACGTCCATGCCAGTGCAGGGTGGCCAACCAGCCTAAAGAAAGCGTGACTCCCCCCTTTCCCCGCACCCATCCAGCCAACCGGATGTACCGCCCCTGGAGTTATAGCAGAGACCCCTTGTCCCTCCCCCTGGGCGACCCCATCCGAGAATGGCGCCGCCCCCTAAGGACCTTAAATTTACTGCTCACCAGTCATGACCTTACCGCCTGACCAAGGATTAGCAATAAATACGACGATTGAAGACCTGTAAACGGTAAAACGCCTAAGGAACAAAACCACACCCTCGACTTCATTACCCAATGACCATATTGCTACAGGGGATGGTGGGTGGGTAAATAAAAAGTTAACAGCCTCCCAGAGGCTGCGTGCCGTATGCCTGAGAGCGCGGGACAAAGAGTCCAAGTCCCGCGCTCCCCGGCCTTTTATTCTTCCTACTGGGGGCAGGCCAGTTCTAACTGGCCTGTCCCCTGCCCCCCCTTGACCCGGAAGCGCCTTAATCGCTTCCGGGCCAAGGGTTCGCCCCCACCAGCCAATCCCCTCCGCGGCGCACTCACCGCGTCATACTGACGCGGTGAAACGCGCCGGGCCAGGCGAGCAGGCGAGCAGGCGATGGGGGGGAGGGGGTCGGTGCCCCGCCATATCTGCGGCAGGGCCGATACCGGCCCCGCCTTTCTCTTTGGTCTGGGACTACCGAATTTCCCCCTCCCCCCTGCGCATAACCACATTTCTAATGATGGACATGAGAAGGGAGTTTCTTTTCGAGGCGGGGGTCGTACAACCCCCGGCCGTATTTATTAAAATATGAAAACAAAATAAACATTTTGAAATAAACAATATTTACACAATTATACGCAGAAACACGACATTTAATTACAATTCATATGCACAGATATCAGATGGCTAACCTTAACATATCTCTAATACATAGTTTTTCCTATCCGAATCTAACATCTGGATCATAATCATACATTAATTACTTTCTGCGTATCCTATTTGGGCCTACGGCAAGGTCGCTAACCGGTGTCAGATCCTTATCAATTAGCCACACCCTCCCGTAGGAGTTGCGCATGCGCAGAGGGCCCGCTTACCGAGAGGGTACTTCCCCCCCCCGGTTACCCCCATACGTTCCCTGAACTCCATTCAAATTTGGGGGGTCTTGCACTCTGCGCCATTTAGTGACGTCCATGCCAGTGCGGGGTGGCCAACCAGCCTAAAAGAAAGCGTGACTCCCCCCTTTCCCCGCACCCATCCAGCCAACCGGATGTACCGCCCCTGGAGTTATAGGAGAGACCCCTTGTCTCTCCCCCTGGGCGACCCCATCCGAGAATGGCACCGCCCCCTAAGGACCTTAAATTTACTGCTCACCAGTCATGACCTTACCGCCACGGGCCAGCATAGTTGCCCGACTATCTGGCCCCCCATCCTGTCACTCAGAAAGGTCATGCCCCCGCCCTTAAACTCCCTAGCCAAGCTATGAATTTTTTTTACATTATTTCATTACCTAACCTAGTCAAGTGGACCCCGTCTTTTAAGAAGCACAGTTCCCCCCTGACACATCCATGTGCAATGTTCTGTAATTTAGGAGATCTGAACAGTTTCCCTATTTTATTGTTGGCCCTCTTTACCGAGTGGTTCAACGCACTCACAGAGTTCCCCCCCTCCATTTAAATCTGGGTATCATCTGCGACCAAACTATGCTGCAGCCCTGGCACGCCTTCGCTAACCAGCCAACCTCGGAGATTATGTCCTCCATCAAGACCCTTCTGCCTAATGTTACCAAGTCGTTCCCCCCCCAAATGCAAAATAACTATTGTGGCGGAGGACTGTGTCTCTTCAGAAGATCAGTTATAAAACCCCTAAACTGACTAAGGCAAAGGCCCCCTTTTTCATGGAAAGATACTGTGAAACCACCCTGCTCAGCTCTTTGTCTGTATAGTCTGCAGGTGTAAAAAACGCTAGCTAGCCTCCTCTCTACTGGAATCTCTGCAATCTATGCCGAGGTGTACCCCGGGCATAGACGTGTCAACTTTCCCACTTCCGTGCGAAGTATTCCTACTGTTCTACCCAGGCGTACGGTCCGCCACCCCCTTCCCCCCAGTGTAGGATAACAATGCCAGAGCTGACTGAATCAGATAAAATTGACATACCGTCTTGGAGCCCCTAAATGGTCTCGATTGATAGCATCGCGATGTAACACGTTGAAACCCGCGCCCTTGGCGTTATTAGCACCACGCTCTAACCATCTGAGTTAACCGGCCACTCACAGACCCTGATACTCATTGCCGATGTAACTATACCATAGGAATACTAACCAAGTAGTGCCCCACAGGCTCCCAAAATCTCCCATAAGCATACCATGGGAATCATGAACCGATACCGAACCAATATGTTCTAGGATAGGTTCTGTGTTGGCTGCTGCCCCTACTACAGAGCATCCCAACAACGCACAGTGACCGCTGTGATGGCACCTGCGAGCACAGGCACCTTAATGGCCGAAAACCAGTTTAATGACAAGGGGTGTTGAGGAATAGTTTTTTACCCGGTCACTCCCATGTTGCAAGATAATAATGCTAGGGCTGGCTTACTCATAGGGACTTAACATGCCGTCTTGGAGCCCCTACCCGGCCTAACTTCATAGCCTCGTGGTGCGCCGAATAATCACGTCGCCCCAGACAATGCTACTCATTGCCGTTGAAACTATACCATTGTAAGGCTACCCAAGGAGTGCCCCACAGGCCCCACGCTTCTCCCTTAAGGTCTGACATACATTTTAAAGGGCTACCCCGGCGGGTGGCAACGCTGGCGGCACAGGCCCACTAGCAGCACTTGGCTTACAGGCCATGGCACACACCCCTCGTAATCCCAAGAGATTTACCAGTAAATCAGGTACATTCACCATAGGACGCTTTAGGCCATGTTGTTCCGCTTTGTATGAATGTTCTTGCTGAAACCCCCGAAGCAAAACACTGACTCATAATATACTGTTCCAATCCCTGCATACTTTATCCCTCAATATTGAATGCCAATGCCCTTAACACAGCTTCCTACAGTGTTACCTAATGTATTTGTAATACAAGCCAAGGCATTGCTTTTAGCCATCTAATGAATTTCCAAACAGTTTGGAATGGGTCAAATGTATATGCTGCCTCTAAGGCACTGAGTACTGACTTACATGTACAACCCTTATGTGTTCCCAATTGATCCGAAGCCTGTAATGTTGTAAAACTCAAAGCAATCTACAGTGCCCAATATCCTTTGGCTTTGAAAGCAAACATTAATTCCTAAGGCAATGATCTAGCTTCAGGAAGTAACATTGAATCTATTGCGCGTGGTGCGTTCGCCATCCTTTTCATTAATGTATGGCATCTATACTGTTACATTAAATTGAACGCTCATGCTTTCATTTGGGAAAACTGAAAAAAGGGGGTATACATCAGCCGCCTTATTCGTCTGCATTTACCTGCAGGTGCGGCCTCCACTACCGGAGAACCTTTGCCAGGGGTGTCAACCGCAATTGCTGATCAGACTCACAAATTGAGAGCTCTTAACATAAGACCAAATGCATTACCTCCGGAACATTGGAAGCAGACTCCCTTGAGAGCATCCCGCCAGTCCCAACACATAAGGAACATTGAAATCGGACTTAAAATATTTAAAGGCGCTTAGCATAACCCCAGATGCACTACCTCAGGGACCCTAGAATCAGACTTACAATTGGGAGTGCCCCGCATAGCACTGGTCGCATCACATGAGGTAACATTGGGGAGCATCGAACTCACTTTCAATTGAGACCGCCTAGCTTAGCAACCGTTGCATAACATAGCACAACATATTATGGTAATGCCTCTAAATCAGAGGCGGATTGTTAGCATATAAGCACTTCATCATACAACTAACATAGTTGTGCTCTGCAAGGGAACATAAGACGTGTTTTTTAGCCTGTGAGAACTTGTGTAAGGCATGGAAGGATATGGTTCAACTTCAATGTTTAAAGCGCGAACTCGCCCCGAAGGTATTGGAGCGCTTTACATGAGCACCCGTTACGTTACACAAGGACACGTTCATGTACTTTTTTAGTGTGCGTGGGGAGATTTGTCCATACTCACAGGATGTGTACGCTACCCCGAGGCTCGATCCCTGGTTTCCAACCCCAAAGTCGGCAGCTCTAGCCATCAAATCACATCCTCTCCCCCTTTTCGAAATGTAATTTAAATACACGGGGCTTCTTCTCATATAGTGCATGATCTTTTGTTTTTCAGCTGTAAATCAGGTTAAAGTTGGATGCTGCCGCTGTTGAAAATCATTACCATTAGCGTCCCCAACGGTGCATGCTTTGCTTTATGCAGAGCGTAGCCTATTGCTGTTCCCACCTTGCTATGCGATTTAAATTATAGCCCACACACGACTAGCTGAGCTACACTAAAATCAAGTTCAAACACCGACCAAGCTACACAATATTTAAGTTGCTCTGTTCCTTAAAAACCCGCAATACAAATCCTTGCCACATTGTCTGTATGTGATATTATCTACAGTGACCCACTCCTGCCTCGTTGCCCCAACACCAAGATGGATGGCAAACATGAAGCACGGTTTAACCACCTTAAATTAAATCATAGCCTTACATTGTTGCTCTAGAACATGCTGCATTTTCCAGAGCCCTTGCACCTGTGTGATGCTTGCTACTTTTGCCTATTTCAGGGGCCCCCCCCATTGACAAATTACGCTGCCAGCCAAGCGCATGCTCACCATCAATATCAAAGGGGGAGGCAGCCGCTCGCATCGCAGCTGACCGACACAGCTGTTCCCCTCGTGATGGAGCGCCTTCTCCGGCGACGAGCCCGACACAGGCACTGGTCATCCCGCGGGTCTCGAGAAGGCAACCTCCACGGTCCTCCGGTGATGCAGCACACATTCCCGCCAGGCGCTGCACTGATCGTCTGAGAACTCCCACTTTTGTCGGTGAGAATACTGGGCCCACTCTGCTCTCCGCCCGAGTCTTCAACGACGCACTTCGTCCACGAAATCCGCCGCAAACACGAAGACCTGCAATAAAAACAAAGTAAACAAAAAGTTAGCAGCCTCCCAGAGGCTGCGTGCCGTATGCCTGAGAGCGCGGGACAAAGAGTCCGAGTCCCGCGCTCCCCGGCCTTTTATTCTTCCTACTGGGGGCAGGCCAGTTCTAACTTGCCCCCTGCCCCCACTTGACCCGGAAGCGCCTTAATCGCTTCCGGGCCAAGGGTTCGCCCCCACCTGCCAATCCCCGCTGCGGTGCGCCCACTGCATCATACTGACGCGGTGAAACTAGCCGGGCGAGCAGGCGAGGGGGGGGGAGGGGGTCGGTGCCCCGCCATATCTGCGGCAGGGCTGATACCGGCCCCGCCTTTCTCGCACATACACTTCTGTTCAGTTTAAGAGTGTGATCCAAAAACAATTTATTTGCTGATATGTTTGTAAAAATTCAATTGAATGTGGCATGCGACGAATATGTAATGTGCTATTTTTTCAGGTGTTGCAGAACACTTAAGTACAATTTAATATGATCTTTTGTTTGATTTTGGATTTAGATTTTTCTACATGCACAACCTTCTCCGTACATAGGGCTAAGTGCAGAATGTATAGATGGGGATAGGGTGTTTGAAGCGGTGCCCCTAGATTGGTCCTGATGAATGCTGCTGACATTGTTGGGCACTGCTGACAGGCTAGCCACAGACTAGGATATGAAGGAGCATAGGAACTTTTAGTATCCACTACTCGAATTTAATTTCAGCACAAGGAACAATAATAACAACTCTACTTCTAGCAGATGTAGTCTTTCCAGTTTTTTAAGAACTGGGCCACTGCTCCTCCTAGCCCTCTGTTCCAAGTCAGTTCAGTAGGATACAGCAGAAGTCAAGGGGCTCGATTCACAGAACTAACTTAAGACAAAATCCTAAACTTACTACCATTTTGGTATTCACAGAAGGCACTTACTCATTTTGGTATTCACAGAAGGCACTTACTCATTTCGGTATTCACAGAAGTTAGGAGTCCTAACTTTAGGACTCCTAAATGCCTTCTGTGAATACCGAAAGTCTTAAAACTAGGATTTTTCTCAGTTTAGTAGTAGTATAGTTAGGACTCCTAACTTTAGGACTCCTAAATGCCTTCTGTGAATACCGAAAGTCTTAAAATTCGGATTTTTCTCAATATAGTAGTCCTAAGTCTAAACTTAGGACTACTAAATTGAGAAAAATCCGAATTTTAAGGATTTTTCTCAATATAGTAGTCCTAAGTCTAAACTTAGGACTACTAAATTGAGAAAAATCCGAATTTTAAGACTTTCGGTATTCACAGAAGGCATTTAGGAGTCCTAAAGTTAGGAGTCCTAACTATACTACTACTAAACTGAGAAAATCCTAATTTTAAGACTTTCGGTATTCACAGAAGGCATTTAGGAGTCCTAAAGTTAGGAGTCCTAAACTTAGGACTACTAAATTGAGAAAAATCTGAATTTTAAGACTTTCGGTATTCACAGAAGGCATTTAGGAGTCCTAAAGTTAGGAGTCCTAACTATACTACTACTAAACTGAGAAAAATCCTAATTTTAAGACTTTCGGTATTCAGAGAAGGCATTTAGGAGTCCTAAAGTTAGGACTCCTAACTTCTGTGAATACCGAAATGAGTAAGTGCCTTCTGTGAATACCAAAATGAGTAAGTGCTTTCTGTGAATACCAAAATGGTAGTAAGTTTAGGATTTTGTCTTAAGTTAGTTCTGTGAATCGGGCCCTACATGTCCTACAGATTTCCATGGGGCTTTCCTGTTTTCATTAGTTCTGTCACATAAGCTTCACACCTCTCTGGTGGGTTGAAAGTTTCACTTTACTGCCGCCACTGGAGTCTGATCTCTAGGGAAGTGACGCGTATGTTGGAGAGCTTCTTCAGCCGACTCTATACAAACCTCCTCTACCTCTGGGCCTCAGGAACTTATGAGAGAGAAGTGGAATTGGTTCTGGCTTCATAAATAGGCAGAGATACTACTCCAACTATTTTACTGTAAAGAAGAAGGGCCGAGGCTTATGCCCTAATCTGGATCCGTACAAAAGAAATCAGTTTCTCGCACACTTTGGAAATGCTGAGTCTGGTCCAGATTCTGGCAGCTGCTCAGACCAATGCCTGGCTGTGCTCTAGACACGGCACAATGCTTACTTTCATGTTTTTATCTGTCAGGACCACAGAAAGAAAATGTGTTTCTCACAATCACAAACTGGAAGTAAGAAATGAAAATAAATGCTGCTTCTGGCCCATTATAGCTTTCCAGATCTCAAGGAAAATCTGGTGTGCAGTCGCCAAAGAAAGTCCATCACTAAACCTAATAGTTATGCTAATTTGCAGAGATATGTCTTATGCTTTGCATTTCTAAAGGCCGCTTCAAGGCATGATCATGCAAATGCTAGTAGAGCTAACAGAGCCAAGCTTGGCTCTAGTCTTCAGGACACTCTTAGTTCTTGAGTTCTTTGTGAACTGCCCAAAATCCTTCCTTGTGCTGTTAAATATCTTCAAATTAATTGGTGCAGTTCTAGACATTAGACTCTGAAATGCCTTTGCTCCCCTGAAGAGATCTTTGGTGATCCAACAGACTGCAAGCCTCTTTCTAAAAAATAAAAAATGTTACACTGAAACTCTATTGCATGGCCTCACCACATAAATGTCTTGTGGTTCCAGAGGCTGCGAGGAATGGAGACATCCTGCATTGGGGTGGGACAATTGCTGGTCATCCATTCCAAGTTTCCCGTCACGTGAGTATTTGTGAATGCTCCCACCTTTTCCTGCAGTTCACTGCCACCTACTATGGTTGTCCACTTGTTGCATAACCTGGGTCTAGTTCCAGGACCACAAGGTTTGGATTTCTAACCCATGGGTTCAAGGACTTTGTTCGGTACACTGTCACTGAGTAAGGAAGTGCAGATTAATGTAGCCTCACACAACCCTCTGAGCATTCCTGCAGGTGTGGTGTCTGTGCTTTCTGGGTTACTAACAGTTCCTCATGTAGTGGTGATTCAAACCAAATTGTGTTCCTAAAATAGCGCACTCAAGCATTGCATTAAAAAACGTTATAGACCTGGTTCACAAAGATAAACATAGCCATTTGTACAAGCTTATTCTTTTTCAGTAGGCACAAAACTGCAATTTAATAGTAAGATTATGAGTGTGGAGACTCTGTGGTCGGGACTGAGAACTCTGCACACAAAAAGATAGGACAGGCCTTTGCATGTGCAGAGTTCTCCACCCCTAATCTTACTATTAAATTGCAGTGTTGTGCATACTATAAAAGAATAAACTTACGCAAAGGTGCAAGTTTACCTTTGTGAATTTGGCCCTAAATGTGCTTAGTACATATGACAACACAGAATATAATAAAAACATCACTTGTGCATGTTGCTAACAGCGAGATTAAGATGAACATTTCTTACATGTTTAGGATGTTGCTAGCAGCCCACCATCCTAAAGATACTTCTGTGTGCTACATTATGATAGCATGGAATAGCTAACTTGCCTCTAGACTTTCTTGTGTTTCAGGGCACTGTTCACAGCAGATCAGCTGTGGCTATCAGAGTTCATTTCGCACAGATGGTATCTGACTTTATCTTTCTAAGAACTGTGAAAGTGTCAGGTCATTCGACTGATGTCAAAGATGTAACACCATATGCAACGTCAATCTGGGTCATGTGTCTACTTATCACCATGTCTGGGTCAAATGAGAACAAATACATATATAAAGTCAAGATAGAGTAAATTGAATTGACGTTCCCTTCTGGCAGAAATTCCAGTCTGTGATAAGATTTAGTATTTATGGGCTGTCATTCGACCACTTAATAGAGAAGCCCTTCTCCCCGATTATCACCTGAGACTCTGTCAGAAGGTGGTCTAACCTACTGCTGGCGCACTTCGAAGATGTTACATCTCGCTCAGTACCGATAAAGTTAATTCCCAGAGGAAGGCTGCTACTGCAGCGAGTGTGTACTTTTTGCAGGGGACACGGCATTCATGTCTCCACTGATAACAGCCTTTGCTGTCAAAAAGGTATGCAGTGCGTCACTTCTCCCTAAGAAACTCTAGACTGCAAGTTGCTCTGCTTTCCATGCTCTCCCATGGAAGTGCATAGAAGTAGGGTGTTAGGTTTTAGATAACATTTTAACCATGTTAGAAATGTTCATTTTATTCTATGTGCTCACAAAGTATCTTCTTGCTGTTTTTATGAAATCCTGTGTAGTTGTTTTGGATGTACTAAGAGAAAGTTATTGCTGTTGTAATAAATGCTTAATTTGAAAAGTATCTTTTCTTCTTAATGCAGTGTGTATAGGGTTTGTGTGTGTGTTTGTGTGTGTACGTGTAATATTTTGAACAACGAAATTGGTTCATTTCTGTTAGGATTGTGACCCTGATCTCTGTATAGGAATTGTTAGGAACCCAAAAGCAATATCTCTATTTCAACAATGTATCGATGCGGTTCTCCGAGGCTATAATAACCTGTCTTTCAAATTCAGCACTGGTGCACTAAACTGAGTTCACTTGTGTCACCAGTGGGTGGGGAAACAAAGCTTACAGAACTGCGCCAAAATCGTAGTTTACGCAACAGTTGGCACTCAGTATGGGACTTTTATATTACGGTTACGCCTTGAACTGGTCATAAAGTACATGACTTTAAAATAACTTATGTTCAGCCAACCAGAGGAGGGTACGGTGCAGCAGGCATCTTAGACAAAAGAGAGAATAAATAAAGGGTTGCTTGGACGTGTATTGGAATGTCACAGGCCAAATATCCTGAGGGGAGGATGTGCCATTTTATGGAAGATTTTTGAGAAGTACTGCTCACATAGACCAATTGTGCCCAGAGGATACTTTTAGGCGGGTCTGTAGACTGAAGGTGGATTTGAAGCCCAGGAACCAGTAGGCCAGTATTGTATGGGATCTCTGTGATGCAGGTCCCTGAGGCTGTCACATGTACAAGGGTGCTAGTATGCTTTCATCACTTGTTCAGGAAATCGCCATCTTATGTGACAAGCAAGTGAAAGTGATGGTCCCCAGTTATTGTGGGTTTAATGTTTTTTCCAGGGTTAGTGGGAAAATGGACCATGCCTCAGTAACATCCAATACGCTACTTGCCAAAGCTGGGTAAATGGGACTGAGAATCCTCTGCTAAGGATGGGTTGGAGCATCAGCAGCTAATGAAGAACAAACAAAAACAGGAGGAGCAGTATTTAGATATCTAGATTATTGCAGCAAAAGTATGGGATGAGCCAGAAAAAATTCAAATGTGAAGGATGATGTATCATTACCCACAGCACCAGGACTTTAGTCCATATTATTACACACATTCATGAGAATCATATTGTCAGTGCAATTCTTTACTTATGCAATAATGGGTGACAGTCTCATGCCATGCCACTGGCTGGCATAATACCCACAATTTCAAAAACATTAATGGGCCACAGAATTTTGGACTACGAGTATTAATGTGAACTTTTAATTTTTACAGTGCTTACTACCCTGATGAGGCGTTTAAGTGCTCTACAGTGAGGAGCAGCCTCTTGTGGAACCCAGGCTTAGTGGTTAATCCAATGGTTACTGTAGGTTATTGGGCATGTGTGCTCCCAAGGAAATCAGGCTATCTGAGATCTTACAAATGGCTGGTGGGATGAATATAAAGGCTAGACGAGATGATGTATTGATAGGTTGTATGGTTATAGTTTCAAAGAAGGGGGAGTTGCCTATGAAATGAAGAGTAAGCAATTTGAAGAAATACAATAGAGAAAATTAAGGGAGAAAGGCATACGACTTGCAGTAAGCTAAAGTCTGAGAGAGGGTGTTCTTTGCCGCACGCTGAAGCCAAGTAATACAGTTGCTAAAACTGCACCTGGGGTCGGTGGGCGCGGAGAGAGGGCTGCAGTACGTGCGCGGAGGGTGGACGCTCCCTACCGCGCTGTTGTTTCTGGTGACGCTCGCAGGAGGGCTAGAACTCCAAAGCCCAGCATTCCCGCCAGTAGCTCCGCCCCCACCCACGACGACTTCCGCGCCTGGAGGCGCTAAATTGGAACGACTCCCTCGGCAGAGCGGGTGTACTTTGCCGCACGCTGAAGCCAAGGAATACAATTGCTAAAACTGCACCTGGGGTCGGTGGGCGCAGAGAGAGGGCTGCAGTACGTGCGCAGAGGGTGGACGCTCCCTACCGCGCTGCTGTTTCTGGTGACGCTCGCAGGAGGGCTAGAACTCCAAAGCCCAGCATTCCCGCCAGTAGCTCCGCCCCCACCCACGACGACCTCCGCGCCTGGAGGCGCTAAATTGGAACGACTCCCTCGGCAGAGCGGGTGTACTTTGCCTCACGCTGAAGCCAAGGAATACAATTGCTAAAACTGCACCTGGGGTCGGTGGGCGCAGAGAGAGGGCTGCAGAACGTGCGCGGAGGGTGGACGCTCCCTACCGCGCTGCTGTTTCTGGTGACGCTCGCAGGAGGGCTAGAACTCCAAAGCCCAGCATTCCCGCCAGTAGCTCCGCCCCCACCCACGACGACTTCCGCGCCTGGAGGCGCTAAATTGGAACGACTCCCTCGGCAGAGCGGGTGTACTTTGCCGCACGCTGAAGCCAAGGAATACAATTGCTAAAACTGCACCTGGGGTCGGTGGGCGCAGAGAGAGGGCTGCAGTACGTGCGCGGAGGGTGGACGCTCCCTACCGCGCTGCTGTTTCTGGTGACGCTCGCAGGAGGGCTAGAACTCCAAAGCCCAGCATTCCCGACAGTAGCTCCGCCCCCACCCACGACGACTTCCGCGCCTGGAGGCGCTAAATTGGAACGATTCCCTCCGCGTCGCGGGACGCGCGCGGGCGGCGCCGGGCTGAGCCCGGGCAGAGGGCGGGCCGTTGTGTGGCCGTTAGGGGGTCGGTAGAGGTCGGGTCGGGCCACCCCCCTAAGCCAGGAGGAGTCATTCTATGCTGCAAGTATTTAAATCGTGATATTGTGTGATTTATTGTGGGCTCATTTCAATCGAGACTGGACCATCGCCTTTAGTCCGCTTCCATCTGACTGTTGTGGTTCATATACTGTGTGAGACTGAAATATATCGGGGTATACACTTTGAGTTTTGCTTCTAAATTAAATTTCATCATTATTTGCCCAGCATGTCGAGATCTAAAAATGAAACGTATGCAACCGGCCAGGGCACTATTGACAATTATTTGGTGAAGAGAGTAAGCCAGATTAACAGCGACCGGCGTGCTTCACTAGGGAGGGAGAGGCCAGCACCGGTCGTGGTGGAGTTGCCCTTACCAGTGGTGGACACTGAGTGTGATTTTACGAATAACACAGCCACAGAAAATGTAATGGTGCCAATGGTGGTGAGTGTGGATGTTCACACAGTCTAACACAACATGGCAAGTGAAGAAATAGAGGAAGCGCCATTAGTTTCAAGGCCAGTGCGAAACTGCAGGAAAGTGCAGCCTAAACAGGGGACCAAATATAACAAAAAAAGATGTGACTTGGATCAGTCAATTTGCACCGGTCCAACCATAAACCCCTTCGTCTTTACTGGAAATACTGAAAGCGGTTCTAATATGATTATTGATCAGTTTGCCATTCTTATTAAGAACATTTGTAACACTCGTAATTTTGCTGAAGGAGCCACCACTGTGAATAAGGCTCTAACTACCCCAGATACTTTAGCAATTCCTGCCCCGCTGGTGCAACATAATATAGCCCCTAGCATAGCCCCGAGGAGTAGACTAGATCATAGGCCTTCTAGGAGCAATCGCTATCTTAACTTGCCACCTGACTGGGCACCGTATGTGGTAGTCCTAACTAATGTTCCACCCTGTGGCTCCCATCCTGCCTCACCGTATGGTGAATCGCATGACTCACTCAAAAATAAGACAGTCGCATGGCTTAATAAAAACTGTGGCTTCCCAACTCTATTCCTTGATCAGATAATGGCAGTAAGGAAGGTGGACTGGGTAGGCCCGTCAAAAAGTTAGGAAATGGGGATTGTATTGTTGTGAATTTTAAACATCCCCACCATGTGGCAACTGTACTTTTAAGAGCATCCGTACTTATATATAACGAGAATAGTATATGTGTGCGTCCACTAGGGTACTTTTATGCGCATCTGTGCAAAAATCCACCACAACAAAAGTTAATTAGCTCAGCGGCTGAATTTCAGACCCCGATGTTGAACACACAATTTGTATATAACATTGGAAAATCATATGGGTTTGGTAATGCTGCCGAGACTCAGAACGGGGTTAATTCTGTTGGCCACTACCACCATGGGTCTAATGTCTATACACAGAATAGGTATGAAGTGCTATCCGGTCTAGAGATGTGTGACTGACATACAGCACCTACGGGCCAGGGTACTGAAGTAATAGATGATTTAGCATCCGCTGAAAACTTACAGGGAAAAGCATTGGCCAGTAATGTTGTCTCGTGGAATATCGCGGGACTGGCTGCTAAGTTGGCGGATGTCAATTGGGTTAATTATATTAAGCAATTCAAGGTAATTTGTTTACAAGAGACCTGGTCAGTAGAGTGTGACCTTTTTATAGAAGGATATAAGGCCTTTTATGTGCCAGCTATACCATCAATCAGAGGTAGACCAAAGGGGGGACTGGTGACCTTTGTCTCTATTACACTCCCCTGCAAGATTCGTAGAATCGCATCATATCATTCTGGAATGATGGGGTTAGTTTTAACTGGTGAAAACTGTTCGGCTGGTCTGGTGAATTTTTATAATGCCCCTAATGCTAGCACAAAGTCTAGTCCAATACCTGCGTTGCATGTTTTTATTACTACTTCTATGAAGGATTTCACTCATAATCTTATGATCATGGGTGATTTTAATGTGCACCCGTGTGGTGACCCTCTGAGGAATCGTCTAACAGATCTACAGTGCGAGCGCCTGGGTGGTTTACATCTGGAACACACGGCAGACGGGGAACTTTGTAATGACTTATTGAACAATCTAAATCTTGTTTTGGCTATGACACTTAGGGATCCTTCAAAATGTTTTGATATTCCTACCTTTAAAGGGCATGGTAGGGGCACCATTATTGACCATATGCTTTTTTCAGTGCCAATGCAGACCTTCTTGGATTCGTTCAATATAGCTCATAGTGAATTTAGTGATCATAATCCCCTGACAATCCGTCTAAAGGGACCCTGGATTAATATGGAAAAACAGATCTGCAGTTCAGGCAGGCTGGGTACAACTGATGGGAGGAGGCGACTTAAATGGTCAATGGTCACGCAAGATCGATTATATAAAAATGTTATAGATAAATGCACTGAGGACACAAAGACCTGTACATATGAGGGGGGAGATCCAAGGCAGATTCTTATTGCATATCAAAACCTGACGGAGAAGATGTCCAAGCTGATGTTGGGCCCCGTAAATAATATGGAGAAAGGTGGCCCATTGTGGTTTAATCATGACTGCTCTAAAGCCGCTCGCAATCTTAGGAGAGCCCTGGCAGTCAAACCGAGAAATCAGGTGGATGTAAAACTATGCAGGAAAGAATATAAATCTGTTATTGCATCTCATAAGGAAACTTTAAGAGAGGAGGCTTGGAGTGAGATACTTGACCCCGCCACCTTAAAAAGTAGTTCTAGATTCTGGGCACTAGTTAAAAAACCATTTCTGGTAGAAGACCCGGGTGACGGTCTAGTTTGTTGCATAACCAAAGAGGAGTGGGAACTTCATTTTAAACAACTGTATCATTCAGTACTCCCTGTAAAAACTAACTTAATACTGTGTGTTAAGGGAGATACTATTAAGTTCAATAGAAGTGAGGTTATGGAGGCCATAGAGGGATTGACAGCCAGGAAAGCTCCAGGACCTGATGGGATTCCTCCAGACTTGTATAAGTCTGAACCGAGTTTCTGGGGCACCATCTTGGTTGTAGTTTTTAATGCAGCAGCTAAAGTGGGTTGTCCTATGGCTTGGGGATTATCAACGATTGTCCCTGTGTTTAAGAAAGGAGACAAGGGCAACCCTCTTTGTTACCGTCCAATTTCATTGATTGATTCTATGGTCAAGATTATGGGGAGAATCCTGCTGCAGAGATTGTCATGTTGGGCGGCTGACAATGATATTATGTCAATCTCTCAGTACGGTTTCTGCAGTGGTCGCTCTACCATAACTCAGTGCCTCAATCTTTTTTTGGTTTTGAGCAAATATACGGTTGTGCAGAAGGGGACTATTCACCTTGCCTTCATGGATCTGTCATCGGCCTTCGACTGTGTTAACAGGGGAAGGCTGTGGCAGACCATGAGGGAGAAGGGTGTGGATAGGGGGATTGTTGATTTTCTGGTGGACTTGCATAATAATACCAGTGCCAATGTTAGGTACTCTGCAAATGGGGATACTACCGGTAACTTTGACATTAAAAAGGGAGTACGCCAGGGCTGCATTCTCGCCCCATTTCTTTTTAATTTTTATATTAATGATCTAGATGTTGTACTCCAGGAGGTACAGGCAGACTGCCCTAGAGTTGGCAGGCGGAGTATTCCAGTTCTTTTATACGCAGATAATGCGGTTTTAATTTCTAGTACGGAGAAGGGGCTTCAGGCTCTCCTAAACGCTTTTAACATTTTTATGACTGACAGAGACTTAATGGTCGATAATGCCAAATCATATATTATGCATGTTGGCTGCCAACCAAAAAATAATTTTGTTTTCAAACTAGATGATGTTTTGATCCCCACTACACAATCATTTCCATATCTTGGTGTCTTATTCGACTCCAAGCTTAGTTAGGGCCCTCACCTGGCTAAAAAAAAGGGGGAAATGGCAAGGGTAAATGCCTCTATTTTTAATTTTGCAACAAAACTGGGGAAGAAGCCAACTAATGCAATGATTAAACTCTATAATGCCTAATCAGTAGCTACCGCTGTATATGGCAGCGAATTATGGGGTTATGTAACTGGAGAACAGTTACAGGTTGCAGAAAACAATTTTCTTAAACGTCTTCTCTGTGTTCCCGCTAGTACATCGAATATGGCAGTTCATGAAGAATTGGGGACAAAGTATTTATGTGATATATTTGCCCTAAGACCACTGATCTGCTGGGTAAATTTGTGGCTAAATAAAGATATACCGCTGACCCATCTGATTGTGAAAGACCTTGTATCCCAGGATAATTCAATTTGCGTCCCCTGGCTAAAATATTTGAAATCCTGCTTTCTCGGGCTTGACCGTCTGAATTTGTTTGAAAACCCAGGCGGGATTGTAAAGGGGGACGTGGTAGCAATCAAGCAAGCTTTTTTCTTGGATAGGGTGGCCCAAAGAGAAGGGGTGGAGCTTATGAAACCCAGTATCAGAAAATACGTGATCCTTAAAACCTGTGATACGATGGAGCCGTACTTAACGGGCAGTTTTACTTCGCATGAAAAATTTCTGCTGACAAGGTTTAGGCTCAATATTTTTCATCACCTTTTAATTAGACCAAAACTTGATATTTTTAAGAAGACTGCTGCTCCCTGTGGCTGCGACGGAATGTCTCCACAGGATATGCTGCATTTTATATTTTTATGTAAGATTTATGAATATCCGCGTAGACGTTATCTTGTTGCCCTTTTAAAAAAACTTAATTTTAATCAAATTAGACCAGCTCTTGTGTATTTACAGCTCCTGCATAGTGATAGTGTTTTACATGTAATAGAATTTTTAAAATTAACTGTTAAAATGAGAAATTGTTTGGATCAGTGAAGTTGTATCGCTCAAATTATGATCAGTTTTTTCTTTTTTGTTTTTCCTTTACTCACCGGGTGCTGCTGCGGGGGCACTCTTGACTCTCTTTGAGTTTCCAGCTGCCGGGCTTAGCTCCGCACTTTGTCTCCTGATCTCCCTCCTGCCGGGCTTGGCTCCGCATTTGCTACTCTGCCTCAGCCCACTTGTGCATACCTGCTGAGTGACCGGCCGGGCTTGGCTCCGCTGGTCCCTCGGAAACTACAGCCCCCAGGATTCATTGGGACAGGACTCGTCAGCGGAACGCGCCAGGAGGAGCATAAAGCCCCGTCCGGCCCCTCGTCCCGCGAGGACGCGCGGGACGCGCCGGGCTAAGCCCGGGCAAAGGGCGGGCCGTCCAAGGCCAAAGGAGGCTGGGCTGGGCCACCCCATGTGCATTACTGTTGTTTGAATTATTGTTGCGGTGGGTAAGGTCCGATCATTGTAGCAAGAGTGTAGTGTGCTAGTTATCAAATTGTAACTCGATCAAAATGACCATTACGAAGCAGCTTACCTGGCTGAAGGACGCTCCGCTGCGCACTCTGCATCACCCGGGGGCCCGAAAACGCTGTGATCTTCATCTGGGTCGCCATTGACCGTGCTGGACGCCGTGTAGGGGACTACAGCCCCCAGAGTCCCTAGCGGCATTTCCCGCTTCCGCTTCCCTGCGCGCCCGGAGGCGCTTAAAACTGTGAGGCTCCCTCGGTGGAGCGGGGGCATTACGAAGCAGCTTACCTGGCTGAAGGACGCTCCGCTGCGCACTCTGCATCACCCGGGGGCCCGAAAACGCTGTGATCTTCATCTGGGTCGCCATTGACCGTGCTGGACGCCGTGTAGGGGACTACAGCCCCCAGAGTCCCTAGCGGCATTTCCCGCTTCCGCTTCCCTGCGCGCCCGGAGGCGCTTAAAACTGTGAGGCTCCCTCGGTGGAGCGGGGGCATTACGAAGCAGCTTACCTGGCTGAAGGACGCTCCGCTGCGCACTCTGCATCACCCGGGGGTCCGAAAACGCTGTGATCTTCATCTGGGTCGCCATTGACCGTGCTGGACGCCGTGTAGGGGACTACAGCCCCCAGAGTCCCTAGCGGCATTTCCCGCTTCCGCTTCCCTGCGCGCCCGGAGGCGCTTAAAACTGTGAGGCTCCCTCGGTGGAGCGGGGGCATTACGAAGCAGCTTACCTGGCTGAAGGACGCTCCGCTGCGCACTCTGCATCACCCGGGGGCCCGAAAACGCTGTGATCTTCATCTGGGTCGCCATTGACCGTGCTGGACGCCGTGTAGGGGACTACAGCCCCCAGAGTCCCTAGCGGCATTTCCCGCTTCCGCTTCCCTGCGCGCCCGGAGGCGCTTAAAACTGTGAGGCTTCCTCCGCGTCGCGGGACGCGCGCGGGCGGCGCCGGGCTAAGCCCGGGCAAAGGGCGGGCCCTCTGTGGCCTGAGGAGACTGGACTGGGCCAGAGACGTTGGTTCCGTTCATATGTGGTACACAAAGCACTGGGGGTGCTATTGAGTTGGCTGCCAAGACGTAGCTATTGTTTTAAAGTTTTGAAATATATGAGAAATATTAACGGACATAACGTTATATCAATTCAGTAAGCTTTTGACGGGGGTGTGACGATTTACAATATGTCTAGATCTAAACCCTCTTTGGGGCCACGCACTATGGATAATTATTTGGTCCAGAAGGTTAGCAAGATAAACTCGGAAAGGCGACAGTCGCTTGGGAAAAGTAGTACTCCGCATTTAGAGAGCCCTGTAAGAGGTTTATCAACCCCTAGCATGGAGGATGCGAACAATCACTCTGACACTGTTATCCCGGAAGTGGTAGAGTTAATAGAGATGGGACATCTCGAGCCCGCACAAACTACCCCCAATGAGTTAAGAACAGATGACTGCCCTGATATGGTGGAACAATGTCTACCGACCCCAAAAGCACGGGCAGTTAGAACATGTAGGAAATTTCCTATCAAAAAGGGGACACTGCGTAATGGGCGGAAACGAGCAGTCTCACCAGATAAAGATGCGGAAACTAATGTACCGAGTAAACTTAATAAGGTGGGGGCTGAGGATAATATTGTAACTGACCTAGAGGAGATTATTGGTATCAAGATTAGAGGCATTATAGATCCACTGGTTTTAAAAATAGAGGAATTAACAAAAGAAGTTGTGAGATTGGGTGGTTTGCTAAGTAAGGCCTTAGACAAACCAGGAGAGGTGTCTGCTGCTACTACTGTTACAATTGCTGTAACTGACACTACTAGCAACCAATATAAGAGTCATGCACAGGGAGACCCTGCTAAGAAAGCCACAGGGAATAAAGGGAATGATAGTGTTAACTCTGTAACATCCCAAATGAGCACGCACTTAACTAGCAAGGCCTTGCCTGCTATAGATAATACAAATAGGTGGGAGGAAATTAACACTAAGGGCGCTGTTAATCTCCCACCTGAGTGTGCTCCTTATGTGGTGGTACTTACAAATGTGCCACCGCTAGATAGCAGGGGTCATCAAGAAACCCATGATTCCTTAAAAAACAAATGCCTGTCGTGGCTAAATAGACAATGTGGCTTCCCATTGAATTTCTCTGATAATATCTTGACTACCAGGAGAGTCAACTGGATCGGGAGCGATAGGAAAAGATCAAAGGGGGACTGTGTAATTATTAATTTTAAATACCCACAGCATGTTACTACCGTTCTCCTAAGAGCGGCATCTCTCCCAATCGTAGATGGCAATGTATGTGCCCGAGCACTAGGTTACTTTTATAATCACCTTAATGTTAACCGGAGGGACAATACTAGAATTTCTACTTATCCGCTCACTTGCAAACCTTATTTTGATATCCCTACACAGAATAGATTTCTTGCACTTAGTACTCTGGACTCTAACGATTGACGCACAAAAGAGACGGAGATATGTTCAGGAAGGGAAGAGGGTCCTGATAGGGATGATTGTAGAGACGATTGTATATCTGTAATAACAACCTTGGTCCCTGGATTTGCGCCTAATCTGAATGAGGCTGAGATCATTCAAGAGGGTAGTATGAATACATGTGAAATGGGCCAAACCAATGAGGCTGGCATTATGGAGGGAAACGCCCGAGGTTCCACTAGTGGGATTACCACCAGAACAGGTATATGTTCCAGGATGGTGTGCTGGAACGTAGCTGGTCTGAAATCTAAAAGCAGAGACCCTGGTTGGCATTCCTTTATTAATAGGTACGATATCTTATGTTTTCAGGAAACCTGGTGCAAAGATAACATTGATTTTGAGGGGTTTGTTTCATATAACCTACCAGCATATGGAGAGGGTCCGGGAAGAGCTAAGGGGGGTTTACTCACCCTTGTATCGGTCAACCGCCAGATGCTGGTGATAAAGTATGTGCCGGTGGGTGATCTAATACAGATGATCTGGATCCGCGAAGGCAAAAGTCGTAACATCCTTCTGATCAATTACTATAACAACATTTTTGATAGCACCAGGGGCAGAATCATAACCGAATTGGCCAATGCTATTGATAACCTAAGTTTGGACTCCAATGTAGTATTTGATATTATCTGGTGTGGGGATTTCAATGCCTCATTATGTGAATTATTATCCACAAAGGCCTGTGGGGTTACAAATAATGCCGGATGGGAGTTCCCACACTTTGGTCATGATATGTATGGGGAAAATGTGAATACATTAATGGGGTGCCTTGACCTGGAAATTTTGGATTGCTGCAGGGATAGTAATGGTTCACCTATCCCCACATTTAGGAATTGGCGCTCCAAGTCTGTAATTTATCATGTGTTGGTATCCTCTAGTATTGCCGATTGTTTTGCCCCACTGGAAATGGAAATAATGGACACTAGTGATCACAATTGTATTATTGTGCCCATGACTTTGTGGGAGGAGAATGATAGAGAGATAGGGACCACGGTTGGAAATATCGAAGCGCACCGGGCTAATGGGGTAAGGCTGAGGTGGATAGGTGCAAAAGCATTAGAACTGACTGAACCTATTATTATGAAGAATTTAGCAGACATTGTTTTTATTTTAGAAAATAGATTAGATCATGAGCGGGTCTTATCTAGTTTTATAGGAATTAACAATGCCATTAACGCAAAGTTCACAAGTGGTAGCAGGGGTGGTAAAAAACCTGGCTTTGTCTGGTTTGACAAAACCTGTTCTGCTGCCCTGACCGATCTTAAACAGGCCCTAGCAACAAGACCTAGGGATACAAAATTAGTAACTACTCTGAGGCTAGAATATAAAAATGCTATTAAAGCAAGGAAGACGGTTCTACAGCTTCAGGCATGGGACTCTCTTAACCAAGCGGCAGAACTCTCTAATTCTGTATTATTTTGGGCAACAGTCAACTCCCCATTCCTTAAGGAGACAAATATACCTGAGTTAACAGCAAATGTCTCCTGCGAAGGCTGGATTACCCATTTCTCAAGTATTTTCGATTCAGATAAAAATAGTAATGTCGGGTCAGACAGCTGGCCTATTATACCACTCGATATTACTGTGGAAGAAGTGGAAATGGGGATTAGGGCAAGCAAGGGAGGAAAGGCCCAAGGACCGGATGGGGTTCCAAGTGATGTATATAAGGATGCGCCAGAAGTATGGGGTCCTTTGTTGGCTGTTGTTTTTAACGCCGCGGTTTGTACAGACCCTCCGTCAACGTGGGAGGAGTCTATAATTGTACCAATATATAAGAAAGGATCCAGGTCCGATGCAAAAAATTACCGACCAGTTTCATTATTGGATGCTTCGGTAAAAGTTATGAGTAGGATTATGCTGGTTAGATTGGAGGAATGGGTAGAACAAGATTGTATTTTGGCAGATAGCCAATATGGTTTTAGGAAAGGTAGGGGTACGCTCGATCAATGCATTAATTTAGAATTATTGATCGGGAAATATAGTGAAGCCAAATCTGGCCATATATATATGTGCTTTGCTGATTTAAGCAGCGCTTTCGACATGGTCGACCACTCTATTTTGTGGTCGACCCTGTTGAAAATAGGGGCGCCAAAGGGCATAATTTATTTTCTTGCCAGGATGTATGAGAGATTAAAAACATGTGTACGTTTTGGTAGGAAGGGAGAATGTACCCGGAACTTTAGTGTAAAACGAGGTATAAGGCAGGGTTGTGTTTTAGCTCCTCTTTTATTTATTTTATTTATAAATAGTATTGATGCAATTTTAAAAGAAGTGCCCGCAGATGCTCCCATGATTAACGGTGTCCCAGTACCGGTGTTACTATACGCCGACGATGCTGTATTGCTGTCAAGAACTCCGATAGGGTTACAACGATTAATGGATAGTTTTGCTTCCTTTATCGACGACAAAAAACTAGTTATTAACAAAAGCAAAACGTATACTATGATCTGTGGCCCAAAGAAATTTAAACATGTAGCGAAAGGGTTTTTTATTGACAAGTTAAAAGTACAGCAGGTGGACAAATTCTGTTATTTAGGTATAACTTTTTCTGATGATAAAAAGTGGACACATGAATTCAATAATATACGCAATAAAATGGCTAGAAATGCACATGGAATTTTTAGATTTGCCCAGAAAATTGGGGATCGTAGGACCAGAGATATGACAAAAATTTATCAGGCTAGATGTGTTTCAATTGCATTATATGGGGCAGGAATCTGGGGTTACAGTTGCGTACATGAATTGCAACTGGAACAGAATTCTTTCCTTAAAAAAGTTTTGTGTTTACCCACTTCGGCCTCTAATGCGTTATGTCACCAAGAATTAACTGTGAACTATCTATCCGATCTTTTGTCACTTAGACCTCTGATGGTTTGGCGGTCTATTTGGCTGAATGAGGAAAAGTCCTTTACTAGGTCTATTATCCAGGATTGTATGCGTTTAGATAAAGCTATAGCAATACCCTGGATTAAATACATTATTGTGTGTTTCTCGGATATTTTTAACCTGAATATTGTAACTGATCCGAACGCTGTTTTATTGATCCCCAAGGTCGAGTTAAAAAGGGTCTTTCTAGCTTTTGTTGAGAGGAAAAGAACAGTTATTGCTGGTACTTTGTCCACTGTTATGTTTTATAACAGATATTTGTCCATGGATGGATTTCCTGTCTATTTAACCCTTGTCACCAGGCCGACACATAAATTTGTGCTGACCAGATTGAGATTTGGAACAGTGCATCATCTGGTGGCCCATCCTGTAATGAGAAAATACCCCGTAGGTCCTTGTAGATGTGACGGGATTTCCAAGCAGAGCACAATGCACTTTATATTATTCTGCAAGCTGTACTCTAATTTCCGTATTGTCTTGCTTAAACCCATGTTTGTTAAATACGGTACACGTACGGTTGAGCACGCAATGAAATTGATTTTTAATTTACAATCTGCTGACATTTGTTTTTATACTGCTACTTTTTTAAACAAATGCATCAATTTGAGGAAAGGTATGTGTTTTTAGACGTAGTTATGTAATTTTAAAGGTGTAAATTATTGTTTTAACTAATCATAGTGTTTAGTGATGTGTGATTAAGTCTGCGATAAGTTGTTCATATTTTGTATTTGTGATTGTGATTGTGTATGCTTTTATGGACATTAATTTGCACCGAATAAAGCTGAATTGAATTGAATTGATCAGTTTACCCACTGGAAGATCTTTTTAGCACCTACCAAACCTGACATCATTTGCACTTTATATTTTATTCTGTTTATCTGCCTCATGTACTATGTACGTTTTTTATGTATGATTGATGTTAATATTTAATGTGTTGTACATGTGTACTTTTATGGTGTGAAATAATACCGAAATAAAGTCTCGATTGATTGATTGAGAGAGGCATATGGAAGATGGAGACAAGGGGTGAGTCATTCAAAAGGAAGAAAGAAAGAAGGAGAGAAAGAAAGAAAGAAAGAAAGAAAGAAAGAAAGAAAGAAAGAAAGAAAGAAAGAAAGAAAGAAAGAAAAGAAACAAAGAAAAGAAAGAGAAACAAAGAAAGAAGGAAAAAGGAGCAACTGAAATTTTTATGTCAAGGTCAGATTTTCATGCTGGGTTATCGAATATATTTGAAAGAGGCTATTTGGGAAAGCTTGCAATCTGAGGATGTAAAACTGTAGAAAGGAAACACAATCATTTACATGCTAAATAGTGCTATTTAAAGTATTTTAGAGGCATTAGAATTAAGAAAATGGTCTTCCCACCTCTATAGGACTGATTTATTTTGGAATAGGTATTTTCACTTCGTAGAATCCAGGCACATTCCCCTGCAATGTGTACTCAACTGCGTGTGTACCTGGTGTCCTGACTTTTATGTAACCTTTGAATGTTCATGCAACTTTTACTTTTTGTTGAATAATTTTTACTGCAAGTTCATAAAGCAATCATAATGCAAAATGACAATCACATAGTCATATATCTAGTAAAAGAATTGCAAATATGCAAAATGTTAATAATTGGGAGATGGGTTTTTTGTTTTATTTAAAATGAGAAACCGAAGAAAAGATTGAAAGAGAGAATAGAAAGAAAGGCGGAGTAGAGAAAGGATATAGGGGTAGTGGTAGGAAAATAGATTTAAAAAATGAGTGAGGAATGCAATGAGAGAAAAGTAGTGAAAGGTAACGAGTATAAATTGGATTTAACTTCCTGCTGTAAAGTAGAAGAAAATGCAGTATGAATTCTATGTTCATCACATACGAAATTCCACCATGTAAGCACAGATAATTTAGGAAAATATTTCCAGCAAGAAATTGATACTTTAAAAGCATCTGCAATGAGAAGATCAAATAGTAGATGTCTAGGTGACATATGATCAACAGTTGATGATATAGAACCAAGGAAAACATTCTGTAATGTAAACGGAACATTACATTAAAATATTTGTAAACATTTAGACCAAACTAGAGTGCAAAAGTTTTGAGCATGACAACAATGAGATAACTTATGAACTAAGGAGCCACTTTATTAGAGCAGGACCGGCATAGAGGTAAAACAGAGGGGTCAAATTTAGCAACATACTCTGTTTTATTAATAGCTCTATAATAAATAAAAAAGAGTGACCGGATAATACGGCAGGGTTTAGAGGTTGTTAACTTTAATTTTTCATCTTTGGAATGATGAAACACTGAATTTAACCCTCACTCGAGTGAACCCTGTGATGAGATTATACACAGACCTCATTTAACCTAGTGACCTATTTTTCTCTATTAAAGTTATCACCTAATGTTATAACGAGGGTCTGGCTCTTAGCGCATAGCATACTTTGCTCTGATTCGCCAATGGATAGTTCGCTCTCAAGTAATCTTCGCCCACTGAGCGCCCGCTCCAGGTCTTCCTGCAGTACTCAAGTGGCGTCTTCCTTTCTAAATCCTACCTATCCTGCTCCCCCTCATTTGGAACTTCTCACTAATGTTTGTTTTTCTTGGCACAAGCAGGCATCAATATCGGTGACTGGAAGGCCAGGGGCATTTGGTAGAGAAGATTCTGAAAGTGGAGGTTATTTCGCAATTACTTCAAACTTGAATAACTTGTAAAGGAAACTGTCCATCCCATGTGGAAGTCCCAAAAAATATTATAAAATAAAACTATTCAGTGATATACACCTCCGCCTGGACGTACATTACGATTATTTCCTTTTCACCAACACTCACAGGAGCACGTGTGGAAAGCGTTCCTCTTGGTGTGTTCTGTAATCCTCTTGGTGTGTTCTGTGATCCTCTTGGTGTGTTCTGTGATCCTCTTGGTGTGTTCTGAGACACTTCTTGCGGGCTTCTATTCTCGCTGGTGGAAAGGAGCCACCTGTGCAAACACTATTAGTTTCTCGGCTATGGAAAACCTTTTCCCTCCTGGAGAAAGCCCATCCCTTACGGCCTCATCCGGGATAGTGGAGATTTGTTCTCCTTCTCATCATAAAAGTTGAGTAAAGCTCTGAACATTTTCAGGGTTAAAAGGGTCGGATCAGAGCTGCCATTACGCAGGTCCTGGGAGGGAGGACCATGGGGTGGCTGATTTATTTCTGGAAGACAGGATACATCCGGCACCGAAGAGGGAACTTCTTGAACTGGCACACTTGGAATGTTCCCGCCAGCTTAAAAGCTCACAGAGAATGCAAGATATACAGCACTTCATAAGGAAACCAAGGTACAACACCCAGCTATAGAGCAAACCTCTCCCTATAAAAGAACAAGAACGAAACAAACAACTATTTGGCAAATCAAATAAAGTATAATGATATACCTCTTTTAACACTTAAATACAATTGACAACAGTTTAACTGAACATGAGTACAATAAGACTTAGAAGGGGAAACAAATAAATGTATGAGTAACAGTATTGCAAGACCTTCTTACATACCACACAATAGGAACCAATACAGCTTTGCACTTGTTCCAAAAATTAGAGCTGCTCAGTTCCACCACAAGTCACCACAAGCCTTCCAACTCTCCTCATCACCAAATCGGATAAATTGGAAAGGAAAGGGTTGTCCAGGTTTTCGGATAATCCTCTCTCACTATTACCACATCTCCGACCTTAAACCTCACCTTAAACCTCACCTTGTGTCTCTTCCTCCCTCAACACCCTCAAGTCTCTGGCCACACTCACTCTCTGTATCTCTCTGCAGATCCTGATGACGGCCCTAGTGTGCAATCTGGTTTTATGCTGGGATGCTCCACCTTAAATAGCATGTGTACCATTTTCTCAGTGTGTACCATTTTCTCAGTGATACATCGCATACGGCCAAACGTCCAGGCAGCAGCAATGTTAGTGTACGCTGCCAAACTGTTTACTCCATAGAATGCTGGAAAGATTAGGAGTAGGAATATATGGCAGGAGCCCATAAATTATATTCACCCTCCACTTCTAGGGTACTGAAAAATGGGGCACTATCAACACCTATGTCTATAGACAGGTACACCACAGGCCTGCCACTTTCTATCCCTTCTCTTTGCATTAGCTATTGAACTACTGTTGAGCTTCTTGATGAAACAGGGTTCACAGATCAAGTGTAGGACAGGTAGACTACTCATGTCATTATATACTGGAGGCATGTTACTATTCATCAATCCAACGGAAAACCTATATCCAGTTATCAGAGAATATATATGTTTTGGACGGTTCACAGGACTCACAATTAATTCGGATAAATTAGCGATATTACCTCTGACAGGGACCGTAGTCCACTTCCTGATAGAATACCTTTTAAATGGATGGAGCAAACACTTAACCTCTTAGAATAAAGAGTCATTGTGGTATAGAAGCTATTATACAGTGTCCTGCTAGATGAAATCTCCATCAACGTAAGAAACTGGATATCCTTGCCTTTATTAATTGCGGGCCTTGGAAGCTCTTAGGAAAATGTTGCTACGGCTGAAACTGCTATACCTGTATGTAAATCTTAATATTCCATTGACCAAGAGCATCTTCAGGGACCTTAGATCCGTGATGATTATATTGGCATGGTCAGGTAAACCCCCCCATATCAAATGGGAGATGCTTCCACTGCCATGTGAAGATGGGGGACTTGAGGATCACAATTTTGAGATATATTATTATGTTGCAAAGTGACTCATTCCCAAACTAAGCAGTGCTTTAAACCGGTGATGCCTCTTCTAGAGCTGGAGAATGATTTGGCATCTCCCTGCTCCCTGAGCATGTTGGTGTGTACACAACCAAGAAAACTGAGAGCCACTCTCAACCCGGTAGCTTGCCTTGGAAGACGGTGATACATGCTGGGAATCTTAGGTTATGTGCACTATACCTATCTCCGAAGTCCAGCCGCCTCCAAGCTCTGACAGCAGAGCCCATGGCGCAAACTTGATAGTCTGGACCTTTGTCTCTGTAGAGATTTCTTACCACATGGAGGGTTAATAGATAAACAAGCCTTTGTTACTATTGGCGGTACCTCCCCTTTGGATATCTTCCTTTATGTCAGGATGAGGACCAGTGCTCGGAAGGTAATGCTGCCCTATTAAGACTGGAGGAAGCTGAACCACTACAAGCATTAGTATATTTGCTCACATACCCTAGACAAAAGCAACTCACATCAAAGATTTATGCTGTAGTGTAGGACGACACTCACAGGGATGGGGTAGCTGCTCAATGCAAACGGGATGACGACTTGGATACCTCTTTAACAGACGCACAATGGGAATACTGTGTCAAGCAAAAAGGGGCGTTATCTCTCAATAGCAGCGCAGAGTAATATACTATGAATATCTCTATTACATTATCATACCCAGATGGGCCTGCATCGGATGGGGTGAGAGAAGATGCAGCCTGTGACGTGCACTCAATGATAGCTCTATACATCTGCAATGGAATCCCCAAATGTGAGTATGGACTGGTCTCAAATACCCAAAATATTGTCAGATCTAACAGAAGTAGACATTGAAGCCTCTCCCCTGCTGATACTACTGGGGTATGTAGCTGAACTACCTGTCTGGACATGCAAAATTGTAGCTTATGCAAGATCACTAGTACAAAGAAGAGTGACATTGGGTTGAGGCATTAACCCTGTGCCTGGATTAAAAAGCTGATCTTTCATAATAAAATGTGAGGCCTTCATAATGCAATATTGCTGTTATCGTCCAAGCCATGTGACATTTGGACTCTGCTGATGATGTGTTTAATGAATGCATCTACTATGTTGCAGAATCAGAGACACTCAAAACCACAAAGTATGACGTTCCCTTAGATGGTCACATGGAAAAAAAGGCAAACCTCTTGTGCACTTAAGGGGCATGCTTCATCATTGGGTTTGGCTTCTCATTAGACAAGTCAAGGTCTGCTTATCGCAACAGGCTCTCATATTTCAAAGCTCTTGATGGAATTTTTTTACCACTTTTGTTCTCTTGAATTGCAACAATAATAAGGGAGATGTGGCACAGCAAGGGAGAGGTGTGGTGCAGAGGCTAGCGTGGCTGACTCCGCAGTGCGGGGCTCACGGTGCGATCCCCAGCGCCGGCGACAGCTCAGCTCAGCATCATGTGACTCTGGGCAGTAGCTGATTTAATCTCCCCGACGGCCCCCAGAATCTTGAAACCCTTATGGGTGCCATGTTCCTGCTTTACAAGTAGGTATTATTATTAAGCTACTAGTTCAGCACTTGCTGCTATCAGTAATTGCTTGCATGATGAAAGACCTTCCTATCGTAATTGTTTCCTGACACAGGAAGTGAAGATATTTTGCTTACTTATCTATGTGGGAGGATGATGCTTTTCTTTCCATGGGAAAAAGAGCAGATGATGGATGCAATGCTGAACAAATCAAACATGTATGCCAGATCTGGATTAAATCCATAGTTTGTTTTTTGCTCACCCCGCCACCCCATTTTGGACCCAGTCATATGCAAATCAGTCTTGACCCTGCTCCCTATGGGAGCAGTCCAGCCCAGAAGGCTACGGCTTGTCCTCACAGGACCGGATACAAGCATCCTGGGACCTGTTTTGGAGTATCACCCCTCATCAGACAGGATAGCTTAAATCCAGTGGCACAGTGAGCACAGGACCCACTTCTGGGCATCCCCTACCCACTCAGGGTGACAAAAGCAAAAAGAACAAATGATGAACACAATGCTAAAGAAATCAAACATTCACCTCCAGTCACAGATCTGAGTTTAATCCATCGTTTTTGCACCCCACTTTGGCCCAGCTGTATGCATATCATTCTTGACCCTGCTTTAAGCTAGCCTGGGTCACGAGTGGTGATGCTGGAATCCATTGTCCTTTCTTTGCATTCAGCAAGTCGGAGGTGGGGTGTGGGACTCTGAGCATTCAGTGTGGGGGGCCTATAGCGCTCAGCACAAGGTGGTACTCACACCTACCTCTCTGCTTTAGATTGTGGTTAGGCGATGCTATAGCGCTGGTGGCCCACGGTGAATTAACAGTCTGTGTTACTTTAGCACCATCTGATTCCATTGGCGGCCAAAGCCCAAAAGGATCTTCAGTGGTAGCTTCTTCACATGGAAGCGTGGAACAGCAAGGCCATTTTCTGAGTATCACATGACGTGGTCATCGAATCAGATGCCAGTCGTTGAGGCTGAGGTGCACGATGTGGAGAATTTTCTATAGGCGGTCGTTGGTCAGCCAAAGAATTACGACTGCATATCAATTGCTTGGAACTCCTGGCAGGTTCTTTTGCCATAAAGTTAATCCCTCCCATCAAAAGCAACTGCTGCATCCTCTTGCAGATGGACAATGTTTTGGCGGTGTCAACCTCTTGGGGGTCACAAGAGCACGCCTGCTGGCCAATATAGCCAGAGACTTTTGGCACTTCTGCCTTTCTCAGAAGATCACGGTTCTGGCGGAATATCTTCCGATCAAAGACAATCTAATAGCAGATTGGAACTCCAGATTCCTGAGGAACTGGAGCGATTGGAAACTCCATGCTTACATCTTTCAGGAGATATGTCTGCTCGGGATCTGTGTCATGTGGACCTGTTTGCGCCCCGGCTCAACACTCAACTGACACAGTTCTACAGTTGGAGGCCGGATCCGATGGCCATGGGGACAGATGCCTTCCTCCAATCTTAAGTAGACAACATGAATTATGCATTCCCTCCATTTGCCAAGATTCCGAGGGTGACGGCTCAGGTCCGATGTCAATCGGTGTCTCTGGTTCTCTTTACCCCTCAGTGGAAGACACAATCGTGGTTTCCGACTATTTTGGAATTATCTGTAGCTCTTCCCATCCTCCTTCAGGTTTTCCATCAGTTACTAATTGACCTAGTGGGTTTGCCTCATCCTCTAATTCTTTAAGGCCAACTGACTCTCATGGTCTGGAAGCTTTCAGGAGCCCCGTGGCTCGAACGTCGGGGGCCATACTTAAATAGAGCCCTGAAAGGCTCTAGGGGGAATTTTGTGTGATTAGAGAGCCCACGTGCCAGGGGCGCATTTCTTTGTTCAAGAGCCTAGTAGGCTCCCACGCCGTTGGGGGCATTCTCCTCGTAGAGCCTCGGTGGCTCCAGTACTATATGTTGGTTGGAGAAGGCACGGTGGGGCCCAGGCTCAGTTCTACAGCTGCCCAGCACTTAGTGGGCAGCTGCAACGTTTAGGTTGGGATCTTTACGCTCGTGGCTTGCGCAGCTGGCGCAGCCTTACTGGGACAGGGCGTCTTAGCCCCGACAAGGCCAGTTGGCCTAGGGACTGCCACAGGTGGTGGCTTATGTGAGTTCCTCGCTATGGGTTCTAACCTGCACCTCTGAATGTATTTTTATGCGTCATGTGCCATTGTTTTACACCGCTGAATGTATTTTATGCATCATGTGTTTTCCTTCCCTACACCTCTGAATGTGATGCATCATGTGTAACGTTCTATTACCCCTACAGGTATTGTGATACTTAGGTGGTTGTTTGTTTTCTCCTAGTACAGGTGGTGCTAGTGAGGTCCTAGTTCCCTGCGTGACATTTTCCTAAGGTGGTTAGGGTTGCGTAGGTGGTACTTACCTGATACCAGTAGTTACTGGTTGTGTGCTATATATGTTATTTTGTGCTACAGTAATTTTATTCCTATGTTCTAAGTGCTAATTTCTACAAAGGGCTAATTCCTGACAGTGGTCCATGTGGCCCTGTCCCCTGTACATATAATCCCTTGTAAATTCTGCCCGTGCCTGTTGGCACATTGTAAAGTGTGTGTCTTTATCTAATGTGTTTGGTATAATACAAAGGTTATTTTTATATAATACCTTGTGTGGAGTTTCTTTTGTGGTGGGCCTTGGGTGTTGTTGCTGGGTGCGCGCGCAAACGCTTTACACATTGCCTCAGAGATAAGCCTGACTGCTCGTGCCAAGCTACCAAGGGGGTGAGCAGGGGTTATCTTTGGCGTGTAACTTCCTTGCCCTGACTAGAGTGGTGGTTTCTGCCTGACTTTGGCGCAAGCCTTAGCCAACCAGAAATCGCCATTTCTAACATTGGTGATCAGCGGTGGGATTTGGACTTGCGTTTGCGCTGTACCGCAGCAGCAACTGGCTGCACCACAAAACTATGCATTTAGATAGTCACATGGTATAGGGATTATTGTTCTTAAATGTCATTTCTGTGGAAATGTGTTGCTTGTGCACTTTGAGTTGCGTGTCCTGCCAAGGACAGAAACCAGAAACTGTAGGAGGTAACTGCCCTTGTGCAGACAGCAATTTCTTGGGTTGGCCTGCAGTAGAAGCTGGAGAAGGTAACTGCCCCTGTGCTGGTTGTTATTTCTGGGGTTGGCCTGCAGTAGAAGCTGGAGGAGGTAACTGCCCCTGTGCTGTTTGCTATTTCTTGGGTTGGCCTACAGTGGCGACTTACTTGGTAGGTGTCCATAGCTCAGGAGGGTAGATCATCCCCCTAAGTGCATTGTGTTTTCTGGATTCACCAGAGGGTGGGATCCAGTGGTGGCAGCATAATAGTGTCCAGTACATTTGTTCCCCGCCCTGCGCCCAGAGTTGGTACCTGTGTCACTTGTGGTCAGGTTGAGGAATCAGGGGTGGTAGAAACTGCCTTACCAGTCCGAGGGGAGGGTTGTGTGTGGATGAAGGGTGTGTGGCACTAGACAAGTGAGTGTGAGTTCTCTGGGATAGAGAGCTTGCTGAACCCTTTTTGTGAATTGTGTACTCCTGTGTTAAGCTCAGACCCCTAGGTTCCTTGTGTTGAACTTTTCTCGAGAACGTCCGCCAAAATGGAGCCTGCTTTTAATTTCTGTGGTCTGTTTAGATACAGTATGTTGGAGTTGGTAAGGTTCTGTGAAGAGAGAGACATTGAGGTGGGTGAGTCAGATATCCAGTCCAAACTAAGGGACAACCTGATCCTATGGCAAAAGGATGAATGGGAACGTGAGCGCAGTGAGGAAGATAGGGCCCGGGCCGCACGCCAAGAGGGTGGTGGGTCTGAGGGGAGCCCTGAGGAATCTGAAGAGGAGGAAGAAAGCGACCTGACAGGGATGCCAGTAGATAGCGAAGACCCCATAGATAGGGAGTCCCTTGCTGGGTCCAGTGTCAGGAGCAGCACCCCATCCCTTTCCCTGTCCCCAGAGGAGTGGATGGATAGGAGGGAAGAAAGGGAGCATCAGCTAGCCATGGAGAAGCTCAGGTTAGAGCATGCCAAGGAGATGGCGCAGCTGAATGTGGAGGAGAAAAAGTTTGAGACCGAGAGGGTCTTAACGGAGGAGAGGATAGCGGAGGCTGAGATGGTCTTCGCCAGGGAGAAATTAGCTCTGGAGGGTAAGTTGTCCCCTGAGCGCAGTTCTGGTTTTTCGGATTCCCCAGGGAGGGTAGAGTCCAGTGGTGGCAGCGAAATAGAGTCCAGTGCAGGGCGTCCCATTCCCAGTTCACCCAGTCTGGTACCTGTTTCCAAAGAAGAGGAGAATTGGTTGAAATTCAGGGGCAGTAGGAAGCTGTCTCACCAGTCTTGGGACACGTTTGTGGGTGAATGTGAGGATGCACTGGATGATTGGTTAAGGGTAAACACGAAACGGGATTTTGACGGACTGTATGCTCTGGTTATCAAAGAGCAGCTATTCAGTAGTTTTTATCCCGAGTTGCGCCAACACCTGTTAGCGTGGGGGTGCACTGATCCATGGAAACTTGCAACGGAAGCAGACCGATGGGAAGGGGCCCCAAGTTATGATGAGGAATGGGAGAGTACTTCTAACAGTAGTGACTCAAGTAGCTTCCAGTCCAGTATTGAGGAAGAGGCTCAGAGTAGCCCAGCTAGGTCCCAGAGTAGTGAGAGGGGTGTAGGGGCTCACGGCCTAGCTCAGTGGAGTAGGAGTGAGTGGGTGACTTCGAGTCCCCAGAGGCCCGAAACCCAGTCTCAGAACCTGGATGGTTTCTTCAGGGAACACCAGGTTGGGGGCCTAGGCTGTCCTGTGAGTCCATTTGAGGAGGATCACCTAGTGTATGGAGGACCTGGAGCGTCTGTAAATAGAGCTCCAGTGGTTCTGATGTCTGGCAGTACCGCTCCAGTAGGGAGGATACAGAAGTCCAGCGAGAGGAGTGGCATGGGGCTGTGTTCCCTAGTGGAGGAGCCAGTGGGTCAGGGACCAGCCGGGAGGGCTGAGTCTCCTAGAGGTGACCATGGTGACCACACGTCTGTCCTGGGGGATCTTCGCGCACTGTCAGGTGGACAGGAGACGGGAGATCTGCGCCAGGCAGACTGTCACGTAACATATGAGGAATATGTTACTCTCGGGGGGGATGGTGTGTAAGTCCCCAGAAGTCCTGGAGTGCCAGGCAATTATTCCACCAAAGGTTCTAGACCCGAGGTTGGGAGGCCAGGTTCAGGATCAGCCTGACCTGAAGGGTAGGACTACTGTAACAAGTGTCCTGACCGGTTCTTCTTCCAGAGGTACTGCCCCAGTTGGTAGGGAGCAGGACTCTGGAAGGGGGTGCAGAGGGTGGGAGAGCCCACCTCTGACCCCGGTGCAACCTGAGGGGTTAAACCCTAGGTTGGGAGACCAGTTCTCAGGGAGGGGTCCTGAGCTGGTAGGTGAGTTGCGTTACGGGGTCGCCTCTCAGAGGAAGAGAGGGCGGAACCCTAGAAGAAGAGGTAGGGGGAGGAGAGCCTCTCCCGTGACTTTTGGTCAGCTTGAGGGTACAGACCCTAGGCTGGAGGATCAGTGGCAGTTTAGAACTGCCCTGATGAGGGGTAGAGTGGAGAATGGTTGCTATGTGCCAGGGGTTACTACCCCCCACTCTGTGGTTAGGCAAGGACCAGTGGGACCTGGGTGGCCTAGGCCCTGGTCCTGGCCGCAGACAGCTGAGGAGTACCAGTGGGGTAGCCCAGTTGGTCCGCCGAGTTTTTTCAGAGGGAACCACGTGAGTTCAGAGTGGCGTAAAACCGGAGAGTGTCCCTGCCGTTGCGGGCCTGCGTCCGTGTTTTATCGCCCCAAGCAGGGAAGACCATCACGGTGGTGATTGGTCTACCCTGCGTTTTGGCTGGAAGGGGGTTGTGTTGGACTTGGCCCTTCTGGCAGGTTCACCCCCGAAACTTTTTGCTTTTACTGGTGACTTGTGTTAGTGATTTTTGGTTTCTGCGCACTTTCCCTGTGTCCCAGAGTAAAGTGCGTGCGCATTCTGAGTGCATGTGGTGAGATATGCCTGCCCTCCCATAGGAATGCATGGGGAATGTATGTGTCCCTGGTAGTTCCTGATGCGTGGGGTGTGCAGGCTTGAGTTTGGTATGTGCGGACTCGTATGATTGAATGCTGCGCGATGATGTGTGCGGCGTGCATGTACCTAGTGTGGAAGTGCCACTTCTAGAAGTGGGCACTTCGGTGTGCAGTGTGAAATGTGTGCCTGGTCTGGCGATTGGCTGGTTGAGGTCATGTGACGGGTTAGGGAATCCCCAGAGTCAGGATGAGTCACCCAGTGGTGAATGGGGAGATCAGCAGCTAGATGGGTGGGAGGAGTACACCTGGGTCCTGAATAGGGCTGGGTTTTCCCCACACAATGCTGGCGCCGCCCCCTGTGGTGCGACTGATGACCCTGGCCTGCACTCTGAATAGGGAGAGGGGCTGAGCAAAACAAAGTGCTCAGGAACCAGTTGTAACTGGTTCTCCCCTTCCCTGCACCCTGAGACAAAGGGTTTTACTGTATAAAAATGGGGCTGTGTCCCCACAGAAGTGGTTCTCTTGCTGATCCAACTTGAGGGGGGCCTGCTGCTGCTGGGCGCCAGGAGAGACCGCCACTGGGGACTGCCTCCCTGCTGGAGGGCCCTGTGAGCTGGCCCCTGGGCCCAGTCTTTGCCCACCTGCTTTTGAAGACTTTTTGGTTGCTGGACTTTTGCTTGCAGCGCCTGGGAGCGCTTTGATTTGCTGTATAGCGCTAGGAGCGCTTTATTTGATGCCCTGGCGCTTCTAGCGCGCTCCTGTGTCGCCTCATCGCAGACGAGGGAATCCCCGGCGTAGGGATTCCCCCCCCACGAGTGCCGGATTGAGCGGGAGCCCACCCCGCATTGTGGGGTGCTTGCGGGTGCCTACCTCGCTTATCTGAGTATTCTTACGGCGGGTGCCCACCCCGCCGTAGATCGCATCTGCCGAGGGAGCCCACCCCTCTTATCACCGGAGGAATCACTGCTGCAGCCCGGGCCGAAGCCCCGGAAGTCAGGCAGCGCTGACTGCGACGTGGGCGCGGCTTATACAGGAAGCGGACGGGAGCCCACCCCGCGCTCCTGTGACGAGACCCGGAAGAGAGAAGGACTGCTGAAACGGCAGGGCCCCGAGGCACATTGGCGGTGCCTGCCCCGCCGCGAGAGAGACGTCCCGACGCCGGAACCTCCACAGCGGAGGGGAAGCCCCCAAGGAAAAGAGCCCGTCGACCGCCGGAGTCCCCAGAGAGCAGCCCGGTAAGTGGTGAAGGGCTGGGGGACTCCGTACGTGGGGGGCAGCAGGGTGAAAGAGTCCCCTGTGTGGGACTCCGACGTATGGGGGCATACTGTGGATGACTAGAGCGGCCCCGGAAGGCAGCGGGCCGCTCCAACGTTCTCTGGGGGCATTGGTTGCTGCACGAGCTCAGTGAGGCTCCCACGTGCTCGGGGGCATTTTGGTGTTAAGAGCCCCGTGGCTCCAACGTCGGGGGCCATACTTAAATAGAGCCCTGAAAGGCTCTAGTCTAGGGGGCATTTTGTGTGATTAGAGAGCCCACGTGCCAGGGGCGCATTTCTTTGTTCAAGAGCCTAGTAGGCTCCCACGCCGTTGGGGGCATTCTCCTCGTAGAGCCTCGGTGGCTCCAGTACTATATGTTGGTTGGAGAAGGCACGGTGGGGCCCAGGCTCAGTTCTACAGCTGCCCAGCACTTAGTGGGCAGCTGCAACGTTTAGGTTGGGATCTTTACGCTCGTGGCTTGCGCAGCTGGCGCAGCCTTACTGGGACAGGGCGTCTTAGCCCCGACAAGGCCAGTTGGCCTAGGGACTGCCACAGGTGGTGGCTTATGTGAGTTCCTCGCTATGGGTTCTAACCTGCACCTCTGTATGTATTTTTATGCGTCATGTGCCATTGTTTTACACCGCTGAATGTATTTTATGCATCATGTGTTTTCCTTCCCTACACCTCTGAATGTGATGCATCATGTGTAACGTTCTATTATCCCTACAGGTATTGTGATACTTAGGTGGTTGTTTGTTTTCTCCTAGTACAGGTGGTGCAAGTGAGGTCCTAGTTCCCTGCGTGACATTTTCCTAAGGTGGTTAGGGTTGCGTAGGTGGTACTTACCTGATACCAGTAGTTACTGGTTGTGTGCTATATATGTTATTTTGTGCTACAGTAATTTTATTCCTATGTTCTAAGTGCTAATTTCTACAAAGTGCTAATTCCTGACAGTGGTCCATGTGGCCCTGTCCCCTGTACATATAATCCCTTGTAAATTCTGCCCGTACCTGTTGGCACATTGTAAAGTGTGTGTCTTTATCTAATGTCTTTGGTATAATACAAAGGTTATTTTTATATAATACCTTGTGTGGAGTTTCTTTTGTGGTGGGCCTTGGGTGTTGTTGCTGGGTGCGCGCGCAAACGCTTTACACATTGCCTCAGAGATAAGCCTGACTGCTCATGCCAAGCTACCAAGGGGGTGAGCAGGGGTTATCTTTGGCGTGTAACTTCCTTGCCCTGACTAGAGTGGTGGTTTCTGCCTGACTTTGGCGCAAGCCTTAGCCAACCAGAAATCGCCATTTCTAACACTATTCATGACAAAGACCTACATATTAGTTGGCACTCCCACAGAATATGGATATAAGAGCTCCTATCCGTTTTACAACGCAGACACTCTGGAGTCTCTGCTCTGCCCATAGCACGAAGTCGGTAGTAGTGTACTCTATATAGGACTTTAAATTGTATTAGGCGTAACCTAAGCTTAATCGCTACTTCTCTGGGATGCATTAGCACCATTTCCCAATCAATGTCTTCCATTGCACCAATGATTCCCTCCCATTTGCTCCTGAGTGTGGATAGTGTGTCAGGAATATTGTTAATTATCATGTTATATGTCTTGGACACTACTTTTTCTGGTATCTCTTCCTGGAGCAGTCGTCCTTCTAATGGTGCATATTCAGGGATATCTGTTATCTCAGGTTTTTGCTCTCCCAGGCATGTTGGAGTTGTATGTATCTATATTATTGATTGTTGGACAAGCTGTATTCGGTTTGAAGCTCTGCAAAGGTTATGAGTCCTCCTCTCCGTAGTATGTACCCTAATGTTGTAATCCCAATTATGTTCCAGCCCTTGAAGCCCTGTAATTACTTGAGCTCCGGCAGTCGCTTACTCTCCCATAATGGTGTGGACCTAGTTAATCTCTTTTCCGATTTCATCTGTCTCTCTGCCCTTTTCCAGGCTTCAATCGACCTCTGTGTTGCTGGTAATAGGCTTCGTGTTCCAGAGCCCCCATAAATATGGTGTAGAAAAGAATGTTTCTGAAATTCGAGCCTTTCCAGGGCATACGTAGGGTGGTCTCCGGATGCATGTCCCCATACATTGATAACCATTAGGTGCTCTGCCCTATAGTAGGCCAGTATATCTGGGGGGGGGGGCAATTCCCCCGATGCACTGACTGCATTGCAATGTTTGGAGTGCTACTCGCGGATGACCTCCGCCCCATATTAATGTGCGCATCTCATCTTGAATTGCCTTAAAGACCATGTCTGGAATTTTGTAATATGTGTTTTAAAGGATGTAACGCAGTTTGGGGAGACGTCTCCATCTGGCTACGTCTTCTCGGAATTCCGCCAAGACTCGCTTGATATTATGTGTATGGCAGTCAGCTTTGTTTGTGAAGATATACAATCCTAGGTATATAAAACCATCTTTGGTAATGTGTAGGTGTTCTGATATAGAATATGTGGCTGTGGTAGATCCAATTGGGTATAGGCTTGACTTCCCCCAGTTGATATTGTACCCTGCGTGTGTGCCAAACTCCTTAACCTGGTGGAGGATAAGGGGTAGCGTTGTGTCAGGGCTGGAGATGTACAGTAGAATATCGTCAGCATAAAGGGAGATCCATTTATCTATCATCTGTCCCTTGGTGTCCTGAAAACCCTTTATTTCTGGGTTAGTTCTGATCAGGCACGCCAATGGTTCTAGAACGAGTGCAAAGAGGAGGGGGGACAGGGGGCAACCCTGTCTAGTGCCTCTTTGGATGGGAAGTTCTGCAGACTTTACGCCATTAACTCTGACTTTTTCCCTGGGATTGGTGTATAGCAAGTCAACCCAGGTCCGAAAGTTCCTCCCAAAACCAAGTTGTAGGAGTGGAAATGTCCAAGGTATTCCACTTTGTTTAATGTCTGAATCTCGCCTGGCGGGGCAATTATTGAGTTGAGCCTGTAGAAGACTCTGCTTGCTCCTGAGAACTGCCCTCTATTGGGTGGTGTTGCCTCCATATATCGGTCAATCCCAGCGACTTCACGAAATCGTCCGGTGGGGTGGGAATAGGAGTTCCAGTGGCAATCTGTGATCGATCTAGGTTTGGATCCATGATGTCGTTGAAGTCACCTCAAACCACGTGCATCGATGCACCCGATTCCAGAAGTATCTTTGCAACAGCTCCCAGCGTTTGGGGTTGTAGTCGCGGCGGAGCATATACGCTAATCAAAGTAACCTATCACCGTCTCCATGTGTCCTGAATGGCAACGTAGGTTCCGTTAGGGTCTATCCAAGTTTTGGTTACCTGAAAGCGGCGTGTTTTCCTAACTAATATAGCTACTCCACGCGCCCCGGAGTAGAACCCAAATGCTATTTTGATATAACCTTATGTGGAGTTTCTTTTGTGGTGTGCCTAGTGTGTCGCTGCTGTGTGAGTGTGTTGTGCAAATGCTTTTCACATTGCCTCTGGGATAGGCCTGACTGCTCATGCCAAGCTACCAAGGGGGTGGGCAGGGGTTATCTTCAGTGTGTACCTCACTTGCCCTGACTAGAGTGGTGTTTTCTACCTGGCTTAGGCGCATGCCCTAGCCATCCAGAAATCCCATTTCTAACAGGCTTGTTTTCCTAATTAATATGGCTACTCCTCGTGCCCCGGGGAAGAACCCGCCATGTGCCAAGGTGGTGTAGCTACCCCTCCTCAAGAAGCTGCAGTGTGTTCCTCTGAGGTGGGTTTCTAGTAGTAACACAATATCGGGTTTGAGTCTCTTGATATATCTATTGACTAGCCCCCTCTTAATCCTATTGCCTAGCCCATTGACGTTCCATGTCAAGATCGTGAATGTTTCCTCGTCCATGCCGTGTGTGGTTTGTGATGGCAGTGCCTGCATTGGTGTTCCTCCCTGATATTCCCTATCTTCCATTCCTGACAGTGAATCTCGGAGTTCCTGCTGCTAGCTGATTGAAAAACATGTTGAACAGTTAAATTGCTGATGACCCCAACCCCTACCCCGCTCCCCCGCCGCACTTTCTCCCACTCCCCACGCCAGTGCTCTGAACTGTCAACATGACAACTTGGCATAAGTGTCGTTTGAGAAGTCTGTGGTCCCCCCTCCCTTCCCCTAACCCCTAGATATTAATACAACTAATGAAGGATATTGACGTTGCTGAAAAAAAGGGTTCTGCTCACTCACCCCTGAGCTTCGATACGTCTGGGGGGATCTAGCAGCCATTCTGCGGTACCCCTGCCCATGTTTCAGTCCTCTGTGCCGCTTTTGTCTCACTGTTGTTGTAGGTTATTTCCTGCCCCCTGTGCCACCGTGCCCGAATCCTCATTATGATTAATGTCGTTAAGAAGTGGGTGGTGACTATCTAAGTCTGCCAGGGACTCTTTGTCTGAGTGGTCTGTGTGGATACTGTCTCCCCGGTTAGAGTCCCTGTTTTCGGCAGTAGCATTTGTCGATTCTTCATCCGAAGCCACCCTCCTTTACCTGTATGGGGTACCCGAGAGCGTGATCTCCGAATTGTGTTTTCCGTCAGCGTGGTGGTAGTCTTCTCATTTTTGGGTCTCGCGTGACCCAGCGCATGCGCTGGTCTGGCGAGACTTATTGAGAGGGCACCAAAAAGTGCTACCAGGCCAGCCTAGAGCTACAGTGCATGTGCGCGGGTGCGCGCGCTTGACTGCGGTTACTTTCACTTTCGCGGCCGCTTTGATGTTTGATCACAATCGCGATCACTTTCGCGGCCGCTTGTTTAACCCCTTCCCCGCTCATGACGGAACCGCTCCGTCATGAGCCACGGTTGCCGTGTGCTCATGACGGAACGGTTCCGTCATGACACGACCGTTGGCGGCCGCTCCGCCCACGCGGCGCTGTTTCCCCACCTGTGCGGGGGGACAACGCAACTGGGCGGAGTCATGACGGAACCGTTCCGTCATGAGCACAGCTCAACTGTGGCTCATGACGGAGCGGCTCCGTCATGAGCACCGGGCCACCGCGCTGCCCCCCCGCACCCCCCAGCGCCGCGGCGGAATTCCCGCGGCGGCGAAGGGGTTAAACTGTTGTGGGGAATGGAGGCGGAAGTGCTTATACTTTCGCCTAGCACCCGCCTTAATCTGTTTTTTTCTGCCAATACCTCACTGCAGTCTCCTCAGGCGTCATTTCCTCTGCCCTTGTTTCCCCGCAGTATATTCCCCCTCTCTAATAAATCCGAGCTAACTCTTCCTGCTCTGGCATTCCATTATTCCCTAAATATTGAACTATGTATGATGTGCACCTGTACACCGGTGAGCGCAATCCCGGGCTCACGGCCAGAAACATATCGCAACATTTAGAGTATTCTTAAACGGTAATTATGTGTTTAAAAATGAAAATAAAAAAGAATAATGAAAAGATCACAGTGCACAGCACGGATTCCCAGACGTAGGATGTCCTTTGTGTCCACGTCCTGCTTTCATCCGTGGTACCCACCCCCCACCCCCTTCCCATTTAGCAACCTCCGAACCCACGCACACTACTGTGCACGGCAAAATACTGCATGCAGTGGCACTCTGGTCTTTTTTACATTCTTTTTTTAAATCCACAACTTTTATTTTGGATTCTTACTCTACAATGGCGCAAAGGACCTGCATTGTCAATTGCAGATTGTTATCTATAGTGACGCTTTTTTTTTTTTAACAGTGTTGGGGTGGAAAATGTTCACAAGCTGGCACTGAAGTGTTGACACCCCCGCCTAACATGTCCCAGAACGAGTCAGGTGATTTGGGGATTTTTTACCACAGCACACACAACAATAATATGTGTGTGCTGAAGGCATTCTGTTGCACAGAATCCGACCTGGAGTTGGGCTCTGGGGTTGAAGGGACCCACCGTGCGTACCCTCGACTGACTGAATATCGCCAGCTCACCAGGCTGTAGAAGACTGACAGTAGTGGTAGCAGCACAGCAAAGCGGCAGGACATGTATTTGTTTCTGTACCCTTCCAGGAAGAGTTGCTTACTAGACTGACTCTTATTTTTAAGCGGTTCTGTGAGTCTCTCCTATTGCATCCAGTCCTTCCATGTGGGGCATGGGTGACGCATACGTGCGTATGTGTGGAGGATGTGCTTGGAGTATGTGCGCGCCACATCTTTGGCAACCTAGGAATCCATTTTGATTTCTTGCACTATAGTAATACATAACATGGAGTGTACAGAGAGCCCAGACAACAATGTGAATTTCAGGGCTTCCTTGAAATATTCCTGAGGTACAGTGTGGTGGACATGACTCTCGAGCGCCCAGGGTAGGGTATAGCGGGTCCTTTGTAGAGTAAGGAAAATCATCCCCTATTGCTTATCCAATCGTCCATGAAATGCTACTCACAACAGTTTGAGTGGTAATTAAGTAGGGAGGTGTCTCCCTCTATTGGCCTTACTTCTTGTTCTCCCCTGTCAGGCAGCTTCCAGCTCCACCCCACTTCCCTGCTGAGAGTAGAGGATGAAGACCATGGCTTGATCTGGCGAGGAGAAATACTCAAACATCAGAAAATGTCCAAAACTAGTCCTAGAACTGGACTTGTAAAGTCTTTGTCTTCATAATGAGCATAAGTATAGGGGTAAACCCCCCAGTCATTGCACCAAGGAAAACTTGAACCCAGCCGAGGATCGTGAAGGTAAGAACAGTGGGGCCGAGTTGGATGGGGGGGTGGGTGGATTCGACAGAAGACCATGAGTGAAAATTGAATAAATAATTAATTTCCCCTAATTTTTGTCTATCAAAATCCCGTCCAACCGACCCCACCACTCTTACCTGCACGGGTCGCGGCTGCTTGAACCTGAAGAGTTTTGCAACCTGCTAGTCAGAGCTGCCTTGAGAACACTTTGATCGAAGTAGCTGACAGCGGCTGCGTACCATACACAAAGAAAAAGCTCACTGGAAAAGGAGGACTAAGGGGGACTGTTTCGGCCAATGGAACGATTTGCACCACTAGGCCTTGAGATGAGGCCTTAAGACTGTGGCGCTTCTGTGACATGCTGAAAAGCCTAAGCGGCTGTGTTCACAATTTTTAGGAATCCTTGGGGACATCGAGCTCAGCCTTTGCCAATCAGAACCTTTATGCCACTGGTGTCCATCAGCTTTACCTTACTATTTATGACCCCAAAACTGAGCACCAAGTATGCACCTTAGCACTTGACCCTCAGGGTAGTGAAGTCGAGCAGTCCAAAGTTTAATCGGGGATGTGGTATGGGGTTAAAGTCTCAGCACTCAATAGAATACCTAATACCAATCAATAAATAAATATCCAGCCAGTAATTTTACAGAGAAAAGAAAAAAAGTAATTTACTTAGAACACACAACATAATGCTGTCCAAAATCATATTATCATTAGGTCCTTCAATTTCTACACTTACACAACTAGCTAATAATAATGATGACTTGGGGGACTGTGTAGATTGCTCCTGTAGGACAGATATTAAGTTTGAGCTCAGTACAAAGCATACATCAGCCCTTCTAGAGGAGTTTGTGTGTAGTGTTTGCAGAAATTACCCCTTTCCAGGAGTTGTAGAACTCTTAATCACCAAAGTGAATGGTTCCCTCTTTCTCTCAGTGTTGCACTTGCTAAGTACCTTTTTAGGTCTCGCCTGAGCCAGCGCTTGCGTTGCTCTGCAAGACATTTAGAAAGCGGGTTTTCAAAGTGCTACCAAAGGCATTTTGGTGGCCTCAAGCTTGCGTGCACGGGCGTAGCCGCCATCTGTCTTTCCTCCTGTCACGGGTCATTAAGTGCATCGCGATCGTGATGCACTTTCACTTTCGGGGCGCACGCACATACAACTCCAAATGCCAGCGTGAAATTGGATTTGGTCGCTTTCCTCTGTCTCACCCTCTAAAATTCAAAGACGGAACAGATTTCTTTTAGCAACTCTTTCTCTGCTCTGATTTAAGCTCATTCAGCAAGGCACTGCTTCTGTCTTTCTGAAGAGCTCACGCGGCTTCAGCAGACATCAATTACCTCCTACCTGGAGTTAATCAGGCTTGGAACAAACAAAGGGGAACATTAGTATTTAATTAGGTAATGGCGTTAAAAAAAAAAAAATGAAAATAAACGGCAGAAGAGCAGATGCAGCCAGTACTGGTCGGCAGCACAAAGGCTCGTAGGCTGCATTTGTTGTAGGCAGTCTGGTGTGCCTTGTAAATCCCACCAAGTAATCCCATATGCTAATTTATCTTGTTTAGGCACGCACGCTTGTCTTTTTCTGGTGAACAGTGCATGCTTACTGTTTGTGCCGGTGGTCTCAGAGCTCCGGTACAAGCGTGTAAACCTCATTACAGCATATGAATCTTACTGTAAATCGGGACGACGTACTCCACATGTATTAAAAACCTGCGCGATCTCTGGGTGCACTGAAAAACAGCTTGGGCAGTTGTTGGACCCGGCCTCGTAACATGGCTCTACTGGTCCCCACACCACCTAACCTGGTGCCGGCGGCCCCAATCCCCCGGCCTCACCAAGCCTTTCCGCCAGAACACACGCACTCAACCCGGACACCCTCGTCCATGGCCTCTCTCCTTTCGGCCACCCCGGGCCCGCGTGCCCACTTCATGCACCAAGATGGCCGCCCGGCCCCAGCGCGACCCGGGCCTAGAGGCGCCACTCCGGCTGGAGGACATCACACTTCCAGGGGTTGAGAGAGGGAGGAGCAGTTTCTATCGCACCTCTGAACTCCCCTGGGACGATGGGTTTCGATCGGCCCTCCGGCCTCCCTGAAGGCTGGCTCCAGGCCTGCTGGGTGTCTGGGACTCCTCCCGACCTGGCCCTGAAAGGATCAAAAGACAATGGCAGGAAACCCCCGACAAGCGACCCCCAGGTGACAAGACCCCTGCCTGCACAGACTCCGGACATCAAAGAGGGGTCGACCTATAACCAGGGGTGCTCTGGGACTGTCCGGCAGATTCGACGCTGGAACACGAGAGCCTGCTGACGCGGTCGCGGCTCCTGGAACTTGGAACTACCTGAGCCCTGCTGAGTGACTCGCGGCTCCCTGAAGATCGTAAGACCTCCGAACTTGTACCTGAGCCCTGCTGAGTGACTCGCGGCTCCCTGAAGATCGTAAGACCTCCGAACTTGTACCTGAGCCCTGCTGAGTGACTCGCGGCTCCCCGAAGATCGTAAGACCTCCGAACTTGTACCTGAGCCCTGCTGAGTGACTCGCGGCTCCCTGAAGATCGTAAGACCTCCGAACTTGTACCTGAGCCCGCTGAGTGACTCGCGGCTTCCACAGACTCCACTGGTCCCGCCGGACCCCACGACAACCAGCCTACCCCCCAGCTCGAGGATTGTGAGCTGTGCGCCGGGTACATCCTTACCTTGAACTTTTGTGCCAAAGACTGTCCCACTACCCCCTATCCCTTCCGAGACTCATTGAGCCCGCGCTCTCCTTGTACATATTTGCAGTGCTAACCTATTTGATAAAGATTGGTTTCTGAGAACGCACGGTGTGTTGTTTCTGTGTCGTGTGGTACCCGAAGTACGATCCTCGATACGAGACTTCTCCTCCTGAGGAGTCTCCCGCCAGTTCCCGGCTACGATACTTGAGGGTGGGTCTCAGGGTAGTCAGGACTCCCTTCCCGGGCTCCTCTGAGGTCGCCGTCTAACATTGGTGGCAAGCGACGGGATTTGGGCCCATCACCGAGAGATCGTACTGTGAACGGCGGACGCACTACCAACAACGATGGCAGAAGGAAACACCGTGATCCCCGCAGAAATCAACACCAACAGGGTGTTCCAGGTGGAACAACTAGAAGAATACACACACAAAGAACTAAAGCAATTCTGCAAAGAACTTAGAATCGCTACCACCGGTCTCAACACCAAGGAAGATTTGCAGAAAGCACTGAAAGCCTGGGTGGATACCGGGGCCTCCCGCCCGGAAAACAAGGGGGAGCGCCCCGACGAGGCCGAACCTCCCCAAGGCGGAAGCAGCAACAATCAGGTGCGAAACATCGTACCAGAAGGGGGCCTATCCCCGGAGGAACTCGCGGACAGAGAGAGAAGCCGCAATCACGAACTCGAGTTAGCTAAGCTCAAAATCGAAGGCGAATTAAAGTTAGCAGAGAAAAAGCTAGCAGTAGAGCAAATGCGCGTGCAAGGCGAGCTAGAAGAGAAGAAGCTCCAACGGGAACACGAAGGAAGGAAGCTCCAACTGGAGCACGAACGCAGCTTGAAGGAAATCAAACTCAAGGCCAGAAGTGAGGAAGGGAGGCCCCCGGGAAACCGAGAGGCGACCTCCCCAGCGGAGCAGAAGGTCCACATCCCCAAAGATGTGGTCAAGGAATATTATAAAAACGATGACATTCAGCAATGGTTCAGGGCCTACGAGGTCGCCATGACCTCCCATCGGGTCCCGCAGAAGGACTGGGGGGCAGGGTTGTGGGGACGATTTCTGAGCGAAGGAAGAGACACCCTGCTCGACCTACCCCTCTCTCTGCAGACCTCCTACAGCCACATGAAAGAGGCTCTACTCACAAGGTACGGTCTCACCCCCTAGATGTACCGTCAACGATTCCGGGACTGCAGGAAAATCCCGGGCACCACCTGGGTAGAATATGTAAACTTTTTTAGTCGGGCCTTCGATGGGTGGGTCAAGGGCAGCAAAGTCACCACTCTTGAGGAACTCACCGACCTCCTATTGTGGGAACACCTGGCTGCGAACTGCTTTGTGGAACTACGCCAGCATCTGCTCGTCAGCAAACTCACCGATCCCAGGAAGCTGGCGGTGGAAGCAGACCGCTGGACCAACACCCGGGTCACCCGGGGCATGTTAGGAGAATACCCCCGAGCCCGTCAGGGACCACCCCGCCAGAGAGGAGGGGGGAACCAGGGAGGCCAGAGAGAGTCCCAGCCTAGTCCTCCGAAGACCCAATCTCCACCTTTCCCAGCGCCCCCCCCACCAGTAACCGGACCCCCCGGGAGACGGGGACACAGGGTAACCGTCACTTGTTTCCGTTGCCAGAAGCCCGGGCACTACGCCAATGACCCAGAGTGCCCCATGGCCACCCAAAACACCCCTGCAAGACAGATAGCCAACGTAGCTCTGGAGGAGGAGGTTGAGGAAGCCGGGGAATGGGAACCCGCAGCCATGGCCCTAGTATCCCTGGGAGATAGGGAGATGGTCCCTGGTAGCCTCCTGCCCTCCAACACGAAGAAATACGGGCAGCTCGTTAAGATCAATGGCCACCAAATAGAGGCCCTGCGGGACACCGGGGCCAGCATCACCGGTGTCCTCAGGCACTTAGTCCCCGAGGAGCAGATCCTCCCCAACGTATTTTGCCCAGTCATTTCCGCCGATAATAGAGAGAGTATGTGTCAGGTAGCTCTGGTGCCATTTGAGTGGGGTGGAGTAATAGGTAAACTGAGGGTGGCCGTAAGAACCTCCCAGCCGGTCGACTGCCTCCTAGGGAACGACCTGGAGAGTTCGCCCTGGAAGCACGTCGAACGCAAGGCCCACCTAGGGATGATGGGGCTCCCCGAGTGGGTGTGCGCCACCACCCGATCTATGTCAGCCCGACTCACCCCCCTGGGAGAAGTCGAAGACGCCCCGACCGAAGAAGTCAGAGCAGTAACCCCCGAGGGTCCTCCCGTCCCCCCATCGGAGGGGCCCGTCGCCAGCGACGAGCCCTCCCTGTCCGACACCGCCCCGGTCCCTGAGTTAGGCGATCTACCCGAGTTGGCCCAATGGCGCCACGAGGGTGGACCCACCCGGGAGGAGTTTTGCCGGGAGCAAGCCACCTGTCCTTCCCTGGTCGGACTGCGGCGCCAGGCCGAGGGCCAAGCCGCAGGCGACCAAACTGGCACGCACCGAATTTATTGGGAAAATAGCATTTTGTATAGTGAGCAGAAGTCGGTGGAGCTGGGATCCGGACGGGTGCTGGTGGTACCCCTCCGCTTCCGAGACTTCCTCCTGGGCTTAGCCCACGTCGTCCCCCTTGCCGGCCACCTGGGTCAAGACAAGACCTACAGCCGTCTCGTGACCCATTTTTACTGGCCTAAGATGAGAGCAGCCGTAGAAGCCCACTGCAAGTCCTGTCCCACGTGCCAAGCTAGCGGGAAGAGTGGGGGGAAGCGCAAGGCTCCCCTCCAACCCTTCCCGGTCGTCAGTACCCCCTTTGAACGAGTCGGGATCGACATCGTGGGGCCCCTGGACCCCCCCACCTCCCAAGGTCACCGTTTCATCCTGGTCCTGGTGGATCACGCCACCCGATACCCTGAGGCGATCCCCCTACGCACCGTCACGGCCCCCGTAGTGGGCCGGGCCCTGATGGGGATCTTTTCCCGGGTAGGGTTCCCCCGCGAGGTCGTGAGCGATCGCGGCACTAATTTTATCTCGAGGTACATGACGTCCCTGTGGCAACAATGTGGAGTGTCCTACAAATTCACGACCCCGTACCATCCCCAGGGGAACGGCCTAGTAGAGAGGTTTAACCGGACTCTGAAAGGGATGATCACCGGCCTAGAAGAGCCCCTCCGGCGTAAGTGGGACATCCTGCTCCCCTGCCTCTTGTTCGCTTACCGAGAGGTCCCCCAGAAGTCCCTAGGGTTCAGCCCGTTTGAGTTGCTCTATGGACACCCCGTCCGGGGTCCCCTCAGCTTGGTTAAGGAAGGGTGGGAGGCGGCACCCCAGACCACCCCACGAGATGTGTTCCACTATGTTCTGACCCTCCGGAACCAGACCAGGAAGTTCCGAGCACTGGCCGAGGCCAACCTAGAGACAAGCCAAGAAGAGATGAAGCGCTGGTACGACCAGAATGCCACTCTGGTTGAGTTCCAGCCGGGCCAACAAGTATGGGTCATGGCTCCCGTGAAGCCAGGCGCCCTCCAGGACAGGTGGACCGGGCCCTACAAAGTGATTGAGCGGAAGAGCCCAGTCACATACTTGGTGGACGTCCAGTCGCCCCGGGATCCCCTCCGGGTCCTTCACGTGAACCGCCTCAAGCCTCACTTCGTGCGGACAGAACTAAGCCTCCTGCTGGCCACCGATGACGGGGCCGAAGATGAGTCCGATCCCCTCCCGGACCTCCTGTGTGTCAAGGAGCAGGATGGCTCCGTGGAGGGAGTGAATCTCTCCCCAGCTCTCACTACCCAGCAGCAAGAGGACTGCCGCCAGCTACTAGGACAATTTGACGACCTCTTCTCCCTGACCCCCCGAGTCACCGACTGGTGTGTCCATGACGTGGACACCGGGGACAGCCCGCCGGTGAGACACCGAGCCTACCGGGTCCCCGACCGGGTCCGGTCCTGCATTCAAGCTGAAGTCTCAAAGATGTTGACCATGGGAGTGATCGAGCCATCTGACAGTCCCTGGGCCAGCCCCGTGGTCCTGGTCCCGAAGGCAGCGGCCCCCGGTGTCGCCCCCGAGCTCCGGTTCTGTGTGGACTACCGGGGGCTCAATGACGTCACCCGAGCCGATGCCCACCCCATCCCACGAGCCGACGAGCTCATTGACCGACTCGGGGCAGCACGGTTCCTCAGCACCTTCGACCTCACCTGCGGATACTGGCAGATTGCGCTCACCGAGGGGGCCAAGGAGCGGTCTGCCTTCTCCACCCCAGATGGGCATTACCGCTTCCGCGTAATGCCCTTCGGAATGAAAAATGCCCCGGCCACCTTCCAGCGACTGGTAAATAGAGTCCTGGCCGGGCTAGAACAGTTCAGCGCGGCATATCTGGACAACATCGCCGTTTTCAGTTCCGGATGGAGTGAGCACCTCCAGCACCTCCGGAGGGTGCTAACCGCCCTGCGCCAGGCAGGCCTGACAGTAAAAGCCAGCAAGTGCCAAATTGGACAAGGATCAGTAGTCTACCTGGGGCACCAGGTCGGGAGTGGCCAGGTCGCCCCTCTACAACCAAAAATCGACGCCATCGTGGCCTGGGAACCCCCCACCACCCAAACGGAGGTCCGAGCCTTTCTGGGCCTCACTGGCTACTACCGCAGGTTCATCAAGGGGTATGGCAGCCTTGTCGGGCCCCTCACAGAACTCACATCCAAAAAACAGCCAAAAAAGGTTCAGTGGACAACCGCCTGCCAGGAGGCGTTCGATGCCCTAAAGAAGGCCATGTGCACGGCCCCCGTCCTCCAGGCTCCCGACTACTCCAAGGAGTTTGTAGTCCAGACCGATGCCTCCGAGCATGGCATTGGGGCCGTCCTGTCCCAGATGAATGACCAAGGCCTGGACCAGCCCGTCGCCTTCCTCAGTCGGCGGCTGTTACCCAGAGAACAGCGATGGAGTACCATTGAGCGCGAAGCCTTTGCCGTGGTCTGGGCACTCAAGAAACTACGCCCTTACCTGTTCGGCACCCATTTCAAAGTCCAAACCGATCATCGGCCCTTGCGATGGCTTATGCAGATGCGGGGAGAAAACCCCAAGCTACTGCGGTGGTCAATCTCCCTTCAGGGGATGGATTTCACCGTGGAACACCGTCCTGGGACGGACCACGCCAACGCCGATGGCCTCTCCCGGTTCTTCCGCCTCAGCGAAGAGAACCCCCCAAGATGATGGGCAGTTCTCTCCGGCTTTCAGCTGGGGGGGACGCGTGTTGGACCCGGCCTCATAACATGGCTCTACTGGTCCCCACACCACCTAACCTGGTGCCGGCGGCCCCAATCCCCCGGCCTCACCAAGCCTTTCCGCCAGAACACACGCACTCAACCCGGACACCCTCGTCCATGGCCTCTCTCCTTTCGGCCACCCCGGGCCCGCGTGCCCACTTCATGCACCAAGATGGCCGCCCGGCCCCAGCGCGACCCGGGCCTAGAGGCGCCACTCCGGCTGGAGGACATCACACTTCCAGGGGTTGAGAGAGGGAGGAGCAGTTTCTATCGCACCTCTGAACTCCCCTGGGACGATGGGTTTCGATCGGCCCTTCGGCCTCCCTGAAGGCTGTCTCCACGCCTGCTGGGTGTCTGGGACTCCTCCCGACCTGGCCCTGAAAGGATCAAAAGACAATGGCAGGAAACCCCCGACAAGCGACCCCCAGGTGACAAGACCCCTGCCTGCACAGACTCCGGACATCAAAGAGGGGTCGACCTATAACCAGGGGTGCTCTGGGACTGTCCGGCAGATTCGACGCTGGAACACGAGAGCCTGCTGATGCGGTCGCGGCTCCTGGAACTTGGAACTACCTGAGCCCTGCTGAGTGACTCGCGGCTCCCTGAAGATCGTAAGACCTCCGAACTTGTACCTGAGCCCTGCTGAGTGACTCGCGGCTCCCTGAAGATCGTAAGACCTCCGAACTTGTACCTGAGCCCTGCTGAGTGACTCGCGGCTCCCCGAAGATCGTAAGACCTCCGAACTTGTACCTGAGCCCTGCTGAGTGACTCGCGGCTCCCTGAAGATCGTAAGACCTCCGAACTTGTACCTGAGCCCGCTGAGTGACTCGCGGCTTCCACAGACTCCACTGGTCCCGCCGGACCCCACGACAACCAGCCTACCCCCCAGTTCGAGGATTGTGAGCTGTGCGCCGGGTACATCCTTACCTTGAACTTTTGTGCCAAAGACTGTCCCACTACCCCCTATCCCTTCCGAGACTCATTGAGCCCGCGCTCTCCTTGTACATATTTGCAGTGCTAACCTATTTGATAAAGATTGGTTTCTGAGAACGCACGGTGTGTTGTTTCTGTGTCGTGTGGTACCCGAAGTACGATCCTCGATACGAGACTTCTCCTCCTGAGGAGTCTCCCGCCAGTGCCCGGCTACGATACTTGAGGGTGGGTCTCAGGGTAGTCAGGACTCCCTTCCCGGGCTCCTCTGAGGTCGCCGTCTAACAGCAGTCTCTTGACAAGGCTCGCATCGTACCTCCCACAAGGCAGCTTATCGCCTCAAAATTTCGAAGTGTGGGCTTCAAAAGCTTTACTTTGGCACGATAACGTTTTATGGGAAAACACGAAAAAAGTGTAGCATTTCTGGGATTGGGTCAGCTTTCATTTTCCTCAACGTACCTGTTATCCACCTCCAGGAGCCTGCCAAAGCCTCCGAAAAAATGCTGAATGTCATTCTCCCGGACCTGCTGTCTGAAGTCTACATTTAATTTAATTCTCTCGGAACATCCTCTCTGTCATGATAGCCTTAGCTCTTTCGAGGCTGGGATGTGAGCTCGCTCTCTTCATCTCTCTAAAACTAAAATCTTTTTTTTCTCCCCACTCTCTGGTTTTGTAACCCCCGTCCTTCATCCATTCTCGGTTTCACTGCATTCCTTCCTGTCTTCTGTCCAAAATCTTAGAGTGATAGCACATTCTGTTTTCTTTCTTCCTTTGCTTTTTTTTTCAGGGTCCTACTGTCTGCACAATCTGGCCTTTTCTCGCTTTCCATGCTTCAAAAATAGATACAGCTCTTATTTTCATCCGTCTGCAATGATGCTCTTCTCTCTGGACTTCCTGCTTGTTGTAATTTGGAACGAGGCAGTTCAGAAAATAAAATGTTGTACCAGCCGCACATCAGTAGAGGTCATTTATTCCTGTTATTTTAGTTTCATAACATTTCATCCTTTACTGTCACTCTCCATTACCTCCCTCAGCTCTAACTCCACCGCTGCCCGTCGCTGTCTCTGCTCTCTGCCCTCTCCTGCTCTCACCCCGTGCTTCTGGTGCCATGCTCACTCTCCGTTACCTCGCTAAGATCTAACCCCACCGCTGCTCGTCCCTGTCTCTGCTCTCTGCCCTCTCCTGCTCTCACCCCGTGTTTCTGGTGCCATGCTCACTCTCTGTTACCTCCCTCAGATCTAACCCCACTGCTGTCCGTCCCTGTCTCTGCCCTCTCCTGCTCGCACCCCGTGCTTCTGGTGCCCCCTGCTTGTCCCGCTGTATGCCACAGCACCCTGCTCCCTGTCTCTACTCTCTACCCCCCACCCTCCCCCGCTCTCAACCCACATTTTTTCCAATACCTTATGCCTGCTTAGCTCTGCCACAGCACCCTGCCTCTACTCTGTGCATCCCCCACTCTCACTTTTTAGTTATGTTTTATATTATTGTATGTGAAAGTTTTAACACTTGTATTAGAACTTTCACATACAATAATATAAAACAAAACTAAAAACGTATAAAATCCCGAAAGCGAGACCTATTGGCTATGCCAATGCTTGTTAATGCTTGTGGTCTGGGTTCCCGTCTTGGTGTAGTGTCTTTGTGCTGCAACTCGTGAGGTCTCTACTCTTGTTTCAACCTGGGACGTTCTTCTAGCCAGGCCCAGGCATCTTCTGGAGTTTGGAAGAATTGGGTCGAGCCCTGAAAAATGACTTTAAGTTTGGCTGGAAAAAGGAGCATATATTCGATCTGCATATTTCTTAACTTCGCTTTCACTGAGTAGAATGCTTTCCTCTGTTTCTGTACCTCCCTTGAGTAGTCGGGGAAGATCATTATCTTGGTGTTGGCCATTTTGAGCTCGCCTACTCGCCTCGATTCCCTAAGTAGTGTGTCACGATCCTGGTAGTTTAGGAACTTTGCAATCATGGGACGCGGGGGGTCCCCGGTGGCAGTCTTACATTCAGCATCCTATGGGCCCGTTCAATAATAAAGCACGGCGAGAATGTCGCTGACGGTAGAATGTCTCGAAGCCATTTCGTCAGGAATGATATGGGGTCGGGCCTTTCCTGTCCCTCAGGCACCCCAATAAAGCTGAGATTATTCCTTCCGGCTCTATTTTCCGCATCGTCAACCTTCCACATCACCTCCCTCATGTTTGCCTCAAATTCTTTGACATCGGATTGGAGCATATGTGTGTCGTTTCTTCCACCTCCGGTCTGCAATGTTACGCACATCTTGTCGTAAGAGAGACATCTCAGATCTTATCTCCTCTATCTTGCCTTCTATGGCCTCTCTGGAGGCGTGAATTGCGTGAAAGATAGCTGTGTTATCCGGCGGCCCTGAGGACCCTCCCTCTGGTGCCGTTTGCTGCAAAAGCACTTTTGTATATTTGTCCATTTTTTGGGGCTTTGGGTTCTTTGTCCCTTGCCATTATTGAACTTGGCGGTGATGGGTCGTCCTCTAAGTTTCAGAGCAGTGTCGCTTTACGTATCTTCAAGTTATCTGCCGTCTGGGCACGGGTCGTCTCAGTGTCTCGGTCCCAGTCTTACTTACCACTTCGTGTTTCCAGGCCCTAGGCCTAGGCTTGTGACCCTTTGAGATATTCAGGCCCCACTGGCGGCTGGTGATGGGGTGAGGTTACAGTCCACTCGCACTATGGCGCACACAGTCCTTCACTCTTGTGCTCGGGCTGAGTATTACTGATTTACTGGTGCTCTATCCTTAGATTGGCGTGTGTCGTATGTCACCACTTTGACTGCCTCCATCATTCCTCAGCTCTGGAGCCTCAGCTGTGGCCCCAGTGAGTGTCTCCCACTGGCTGTAAGCGCTCGCAATAGCTCGACAGCGGGGCACAGGTCTGTCGGGGTCTCTCGTATCTGCTTGTGGACCCGAACTCCCTGGTCTGCCAGCCGCCCGGGCTCCAGCCCTCCTCACATGCAGGGTCCCCTCCACTCTGTCTCTCTCAATTTCCTGGCGTTCAGGCCCGGTACCTATTCTGGGAAGGGGTCGTGATATGCCTTAAGGTGTCTGCGGGTCACAGCAGTAGCTCCACAGTGGGAAGCCAGCCCGTTGCACCTTGCTCTGCCTCCCACAGATGTGTGCACATGTCTCTGGGCCAGATTCGCTGCTGGTTGGCCTCACCTCTGGTTCATTTCGCGTTATCCTGGCACCGGAATTTCCAGTCCGTCTTAGCGTGAGTTCTTGCGGGTGTTTGTGAGGGCCAGTGATGCAGTTGCTAGGATGAGGGAGCCCATCCCGGGCGGTCGCGGGTCTCCACCGCCGTCAGCTCAGTTATGTTTGGGCCCAAGCCAAGGTGTTCTCCTAGTCCCCCAAACAATAGAGTGATTTGTATCGTCTGCCTGCCACACGGGGAATTCGGCGGCGATGTTCTGGTCCGCCTGCTCTCATCTGCCCAGCCGCAATCTCTGTAGCCTGCCCCCGGACTGGATCGGGGTGTTGATGGCCCTGTCCTGGGGCCCCCTAGCTGTTATCTTCTCACCGGGGCCCCTGCGCTTTTGGGCTCACAAACGGGCTTCTCTACCACCTCCCCTCCACAGTGGATACCTACCATGTGGCGCAGGTTCACAGCCCGGTCGACTCCCGGTGCTTCTTAGATGCATTGTTCCACCCTTCTGCAGAGCCTGATCACTTTTTCCCCACCAGCACCGGATCCAGCCACCAGGTATTCTCTGTCGTCTTGTCTTCGCCCACTTACAGCACTCAGTAGTCCCCATGGATAACATACGGGCAACGGGCCACAAATCTTCCGCTCTCTGGGACTTGCTCAGGATCTGCAATCAGGGCGCCATCATGGGTGGTCTTTGGCGTTCCCGATCTTCCTTGATTTTCACGTGCCTCGCTGCCCAGGATGTTGCTTAGACGGCTCTAAGCGGACACCCGAGTCACTGGAGGCCTGTGGCAGTAAGAAGCATCGTGGATAGCAGCTCTAGAGGCAGGATTAGAGTCAGGATTGAGGTCGGGCGGACATAGCTCTGGCAGATTCGGCTAGCCGGCCTTATTGTTGGCCACGCACCACTTTCTATTCCAAATATTTCCGAACGTGAGATGTAGTTGCCATAATTTCTGATCATATTTTCGCAGACGCCGAACCCAGACTTAATGTGACATTTAATATGTAACTTTTGAGTGGTAAAGTGATCAAACCTGCGGTATGCTGGTAACTTACTGCACAATTTAGAGTTTGGCGGACAGGGCAATCCATCACAAACATAGCAGAGAAACCCTGTCTGCCAAACCCTTGGCCTGCTCACTCTATTTAGAGTTCCCATGATGGTCCCCTTACTGGCTCTGCCGTTGGAAAGCTTACTCCAAAGGCTGAGAGGAGTTGGGACAATTGGACCAAGGACATCTGTTGGAAAGTGGATTAATAGTAGTGGTAAAAATGCACCTACCACTGGCAATAAGGTGCCTAACACAGTCTGGGGCTCAGAATAGGTCTCATAAAATTATTACCATGCTCATCCCTTGGTAGCTTCGCTGCGAGCAGGCAGGCTTAACTTCAGAGACAGGTATGTAAAGCATTTAAAAACAGCAATTCAGTAAATAATTAAGACACAACACACAATAAAAATCCAAGACCAATTTATAAATACAGTAAATATTTGTATCTTTTAAATTACCCCAAAATGAAAAAGATCCTGTGTAGGGAACCAGAGATATGAATTTATAAAGGCTAAACCCTTTCTAGTGCTTTGAAACTAATAGTGCTACTTCTGGACATTTGGTCGCCTCTGAGCAGGACAAAGTCAAAGTTTGATGCTGATCGCGATAGACCCCTTGTCGGATACACTAAGTGTTAGTCCCCAGTCAAGTCAGATTTTTTTCTGGAGGATTACTCACCAGGCTTCGTGCAGCCTCCTCCAGAAGGCCAGATTCGGTGAGGATTCGCTGGATTCCCTTTCTGGATCTTTTTCACAAAAGTTCACCAAACTTTCCAAAAATTCTGGAACTTCTTCCTGAAGTTCCTCTTGAGGGTCCAAAGTGTCCAAAACACAATCCGAGGGTCCTTGCACTGGATACACTCAAAGCAGTGGACTCTTGGTGGAGTTGATGCAGGTGAGCTTTGTTAACCTGTAGCTTGCAAGGAGCCCACTCTTTATTTCTCTTGAAACAAGGGACATCCAAAGGGCTGTATTTCCAGATAATGCAGCAGGCGCAGTCAGTCAGAATTCAGTGCCTGATGGTGCAAATCAAGTTCCCAGCTTGGCAATCCTTCTTCTTCTCTCAGTTTCAAGCAGCAGAGCTAAGAGGCACTGCCCCTCGCAGATACTCATTCAGTGTTCTCTGGGTGTCACTCCTGTCCAATGAGGTGCAGGGCAACACCCCACAGTATGACAATTTCCTCCAAAGAGTGGCACTATGGTCTCCCAGAAAGCACTATTCTTCCAAAATGCAATAAGGCTGAATTCACAGCAGAGAGGCATGAAATAGCTAAACCAACCTCCAGGATGGCTCATTTCCATAGTCTCCCTCCCCCTGTACCTGCACATTCCTGCCATCTATCTGGGTTCATAGGGTAAGGGCGTAGGTGGGCTTGGCTTCTTCTGCCTGTCCCTTCCTCACTTTGAAGATCATTGTTTACGACCCTTCCCCCTGGCCCTGGCTTTCCTGTTCACTAGAACCCTCTTCTCTCAGAAAGGCTCTTCACCCTAGGCGTCACTTATCACCTCTTCAAAGTAGTCCGGCTAATCCACTTAACTCTGGCTAATCAGGGCAAAGCACTTGAAGGCTGAATTTTGGCTTGCAGACAAGAAAGTATTATAACTTCTTGTCTGTACATTTTAGGATAAATCCCACAAAACCATATTATTGGATTTATCAATACCATTCTACTGAGTCCTTGAGTGATATTTTTCGGTATTTCCTGGTGGGAGTATGTTAACCTATGTGGCTGGGGATCTGCAATGGGGAAAATTAACTGGGCAATTTCTCCAATACCAGGGCTTTAAAAACATCATTTATAAGGACCCTGCCTATATCTACAGGACCCTCCACCCATGGAACACCTAGGGGAGACTTTAGGGGTTCTGAATAAGTAAATATATTGCATATCCTCACTCCACAGTGCTCGTAGCACAAAAGTCAACTTTGGGAAGCACTTTACTACAATGTGGGAAGTGAAATGGGCAACTTCACTAGCCCCAGGGCGTATAAAACCTATTTTATAAGGGTCCTCCTTATAAGTACCTGCACCCCCCCTACGCCTGGGATATCTGGGGACACCCTGGGGGTTCCTAATATGCCAAAATATTGTAGTGTATTAATATTTAAGTGCCGGAAACACCAAACTTGAGTTTGGGCACAATTTACTTTTTAAAAGCAGACCTGCTACACAGGGCTGCTTTTAAACTGAAATCAGGCTTCAAAATTGCACACATGCAATTGCAGAAAGGCTGCTGGCTTCTAAACTGCCATGCCCTATCATACACTAGGAACTTAAAGGTAGTTTTAATCGCCCTGCCCTAATATGTACTAGGGCCTTATAGGGGAGGTCATGTCAATCATAGGGGTACCCTAACCCATAGTGTACCCTAGAGTATGTAGATGTTTTCATTGTATTCCAAGTGTGTTTTCAGCATAGCGCTGTCCCTGGGCCTGGTTAGGCAGGGTCCAGAGACAGTCAGAATCCGTTTCCACCACTACCAGTCAGAAGAAAATGGGGGGTGCCCAGGGCACAGGATGGCTTTGTAACAAGAGACTGTCTGCCCTTTTTGGAGCGGACAGTCTGATATTTTGTTGTACTGTCTGTCATCGCCAGGACAATTTGACAGTACTGGACAGAAGAAAAATAAGAAAAATGACCACCACACTGTAAGTTAAGCCTCCAAGGGTGTGGGGGCATTAGCTTTTTTTTAATTTTCGAAATAAACTCACACTTTGGTGGTTTGTTTTTCTAAAACAAAAACTTTTGGTGCATAGCCGCCTTAAAGACAGCAGTCGTGAACCATCCTTGCAGTGCCTTCAGCGAAACCTCCATGATGGAGGTTCCTCTGAATGCACAGAGATCACAGCTAAGCTAGCAGTGATGTCTAAATATGGAGGGCAGTAGTCAGTGGTGGCAGGGCGGCTGATGCTATGTCCTCCATCGACCTGACGGACAGTGGACGCAGCCAACGTTAAATCAGACCATAGTCTACAAAGTCCGTTGGTGAAAGTGAATTTCTGCTCCAATGCACGCTTATAGCAGTTTTGGGATATGAAACGAGCTACTGTGCCTTTCTGTAGAAAGAATATAGTGCACTGGGAGCTACCAACACTTTACGTGCACTAATTTCTCTACTCTCCACCCAAACAAATTTCCCATACACAAGGCAAAGGAGTTGAGGTCACAGCTGCCCTGGGCCTGCCAAGGGGTAGATTTGTTATTCAGTAGATCTTGCAACAGTACCTGCTAGCTAGCCAAGGCAGACTTTCATGTGGATTTTCTGTTCTGTAGGCCTGAGCTCAATGCTAGATAGAGAGCGTGTACATGAAGGGTCATAGAGGGAGCTGAGACACAGAAAGCACTTTGTATGTTCACCAGAATGGTACCATATTGGATTGGAGTGGCCAGGGCTCTGGGAAATATGTTGTGCTATAAAGAATATTACCAGAGCAGCAAGCGCATCACATTATAAGCATTGGAGTTTAGTTGGATTATTTTAGAAACCACCACAGATTGTAAATTAGTTATAACCTTTAGGGAACATGATTGATCAACTACGGGAAATGGGTATCTGCAAAGTAAATTCATGTCTGTCTGCCAGAGACCATTAGAAGACATGTTCCCACTTGGAAGTCATATTTCTGCTTACCGCAGTTGTCTAGAGAACTGAGAAAGACAGTTGTTTGCTGGATGCAGAGTTGTAGCTGTGGAGAGCAGCCTTCAGGCTTAGTCCAGAAGGAGTGTTAAGCAGCTTAGTTTACCAGTACTTAATCTTATGTTATAGGTCAAGTGAAAAAGAATCACACAGTGTAGCTATAAAAATATGTATTTTATTACAAACACTCACTAACACATTGCACTATCTCCACCCCCCCCCCCGAGATATACATATAATATATACCAATACTTAGGAAATAGAACGGTAAGTAGCACAAATACAAAGAGGTCTCCAAGGGGAGACCAAACCATGTACTAAAATAGTGGTATGCGAACCACGACTCAAGTCGAGACTAAACCCAGATGACGTAGAAGTGTTGAGGACCCAAGAAACCACCCCAGGTAAGCACTCAGGAACCCCTTGGAGGCCGTGTGCAGAGTGTGAACACGACCATGTGATCAACACAAGGCTAAGTCGCGGTTGCAGATTTAAAGAAGAAAGACCCTTCCCAGTGGACCCTGATGAAACCCCGTGGAAGATGGAAGGTTGGAGAGTCACCCCACCCGTGGATACCCCAGGAACCAGGATACCTACACCAGGGAAGCCGGGTCAACAGGTGTCAAGTGACAATCGGAAACAACCGTAGAACACAAAGGAGGACTTCAGGAAAAGTGCCGCTGGCAAAGAAGATGATGGAGTCCGGAGGAACCCAAAGGTAGATTCAAGATGTGAAGAATGTGCAAGCAGAGGGGACAGAGTCTATGCCACTCAGGAGGGACTAGGAGGCACGGAAGAGGAATGCCCACCGAGGTCGATAGATGCAGGATGATTGACAGTGCCCTTGGAGTCAAAGCTGTGTGAACCAGGCAATGCTGTGGAAGACCAGAAGCCATTCATGAGCTTTCCCATGTCGGATGTCAATAGCCAGTGGGTCAGTGTCCATCAGGGACACCAACAGGCCTTGGCAACGCCAACAGGTGTAGAAATCGAAGAAGGTGCAGTGTCAGGACCAGCAAGGTCCAAGTGACTCACCACGACTAGGTAAGTCAAAGCAGGCCCCGAGCAACAGGGATGCCCACTGGGATCAAAGAAGACCCATGAAGGACTCAAAGATCCCTGGGGACGAAGATCTTCCAGCCTTAGAAATGGCCAGCCAACACGGTGCGCAGGGGCTCAGTTCCGGCGGTGCAGACGAGGGATACTGGCCTCAGACTCAGTCTGAAGACAGTGCAGGCCTCGAAGGGAGTTGCAACCGCCACTTGTGTTACTGAGCCTGTCGGAGTCCGTAGGAGCCCAGGATCAGCAAACTGGTCAGCTATGTTGCAGTCCCTGCAGATGCAGGGGAATGATTTTTTCACTCCAAGGGAGATTCCTTTGGGTGTCTTGGATATCAACAGGACCAGTATGGACCCTGTATGGAGCACGGACACTGACGGTGCAGCAGACTTGCAGGACAATGAGACCTGGAGCTGTCAGACTCTTCCCGGTTGCAGTCTTGGTTCCCAAAGCGAAGTTCGATGCGGTCAGTCCAACGCTGTCAGAGTGTCCAGACGGTTGAAGATGACGCAGAGTTGGATCTGAATCGAATCCCATGACGAATCTAGGGACTCACCCACAGGTAAGCCCTTAAGTACTCTTAGGAAAGGGTTGGGATGATTCAGGGGTCCTTCTCAGAGGAGAGGCTGGACAGTGAGGAGGATACTTCCATGTCCTTTGTCCAGTTTCACGCCAAAGCAAGAGCCAACGCCTCCCTGAACTGGTTTGAGCTGGAGTATGCAAGGAGGGCACCAAATGTGCCCTTCAAGCTGTCTCAGTGGTGCTGGCAAGCACCCCGACCTTACCCCAATACACTAAACCCTGTCTGTAGGTGGTCACACCTCCCTGTGACAGGGTACCTGTTGTTCTGCCTTTCCCTGCTTGAGCTTGACTCAGCAGCAAGAGGGCAGAATCTTGTCTCTGGTTGGCAGCAGCCCTAGTTTGCTGTCCGGTTCTGGGAGACTGGTACCGGGAGCACTGAGGGCCTCCCGAAGTAGTTTTACAGTGCATGGAATTATACCTCCCACACGTCTACGGTGTGGGGGTATGATTTCAACATGTTTGATACCAAACATGAAAGGGTTCTTTACAGCCAGTTTAGAGTAGGTCATCGTGTAATGATGCACGGCCACTCTATGTGTCTCAATGGCTCATGCACTTACAACCCGGGAGAATGGACTCCGAAGTTTATAGGGGTGGCCTACTCGTGCCCTCACACTTATAACCGAGCACCCTACTTTCAGGATTCAATGAGGTTCCTTAGGGGTGACTTATAGGTTTTAAGTGTAGTGACCTCAGATATCGGGAAACCTATATCTGTTGTAAGTGGTGCTAGCACCCGCTTACACAGGCTGCAATTGCAGGACAGAAGTCCCAATTTGAGTGGTCTCCCATGGGTGGTGCAACACATGCTGCAGCCCATGGCAGACCCCTTGTGCACCTATGCCCTGGGTACCTTAGTACCATATTCTAGGGGACATACAAGGGTAAACCAGTAGCCAATCTGGAGTGTACCTAAGAACTCACCATGTCCAGGTTAGGGAAGGAGCACAGAGACTGGGGTCCTGGTAAGTAGGATCTCAGTCAGACTATTCAGAAAAACATAATGACACCAGCAAAAAGTGGGGGTGACCATGAAAGCAGACCGTACATTCCTACAAGTCTTGCCTGAGAATAGTCTCCATTCTGAAGGAACGTGCTCGAGACACCTGGTTGCTGAGAGTTTGAGATGAGCCCACCTGCTAGCGGAGGCTTGCTGCTAGGGGAATGTGGATTAAAGAGCCTGAATGCTGTGGGACAGAGGAGAGCCTTCATCCAGGAGGGGCTGCTGCTCACAGAAACTGAACAAAGGGATTTAGATTTAGAGGAACCAGCCCTGATGCACTCGCAATTGAAACTGGATTTTTGAACAACCTACCCCTATGTTTGAATTTTTGTTCAAAAAGGGACACTCTGCATTGGGCATGAAGATGATTCAAGTCATGTCCACTGAACCTACATCTAGCCACAAGAGGCAACTGCAATTAATCAGACTACGATAGAACACCAAGTTCTCCAGCCATCATCCTGAGTCTCCAGCCATCAGCACCCACACTCGACTATGCCTTGTTGAGTAGTCCTCCTTGCAGCATTTAATTTGTCAAAGAATAAGTGCTGGGGCACAAAGTTTTGCTCAGAAGCCAACAGGCAGCACTATTGATAGTTGGGGCGCTGAATACCAAGGATGGATATTCTTGGTTCCACCTCATGCCTCTTTAATCCACCACCAGACACTCCCTGCCTCTTTATCTCACTCTTGCAGGTTCTTTTCATTCTTTGCTTTCTCCCTTTGTCACTTTTTCTCTATCTTTCTCCTCTTCCTCCTTCTTTTCCACTTTTATGTTTTTCTCTCTTGCTTTGAATCAAAGTCTGATGAGGGGAAATTAGTGCCATTCCCCAAAAATGAGTTGACGTGGGCCCCGCCTGCAACCAATGACTCACATTAAACATTGCCTCCTTGCTTCAACTTGCAGTTTATCTCAGCCTCTCTGGAGCTTGAAGGACATCAAGCCGCCTCATTCCAGGTGGAATCAACCTTGCTCCTCGGTTGTGACCATGCGACTTGACCCCGATGAATCACCACCTCGACTCCGAGTAGAAGCACAAACGCCATTGATCCTGATGATCGAACCCACTGTCTGTGGTTTGATATTTTATTAGGTGGATGAGGCATCTTGAACTCATTCAACCATGGTTGTCTCTTTGGATCAGATTTCTTGGAACCTTGTGGGAGCTCAGTCGCATCTCATATCCGGCTTTGAAGTGAAATAGCTGCTGTATACTCGGCAGCAGTACATTTGTAGTGTGGAAACAAGGTTCAGGTAGATACAGCTGTCGTCATGAACTTTACATGAAGGACATAAGACCATTACAGGCGATGCATCTGCTAGTAACAATACAAGGTTAACTCTGAGTGGAAATGTCAAAGATATTTCTTCCCACTAATGATGCCCATACACTAAATTTGCCACACCTCTTTTTTCTACGTGCATGGGGATATCCTTGTCCGCGCCCGCCTTCCCTCTGAAGGCTTTTTATTATCTCACACTAAATCCCATTTTCCAGTTTTGCTTTCACCTCTTTATTCCCCTGCTTCTCAGTGGCTGTGCCTTTACCTCTCCCTGCCAAGTTTGTATTAGTTGTGATGTGGTTCTGGGTCACATCCTTCCTTATTTCTGTCAATCTGGAAGCAAAACACAGCCTATTCTGACCTTTTCTTCACCTGACCACGACGTCGCTTTTCTGCTTTTTATCTGCACTTTTTCTGTGAGAAGGATTTGTTTTGAATGGAAAAGAGCCACAGGGAGCCTTCTCTTGGGTCATTTAAACATTCTCTGGGGGCGAAATGCCCAGATCGATCTATTAGATTGATCTCAACAAATTCTTTCTCTGGATTCTGCTCCATTGTCCTTTTAAATTTTGACGTGTATAATTTTAATCTATCTTATGTCCCTTAAATCTTATCTACATACATTATTTTCCCATTTAGGACTTTGTTCACACTATTTTATGTGGAAGGACATATTTCTGCAGTACTTTCAGATGCTGCCCATATAACTGCTATGGCATCTCTTCCCCATAACTAGCATTCAGATTCACTAGATTTCCTTTCCTTGAATTTGCTTTGAAAGAGTCGAATTTACAGATCACTACTTTTTGCAACAAAAAAAACCAGTAACGTCTCAATGGTTCTATTCCGGGAATGATTGTCTTGATTTTGAAACCTAGACTTCAACTTTTCGCCAACGGTAGTAAGTTCTACTACATAAATGCAATTACGATATTTTTCTTGAACGTCCCTCGTGCCTAACACGTTGCAGTCGAACGTTAGAAGACTGCACCGAAGCTGAAGCTGCGCTTTGTAGAAGGGCTCTCATCCTCTAAAAAATTATAGAATCACTGTGTAGGGAAGCATGTGCCGTCTCTAATGTCAGTTTCTTATTTTTATCCAAACTCTTTTGGCACAATGAAAAGACGCCAGGCAGCCGCACTGCCCACAAAGACGCCATCCGCAACCACCACCACCTCATCAGGCCCGCCAAAAGAACCTCCTTCACGGACCGGCTTGACAACAACGCACACAACAGCAAGGAGCTCTTCACCATCGTGAAGGAACTCTCCACCCCTAGCTCCAACGCCAATGACATCCCACCATCGCAAGCCCTGTGCGACTCCCTCGCCACCTTCTTTCACCGGAAAATCACCGACATCCATGACAGCTTCAGACTCCGGACGACCCCTACTGACCACACGGCACCGAACCCACCGCACCCCACCGCCCACGACACCCTGACAACCTGGGCCAACGTGAGCATCGAGGACACAATCAAGACCATGGGAACAGTCCACTCCGGATCCCCATCGGACCCTCTCCCGCACCACATCTTCAATAAAGCCAGCAAGTCCATCGCTCCCCACCTGCACAAAATCATCAACCTCTCCTTCGAGACTGCCACCTTTCCTGAGGTCTGAAAGCATGCAGAGATCAACGCCCTACTGAAGAAACCCAAGGCGGACCCGAGCGACCTCAAGAACTTCCGGCCCATCTCCTTGCTTCCATTCCCAGCTAAGGTCATCGAGAAGATAGTAAACACCCAGCTCACCCAGCACCTCGAAGACAACAACATCCTAGACCCATCCCAATCAGGATTCCGCAGCAACCACAGCACCGAGACCGCCCTCATCGCCGCCACAGACGACATCAGGATCCTGCTGGACAACGGCGAGATGGTGGCCCTCATCCTCCTGGACCTCTCCGCCGCCTTTGACACCGTCTGCCACCACACACTACGCACACAACTCCACGACGCAGGGATCCGCAACAAGGCCCTGGACTGGACCACCTCCTTCCTCTCCGGCAGAGCGCAGAGAGTCCGCCTCCCCCGTTTCGATCCGAGGCCTCCGAGGTCATCTGTGGCGTCCCTCAAGGATCCTCCCTCAGCCCGACACTGTTCAACGTCTACATGGCACCACTAGCACGCATCGCCCGACAGCACGACCTCAACATAATCACCTACGCCGACGACACTCAGCTGATCCTCTCCCTCACAAAGGACCCCCTCACCGCCAAATCCTACCTCCACCAGGGAATGAAGGCCGTTGCCGACTGGATGGAGGACAGCCGCCTCAAACTGAACAAAGACAAGACAGAAATCCTCATCCTCGGATCCAACCCCTCCGAATGGGACGACTCCTGGTGGCCCACGTGACTGAGGTCCCCGCCGGCCCCCACCGACCACGCACGCAACCTGGGAATCATCCTCGACTCAAAACTCTCCATGACCAAACCAGTCAACGCAGTCTCCTCCACCTGTTTCAACACCCTCCGCATGCTCCGCAAGATCTACAGATGGATTCCGACCAACACGAGGAAAACAGTCACCCAGGCCCTAGTGAGCAGCAGACTCGACTACGGAAACGCCCTCTACGCCGGAGCCCCGTCCAAGCTCATCAGCAGACTACAGAGAATCCAGAATGCCTCCACACGCCTGATCCTCGACGTCCCGCGCCGCGACCACATCACCCCCCACCTGAGGAACCTGCACGGGCTCCCCGTCGACAAAAGAATCTCCTTCAAGCTCCTGATCCACGCACACAAAGCACTCCACAAAACCGGCCCAGCCTATCTCAACAGTCGACTCTCCTTCTACGTACCCAACAGGAATCTCCGCTCCGCTGACCACGCCCTGGCCACGGTCCCACGCATCCGGAGAACCACTTCCGGAGGCAGGTCCTTCTCCCATCGCGCCGCCAAGACCTGGAACACCTTCCCCCTCGACCTGCGACAAACCGAAGAGCTGCTGACATTCAGGAGACAACTCAAAACCTGGCTCTTCGACCAGTAACAGCACCCACCCCCCCAGCGCCTTGAAACCCTACCAGGTATGTAGAGCGCTTTACAAATGATGTGATTGATTGATTGATTGATTGATTTTAGAAACCTTCTGGTGAGTTGAATAGACCGGAGGATAGTGGGTGCTGCCACCTGGGCGCTGATTATGAGAGGGCTGGTGATTTTCGACCCATGTATAAATCCCTCGGCGCAGAAGTCGGAATTACGAGTTGGGTTGTATTTATTGCATTTGGTACTTACCCAGGGTATTGTTATTTATCTGCTATGATAAAAAGCACCTGGATTCCAACAAACTCGGAGTAGGGGCCTTTAGAGTTCAGCTTACCAAGCCTGCTGTGACCATGTGCACCTCTGAGCTGGTTTTTGAGACAAAGTAACACTCATTTAAATTCACCAATAACGCTCAAAACAGAAGCAATCTTTTTGTGCCTTTTTAGGTCTCGCCTGGCGAAAAGCAGCGCATGCGTTGCTCTCGTCAGAGAGACCTTTTGGAATCGATTCTCCCCAACGCTTGCATGCACGAGTCTGCATGGTCAAAGATGGCTTCTCTCTCCATCTGTCCAATGCAGACAGCATGCGCGTGCCCCTATGGACTGTGGACAGTCCGACACCATCTTGTGCTAAGCTTGCCATTGTCATGGCAACTCTTCGCATATGATGTCCACACGCGTGCATGGCGGCTTTCACGCGCACGGAGGGACAAAGATGGCGTCGGGCTGTCCACAATCCTTCAGCGAAGCAGCTTCCTTTCCGGCGGTGCTCTGAGTGGGAGCTTGGCGTCCACCTCATGCTTCTGAGGGCTGCTTGAGCACGTAAAAGTCTGCGTCAAAAGGTGCTCTCAAGGACACAGCAGACTTTGAGCTCTGAGCTGATAAATGAGGCTTCGTCAGATGAAAACACTGGCGCTCAGGGGAGGATGCGCGCTGTCTCACGGCGTTGGCATGGCCAGGAATCAGAGAACGCTAAAAAAACACACATAAATACCAAATTCACCGCATCATTCTCCTCGTCTTTATATTTTGTCAACACGCTCACTTACAAATCACTTTGTCTAGGACACCGAGCGCGGGAAAAGGCAGAACACATCGAGCATGCTTGGAACATATAATAACATAAACAAACTATTATTTCCGTCGAAAGCCAGACAGGTGAGGCCCAATTCCCTAAAGAGCCACTTTAGTGAATTTCGTTCATTTCTCTTTTCATTAGGAAGTGCTCTTAACAATCAAAGCTCTGCCATACTCTCCAGCTCGCAGGCACCGCTCGTTTCTCCATAATCACCTTCTCGCTGCAACACAGACTCAATTGTCTGTCCTGTTTTGCCAGCGAGGCTGGGGCATCACTCTCTGTTGGTGTTAATCTATAGCGCTATGTTAGCGAGTGTACTTAGGCCGCTGCGTGAGCAGCGTTTAATTTCTCGGCGCAGCGAAGATAACCAGGTGTCGCTCATTAAAATACAGCAAGGAAAATAATAACTTCTTTCCCTAAATTAAATAATATCGAAGTTTAATGTAGCTGAGTTCATAGTCGTTTTCTGGCTGGAGAGCTCCTCTCGACTGTGCTTAATTATGCGCACGGCTTTCAGGCAACAAGAAGTGTCTTGAGCAGGAGATAAGGGGAGAAGCTTTTATCTCAATCAATAGCCTTTAGCCTTTGAACTCGTGGCAGTGAGAGGCGCCTCTGTCACGTTCTGTTCGACCTCACCTCTTTCACGCCTTACTACTACTTAACAATTTATATATATATGTGTGTGTGTGTGTATATATATAAAATGTCATATATATGCATACATATTTATATATATATCATTATATATGTAAGCTTGCTACTCACTCTCTACTACTCACTCTCTACTACTCTACTACTCACTCTCTACTACTCTCTCTACTATCTACTACTCACTCTCTACTAGTCTCTCTACTACTCACTCTACTACTCACTCTCTACTACTCTCTACCACTCTCTCTATCTACTACTCTCTCTCTACTACTCATTCTCTACCACTCTCTACTACTCTCTCTCTGCTACCCTCTACTACTCACTCTCTACTACCCACTACTACTCACTCTCTACTACTCTCTACTCTCTCTACTACACTCCCTCTACTACTCACTCTACTAATTACTCTCTACTACTCTCTAGTACTCACTCTCTACTAGTCTCTCTACTACTCAGTCTACTACTCAGTCTACTACTCACTCTAGTACTCACTCTCTACTACTCACTCTCTACTACTCTCTACTACTCTCTCTCTACTACTCTCAATTACTCACTCTCTACTACCCTCTCTACTACCCTCTACTACTCACTCTCTACTACTCACTCTTTACTAATCTCTACTACTCTCTACTCACTCTCTACTACTCTCTCTCTACTACTCTCTACCACTCACTCTCTACTACTCACTCTCTACTACTCTCTGCTACTTACTCTCTACGACTCACTCTCTGCTACTCACTCTCTACTACTCTCTACTACTCTCTCTACTACTCACTCTACTACTCACTCTACTACCCATTCTCTACTACTCAATCTCTACAACTTACTCTCTACTACTCTCTCTCTACTACTTACACTCTACTACTCTCTACTACTCTCTCTACTACTCTCTCTCTACTACTCTCTACTACCCACTCTCTACTACTCTTTACTCCTCTCTCTCTACTACTCACTCTCTACTACTCACTACTAATCACTCTCTACTACTCACTCTCTACTAGTCTCTCTACTACTCAGTCTACTACTGACTCTACTACTATCTCTCTACTACTGTCTCTCTACTACTCACTCTCTACTACTCACTCTCTACTTCTCTCTTTACTACTCACTCTCTACTACTCACTCTCTACTACTCTCTCTCTACTACCCTCTACTACTCACTCTCTACTACTCTCTACTCTCTACTACTCACTCTCTAATACTCTCGACTACTCTCTACTCACTCTCTATTACTCCCTCTCTACTGATCTGTCTTCTACTCACTCTCTACTACTCACTCTCTACTACTATTTGCTACTCACTCTCTACTACTCACTCTCTACTACTCTTTGCTACTCACTCTCTACTACTCTCTCTCTACTACTCACAATCTAATACTCATTCTCTACTACTCACTCTACTACTCACTCTCTACTACTCACTCTCTACTACTCTCTACTACCCTCTCTACTACTCACTCTCTACTACTCTCTCTACTACTCACTCTCTACTACTCACTCTCTACTACCCTCTACTACTCACTCTACTACTCTCTACTACTCACTCTCTATTACTCTCTACTACTCTCTACTACTCACTCTGTACTACTCACTCGCTACTACCCTCTACTACTCACTCTCTACCACTCTACTACTCTCTACACACTCTCTACTACTCTCTTCTACTCACTCTCTACTACTCTCTCTCTACTACTCTCTACTACTCACTCTCTACTACTCACTCTCTACTACTCTGCTACTCACTCTCTACTACTCTCTCTCTACTACTCTCTACTACTCACTGTCTACTACTCACAATCTACTACTCACTCTCTACTACTCTCTCTCTACTACTCACTCGCTACTACTCTCTACTACTCTCTACTCACTCTCTACTACTTTCTCTCTACTACTCACTCTCTATTACTCTGTACTATTCGCTCTCTACTACTAACTTTACTACTCTCTACTACTCTCTCTCTACTACTCACTCTCTACTACTCACTCTCTACTCTCTACTACTCACTCTCTACTACTCTCTCATTATTATCTACTACTCACTCTCTACTACTATGTACTGCTCACTCTCTACTACTCACTCTCTACTACTCACTACTCACTACTACTCACTCTCTACTACTCTCTCTACTAAGCTCTACTACTCTACTACTCTCTACTACTCACTCTCTACTACTCACTCTCTACTCTCTACTCTCTACTACTCACTCTCTACTACCCACTCTCGTCTCTCTACCAATCTCTTCCTCTCTCTACCCGCACACATATGCATATATATATTCACTGAAAAAACCATAGGTTTCACACATGTTATAGTTAGCTGTACATTTCACTCGTAAAAAACCAATGAAATTCCCACGTTATAGTTAGTGCAGGCAACTATATCTCACGCGACCGCAATCTTCTGCTGATGCTAATACTGTATTTCGACACTTATTTGCCCATGTCTTCTTCCATTAAATTTTAGCTATACATATATTTCAAATATTTTTTTTTCATAAAGACACATATGTCATCAGCAGAAGATTGCGGTCGCGTGAGTTATAGTTGCCTGCACTAACTATAACGCGGGAATTTCATTGGTTTTTTACGAGTGAAATGTACAGCTAACTATAACATGTGTGAAACCTATGGTTTTTTCAGTGAATTTGCAAGGTTTTTTAAATGCTAATTCCTAACTATAACGTGTGTGAAACCTATGGTTTTTTCAGTGAATTTGTACGGTTTTTTAAATGCTAAGTTACTTTACGCCATTCGTGGCGTGCGCGCCCAGTTAACGCAGTTCGTTCCGTGCGCGCACGGTGCGCTTCGCGCACCGTGCGCGCACAGTGAGCACGCGGTGCGCTTCGCGCACCGCGCGCCCACTTTACGCAGTTAGTGCCGTGCATGCACGGTGGTCACGCGGTGCGCTGTGCGCACCGCGTGCCCACGTTAAGCGGGATGGGCCATGTACGCACGATGCCCTTCGCGCACCGTGCGCTCATGGGGGACATATTATGCGCATCTTTGTGAAATGTATTCTTTGTTAAATTCATAGCTGTAATATGCCATGCACAAATGGTGCCCTTCGGGCAACATTTGCACACGGGGTGGGGAGAATGTGGATAATTTTTTTTTTAATAAATTTTTACCGTACGCGTACGGTAAGCGTAATCGGCGATTTTCCGAAAAAAAAAAATTTTTTTTTTTGGGCTTGGGGGTGGTTTGGGGACCCCTGTATCAATGCTGGGTGGTTAGGATCTCATGAAACTGCCTCTTTACACATTTTTGGGGTTCATTTTTGCTGCCCAACTCAGGGAGCGAGAGAGAAAATGGCGGCCGCCGCTTCCTGGTTTCGACCGATTCGAATGTTTACTAAGAGCTAAGAGCCAATCAAAATCGCGCTCGCGCACGCCACCGTACGCGTACGGTAAGCGCACCGTAAGCGCACCGTAAGCGCACCGTAAGCTGGCTCAGATATATATATTGATTTAAAGGCTATTTTCTCAGAATCTACTGAACAGATTTACACCAAACCTACAAAAGGCACTTCCTTGACCTGAGGACTACCTCTCTGCCAAATTTCAAGTAATTCTGTTCAGCCGTTCGGGCTGTAGCTGTGTCTAAAGGTCCTATGGAAAAATGCATGGGAAAAACGCGTTTTGGGACCCCCCTTTTATCTCAGCCCCCGCTTCACGAATCCCCCCGAGACTTTCAGGGTAGGAGCGGAGCGTAGCGCCCCACCTATTTTGAAAAATTCGCAAGGATTCGTCGACCGGCGCCAAAGTTATTCAAAATAGAATGTTGCGGATTTCCTATGGAAACGTGGTCCTAACTATAACTACCTACTGGCGACCGCCAGTAGGTAATATATATATATATATATATATATATATATATATATATATATCCAAATAAGAAAGTAGTGGAACGTGCGCTCTCAGTGAGACACAGACAGCCAGCAGGATGGTATAGTCCGAGTGTTTAATTCACACAACGCGTTTCGGTACAGAACCTTGATCACGTGTGAAGTGAGAATTCTTACATTCAGTAAGAAATATGACCATCTTTACCTATCTCAGGAAGCTTCTACGACACCCATCTCTACCATCAACAACACCACAGCGGTGGATATACCCGTCATAAGTGATGTCGAATCAGATGTGTCCGAAGGCAATACATCCGGTGAAGATTGCAACATCAGACAGATTAATTTTTTAGAAGAGTTTCGGGTCCTGCAGAGGGATCGACAAACAACGAGGGACAACCCACAACCGAGAACACGTGGACGAGGAAGAGGAAGAGGAAGGGGCAGGGGAAGCGCCGCAACAGAAAAAAGAGACTGCAACAACGTTGGGAATACAGACAAAACAAGAGGAGCCATGGGAAGCCGAAGAACACGCTCCAACAGAAATTACTGATGGATATGAACATGGTAAATCTAACTGTAGTTAACCTATCCAAGAGACCTATGTCGGATATTGAAAAGAGAACCCTATGCTTGGGTCTTTCTTTCTGTCCATCTTCCTCTTTTAATTATACCGAAACTCGCATTGACCTGTTTAAATATGTGAGGAAATTGAAACTAAAAAAATGGTACACATTGAAAGGACAAGACTGCAATACTAACACTAATAACACTGTTAATAATGAGGTTGGTAGTAATCTGTTGATCAATGATATCGATAATCTTCTTACTTTGACTGAGTTAGCCCTTGATAAAGAGCCCAGTGGTAGCCAAATCCACACCACCCAGGTTCTGGATGACATGGATCTGAATCTGGGGGCAGCAGCATGTACGGATTTTAGAGTCAAATCTACCTTTGTACCTCCACTCCCCCACGATAACATTGATACCTTTCATGACTGCATTGTTAAATCTTTAGTTGATCTCAGATTTAGCAAAAAACACTCACGTAATTTTTCCAACAACCTATCGCAGACCCAGAGACAGGCACTCAAGACACTAGCTAATGATACCAGTCTAGTCATACGCCCTGCTGACAAGGGGGGCAATGTGGTTATCTTAGACAAGGAGTACTATATCAGTGAAGCCCTACGCCAACTCCAAGACACCAATTTTTACATAACCATATCTGGAGATATCTATAATCAGAGTATCATAGACATCTGGGACAAACTTACAACTTGGAAGGATAAGGGTCTCTTGTTGTGGGAGGAATTTTGCTACCTCAAGAGGGACTATCCTAAGCTTCCCGTATTATATCTGCTACCCAAACTGCATAAGAACAAGACCAAACCTCCCGGTCGCCCCATTGTTTCCTCGATAGGGAGTGTCTGTGAACATATCTCTAAGTATGTTGATCACTTTCTAAGAGAATTTGTCATACAACTTCCTAGTTACTTGAGAGACACCAAAGACTTTCTTTGCAAAATTGAGGATTTGATTTGGGAGCCTACCTACCTGTTCATAGTGTTGGATGTCCAATCCTTATACACTATAATTAATCACCAACAAGGGTTGGAAGCTTGTGAACACTTTCTAAAACAAAAGCCTATCAGATATCGGGAACATAGCCGTATGATAGTTGAAATGATTGATTTCTGTCTGAAGAATAATATTTTTTCTTTCAATGGCGCCCTCTACAGGCAAGTGAACGGTACTGCTATGGGTTCTTGCTTTGCTCCCAGTTTCGCTAATCTTTTCATGGGTTACTGGGAGCAAGAAATAGCAGCCAGCAGTACCCTGGCAAGTGATCTGCGCAAAGTTGTCATGTGGCGTCGCTACATTGATGATTTGTTCATTGTATGGAATGGTCCTGCTTGTGATGCTGAGGAATTCATCAGGAAACTCAATACTAACAGTTATAATATCATTCTGACTGGTAGTGTTGATGCCACTAAAGTTGACTTTCTTGACGTAGGACTTGAAATCAAGCAGAACAAAATATGCACCACACTTTTTCGGAAAGCCACAGCAGGGAATAGCATTCTGCATGCCCTCAGCAGCCACCCTGATGTGCTCAAATGGAGCATACCTTATGGGGAGCTGTTGAGGGCAAAAAGGAATTGCAATAGTTCTGAGGCCTACACAGTCGAGATGGAAAACATCATCAGTAGATTTCAAACCAGAGGTTACCCCAATTGGGTCCTGAAAAAAGCTAAGGAACGTGCTGAAGCTATCAATAGAGCTGATACCCTTGTTGATAAAAGAGACAGTGAGTTGGAAACTAACCAGACGGACGTTCGCATGATCCTTACTTACAACTCCGATGCGCATAAGATCAAACGCATCTTTGCCAAACACTGGGACATTTTGAAATCTGATGGGGTGGTAGGCACTCAGATCTCTGAAAGGCCCAACCTGACCTACAGGCGGGATAGGAACATACGTGACATGGTCGTCAAGAATGACATCACTGACTATACCACCAACACTGGCCATGGCCTCGTGGGATTTTTCCCATGCGGCCATTGCAAAGCATGTAGACACAGCAAAAGTAAGGACAAATTGGAATATGGAGGGGTATCCAAGAAAATTACCCAATTCTTAACATGCAGTACATGTTTTGTGATCTACGCCATTGAGTGTACTTGCAAACTCTGGTATATAGGGAGTACCACTTGTCCAGCGAAAAAGAGAGTACTAGAGCATCAGAGAGCGATAACCCACAATGACCAGAAATACCCTGTTGCGCGCCACTTTTATGAAAGACATTGTTCTAACATTTCTGACATGAGTTATCTCATTCTTGAACACATTCCTAGACATCCCAGAGGGGGAGATAGGACTCTTATCTTAAGACAACGGGAGTCCAGGTATATTATTGATTTTCAAACCAGAAGCCCGGGTGGGTTGAACATGGATGAAGAAATGTCAATCCACCTCAAATAGTGATTACAGTCTGCATTTGGTTACTCTGTACTGTATTTTATGACATGCTGATGCTTCTTCTATTTTTCTCTCTTTTCTTCTTCTTTTTCTGCTTCTCTCTCTTTTTTCTTCTTTTCTTCTTCGTTTTCTTTCTCTCCTTTTTCTCTCCTTTTTCTTCTCTCTGTTCTTCATTTCCTGCTGCTGCTTTTTGCTCTGCTCACACTGACTCTAGTAAAACGTTTTAACTCCTGTTATAATTCTTAAACATTTATGTTATGTGTTGATAATGATCTATATACATTTGTATGTATTTTTTGCAGGAGGGAAGGAAGGAGCCCCTCACTTGTATTCACCGGCACGGGCATCCTACCCTTTTGCTCCATATTGCTACTCGTCACTCAGATCTTCACTTCATCATCTTCACCTGCAGTTCCATGTTATAGCATACGAGCACGTTCCCTGGTCACACTTGTGGTTTAAGTTAAGTCAGCTCGACCTATGTCGCTTTCACTTTTTGTCTCTAAGTTTTTGTTAACCTGCATCAGTTCTATTTTAGTTTTACTTTGTTTGCCATTTTTTGACCCGGCCTGGATATTCTATTCGGGTGTTGTAGCAGGGGCACTTGCCCACACAGTGAGTTACCTGGGTTGTGTGGTTGTGCATTTTGCATCAGTATTACTCTGTTTGCCACTTTTTGACCAGGTTCTGATATGGGGAGCTGGGCGGCTAGCAGGGGCACTGGCCCTTAGACTATGACACCGGGGTGTTGGGGCATGCATGCATTATCCATGGCATTCATATGGATATTGGCTCAATATACATTAGCCTTTCCCTCCCGAGCCCCAACCCCTTTCTGACCTTATGCTTTACCGGGGGGGTCCCGTACTTTTTGCTATACCTTGCATTCACGACATCCTTTTCTGCAAGTGTATTGTCATCATGGACTAATTTTCTCTCATTTACCTGGCTGATGTTATTTGTTATATGTTATATGTGATTCCATTTATTGTTTCACATGCCTGTGGCAATATCACATTGGTATTGTCCTATGTGAGTATATGGGGGCCTGGGGGTGTTATTATGTTATTATAATAATTTTGTTACATTTGCGCACTTTATTGCCTTGTATCCAACATTGTTTGGTGTTCACTATCGTTAATCTCCCCTTTCCAAGATGGCCGCCACAGTTTCTGCCTTGTAGTCCTTTGTTGATGATCATGCCTGTTTGAACATTGCTCGTAATGCTTTATTTATGGCTGTCTGCATTTGCTCACTTCACACGTGATCAAGGTTCTGTACCGAAACGCGTTGTGTGAATTAAACACTCGGACTATACCATCCTGCTGGCTGTCTGTGTCTCACTGAGAGCGCACGTTCCACTACTTTCTTATTTGGATATTGCTGTTACCGGCGTGCTCCGCCGGTGTGTGCACCACCTCTCTCGGGTCCCAGCGATCCGGAAGGAGCAACTTTTCTTCGTGGATATATATATATATATAAATATATATATATATATGTGTGTGTGTATATATATGCATATGATATTGACAAAGGCGGCTTGCCGTCGAAACGCGTCAAGGTCTCTTGGTGAAATCAAATACTCCTTGCTTTATCCTCACGGAGTCTACGCCTGTTTTGAAATTTTGTAGCAGGATTGGTTGCATATATATATATTATCTACTGGCGGTAGCCAGTAGATAGTTATAGTTAGGACCGAGTTTCCATAGGAAATCTCAAAATTCTATTTTTAATAACTTTGGCGCCAATTGACGAATCCTCGCGAAATTTTCAAAACTAATGGGGCGCACCGCTCCGCTCCTACCCTGAAAGTCTCGGGGTGATTCGTCAAGCGGGGGCCGAGAAAAAGGGGGGGTCCCAAAACGCGTTTTCCCCATGGATTTTTCCTTAGGGACTTTAGTCGCAGCTACAGCCCGAACGGCTGAACAGAATTACGTGAAATTTGGCAGAGAGGTAGCCATAAGGTCCATGAAGTGCCTTTTGCAGGTTTGGTGTAAATCTGCTCAGTATTTCCAGAGAAAATAGCATTTAAATCAATATATATATCTGTACGCGCGCAGCGTGCGCGCTGGGTGCGCGCACCTTGCCGTGCGCGAGCGCAATTCTGATTGGTTGTTAGATCTTAGTAAACATTCGAATCGGTCGAAACCAGGAAGTGTCGGCCGCCATTTTGTCTCTCGCACTCTGAGGGGGTGAAAAACAAATGTGGAGAACGTGAAAAGGGGGCAGGGTGGACAGTTCCTGACCCCCTAGCCGTGGTCAGGGGGTCCCAGAAGGGCCCCCAAGGGCAACATTTTTTTTTATTTTTTTTTCGAAAAATCACCGAGTGCGCGCACCCTGCGCGCACCACCCAAACGGAAATAATTCTGCGAAGTTCGCGCAGCGTGCGCACACTCCGCGATTTTTCAAAAAAAAAAAAGATGTATTTGGCCCTTGGGGGCGAAGCGCTCCGTGCCCACTGTGCGCGCATGTTGCTGCGTAAAGTGTGCACGAGGTGGGTGAAGCGTACCGCGTGCCCACTGTGCGTGCCCGGTGCGCGAAGCGCTCCGTGCGCGCACGGCACGAACTGCGTAAAGTGGGCACGCGGTGCACGAAGCGCACTGCGTGCCCACCGCGCGCGCACGGTGCGTGAAGCGCACCGTGCGCGCGCAGTGAAAAAGTTTTGTTTAAAAAAATATATCAATAAATACATAACTTAGCATTTAAAAAACCGTACAAATTCACTGAAAAAACCATAGGTTTCACACACGTTATAGTTAGGAATTATCATTTAAAAACCTTGCAAATTCACTTAAAAAACCATAGGTTTCACACATGTTATAGTTAGCTGGGCATTTCCCTCGTAAAAAACCAATGAAATTCCCCCGTTATAGTTAGTGCAGGCAACTATAACTCACGCGACTGCAATCCGCTGCTGATGACGTCAGATATTACATCACTGATGACATATGTGTCTTTCTGAAAAAAAAAAATGAAATATATGTATAGCTAAAGATGAATGGAAGAAGACATGGGTAAATAAGTGTCTAAATACAGTAATGTAATATCTGACGTCATCAGCAGCGGATTGCGGTCGCGTGAGTTATAGTTGCCTGCACTAACTATAACGGGGGAATTTCATTGGTTTTTTACGAGGGAAATGCCCAGCTAACTATAACATGTGTGAAACCTATGGTTTTTTAAGTGAATATATATATATATATATATATATATATATATATATATATATATATATATATATATATATATATATATATATATATATATATATATATATATATATATATATATATATAATATATATATATATGTGTGTGTGTATATATATGCATATGCATTTATATATATGTATGTGGATATGTTTACATACATAAACATATATATACATCTGCATATCTATATAAATACTAACATAAATGCATGCATACATCTACATATATGCATACATATGCATGTTATGTACATGAAAGTTGGAAAAACACTAATATAAGCAAAGCTAAAAAGCCACCTAATTACAAACCGAATTGCTTTAACTTAAGCAAGGGCGAGACCTATTGCATTTTCAATCAATCAATACGTTTATAGAGCGCGCCACTCACCGGTAAGGGTCTCCAGGCGCTGAAGGGAGGGGGGGTGCTGCTACTGCTCGAAAAGCCAGGTCTTGAGGTGTTTCCTGAAGGTGAGGTGGTCCTGTAATGATCATGCACAAAAACGCAGAACCCCCGTGTACAGGTGCCTACCAGGAGTATGATGCAAAAGCGTGTATACCTGCACCACACCTCTCAGCAAATATTTTCGACCGCGAGTATGTTCAGCTTTGATAGGTCTGTGTAATCAAGCGAGATGGCTCTGTGAGAAACGCTCACAGCTAACAACTCACATGGTCTGTGGGTCGGGATTTGTAACCCCAGCAAGGCCAACTCGGCCTTTCATCCTTCTAGAGTCAGTTTGTTTTTAGATTTATGTAGCGCAGCGGGGGTATCCAGGCGCTGTCCATGGGCACGAGGAGATTAAGTGATTTCCCCAGAATCACATGATGTTGCTCCGACACCGAGAGTCGAACCCGGCCGGATCCCCAGCTCCCGAGTCGGCGGCTCTGGGCGCTGCTCATATTCTCTCTTCCTTAATTCACTATTATTGAACTGGTTACTAACGCCAGCTCCGAGTCATAACATTTAGAAACAGCAGGCATGTATGATAAAGCTCTATATTAAACAAGTTAGTATTGGACGGTTTTGGACCTGATTAATAGAGCTCTCATCTAGGCATTGAAATCTGGAATTATGGTCATTGGCATTAAAGATATTGGGCATTAATTGAAAGACTTGTAATACATGCCTACAGCCACTAGACGGCAACAATGCGTCAAAAATATCCGGGACTCAGTCAAGAATCGAAAATAGCAAATTCAATAGGGGCAATCTGTTATTATTGATGGAGTGTAGTTATTGTGCTGTGACCGAAGAATCTGGCACTTCCTGATCACATCTGGGGTGACACAAGGACCTTATATCCTTTGGAGCCCGATAAATTGAGTACCATTCAATTGCGTATTAATAGAACTTGTTATGTACAGCGCGTTGTAAATAGTGTTGGGCTGTGATTAGATGCGCTATATAACAAACAAGTTGATATTATTATCACTCGTGTTCCATTCTAGGGGCTTAATAGAACGATTCATCAGGTATTCAGGCGTGGAACACTGCAGCTGGTCCCTACGCTACTCTGCCAGTCTCAGGCCTCTGACTGTAAAGCTCTCTGCTGCAGGTCACATAGATATTGTTAGCTCCGGCGTGTGAGGACAGGGCTGTCACTCAGGATGCAGACATCTTTCCGTGAAGCATCGAACAGCAGAGCCCCCGCCCGGGCTCCACAGATATCCCAGGCCCGGTCCTTGAAGGCTCGGTTTGATGACAGCAGAGCCGTCCACCCGGTTAAATCTCGCCAAGAGGCCGGGATCTCAGCCAGCAGAGGCATCTTTCAGCCTGCGGAGGTTTTCCTGGCTCTGTCCGCACTGCCACCGTTAGGTTAAAGCTCCCTTCCAGGCTCAGGGCTCTGAGAGACGCTGCTTCCCAGGGTTCACAACTCCTACAGACTCAGCTTTTGGCCAAAAATCAATTTATCACTTGCAGGTTAGATCTTACAGGCTAAATAAAGTGTCGAAGAGAAGAATAATCATTAGATTAAAAGCCTTCATAGCACCCGACAGTGAAATGAATCCTATGGTACAGATGGCTGGCATTGGAGCTGTTCTAGGCGCTACAAGGACCTTTCTTATAGGCTAATACGTCTGACAGCAGAGGTGTCCCTTAAATTGCGTAGATCTTAAACAGCCAATCCTAGAACAGCAGAGCTATCTTTCTAGTTGCTAATCTGGAAAACGCTTTGGTATTTGAGCAGAAAGAAGTTCTAAAATCCTCTCAAGTCTGGGTTGTACAGCCTGCGGCATCTTCGATTCCGAGCCTTTGAAGGCAAAACGTGTGTCACGAGACAAATTACCCGTTGCTATAAACCATCAAAGAAGAAATACCCAAAAAAATGATAGTTCCACGGATTTCAAGTAGCTTTTAAAATACGAGTGGATATTTGGCAGTGAGACTGTTATGTGCTTTGAAGGCGACACATGAGTGGAAGTCAGGTTTGTTAAGTAAACATTTTCATTTGCACTTGACAGTCACCAGTGCAACCTTTCCTCACTCAGAGCTACAAGAGCAGAACAGGAAACAGCTGTCCAAGCTCTCGGATAGCAGGACCTTGAGCAGGGGGCACTGAGAGGTTGGGGGCCTAGGTCAGGCCTCCACTTCCCATACCTTAAAGGACCCTACTGTTGCGTCCTGGCTCTGTCCCATCATCAACGTCTCAGAAGAGTCCACAGAAATTAGGAACAAAATGGAGGAGAAGGGTAGCACTGGTCAGCTTGGATCCTTGAAAACAGGTTGCAGGAATGTTCCTGGTCCTAACTCACATAGGGGAGTGTGCCTCACACAGGGGGTGTGCCCCAACACGAGATGAAGATAAACTCTTTAGAATGCAGCAAAGGGCTAAACATCACATCAGCCTTATGGGAGGGAGGGGAGACTTTAGCATCGGCTGGGCTCACGTCATTGCCCCAAGATGTCACAGAAAGCTAGTCTGATGAAATTAGATCATTGGTTCTGGGCAGTGAGAAGTTCGAGGTGCCCTTAATGTCTTAAGCGAGCAAGACTTTCTCAGCTGATGAAGCATGGGGACGTGGAAAAATGTCAGGAGAACAATTTCTTCGTTCAGATGGAATTTGGTAATTTCAATGTGAAGGAAGGGTGTCTCAGGAGAATCGCCCTTTTCCTATAGAGCATCCTAAATGTTTCAGAAACACAAATGTCTTCGGGCTCACCAACGTTCCTGCCAGTGTTATGGCATCGAAGAAGGAGGCCATTGGTCCAACAGGCGTCTACTGCAGCCTGGTTAGTACCAAAGTCAGGTCAAAAAGAACAGAGGATGCTTCACTCCAAGGAACATGTGCATTAGATCTAGCCAATGAGATCTTGTTACATCTGGGCAGTTGTGGGATGGGGTATTAAAAGTGTCCACCTGCATCCCTTTCTAACACATTGTCCTCGCTTTATGCAAGCAGGTAAATGCTCTACTCTACAGTTGAAGAACTTGAGCCATTTCAGATTGGTTTCTGGTCCAGAAGGCACTGGCCGGAATCAGCACCTCCAAGTTGGGCAAGCATGTAGCTCTTTCTACCTCCATGCAAAGGAGGTGCCTCGTCTGTAGTAGGCAGATGTGTGCTTGCTGTAGTATCTGAATAATGTTCGAGTCACACATCTGGAAGGACCAGGCTGGGTCCACCGAGATGACTAAGCGCCCTGGATATCCCTGATTTTGTGTTGGACTACTGGCAGAAGAAGTGTTGGTAGAAAGAATACAGAGACACCATTTTCCAGTGTGTCTTCAGCTCGCCCCTAGGGCTGCCATCCTTTCCAACTGATTGCAAGGGCCAGTCAGAAGGATTGTAAAGATACCTATTGGTGGGCCATTCCAAAACCCAAAGATGTGGGATTGAGAACTCTATCGCTTGTGAGAGGAGTGGAGGCACCTTCTCAGGATGCCTGTTCTGATGTCAATGTGGTAGATTACCAGGAACATAATTTAATACAAAGGCCACTCACACAGTAATTGCCAGCTGAGAGCTGCTGATACTGAAGAGTGCTGTGGAGTTATCTGTGGGGATGATCAATACCACTCTGGATCTCATCGCAAGTAGTCAGGCTTTGTGTGTCAAGATCACCTTAAGCACCAACATATTTATGTGCAGCGATATATCTGAAGTGTCCCACAGCGCCCTGATGGAGCGCGCTCCGCTTTGTGCAGTCGAACCATAGCATGAGGAGTCGGTGGAGACCAGTGGATCTGCACGGGGCAGGCAGAAAGAGCAGTGATCCAACCAAGAGGTTGGGAGCATCGCCAACCATTACAACGTATGAACCCAGGGGGAAGGATTTACCGAGATGAGACTTGACCAGTTGTCCTACAGCTGGGACTAATGCGTCCTGTGGAGTTTCAGAGATCGTATGTTCAGCTTGGCGTGAGGTGCCGCCTCTAAGCCTCTGGACCAGTTCTTCATGGTCTGATTGAACATGATGTTGTCCACTGCCTGGAGATCTCCCTTCTCCTCCTTGGAAGAGGTGTGAATATTCTCACCAGGCTTGACTCCAGAATCACCTGTATAAATGCAACAACGTGGTCAACACCAGAAAAATATTATAAAAGGAACCCACTAATAAGGGTAATTCACAAATCGATGCATCAGACCCACAAACAGTTTCACACCACCCTTTGTAGTGGTTAACCATCATTACAGGTGGTACCCACCTTGGACTGGAGTGTTCTACTGAAAAACATGTATTCCATCCATTCTGTGTTGTTTTCAAATGCATAACCTGCCCTCCCACCCATGTGTGGCTTGTTGAAAATGGAATCCCGTTGAACAATTCACGTTTATGTACATAGTAGAAATTTTGAGGGCTACATCAAAATCATTGTTTTTTAATAACACGTTATTGCTTCTAGATGAAAGGTTTCATCGTCACAAATGAAGGACAAATTTAGAAACATCAAAACAAAATCAAGGCGCATTGCTCCCAAGTCTCCCCCCCCCCATGCCCCACAACCCAACATCATTTTATTGTTACAAATGTTAATGAAGTTGTAAAAAGGACACATAAGAAACAACATGCCATCGAAGGTCACCCTCCCACCCTTGACAGTGCAATACGAAAGGGCTATTGCATCTGGTAAAAAAAGACACAAATTCAAATATTGTAACTACACAAAGAACACACACTAACCTAATACATAGGCTGAGAGTTAAACAAATACATATATATTGGCAACAAAATAAAAAATATTTTTGGGATAAATTTCAGAGAGTAACATTGTTATAAATACATTAAATATATCACTAACTTCAGAGAGGGTCAGGTTGGGAGATCTTCTGGCCCAGATCCTATAGGGCAGCCACCACCACTGTCGGCCCAGCACATGGATGGGGAAACAACTATTACAACACAGCCATTACAATGCACTACCTTTACAACGCAGCCATTACAACACATGTCACTACAACACATGCCATTACAACGCATGCCACTACAACGCATGCCATAACAACGCATTATAAGGTAAGTAATGGGAAACAGTAATTTCTACCCCTACACTATCCAACACTTACCCTACTGTTTCACTCACTGGAGTAGAAATAGTAATTTTTACCTCTACACTATCCAACACTTACCCTACTGTTGCACTCACTGGAGTGTAAATAGTAATTTTTACCTCTACACTATCCAACACTTACCCTACTGTTGCACTCACTGGATTGGGAATAGTAATTTTTACCCCTACACTATCCAACACTTACCGTACTGTTTTACTCACTAGAGTGGGAATAGTAATTTTTACCCCTACACTATCCAACACTTACACTACTGTTGTCCTAAAAGTATTATGCGTTGTAATGGTATGCATTGTAATGGTATGCGTTGTAATGGAATGCGTTATAAGTGTAGTTTCTAAAAATGCGTTGAGATGGCATGCGTTGTAAAATCATGCGATGTAATGGATGTTGCGATGTAAAAACCGCGTTGTAAGGCCATGTGTTGTAAAAGTTTGCGTTGTAACGTGTCCTATTCCATGGGTGTCTCAAAAGCTCCATTGCCTCATGGGAAAATAACGGCTGGTGAGGCATAAGGAGAGGTGCCTAGTGCAAAGAATATCCAAGCCTGTTGTCTCCTGGCTGAGGGCCAGCTCCTTCTTGGGGTTGCAAGAGAGATGGTGTTTTCAGCTCCAGGAGCAGTTGTTACACTCTCAGCCACCACTACAAGAGGAAGGCCAGGGTCAGACACGTCAATCTGTGACAGGGTCAAAAGTCTGACCCTAAGCTGACATTCATGCCAGTCCCCCTCTCTGTGTTGTTTGCACCTCGTTCAGGCTCCAGTGGCATCTTCAGCCTCACCCCAGATGTCTGGCCGGCATTCATGTTGGATGTCCCTGCCATCAACTTACTACATTGTAATGAAACAACATGGCTGATTTAGAGTTTGGCATTTTGGAAAATCTGAAAGGAAAGTGGTGAATGTCCAGTCTACCACAATCATCATTAAAACCACTATGTTAAATCAGGGCCACGTATGCACTATATCATGACTGTGTACTGTCATTGGGATTGATGCTAGGCGTCCTTTCATATCCACCCTCAGCCCTGATGACCCTACTGCGCTGGCGGACAGCAACAGTGGAGGCGTTGCTATCTCTTAGCTGGTTGCAGGGCAAGTCATCTTTTCTGGCCGCACATTCCTGAATATTCACGTGACAGACCTTCCATCGGTCAGTGGTGCAGAGGGCAAGGATGAATCTCTGTCAGTCACTCATTTCACCAGTGACAGAGCTCATGCACTGGAGGACGCTTGACTGTCACTGATGGCGACATCTGCCATCCATGGTGGTCTAGTCCCACCATGATGCACCCGCCATGGGCAACAGTCACTGTTACAACCTTATGAGTGGTGTGCAAGGTTAATGACCAACATCTTGATGGACATGAAAGCTGGTGCTGATGGTACTACCCGCCACCCGCAAGGGTACGTGTGCCAGTTGTGAAGGCCCAACCCACAATGATACCTAGCAATAGCCACACTTACAGAGATTGGTGGCAGTCCCGGATGTCACATTGTGGATGGCGACTACGACATAGCGGATTTTGGGTACCACAGTCAATGCACATCTTTCGACTGATGCAGGTAGATTTTTCCACGACTTGCAATGGTTGTGGGCCCTTGCCAATCCCCATGCTGTATCTTGCAGCGCCAGATCCGAGCTCATCCAATATTATATCCTGCATAGGGCATATCTTTTCCCTGCATAGGGCATACCTCTCCCCAGCAGCGATCTATATGTACTTCCCTCCAGCTGCCCCGCTGTTACGCAGTACAAGTGGATCTACAACATATGCTCCAGACTTCCCCCAACTGCACGAAAGTGCTGGCTTAATTTCATCCATTACTGTGAAACCTGTCTCTGTGATTGGGTAATGGTAACTTTGGGTATTTATAAGAGCTCCAAAAAAGATAACCTGGCGCCCTGTTTCCCTAATCTACCCCTGCTCCTTGCCAAGACACTCATCTGCAGCAGGAAAGCAGCGACCCCTCCCTTCCTGGTGTCCTGGTGCCCCGCCCTTCTTAAAGACTTGTAATTCCAGCGTTGTATTTTTCTGACAACTGCGGAAGATAAAATATGTTGACTGTAATAAACACCAGTTTAAAAAATAAAATGAATGGCCACTTCAGATGCCTGGTTAAGATGCGCTGCCTTGTCACGTGACCCTGACCAGGCCTTCAAGGTGACTGCTCTCTGCTGGATTCCTCCAACCATCGCCCTAGGGAGGCCCACCCCACTCACCCTGGATGAGGATCACCAGCCACAGCCGGGGGTGAAGCTGCAGCTGGTGACAGGAGATGACAGTGATGATGGAGAAGGCGTGAGGTGGCAACTGATTGAAAACATCTTTGCATGAAGGTGCAGTTGTGCACGTTGAAGGATATTGACGTGTCACATGGTGTAGCAGCAGAACCGGAAGTACATATGACTCAGAGTCCACAGGGATTGCTGCCTGTGTGACATAAAGGACGTCTCTGCTTTCCTTATGCAAGACTAGCATGGACATGTGTCTGCTGTTCAGCTTCCAGTTCCAACAGCTGGTATACCAGATGAGTCTGGTAGTGAGTTCACACTTGTTTGTGTCACTGTGATGCAACATCATTCCTTGTATAAGGCATGCTTCAAGCACACTGTGTCATTGTTGTGCTCATATCATGTGGCTGTCGCTTCTTGGGCCTTATCTTCCTGCCATCTGCTGTCTCCCGTTCAGTCTCATTGGAACCTTGGACAGAGAGTGCAAGTGAAGACTTCAGCAATGCAAGAGGCCTGCATGCTGATGGAATGACAGCTTCCGGAAGCACCCTGCCGACTCCCAGTCGTGGGACTGCAATGCTAGAGGTGTTGCCATTTCGACCTGACGGACATATTATGAATGTCCATACATGGCCCCGTGCCTTGTTGTTAAGCATCACGCCCACATCCGCAGATGTCCTGCTTGTGTTTCACTCCCAGGACCAGAGCGAGGGCTGCAGACAATGCTGGGGATGTCTATCATGTGGCTTCTTTCACAGTCTTTTCTCATAGACTGCATGCAGAGGATTGTGACACTGATATTAAGTGAATAAGTGGTGTTCTAAAAAATGTCAGCTTCAAAAGCCAGCGTTCTGTGCATTTTGGTGAATATTGTGTTTTGTGTAAATATGTTTTTTCATATACTTGTTTTTTCCTGCAAGGTGTTTTATAACATATAGGACCAGTGCAACACGTGCCACATAAGGATGATTTCGACATCTTTATTGCTGCACCAGATGATATTTTGTATTATTTGCCAACATACTGGGGCATGTGATGGTTTTACTTTCTTATTGGGTAAATGCTGTCATGCAGCCACTTCATTTTGTGTCAGATGAGCAATTTGATGGACCAGGTGGTTCATCTCGTCTTTCTGCTGCAATAGAAGACAGCAGTGAGGTGCTGTCCCCTCACTGTGACCTAAAGGAGGAGGAGTGGAAACGTGTAGGTGAGTTGTCATATCCTGTAATGACCACTTTAATCATTGTTCTTTTACATTATTGCACAATGCTTGTCATAACATGAATACTACTTGCTCAGGGAGTGTGTCAGTCCATTTTGATACATTCCAGCATGGGTGATTTGTTTTGATTTAATATGTTGGTGAGAATAAATGAAACCTATACATTTGATGTAATACTATTGTGCTATTGTTTGCATTTTTGACTGCATATGGATTGTGGAAGGGGGTGTAGATTGCACTCATAAGCATCACTATTGTCTGGGGCATGTTGTTGCTTGTTTTCAAAGGTGGTCTTCACAACTGTTGATGTTTTGGAAATTGGTTATGGGTATTATGGTACTGTGGTTCACTCAGATTTCATACCATGCTGTCAAACAAAATGTTAAATGGTAGTCAAAGGGGATTTATATGACACGTTTGAAGGGGAATAGACGTGCTTATGGATCCCAACACGATTAACTTCCTTGAAGATGTGTCAAACGTTGGACACACCCAGTGAATGGATGGCCCCTCACCTGTTATCAGACAGCACTGGACCCCATCTTCACCAGCTTCAGCGACATCACAGTAGACAAGCCGAAATTGATCACCTGGTCAGACCATGCCATGTCAATTTCAGCATACCCATCCCACACCAACTTATGGGACTGGAAAGAAATCTCAGAAACATCTAGTCTTCCGAACTGTGGTAAATAATTTAATTACCGGTACTTAATTTGATGCGGAAAATCTATAATAATAGCTCAGTAAAATAAGAGGCAGAATCCGTGGTATTAGAGGTTCGGAACGGGCTTTATTCCAAAATCAATTCGAATTGATGGACTCCATATTCCATCACCACGAAGGTTCAGGAAGTGAAGGAACAACTTTATTGACAGGTAATCATTTTTATACAGAGGCATTATAGTGAAACAGATGCAGGAGGCGTAACAGTTGATAACAAAGATAAAAACATACATGTGTAACTTAAAATGGGTGTAACTAGGCGTAACTAAAGAACGTCATGAGGTATGATGTCACAATGGGTGGTCCCATGAGAGAATTTCGCAATGTCAGCAGAAATACTTGGCAGAGATGCGCGCGCAGCAGCATGACGTGTGATTGACGTGCAACTAGGGGGTGAAGGGGACTTGACATTTAGCTCTACATGTGGAGACAGAAGTCTGGGGGGTCAAGTCAACCTAATCCCAAATCATATCTAACATCCTATGTTTAAAGAACTATGTTATCCAAAAGGAAAGGTCTCTCGAACAAAATCTATTCTATACTGACTGTGAGTGCGTGTACAAGCGTCTAAGTGTCTACATGAGATGCAAGGGCAGAAATATTCCATAGTAACAGGGCTATGAATTACTTGCATAAAGACAGAGAAGCCGGGCCTTTTGCTCGGTAGCTGGAAGAATGTTTACTTAAACTACTAGACAGGAATGCATTGGATGGGGAGCGGAGCAGATAATCTCGAAGGTGAAATACAGTTTTTGGCAAGCAGACAGGTCGAGTCAGGCACCGTTAGCCGCGCAGGGAGTAGGACAAAGTTCATGGATACAGATGCGAGTTCAGACTGGAGCTTTCAGAGGCAGAAGGCAGGAAAAGGCTTAATGGCAGAATCAGGGCCTACTCGCCTGGACTGTAAAATGGGATAAATGAACCATATAAAGCCGGTGGCCTTTCATACTTAGGAATAGAATATCCGGCCCATTCATGGCGGATCTGAAAGAGGACATGTTGACGGTGGACGCACATGTGTTTGCGTCTTCATAACTGGAACTGGAGGGAACATACATGTACTTGTGATTTATACATGAAACCGTTGGGGTCCAAGATAGGGGACATAACTGATCATAAAAATCCATATTTCCACATTCCCTCCTTGTCCCCTACTTGCCCTTAAGAGATATCAATCTTCATCAATCCGTTGATCTGTTCATATAGCATCATTTGTTCTTCTTTCTTCTTCCGGGATGAATGAAATCTTGGTGGTGGAATACACGATGTGGCACACAGACCACAAATCGCTGGTCCACATTGTAGGCATAAGCAGCAACTGAATAGTATGAGAAAGCCAATACCTAGGAAGGATAGGACCCTCCATCCCCAGGCTGACAACACGCCCCAAAACCAACCGGACCAAGTCCAGGTGCCTGGATTCTGGTGTATCTGGCTTACAATCTTATGAAGGCGAGTTATGGCTTTATATACAGATGGCGAATTTTCTGGTATAAAAATGCAACAGCTTGATCCGATGACCCTACAAGCTCCGCCCCTATCGGCCAGGATGACGTCAAGGACAAGACGATTTTGAAGCACAACAATCCGCATAGCAGACTGCTCTTCTGTTAAATTGCCTAAGGCGGAAATAGTTTCGTTCACTACTGCTTCAAGGGTTCTGGTTAATCTACGTATCAGCTTACTATTGGTGACTGTACCTATATAGGGAAAGAGACCTTTATTGAAATCTGTGTATTTTTCCCATGCTGTCTCAGTGTAATCGACTATTGGGAGATCTCTCCTTTCTCTATTGTGTATTAAATGAGTATTTCTATGATAATCAGGAGGAGCTAGGAAAACAGGTGGCAAAAGGAATCCAATGTAGCAGGTACCATCCCAATCTAGAGGCAAACGTATATATGCAGTCTGACCACATACGAAGTAGGAATGGCGAGAAGCTCTAAATGTAGACTTGCCTTGATCACTGAATTCTATTATAGTGGTGCATCTACTATGGCCCATATGTATGGAACCATTCTTTCTTACACATAATTCACCTTTAACTGGAAATACTGACATAGCGGGCAAAATTGGTGCAGCTTCGGATTCAACATTCAGGATCATGAGATTAAGCGTGAAATTCCCTAATCCGTATACTTCATTTTCTAGATCAGTTCCTGTTCTTTTGGGAAGTCCCTCCTTGTTAGGGTAGCAGACTTTGAGTAAAACTAGGTTCAGGTTTCCCCATACCCAATTGTCTTGATAAGTTACTGAGTTTGAATCTAAGGAATTAATTAAACTAAACCATGCTCCACAGGAGCCATTGTGTGTGAACGGATATGGAAAGAGAGGCAGAATTCCCTTATAGTTCTGATAGGGAGGGAGTCGGCCACATATCCAACAATTTGTAGCATTGCTAGTCTGATGGGAATGATGTAACATACTAATAAAAGTGTTATTGCGCAGCGCAAATCTATAGGACAACTCATGCGGGGGTAATTCACTAAAAGAATGTACAGCAGTAACATTGTAAACATGTTTAGAAATAGGACAATATATGTGCAACAATATACTTGCAGCGATTATTAAAAGACTTAAGAAAAACAAAATTAATAACGTCACTGTGCAATGACTACGCAGTGATTTACAGTACGCATGTTGTTTCAATTGCATCTTTCGGTTTCTTTCTCTATTCAGGTCTAGGGGATACATGTCAGAGACAAATTCGACCGATTCACCTTGGAGAGGACTTAAACAATCAAATTGTCTGACTTGTTAGACCTTAGTTTTAGTTTGTATAGTTCCTTATTACTCTGTTCAACCAAAGGAAGCTTTGAGTCAATCGGTGAAGACACACGAGGTGTATCGTTTACATCAGACTGTAGTCCATGAAATTTCTTGATATGACTTGAATGTATCCAGCCTTTGCGACCTTCGATCTTCACGGCTGTCCTCGTGGTGAGCAGTACGAGTTGAGGCGATTTCCACCTAGGATCCAGCTGAGACTTCCGGTCAAAGTTCCTCACTAACACCAGGTCCCCGGGAACTACGTCATGGGGTTTCACCTCGGTGTTGTCGGGAAAGGCTGCAGCTACCTGTGAACGACAAGATTGTAGTGCAGACATCAAGGAAGCCAAGTAATCTGTCAGCATATTACAGTCAACATCAGTTATTTTGCGTGGTATAGGCGTCCCCCACATATTTGGTGGTCTGCCAAAGATCACCTCATAAGGGGATAGCCCTGTTCGAGAGTGCGCTACCATTCTCATGTAAAAGAGTGCAACTGGTAAGGCTACTACCCAGTCGACACCTTTCTCTCTACATATTTTGGACAATCTAATTTTCAGAGTTTGATTATGTCGTTCCACGAGACCTGCTGCCTCGGGGTGTCGGACACAGTGAAATTTCCACTGATAGCCTAACAAAAGTGAAACGTGTTTCATTAGTTCGGATGAGAACGGCTGGCCGTTATCTGAGTAGACAACACGTGGTAAACCGTACCGTGGGAAGAATTCTCGAACCAACTGTTTGGCAGTAGTCGGGGCAGTGTAATCTGAAACCGGGTATGCCTCTGTCCAACGGGAGAGAGCACAGACAACTACAAGAACATATTTGAATCCTCGACATCGTTCCATCTGGATATAATCCATCTGGAGGACTTCAAAAGCGTGATCAGGAGGCTGAAATCCACCCTGTTCTACGGGAATGCTTTTACCTGGGTTAAACTGACAACAGATCATACAGGTACGAACTTTTTGTTTAGCTGCTGCTCGTAAATGTTTGTTGAACCAAATGTGTTGAATGCTGTCTACCATACAGATTTTTCCTTCGTCATCCATCCTTGATCCGTTTGGATCCCTCCTAATTCAGTCCATTTCTTTATTTCATCTGGTGTAGCATGTGTCTGTATGTCAATTACGTCAAGAGCGGGATCCTTAACCGTCATGCAATGTATTGGTGTCGGAACTATTGTCTTTGTCATGTCAGATGTGTGAGTTTGAGCAGTCTGTTTAGCTGTTCTGTCAGCTAGATCATTACCTTGGGAAATGATATCAGTAACTTTCGTATGAGCTTTACATTTCATAATTGATATTGCAGTGGGTAGATGTATTGCATCTAATAAGGCATGAATGAGGGGTCCGTGCTGAATGTGGGCACCGTGAGAAGTTAAATAACCTCTCTCTCGCCACAGCACGCCGAAGTCATGTACAACTCCGAATGCATAACGTGAATCAGTGTATATGTTGACTTTTTTATTTGTGGCTTGAATACAGGCTTGTGTCAGAGCGATGAGCTCTGCTGCTTGAGCTGACAAGGTATTTATGCAATTTGTTTCAATGACTTCAGTGTCTGTTGTGACTGCATACGCGGCCACTAACTCTCCTGTACTTGTTCTCATACATGAACCATCTACATACAACGTCAGGTCTGGATCTGACAATGGGACGTCTGTCAAGTCTTGTCTGGGTTTCGTCGTGATAGTGATAACTTCAATACAATCATGTGCTAGTGGGTCTGTTCCGTTTACTGGTAACAGTGTGGCAGGATTCAATGTACTACAACGTCTGATTTCTATGTGTGGCTGAAACAATGTTAATTCGTAACCGGTGAGTCTTGCTATAGTCAAGTGTTGTGTTTGTGTGCGGTTCAAGAGAACCTCTACTGCATGTGGTACTTGTACTGTCAATTGGTGTCCTAACACTATGGCATCGCTTTGTCGGATTGCTAAAGCTGTTGCTGCCACTGATTTCAGGCACGCAGGCAGAGCCTGAGCTACGGGATCTAATGTACTAGAAAAATAAGCACATGGTTTGTGTGATCCTGCTTGTTCCTGTGTGAGTACTGACAAGGCAGTACCTTCGCGTTCTGTAACAAAGAGTGTAAACTGTTTATTGTAACATGGTGTTGCTAAAACAGGTGCTTGACATAAGGCTTTCTTTAGGCTTTCAAAAGCTTGTGTATGTTCCTGAGTCCAAGGGAGAACAGTCGATGTGGCTGCCTCCTGCGTTGTCAACTGAATGAGTGGTTTTGCTAGAAATGCATACTGAGGGATCCACTGCCTACAGTATGAAGTGAGGCCTATGAAAGCCCGCACCTCCTTCTGTGTCTTGGGTATTGGCATGTTAGCAATTAACTGGATGCGATCTGGTGTAAGCTGCCTTCCCTCCTTGGACAGCGAGTGCCCAAGGTAAACAACTCGCTGGACACAGAATTGCAGCTTAGAAGGGGACACCTTGTGCCCCTTTTCGGCCAAAAATTGTAAAACCGTCAGTGAGGCTTTTTCACATTCAGGTTCGCTTCTAGCGGTGATCAGCAGATCATCGACATATTGAAGCAGGGCAGTGTTAACTGGCATGTGGATACTGTCAAGTTCTCGTTTCAGTGCTTGGCTATAGATGCTGGGGCTTTCTGTGAATCCTTGAGGTGCGCGTGTGAATTTAAAGCTTCGTCCATTTAAACTAAATCCGAACAAGTATTGGCTCTCCGGATCTATTGGGACGCTGAAAAAGGCATTCTTGAGATCAATTACAGTAAAGAATGTTGCTTCGAAATCAATGGCTGTCAGTAATGAAGAAATATCTGGGACTACGGGGTATTGTGGTACAATGCATTTATTTAATTCGCGCAGATCAATAACCAATCGATATACTGGCGGGGCTTTTGGATCAGTTCGTTTAAGAATCGGAATTATCGGGGAATTACATACATTGGAGTCGGTTTCCACAACCACTCCTTGGGTAATAAGCTCGTCAATGATTTGCAGTAAAGCCACTACAGCATCTGGGGGTAACTTGTATTGTCGCATTCGTGGTAGTACCACTCCTGTCTTTAGTGTGACTCGATATGGTGTAATGTTCATGCAACCAACATCTGTAGGGCCTTGTGCCCATAAATGTGTGGGTAAAGTCTGCAATCGGTGATCCATGTCTCGGGACACATAGTGCCCTTTGAAATCACGTAAAAACAATCTTACTCCTTCCGGAGAACAACATATTATAGCTCCTAGAGCTTTCAATGTTTTTATACCTAACAGGTTTTCTGGACATGATTTAGTAAGCAATAAATCTGTAGTTCGTGTCAAGGGACCAATCGTAAGTGGAAGAGGCTGTGATACTTCGTTAATGATAGGTTTTCCTGAAAAGCCAAGGGAAATATTCTGTGAGCCTGAGAGGGGTGCCCCTGGAACTTCACTACGTTTTATGGTTGTTCGGCTTGCCCCTGTATCAAGTAAAAACTTTCTATCTTGGCCTAATAGTTCACTGTGTACATAAGGTCCTTCTTGGTCTACAGGGACCTCGATAAGGGGTAAGCCAACTTCCCTCTCTAGGCTGTTTCATGAGTATCGTTGATAATCAGGATAGTCATACTGTGCGGTCTGGTACATCTGTTGTGTCGTTGTTTGTGTGGCAGCAATAGGCTGCGGTGGTGGAGCTGGCATAGACTGTTGCGGAGCTGGCATGGACTGTGCATGCTGTGGGGCTCCTTGTTGGTTCTGATCCTGTCTAAGTGGCCGTGGTCTTTCTTTTGTATTACCTATGGCGATATTATGTTTTAAAACTGGACAATCGTGTACATAATGACCTGGCTGTTTACAATAGTTGCATGTCCCTTTTACAGGACCTGCTGAAACACTGGACTGTGTCATACCCTTTTTATGACCGTCAGCTGGAACTGTCTGGGAAACTAGCATTTTCATTTTCGTGTTTTTCATGCGTCTTTGTTCATGTTCTTGTTCCTCTCTAATTCTATTGTGATGGTACTGTAGCATTTGTAACATTTGTGACGGAGTGTTACCTTGCCATGTACTCTCGAATTTCAATACTCTATTCTTAACTTGGGGCAAGGAATTTTCAACTAATTTTGTCACAAACAGATGTGGATACGATTCGCTACTTGCTTTTATTCCACTATTTATACCAAAACATTTTTCGAATCGGGCATAGAAATCACTAGTGTCCTCATCGTGCTTTTGTTTACAGGCTGAGATTGCACCCCAGTCTTCCTTTTTTGTAGTTAATAAACGTGGCAGTACCTGTACTAGTAAACCTGGTAGTGTTTTGGTCTTTTCCCCAAGCCCTGAACCTGGACCCCGAGCTTTTTCTTCGTTTTCTAATGCTGTCCAATCTATCTTTTGGTCTCCCACCTCCCAATCCTTTTCCTTGAGTTTTTCGTAAATGCCCGCAGGCATTAATACCTTCAATATTGTCATAATGTCGGGATAGGTATACTCTCCCATGAGCAACATGTCTTTAATTTCACGGTGGAAACCCGCTGGGTCTTTGTCATGACTGGGTACCACTTTCTTCATTTCTAATAGTTCTATTTTAGATATGGGTGTGTACACAAACACACGTTTAAACTGATTGTCCTCACCTTTTATCGGGTGCACTTCGCGTAAGGGATTCTGTCTATCCATGTAATACGTCGTTCTTTCCTTGATGGGCAGTGAGACATGTTCGGGACATACAAAAAGAATGTACTGCTTTTTGGATTCTAGTATTTCTCTAATTAACTCAGTACCTGAACCTCTCCATTTATTCGTGAGTAATTTAGTCAATATATCAGGTAAGGGACCAGGATCGGAGTGTTGGCTTTTATATAATATAAGGAGTTGTTGAATCATATAGATACAAGCTAAACGCTGTTCATCTGGGGTGAGGTTCAAAAACGTGTGCGCTAGTGTATCATCACTATATTTTCCGGGACTATCAACCCAGTGAACGGCTGACCTGGCTAATTCTTGTTCGTCCATAGAATCGAGTATATGATAACCCCTTCTTTCTCGGAGTAATTTGTCAGCGGCTTGGAACGAATGTTCGGGGGACCTTATATTTATTATAGGGTTTTGGAAATTTCTGCTATTATCTGGACGTATCGGACGTATCGGATCAGTAAAGCATCTAGTATTATTGCAAGATCTTCCTCTACCTACATAGGCAACGGTTTCTAACTGTCCTGTGGGCAGTTCTAATTCTTCCTCCTCCTCGGTTTGTTCAGGCTGGTCTACTGCTAATCTTTCTTCGTGTATTCGTTCTACTTCTTTGCGGATCTTTCGGCACATAGCTACTATACTTAATCGTTTATCATGTCTCCCCTCTGATATATTCCGACTCCATGTGGTAAGAATTTGCATTTCTTCCGGATTTACCCCTGGTCGGTCTTGATTTCTGATCACACAATTTATGAGGAAACGTAACAGTTCCCCCTGTATCTCCACTTTCTGGTACTCCATGGCTCGATTAATACTTTCAGAGTCTCGCCCTGACTGGACAAAATGATATATATTTTCTAAATGTGTAGTCATTCCTGGTAGCCTCCCTAAATATATTACAGCTCGTCGGATACGTAATGATGCCAGCAGCATTTCGTCCTCTTTGCCGGGCACAGGGTCATATCTACAATCTATTAGAAGTTCCTTAAGCATGTCGGGAGTTACTAGTTTGGGCGTACTTTGGTGGGCTAATTCTTGAAAGGAAAGTTTATTTACTCTGGGTGGCGTGGAAAAAATGTTTGATGTACCTCCTGTAGCACCACCTGGGGTGCTGGATGTGAAAGGATTCGTTGAACGTGATATAGCAACCATAGGTGTGGATACAGTTGTAGAAACAGATGTGCTTGCCGGAACTTGTGTCGGAGTTTGTTGTTGCGGAGGTACAGACGGAGGAGGGTCTTGGTGTTGAACCCCCTCGGCAGGCGGTCTATGTGGCGCAGTATTAGCATACTCGGGAGCTGCGTCGTCTAAATAAGAGGAAAGAAAAACATCTTCTGCTGTTCTGGGATGCCCTTTGGGATGTGCTTTTATCGGAAACAATGGGGGTGGCAAGTCTTTTGGTATCTCCGGAGTAGCCTTAGGTAACCCTTCGGCCAGAAGAGGATACATACCATTCATAAGGGCATTTCTTTGTCTATCTACTTGTTCTGATTTTACTCGAGTACCTTCTTCAATTAATAGATTTTCTCGGACTTTATTTGAATTCTCTTTACTTTTCTCTTCCTGTCTGAGTGCTTTTTCTGTACGTCTATATGATTCTTTACGCCATAATTCAATGGCGTCTTTCTGTGACTGTCTAGCTTTCTTTTTCCATAATTCTTCCTCTACTTTCATGATGCAATCTGCATCCCAGGTCCCAGCTGCGGGCCACCTCTGACTTTCTGGTAATTCCTTGGTGTAGTCTACCCATAAATCAAGAAATAATATGGCGTCTAGGCCATGTTTATGATACATGAAGTACCCTGGAGTGTCCCTAGGAGGAATGGGAACAGCTTCTTCGAGTACCCCTTTTCTAGTTTTGATCTGTCTTAATTTCGAAAAGAGCGGCATATTGAGAACTGATCTGATACCTAATTTTGAACACGTTTAATACAACAAAACACAATAATGAACAGTCATTCACACCACAATATGCAGAACGTATTTAAAACATTTAACATTTAACATTTAATGAACAACAATGATGGCCATTTAGGGAACTAGTCACTAAGCATAATACTCGGCACTAACTAGGTAATTCTGAATTATATACTAGACATACTTGATATACTGCTGAACAGTACAGATACACTGCTGAAACAGTGCAGACCGGATTTGTGTACCCAAACCCGTCTTGACCGGCACAACCTATGTGCACGTCAGAACGCCTCCCCGACAATGGTACTCACCGGGTAGCTCGGAACGGAAGGCCTCGGAACTGGACTGAACTGGACTTGAACCGGACTGGACTCGACTCGAAACTTCGGAACTTCGGAAACTGGTGGGCCTCTGTATACCTCGGATCTTGCTCTCTCAGCTAGGCTCTGGTCGGGATACTTCGCACTTCTCACCGCCTCGTCTGGGTGTTGATCGCAGCCTCAGTTACCCCCGCTCGGCAGGAGGGAGATACAGGAAATCCTGTGGGTACGCGTTGTTGTCCGTCCAGCTGTGGCAGGAGACCGGGCCTGCAACGCACCTCCGGCGCGTGAGATGAGAAAGTGTCCCTGTTCGGGCGCCATATATGTGGTAAATAATTTAATTACCGTACTTAATTTGATGCGGAAAATCTATAATAATAGCTCAGTAAAATAAGAGGCAGAATCCGTGGTATTAGAGGTTCGGAACGGGCTTTATTCCAAAATCAATTCGAATTGATGGACTCCATATTCCATCACCACGAAGGTTCAGGAAGTGAAGGAACAACTTTATTGACAGGTAATCATTTTTATACAGAGGCATTATAGTGAAACAGATGCAGGAGGCGTAACAGTTGATAACAAAGATAAAAACATACATGCGTAACTTAAAATGGGTGTAACTAGGCGTAACTAAAGAACGTCATGAGGTATGATGTCACAATGGGTGGTCCCATGAGAGAATTTTGCAATGTCAGCAGAAATACTTGGCAGAGATGCGCGCGCAGCAGCATGACGTGTGATTGACGTGCAACTAGGGGGTGAAGGGGACTTGACATTTAGCTCTACATGTGGAGACAGAAGTCTGGGGGGTCAAGTCAACCTAATCCCAAATCATATCTAACATCCTATGTTTAAAGAACTATGTTATCCAAAAGGAAAGGTCTCTCGAACAAAATCTATTCTATACTGACTGTGAGTGCGTGTACAAGCGTCTAAGTGTCTACATGAGATGCAAGGGCAGAAATCTTCCATAGTAACAGGGCTATGAATTACTTGCATAAAGACAGAGAAGCCGGGCCTTTTGCTCGGTAGCTGGAAGAATGTTTACTTAAACTACTAGACAGGAATGCATTGGATGGGGAGCGGAGCAGATAATCTCGAAGGTGAAATACAGTTTTTGGCAAGCAGACAGGTCGAGTCAGGCACCGTTAGCCGCGCAGGGAGTAGGACAAAGTTCATGGATACAGATGCGAGTTCAGACTGGAGCTTTCAGAGGCAGAAGGCAGGAAAAGGCTTAATGGCAGAATCAGGGCCTACTCGCCTGGACTGTAAAATGGGATAAATGAACCATATAAAGCCGGTGGCCTTTCATACTTAGGAATAGAATATCCGGCCCATTCATGGCGGATCTGAAAGAGGACATGTTGACGGTGGACGCACATGTGTTTGCGTCTTCATAACTGGAACTGGAGGGAACATACATGTACTTGTGATTTATACATGAAACCGTTGGGGTCCAAGATAGGGGACATAACTGATCATAAAAATCCATATTTCCACAGAACTCCAACACCACCAGCTTCACAAAACAACAACCTCCCCGAATCCATCTCCAACTTCAAAGCTTTGCAAAGACACCATGACTCCTCTCCATGTCCAAAAAGCTACAAGAACCAGACCACATGTGAGCAGGTACATGGAAGAGTTCAGATTCACTGAACGCTGCAACAAGCAACTTGAATGCAGATGGAGACAAAGTCAGAATGACACAGACAGGAGAATGTACAAATCCTCCCTCGGATGCTACCATTAGCATATCAGAGCCATCAAAGGCTCTGCACTCTCCAACTGCATTAAAATTAGCACCAAAAGCCCCAAATAAATCTACGCCATATTGAAATACTTCACCTGTTTGGCAGCAAGCTCCACCAGTGTAACTTCCTCTCAGGATCTCTGCACCCAGCTGTCTCTATTCTTTATCAACAAGATCACCGGCATCTATGACAACTTCAATCCGCAATAAGACCCTCGCAGCCCTATTGCAAATCTCAGCAAACACCACAGAAGAAACAGCAACGACCATGCAGTCCATAGACTTCAGGGCACCCTTGGACTCCTGCCCTCCCCATGTCTTCATCAGCCCAGCCTCACCCCAATCCTGAATGACTTTATCATCACAGCCAGCTATCCAGATTCCTGGAATCACACCACAGAACTTCCCCTCCTAAAGAAACCCTCAGCAGATACAAAGACGGTAGCAAACTACTGGCCTATCGCCCTGCTACCCTAACCAGAAGAAGTCAAAGCAAAGATGATAAACAAATGCTTAGCTGCCTACCATAACGACAACCACCTCCTCAACACCACCCTATTCCATATCCATGCCCAACCACAGTACAGAGGCCTCCCTCTTTGCCGCCATTCACAGCCTTCAACACCATCTCCCACTCCATCCTTATCCAATGACTGCACACAGCTGGCATCCAACGACCCGCACTTAACTGGATTTGCTCCTTCCTGACAGGCCGCACCCAGTCAGTCAACCTGGCCCCCTTCATCTCAGATACTGTCCACCTCATCTGCATAGTTCCCCATGGATCCTCATTCAGCCCCACCCTGTTCAATGCCTACCTGACTCCACTCGCCAGCATCATCCACGCCCACAGAATCAACTTCATGTCCTATGCTGATGACACCCAGCTTATACTCTCCCTCGCCATCAAGACACTAAACACCCAGACCAATTTCTCAGACCGCATGAAAGAAGCCGGTAGTTGGATGAAATCCACTGCCTCAAGCTCAACACAGACAAGACGGAAGAAGTTATGTTTGGGAAAGAAACCTCACTCTGGGAACTCACCTGGTGGCCAGCTGAACTCAGACCCACACTCCTTCTGGCAACCCACACAAACATCCTCATAGTAATCAACAACCAACCTGCCATAATAGGCCGAGTGAACGCAGTTTCTATCTCCAGCTTCTGCACACTCACTCAAGATGCTCAAAAATATCTTCAAATGGCTCCAACAATTGCAGAACTGTCACATAAGGCCTCATCACCAGAAAACTGGACTACGGCAACACACTCTATGCTGGAATCAATGCACAATTGACCAGAAGGCCAGGTTCACTCACCCTTAACCTCCCACCGTGCACTCACATCAACCCGCACCTCAAAAGGTCCACTGGCTCCCAAACAACAAACGAACAATCTTCAAACTCCTCATGCACACATACAAAGCCTTACATAACATTGGCCCCACACACCCCAACAACCACACAAACTTCCACAAACCTACCAAACACCTCTGCTTAGCTGGACTTCTACTCGCACAAATTTCCTACATTTGCAGAACTAGACCTGGATGTCGTGCCTTCACCTACCTTGGTCCTAAAGCCGTGAACAACTTGGCCCTGCATATCAGAGCCTCCTCCTCAGTTCTTGGATTCAGCAAGAAACTAAGGGGCAGATTTACAAGAAACTGGTGCATCTGTAGAGATGCATCAGTTTCCCTGCGCCAGCCTGCGATACCCTTGCTCCACCATGGATGCGCCGTATTTGTAATGGTGCAAGTCTTGACAGATGCAGCAGAAATTATGACGCACCTGTTGGCGCGAAAGTCACGTATTGCTGGAGTTCTGTTGTAAGCATGATGCAACTCCAGCAATGCATAGGGAGGGCTATACTTACTGTTCTGCGTCACACCTTAAGCCTGCTCCAAGCATTTCACTGCGTCACTTCTATGAGGCTTTCCTGCATGGGACCGCCCACCCTGCATACATTATATCTGACGCTGGTATAATGTGGCACAGGGCTTTACAACGTGATGCATCTCCCTAGATGAAATGAAATGAAAAAGAGATTTATAAAGCGCAAACCAGTTACTAGAGGGTGTCAAGGCTCTAGCTCCTCAGAACAGATGGACATAACTGTTAGGGTCCGTCCCATCCAGGTTGGCTTTTTTTTAAAACTGGGAAGAACTGAAGCTAGTTTCCATTTGATAGGAAAAATTACTGAGGCGAACATTTGATTAAACATGAGGGCAAGCTGAGAAGAAATTGTTCCTGATAGAAGGTGAAAGATCTTTGGGGGGCAGTGTTCCAGAGGAAATCCCGATTTAGTTGATAGTAATAGTTTGATGACCTGCTCAACTGTTAGTGATGGAAAGTGTACTAGTTCTGGAAGCTTCGTGCATTTTGGGGTTGTTGCCTTGACTTCTTCAGTTGAGTCAGAGGTGACCGGCTCAGCTAGTTGGGCGGTTGCACAAAGAGATGGGATAGCAGAAAAGCTACTGTAGACTGATTTCACTTTTACCTGGAAAAAAGTAGCCAAGGAGTCACAGAAGGTCTGTCTTTCTGGGGTATTGGCTCTATCAGGCGGTTTGGCTAATTTCTTCACTGTGGCAAATAATTCTTTAGACAAATTTTTGGCTGCACTTCTAGCTGCGGAGAAGTAGCGAGCCTTCTCCTCCTGTATAAGTCGTTTATAGTCTAATAAAGCTTGTTTATACAGGGTTCTGTCTTTTGAGTCATAGTTGGATCTCCATTTCCTTTCGAGGTGGCAACAGTTCTGTTTTTGAAGTCTGAGCTGTTCCGAAAACCAAAGTTCTGAGCGTCTAGCTCCTTGGTTTGTGATAGATATTTCAGGTGAAACCTGGTTATTAGCGTTGAGGAGCCAGTTCTCAAATTCCACTGCTGCTAAATTGGGGTTGTTACTAAGTTTAGGAGGATTTGTGGCTAGTAAGTTGTCAAAGGACATCAAATTAATTTTGTTCCCCGGACGGAACCGTCTAGCATATGTATTTCTTGAGTTTTGAAATAATGATTATCTATTGAAATGGTAAATAGAACAGATTCTAAACTTGTTTGATTAGTTTGGGTTCTATAAGTCCCTTTCCAGCTGCTTCGATGTATTATTGCTAGCCCACCTCCCCTTTTCCCGCTCTGTCTTGCTTAAAAATGGTGTAACCAATAGGTACCACAATGGCCAAGTCTGCGCCAGATGCCTCATGTGCCCAGTTCTCAGTAATAAAATCTAGGTCCACTCCATGGGAATCTATGAACAAAGAAAATTCAGAGGCATGTTTACATAAGGAACGTGCATTTATCAAGCTGCAAACTATCGATTTACTCTTGCGTTGCCCTGTTGTCACAGGCATAGCCTGTGCTCTATTCCATTGTGGCAATGCAGGACGGAGTTGAAAATTACAACTGGACAGTGTGTTGATCCTGCCGACAAGTCTCATCCTAAACCGAGTTTACTACAGCATTTACTTCCATTATTAATACCTATTAACTGTTCTGCGGAATAGGTAATAATAGATGTAGCGTGATGATGAAAAACGACATAGTGACTGGCCATAGGCCTGGGCCCGGTCCAGGCGCGGATGGGCGCAGACAGGCTTGCCTTTGGCGCGCCCGCACAGGTGCCGTGCTTTTAGAGCCCATGGTGTTCAGCATCTTGACCACTGACTGATTGGCTGCCCTCCTCTTAAGGGGTTTAAGGTGCTCCAGGAAGTGAGGCAAACCTCTACGTTCCTGATTCCCACCCCGAGCTAAAGTGCAAAGTGCAATCAGGTAAGCTTTAAGCTAATCAAACAATAGGCAGTTTAAAAATACTTTTACACGTTAAGCATTTCCAAATTCATACAGTACATTCAATTTTAAAAAGCACAATAAAAACGGCAATTTTGCAGTGTGCCAAGAGCAAGCAGCAGTTTAAAAAACGAGGTAATAAAATCTCAATATAAGGTGAAAAAGTCAGGAAAGTCAAGAAAGGGCGTGCAGATGCGTCACTTGGTAAATGGACCGCAACATTTACTCCACCGCTGCGTCACAAAAGTGATGCAACGGCAGCGCAAAAGTGACGCTAGGGGCTTGTAAATCTGCCTCTAAAGATCTAGTTTTTCAACTAGCCCCGGCTGTAGCTCGGCCCATACAGCTCCCGCTTCAGCGCCAGGATACCCTTCCTTGTGTGTTGTGCACTATACAAATACACATAACGTAACATAACATAACATTGAGATGATACAAGTATATTGTGGTGAACTGTGACATAGATGCTGGTATACATTTGTGAAATATTAATCCTTAGTTGGTGCTGAGGTAACACATGTTTCAAGTACCAGGAACTTATTTCTAAAGCTTTCATTGCTGCTACAGCTATATGTTTGAAGTGCTCCGTAGTAATTCTGTAGTCGTATTGCATCACTTTAATGGTGACAGGACAGGACAGGGTTCTCAGCATGCATCCTGATGTTTTTGTGTGGTAAGATACTGTCACATACAGTCACTACTTTTAAAGGCAAAGACTAGGTAAAACAGAAATTGAAACATGATTTAAATTTCTGAGTAAAATACTTTTACAATATTGCATATACTATGTTACCAATGATAGGTCCTTACAGGCTTTTGACCTTGATAAGGGACTATTTTATACATGTGACTAGTATGCATGTTTAAATGTATATCAAGCTCCAGGCGATTGTGAAGTTCCAGACAGTAAAGCATAAGATGTTGGCGCTGTATGCTGCTCTGCTGGTGCTGCTTGAAATTCTTATGTCTGAAAAGGTACTAGTCAGGCTCCTGTTGTAGAGTTGTTCTTAATGTTGCATTGTGATTGTTATTGTATTTTCTTCTGTTGTACTGACTTTGATGTGTTCTGCTATTTTATAGGAACAAGTGTTTTTATGGAGTGTTATTCACATTTGTGTTTTTTTGGAGACTGACAAAGATGTACATACACAATCTTAATCTAGACAGACACCGAAGGAGCTTTCGATTTCTCCGTTGGAAACTTCTGCATAATATGGGGATCGGTTATTGGTTTCTGATGTCTGTGTGTGCTCTTTATGTAATAACTTTAAGTGGTATGTGGAGTATGTGACACGATAGACACTTATGAGACTGCCTATTTTAAGTGGACACAGAGATGCAGTAACGAATAAGCAGTTTAGTACTCCAAGATGGCAGTGTGGCTCGCAGAGGGAGTGCTGCGGGGCGGTGGGTGGGGCAGGGCAGGGTGGGGAGGTAGTGGAGTCGGACATACGACAGTAAGGAGTAAAGTAGGTAAATAAATAAATAAAACTATTTACCTTGCGCTCGCTGCATTCCCGAGTTGGCCACTGCAAGATGGTTACTTGTGTGAAACACAGCAGCCATCTTGGAATGGTTATCTTAAAGCAAAGGCATTCCAAGAAGGCCATCTGGTGATTATACACATATGCATGCCTGCACAGGCAAAGTAGCTAACTTGCTATGATTTTTCTTTTGTGCTAAGTAAAAACATTCCATGATGGTGGCTGTGCAGACAAACACACAGAAGGCCATATGTCAATGTTTGTGACATAAATGATGGAATAACCTAAAAAACTATAACAAGGCAGTGGAAACATGTAATAACTTACTACCACAGCAGTAGTCAAATATTCAACCTGCCACCATGTTGTTAGGAGAGGAGGATATTGAATACCATAGGGTCAGTTGTCATGCACAGTAGTTAAATGAGGGACCTGGGATGGTGCTGGTTCTGTGTGTGGGTGAGCAGCTTCTCATGCATGAGGGGGGCACTGGCAATGGCGGTGAAGGTGATAACAGACATTACTAAGTGACCGAGTTGCAAGGATGGGTTTGACATGTGCAGAACACAAACACCTCTGGCTCATCTGTAGAGGGCCTTCAGTCTAGATGACATGGTAAACAGGTGGAGGCCATAGCACACTGTATGATGCCAGGCATGCATGCCAAGGCAAACGGTGGGCACAGTTAGACATAAATCGACTTTAATGTCTGAGATAGAAAGGTTGCTGGCATGGGAAGGAAGTGTAGGGCCCATGCCAAGTAGTGGCAGTAGCCAGCAGCCATAGAGTGCACGGTTTTCTCTGCTCTCCCATAAGACCGCTTATGGCCTGTTCTGGCCTTATCTGTACATGTGTCACTGACACGGGCCCAGGGCTATGGCCACTTTCCTTTGCTCTGCAGCAGTCCCAAGCATGATGCTGTGGACAGTAAACTGGCTACCCCAGGAGTTTGCTTTGCTGCTGGTTGTCCCTAGTCATTCAGAAGTTGCAGTTATCTGTTGACAGCCATGTGATGGAGCATCAGGCAGACCTGCATGAGGTACCCTACCTTGAGTGGCCCAACATGGTTCCTTTGTATTCCTTGATGCATGCACCTCAATGGCTCCCTCAGTGGTACTTTGCTACTAAACTTGTGTCCTGTTGTATGTCCTGCTAAAGCAGGTGCATGATGAAGGATAGTGCAACCAGAACATAAGGACCATTAATAGATTAAATGTTCGGGAGGAGACGGTAACAGTTATTCTCATTGCCCCTTTCTGACTGAGAAGACCATGGTTTTCCACGCTAAAAAATTCGTCAATCAATCATTGTCTCCATTGCCTTCCTCCGAATCCGTTTCCTCTCACTTTTACACTTCTTCCCATTGAAGTCAAGAGCTGCTTCGCCTCACTGGATGGGACCGGAAAGGGTCGAATTACAGCCATTAGGTTGCTCAAGGGAGGAAGCCATATGCATTCAACAATCAAGGAGACCATCTACTCCTGCTTTGTACTCTAAGCATTCGGAAAAGTTTACCTCTTGGTGTAAGGATGGAGATTTGATGTCTCCTTCCTCTGGCCCCCTCCCAATTTTAGAGTTTTTGAAGCAAGATTTCCAGAAAGACTTAGCTCATCCCCTTTAGCAGCCCAGTGGACAGTTATAAAAGATCTCAGGGAAACCTGTGGTGACATTTTGCCTATTTTTTACACGGGGGAAAAGGCTTGTTAAAAGTTTCAGGCTTAAAAAACCATCCATTCCCAACAATCCCTCCTTGGGATCTTCCAACTGTCATAAAAGGTCTTCAAGAAGCACCGTTTTAGCCTTTAAAGCAACCTCTTTCCTGTGGCTAACAGAGAAGGTAACCCTAGGTTACTTACTTTTGTCTTTTCCCTACATTATATTTTTCACAGACAGAGTCGTTCTTCGTTCAAACCCTAATTTCAAACCCAAGTTTTCACCACACTTTTGTGTATTTCAGAAAGATATACTTCTGGTGGTTGAGTCGGAGTCTCGGAAAGGTGTTTCGTTTGTGCTAGATGTAAAGAGGGGTCTGATGATTTATCTGGAAAAGAAAGAGTCATATAGGGATTCAAAACCCCTCTTTGTTTTTGTTTGGTCCATCTAAAATGGGCAAAAAACTGTCCACAACTACTTTGAGCAGGTGAGTTCGACAAGCAACCACACAAGCGTGCAAATTGATGGGTGAAACTGTGCCTGGAAGCATCCAGAGTGGCTCAACCAGGGCAGTGTGCCCTGGGCAGAGGCTAGTAGAGTTCCCATAGTTGAAATTTTCAGGGCTGTGATATGGACAGATATGAATACTTTTGTCAAATATTATAGACTGGACATTTCCATTAAGCAAAATTCTGTTTTTGAATCCGGAGTATTGAAAAGTGATTTGAAGTGAATAATTCATTTTCATCTCCTTCTGATTAAATCTTATGTTGATCTCAGTTCATGTCAAAATTATTGTTTGGTGCCAGCAGAAAATGGAAGCTTTGTTCATCCTCAAGTAGCAACGACCGGGAGGCGCAGGACAGGCGCGGAGGTAATTAACTTTTTACCTACTGGTGATCTGGAGTGCTAAAGTCCTGTCTGAAACTAAAAATAGTCCCATGACTGTGACATAACTGAAAGCGAGACCGCACCTGTCGAAAGGTGTAACAGCAAAATTGGTGTCAGGTGCCAAGTGCCGCCACGTGGGATGCAATGCTTGTTTTAGTTATGCACGTGCCATGCATTGCATTAAGTGGCATTAAGTTTGCACTTTTAATGCAGAAAAGAATGAAATCAAGCCCATTGCAAGTATCTAAAATAAGTTCCCCAAATAAATGCTGCTTTCTACCCCCACCATCCATCCCCTCTTTCTCCAGGGCTCAGAAGCAGCTTGTAGCGGGTGGCCCTTTGGATAAAGGTGGGCGCTAGCCGCGCGACCCAATAGCAGGACGTGCTCCCTCGACAGGAGGGCAGATGGCGCTTTTTTGATCCCCTCACCCCGCACCACAATCAGGCAGCGCCCCAGGTCTCTGGTAGGAATCGTTTACAGTTGACACATTGCTGGGTTTTGTGAAAACGCGATGCTGGGGGAGTGCATGTAACAGGCTGGTCGGGCGTTGTCTTGGTGTGTCAGAAACATAAGTACAGGGTTCCAGAAGCTTCGAGCAGCCCTGGGCTGTACAGAGTCTGTCCACGGTGGGTGGGGAGGAGGGAGGGAGGCAGCAACCGGCAGTCAGTCAACCATAATGGGGATTCTAGAAACAAGCGCCCGTTGCTGGACTTGTGAAAGGTCGCCTCTCGAGGGACTATTCACGGATTCTTCACAGAATGAGATTTAAGTTCTAAAAGGGCACACTGCGGTGGTGGGCCTGTGGTCTTTGAGATTGGTGAAAGCTGTCATGGGCCCTAGCTCAAGCACGGAAAACGGTTCTGATACCTTGGGTTGGCAGTAAAAAAAAAACACCTACAGTCGGGGTCGGAGAGCAGTGGGTCCCTCAGAACTCTGGGCCCTGGTGCCCCTGCCCCCGCTGCACACTTGAACGTTATGCCGCTGCCGTGGCATCTGAGGGGCAGGAGCAAGGGCACATTGCCTCAGCAGCTCGAAGTAAAGCCCGGAATACAGAGAACCTGGAAGAGTCCAATGGTGAATTAACTCACTAAACAAAAGTCAGAAATGAGAACAAATGCACACATTTGACATTGTTCTGCGGGGTGACGTTAGTGGCAGCACATTATAAAGCACGGGGGCAGCGGGGGTTACCCAGTGGACGAAGTGGGCGGATCGGCAGGCCACGGCGTGCCCCTTACTTCTTTAATCTCTTAGAGTCCGTTCTCTTACTTTCTTATTTTAAACATGCCTCCCCGACGGCAGAAAGCGCCAAGGCCAATGGTAATGGCTCGGCCTTTGGGGACGGGCGAAACGGGCAGAGGAGGAAAAGCACTCTTTTCCTTCGTGCCCAAAGGAGACAAGTACAGTGTCCAGTTCTCCTGCCACTGGCAGCTCCCCCCCCCCCCCACAAACCCCCCCCCCACCCTTTGTTCCCCCTCTTCCCTCTCTTTCTGTCTCGCTCCACCTCATGCAGTAAAAAAACCGAGACTTCAAGAAACATATTACCTTTTCTTTCCTCCCTTCGTTTATTTGCTCCCCTACGAAATGGATCCAGAAAGGAAAAACACTTGCTAGAAACGTCGTCTTTTTCTGACATTTTTCAATTTCTAAGTGCAGCCTCAGGGTGGAGAGAAATAACACATTAAAAATATGAAAATAACTAACTAACTAAAGCAAGACAGAGTGGTTGCAAGATGGCCAGATTGATTTAGTCACACCTAAACACATTAGCGCACTTTACAGCACTGACTTCAGGTGGGGGCGTCGTGTTTGCAAGTATAAAATGGTTTTAAGAGCACTTGCTGCCTCCTTCCTGGCCTCCAACAATTTTCGGCAACAATAAAAATGTCATGATAACGCCAGTAATTAATGTTCTTAGTAGAGAGATGGTGTTTTATCTTGGACGTTTTGACTCATGGAAAGAAAGTGCACAGGGTTAATGTGTCTGCTGCTAAGAACATGTTCCATGCAGATCACAAAGTGCACATAATGTAAATAGGTCAGTGGGTTACTGCTTTTGTCAGAGAGACCCTATTGTTACTTGCATTTAATAAGTTAAAATCCTAACATAGAACGGTGAGCTCTTAGTTGTCATGTTAGAGCTGCATGCAAACTCCAAGGTATAAATTAGAGCGTTATGTTTTTCCCCCCCAGTCTTTGATTATCCTAATGTTGCAGAAAAAGGGTTCATTTGGGTAGAAGTCAATTCTGATTATTAAAGAGAACCCCCAACCATGTTTTTACATTTTAAATTCAGAGTTTGTGTTTCTCCTGACCAATCACTATTAAACTATGCTGCCTACTAGTATGGTTGTCATGTGACTCCTACACCTTGTAGTCCTTTGTCTTATGTAACATTTCCTATACAATGATTTACACATGTGTGATTGATTGACTCTGTGTAATATGTGTGATGTAAAATGCTCTGACACCCTACACTGGTATTAGTGGTGCTGTAGAATTTCTGATACTTTATTATTTTGTCATTTTTACACATGCTAACAGTCTCTGCAAAGATTTTTCCTTATTAGTATCAGTAGAACATACAACTGCAGCAGTGAGAAAGGTGACCAGTCAACCTTTGCAAAGGGCCCTCCACTTCACAGCAGCACAAGTCACATTTTTTAGGAACTTTTGATCCGTTTGAGCTATACACAATTTACTAGTTAAAATTGTCAGATTATGCAGCAGATGATGTATTATGTGGCAAATATGGCAGAGCCATAATTATGTGGAAAACATTTGCAAACTAGGATATTTTGTCATTCATGTTTGAACTGCTCTTGTGGGCAAAGGGAGGAGGAGTGCTGATGACAGAAACTCCATGGCTGGGAGATAATCGGTTTGCGATTCCACTTTTAAGGATATTTGGGACATTCTGTGATTGGAAATTTATCCCACTTTGTGAATGTGTTTTTAATGTCAGTAACTCATATTAAACCTTAAATAAACATGCGTATCCATTGGTTAAATTAAATAAGGTAATAAGTTGTAACCGATTAGTGAAATAGGAAAAAAATACGAAAATTGGGATATTTTGTTCTTTCTGCCACACCTCTGACTCCGCCCACTGATCCAATCCACGGGTTATTCCCGCCCTCTGATTCTCTGCCCACAGTTCCCCTACTTTTTTTTCTCCACTTCGACCACTGGGGTTACCACAGACACCAGAGGCCTCTTTGTACGAATGGAGGGGTTTAACCAATGCTTTAAGTGGGATGAAAAAGGTGGGGGGGCATCTCTAAAAGGAGCATGGTGAAAGAAGTTCCTTTCCAAAAGTTGTGGCCTATGCAAGTAAGTGCTGTGGATCTGGGTGACAGATGGTTCACAATAAACCGTGAGCCCTCGTGTCCTCTCCTCACCCCTCGGGGGCTGGAGCCTCTTCACCTTGGTTCACAGGACCTTGGCACCCCGAGGCAATGTGAGGACTATATCTAGGAGGCATGGCCCCCATCGTTTGGCTGTTATTATTAGGCTAATTTATGAAACTGGTTGGCTATTATAATGGCGGAAACCAATGATGCTATTAATACTAGTCTGGTTTACTTCTCTTACTATTGTGCAAATTCCATTTACACAGCGCTGTCGCCTGGCTACAGATTTATCAATCGATTGATTCTGGATGAACCTTGACATTGGAAATCTTGGAAATTCTATGCTGTTTAAGCAATCCCTGACAATATCTTCCATTAATGTGATGCGCATAGGGATTGGTTTTAATCAAAATGAGCACATTTTACCACCTGATTGGCATTCACGCTTTTTGACATGGTGGTCAAGACACTGGTGCAATTTAACTCTTCCTAAACCCTCCCCCCACCTTTGTGTACTGTTTGGGTTACTCAGTGCTCACGCGTTTGTGGCATTGCACTAAGTCGTACTTTTCAAATATATCTTTCCTAGACGGGGTTTGACACAGAGGTTTACTGTTGCCCCCCTTTGAAAATTGGCTACTAAGGACCTTGTAGGGTAACCCTTCTTCATGCACTCTCTCTTATGTTTGGTCGCCCCGCTTTCACATGTGTAGTGAAACAGCACGGTTTGCAGTGAGCACGCACATTTCTGTTCAGCTGAAGATTGTGATTCAGAAATCGATTTTTTGCTGAGGGCAGTATTTCTAGATGGGGACTTGTTTTTGAAGCACGGCCCTAGATTGGTCCTGATGAATGCCGCTGACCCTTGTTGGGCACAGTTGTTGGCAGAAACATGCTAGCCACAGACTAGGGTATGAAGGAGAATGGGAACCTTTAGTATCCACTACTCAAATTTAATTTTAGCGCAAGGAACAATAATAACAGTTATACTGTTTACCTTTAGGTGATCATAATCTAATGTTGAGGGTGCTGTACGAGTAGTATTATTCTCGCAATTCAAGAGAACAGTAGTGATAAAAGATCTCCATCAAGAGCTTGGACATATGGGAGCCTGTTGTCTTTTATCATGCAAGCTAATACTGATAGCTCCGGGTGCTGGACTAGTAGCATAATAATAATAATAATAATAATACCTACTCGTAAAGCGTGAATACGTCACCCGTCGGGGTTTCAAGGTACTGAGGGCCGTCGGGGAGATAAAATGAGCTATTGCCCAGAGTCACATGATGCTGAGCTGCCACTGGAGCAGGAGATCGAACAGTGAGCCCCGTACTGCGGAGTCTGCCTCTCTGGCCGCTGCGCCACACCCCCCATCGCTGCTCCCACATCGCCTTTATTATCGTCGTAATATAAGGGAACAATAGTGCTAAAAGATCTCCATCAAGACCTTTTATATATTGGAGCCTGTTGCAATAAGTAGACCATGGCCTGTCTAATGAGGAGCAAAACCCAATGATGAAGCCTGCCCCGTAAGTGCATGAGAGTTTTGCGTTTTTTCCACGTACATCCGATGCAGACCCATCTGGGTATGATAGATGGGAGGTACCGCCAAGACTAACACATGTTTATCTATTAATTGTCCATAGACAAAGGTCCAGACTATCAAGTGTGCACCATGAGCTCTGCTGTCAGGGCTGGGAGGCGGCTGGATTTCAGAGATAGCTGTGGTGCACATAACCTAAGGTTCCTAGCATGTATCACTGTCTTGCAATGCAAGCTACTGGGTTGAGAGCGGCTCTCAGTTTTCTTGGTCGTGTAGACACCAACATGCTCAGGGAGAAGGGATATGCCAAATCATTCTTCATGTCTAGAAGAGGCATCTGTGGTTGAAAGAACTACGTAGTTTGAGCATGGGGTACTGTGCAACATAATAATATAGCTCAAAATTGGGTTCCTCAAGTCCCCCAGCCGAAGCATATCCTGTTTTATACGGGGGGTTTACCTGCCCATGCCAACATAATCATCAAGGATTTAAAGTCCCTGAAGACGCTCTTAGTCAATGGAATATTAACATTTAAAAACAGGTATAGCAGTTGTGATAATAAATGAAAATATACTGACCACCAAGAGAACAAAAGCGGCCAGGGTAGTGATTACCAGTGTATAATCTGGGTCAACTGTCTCTCTAATGATAAGAAAAATAATATCCACCCTCAAACCACTGGGTACGTCTTAAAGCGCCCAACTCCTCAGTCAAGTCAGCTTGCAGTATGGACGTCCCAGCCGCTTTTGATCGCTTGGTGGCCAGTATATTTTCATTAATTATCACAACCTTGCACAGAGTGACTATATATACATTTCTCTAGGTCCTGATGAATGCCCCAGAACCCCACTGGTGTCAGATATGGGCAGAAACCTGTTGACCACAGATAGGGGTATATTTGTTTTAAAAAAAAACCCTAGTCCTCTTTTTAACTCTATCCCAGTGAACCAGTGAATTAGAGGCATATTAACAATGCGGCGATAAAAAAGTATCGCCACTTTTGCGGCTGTTTTCGGCCGAAAAGCGGCGATAATTTTATTGCCTTATCAGCAAAGACACGCAATTGCGTGTTTTGCTGATTTTGCTCCCGTTTTCAGCACGCCTAACTTCGCATCGCTAATGAGATGCAAAGTAGGCGTGTCTGTGTAAACAACATGGGTAAATATCGCGAAGGCAGCTTCGCGATATTTACAATGCGGGGAAGGGATTATTTTAATTGCGCTAAGTATGCCTTAATGCAGGAATTCAACGTCTGTTAAATTCCTGACTAAGGCATACCTAACATGGGAGGTGGATTCATGTGATACGACCACAGGGTCGCATCATCAAGCATATCGCCGGTTTACTTGGAACCTTGCTGGAAAACCAGCGATGTTCCATGGAAAAGGGCGCTATCACTGGAATATACATTGCTATGACGCAAAGCGTTGTTAATACAAAGCTAGCCTGTCGAAATATTCCATCGATAGAAAAAAATGCGGTATACAAGGTCAGCGATAATTATCGCTGCCTGTTGTAAATATGCCCTAAATTCGATCCGGCCCCCTTGAGAGTTTTACTCACCATCACACACTATATCTTTTCAGTCTGTCCCTCACCGATTCCATTACACCACTCATCTCCTAACACCTCAGCTCCTCCCCGAAAGAGAATTTTAGCCCACACCATGAGGGCCCTTCCCTACTAGATCCCTTGTGTGGGTAAATGTGTACCTGTCTATAGACATAGGTGTTGATAGGGCCCCGTTTTTCAGCACCCTTGAGTTGGGCAATGTATTTAATTTTCTGGATCCTGACATATATTGCTACTCCTAATCTTTCCAGCAGAAAAAACAAGTATTTCCTTTCTATGTAGTCAACGGATTGGCAGCGTCCACTAGCATTGCTGCTGCCTGGACGTCCAGCCATATGCAAACTTTCACTGAGAAAATGGTACATAGGCTTTTGAAAGTGGAGAATCCCTGTATAAAAGCAGACTGCAAACTAGGCCCGTCATCAGGATCTGTAGCCTGTTAGCTAGGATCTTGGTTAGTATCTTTGCATTAGTATTGTTCAGGGATAGTGGTCTGTGGGATTCTCATTTGGCCGGTGGTGGTTGAGATACAAGATGTTGTAGCTGCAAGCAATGGTCAGGGGATTTTTAGGTCTCGCCTTGCTATCGCGTAAGCGATCGCAAAGCGAGACTGTAGTAAGGGGCATTTAAAAGTGCTCTGAAAAGCGGATTGCATGGCGAGCACGCGCACAATCACGCGCATCGTGCCGCCATGCAATCCGTTAGGCATCGCACTTCAAAGGGTCCGCCCCCCCGCCTGGAATGCGCTCCCCTGCCCCCGCCAAGCGCGCACGCCACGCTCCGCCGGGCTTGTCTTGTTCTTCTTTGCAGCTTATTTCTGGCATGCTCCTCGCCGCAAAGCGAATAGGGGCCTCAGCAGGGTTAGTAAACACTTTATAAATACAATTTAAAATCTCTGCCGATATTGAGCTTTGCTGCAAAGCAGGCAGGCTTTGTGAGTGCTGCGGTGTTGCCATCTTATAACTGCTGGCGCTTCCAGTGCTAGCTGTTTTAGAGAATTCCGAATATTAAAATATGTTCTCATTTTTAGCTGCTGAGTAAGCTCGGATCAGAATACAGTCTAGCGTGACCACATGTTGTCACATATTTATAGGAAAAGTCCCAGTCTGGCAAATTTCTGTAAATAAGCTACATGTCCTAGTTTTCAAAGAGGGTCGACTGGGCAGTGTGAGAGCATTCTGTTTGTGTGCCGGGGCAGAGCTGCGTAGCAAGCCTCACGAGGACGCAATGCAAGAGGCGCAGATGATACCAAGCGTCAAAGTTGCAGGTGATTTTGCCAATATGTCATTTTCTATGTTAGTTCAGTCGTTTAAGTCATTCTGTTCTTCACAGTTGCTACACAGTTGTAGTCCCGCTTTTATGTCTTTAGTGCATGTCCTATTTTTGATTTTCACAATTTGGTCAGGGCCGCACTGCGCTTTCAGTGCAGGCTAGACCCTGCTTGACCTGTCCATGCCCTCGCGACTCCATCCAAGCCACGGCCTCCTGCAGGTCGGGGGTGGTTTGAGCACCTTTGCCAGGGCTGATGTTGGTTTCTCCTCAGACGGTCTGTGCTATGTCGCTTTAAGATAAACTATTTGGTTTAATAAACCACAGGAAGACACAGGTGAAACAATCCTCAAAGCAAATACTGAAGAAAATAGTTTCGAAAATAAAACCGCAGTTCAGGGATGTATACATTGTTGTTGGAATAACCTGTTCTTTGTGCCTCCCAAACCGCAGATGACACACATAGAGGTTACACTGTGTGCTGCACATGCTAAGGTCCCTCTTCCGTCGTCGATGCATTTCTACCTTTTTGCCGCCGCCGGCCATTCCCTACACCCCCCTCCCCCCAATGTATTTCTGAGGGATGTCACAGTATCTAAACGGGCTGGCGTTTCAAAATGACTATGCCTTTTATTTATATTTTAAAAATATAAATAAAAGGCATTGTCATTTACCATGCCAATCTAGTGGCACAGCACCCAGGATAATGTGTTGCATGGCTAAACACTTATAAGGTCCCAAAGGCGAGACCTATTGGCTATGCCAATGCTTGTTCTGAGAGTCTGAGAGTGAGTGTGGCCGGAGACGTGAAGGTGTTGAGAGGAAGACACACAAGGGGATGTTTAAGGTCGAAGATGTGGTAATAGTGAGAAAGGATACATTGGGGAGGAAAGGGTTGTCCAGGTCATTAGAAAATCTTTTTGGTGGTGAGAAGATTTGGATGGTTTGTGGTGGAATTGAACAACTGTAATTTTTGGAACAAGGGCGAAGCTGTATTGGCTCCTGTTGTGTGGTATGTAAAAAGGTTGTGCAGTACTGTTATGCAAACATGTATTTGTTTTCCCTTCCAAGTCTTATTGTACTCATGTTAATTTAAACTGTCAAATGTATTCAAGTTTTAAAAGAGGTATACCGTTATACTTTATTAGCTTTGCTAAATAGTTGTTTGTTTCGTTCTCGTTCTTTTATCAGAAAAGATCTGCTGTATAGCTGTGTGTTCTACCATAGTTTCTTTGTGGAGTGCTATGTCTCTTGCATTCTCTGTGAGCTTTTAAGCTGGAGGGAACATTCTAAATGTGCCAGCAGCGGCGGCTCTAGGCTCATGGTGGCCCTGTGCAGGGAGCGTAGGCAGGGGGCCCCGGCAGGGATTTGGCGGCCTCCGGCTTAGCCGGAGGCCACCAAATCCCTGCCAGGGGCCGCCACGAATATGTATTGTATCCGATTCCTCATGGCGGCCCCTGGGGTTTGGCGGCCCTGTGCAGGTGCACAGCTTGCACATGCCTAAGGCCGCCCCTGGTGCCAGTTCAAGAAGTTCCCTCTCCTGTGCTGGATGTATCCTGTCTTCCAGGAATAAATCAACCACCCCATGCTCCTCCCTCAAGGACCTGCGTAATGGCAGCCCTGATCCGACCCTTTCCACCCTGAAAATGAATTAAGGATGAGAGATTTACTCACCTTATATGATGAGAAGGGGAACACATCTTTACCAAACTGGCTGAGGGAAGGGCTTTCTCAAGGTGGGTAAAGGTGATTCCCATCCTAGTATCTAATAGTGTTTGCACAGGTGGTTCCTTTCCACCAGCGAGAATAGAAGCCCGCAAGAAGTGTCTCAAAACACACCAAGAGGATCACAGAATACACCAAGAGGATCACAGAACACACCAAGAGGATTACAGAACACACCAAGAGGAACGCTTTCCACACGTGCTGCTGTGAGTGTTGGTGAAAAGGAAATAATCGTAATGTACGTCCAGGCGGAGGTGTAAATCACTGAATAGTTTTATTTTATAATATTTTTTGGGACTTCCACATGTGATGGACAGTTTCCTTTACAAGTTATTCAAGTTTGAAGTAATTGCGAAATGTCCTCCACTTCCAGAATCTTCTAAACAAAATGTCCCTGGCTGTTCAAGTGACCCATATTGATGCCTGCTTTTGCCAAGAGAAACAAACATTAGTGAAAAAGTTACTAATGCGGGGGAAGCAGGATAGGTAGGATTAGGAAAGGAAGACGCCACTTGAGCACTGCAGGAAGACCTGGAGCGGGCGCTCAGTGGGCGAAGATTACTTGAGAGCGAACTATCCATTGGCGAATCAGAGCAAAGTATGCTAGGCTGTTCGAGCAGTAGCGGAATCCCCCCCCCCCCCCCCAGCGCCTTGAGACCCTACGGGTATGTAGCGCGCTCTATAAGTGTCATTGATTGATTGATTGATTGATATGCGCTAAGAGGCAGACCTTTATAATAACAAGAGATGATGAGTTTACATACAGAAAAATAGGCCCGTGGGGTGAGTGAGGTCTGTATAATCTCGTCTCAGGCATCACTTGAGTCAGGGTCAGACTCGGAGTTTAATCATTGCGAGTGTGATAATGTTAACAACCTCTAAAGCTGCCCATATTACCAAATCATTTTTTTTTATTTTTCATAGCGCTGGAATTACACCAGAGCAAGTTGCTAAATTTGACTCCTCTGCTTCACCTCTGTGCTGGTCCTGCTCTAAATATAATGTCTCCATAGTTCATATGTTATGCCACTGTTGTCATGCTCAAGACATTTGGACCCAATCTTGGTCTAAATGATTACAAATATTTCAATTTATTATTCTGTTTAAATCACAGTAAGTTTTCCTTCGTTCTTTATTATCTAATATTGATCATATGTCACCTAGACCACTACTGTTTGATCTTCTTGCTGCAGTTGCTTTTAAAGTAATAGTTTCTTGTTGGAAATATTTTTCTAAATTATCCATGCTTACATGGTGGAATTTTGTATGTGATGATCATAGAGTTCACACAGTATCTTGTTCTACTTCTCATCAGAAAGTTAAATCTGATCTATACTGGTTGCCTTTCACTCCGTTTCTCTCCTTGCACTGCTCACTCTTTTATTCTATTTTCTTTCCACTTTCCCTATCTCTTTTCTCTTCTTTGCCTTTCTCTTCTTTCTTTTGATCTTTTCTTCCGTTTCTGTTTTCATTTAAAACAAAAAATCCTCCTAATATATATATTTTCCATGTTTGCAGTCCTTTCACTACGTATGTCACTAAGTGATTGTCATTTCGTATTATGATTGCTTTATGAGTTTGCAATAAAATGTATTTGACACAAAAAAGTTGGCTTAACATTCAAAGGTTACCTACAAGTCAGGACACCGGATAAACACGCAGTTGGGCATACATTGCAGGGGTAAGACCCTGTATTCCATGACGGTAACATTCCCGTTCCAAAACAAATTGGTCCTATAGAGACGGACAGACCATTTGCATGTCTAAAAGTACTTTATATAGCAGTTTCTAACATCAGAATGATGTTGTTTTTTTCTACAGTTTTACATCCTCATATTACCAACTTTCCCAAATAGCCTCCTCCAACTATATTCTAAAACACAGCATGAAAATCTGCCCTTAACATAAACTTTCAGTTGTTCCTTTTTCTTTCTTTCTTTTGAATTACTCACTCCTTACCTACATTTTCCACATGCCTCCTCTCATCAGAGTGTAGCTTACTGTAAATCGCATTCCTGTTCCCTTAATCTTCTCTATTGTATTTCTGCAACTTGCCTATCCTTCATTTCATAGGCTACTCCCCCCTTCTTTGAAACCATAACCATACAACCTATCAATACATAATCTCTTCTAGTCTATACATGCTTCCCACCAGCCATTTGCAAGATCTCAGATAGCCCCCACCAATGATCACAACTAACTCCTATTAATGTAATCCACTGTACAGGAACTGGGGTAAATACACTGAGTGATTGCATTGGAATCACAGTAGCCCTATAACCTACAATAACCAATGGATTAAGCACTACCCCTTGGTCCTGCAATAGGGTGGCCCTCAATATATAGCGCTGAAACACCCCATCAGGGTAGTAAGCACCATAAAAACTCAATTACAATACCATGAAATGCAATGTTCATCTTAATACTCATAGCCCATATTGTAGCCCATTAAGTTTTTTTTCAAACTGTGGGTATTACGCCAGCGAGTGGCATGACAAGAAAAGAATTGCACTGTGTCACAATGACGGGATGGTGTCCTTACCGCGGATGAAGTGACGGATGGTATGTGACCGGCTGCCAAGAATCAAGGGGCAGACTGGGAACCGAATCCGGCCCTGGCAAACTGCACCGCTGGCCCCCGGGAGTGGGGGGGAGGGCCAGGAGGGTACTAGTGGAAAGCACCACTCCCGTCTCACCGCTGCCGCTTTTGTTACAGGGGTTCGATATTGCAACTATGCTGCAAAACAAATGCCCCCCCCCCATGGGTCCAAACCTGGCCCCCACCCTAGCAGCCCACCAGGGAAACCCCTGGTGCCCGCTACAGCCAGTCCGGCCCTGCCAGGAATTCTCGGCCTAACCACCTATTTTTTATTTTCAGTCTGCCACTCAAGGTTAGACAATAATGCAAAAGACACCCAGAAGTTACTTCCCTTCACTGTTGACCCTAAACTGAAAAGATCTTCGTGGGGATTGGACGTGGCAGGAGAACGAAATGGAACACAGCCAGTTTAAGAAGGAACTCAACGGCAATAGAGAGTGCGTCCGGGTGAGAGCCAGAGAAGACGCAGCTGCGACCCCATGGAGTAACGCTGAGACTCCATACCTAGCATCAGGAGTGGTGGAGAAACCGAGAGACTGGTGGGTCCCAGAGGGAGACGGAATACAGGGAAGACCATCCTAGGTGGAGCCACAGGGGACAGAAACGTCAGCAGGCCACCATCACCTCGAATCGCCCGCCATGCTCCTGAACGAGCATGGCTCTTTCAGGTATGGGCTTGTCTCCTGTGGTTACGGAAGGTGAGGAAGGGAGCCAGCCCTCCCAGGGATGGTGGCATGCTGGGCTGCATGCCACCATGCCTGGGATTGCTTTTTAAAAAAGCATTTTTTTTTTAAAATGCATTCTGTTCCTTAATGGAAAACGGGATGCATTTGAAGAAAAAAAAAAATGAAATGAAATGGAATTTGGAAGCGAGTTTATGAATCCTCCACACCCAATCACTGACATACTGGTCCCGCCAAACCACGGTCTCACTAGATTAGACACATCTGATAGACCTGGTGGTGGTATTGCCTGCATCCACAGGAATAGCCTTACTGTGAAACGATTTCATTCACCTGTGTTATCCTCTTGCAAATACTTTTGTATTGATGTCACATGTAACAACAGACCAGCTTGCATTCAGCACACGTTCTACCACAGCACACGTTCTACCAACCTCGAGGGGACAACCTCTCTTTCATTGAACAGTTTGTGAATATCATCACTACAAACACAGGTCAAAAAGGCACCCAAATCTTTCTCAGAGATCTCAACCTATGCCGGAACTATCCGAATGACTCTGCTGTGACCAGCCTCAAAACATTCCTTTCGGACCTTGACTTGATTCAAATCTGCAACTGCCCCGGACATGACAAGGGATCAATCTAAGATCTTGTTTTTGCCAAGGCTGACTCCATTCAACTCGATCCTTCCTTGTAATTGGTCAGACCACTACTTCATCACATTCCTCATTAATGAAGCTGCAAGACTAAACTCAGCCCAACCACTGAAACCTAAAATCTGGAAAAGCAGCTAAAATAATACTAACATAGAGCAGCTGGCATCTCTCAGTGGCAACTTCTTGCCTTCCCCTGAAGAAATATCAGATGTACAGGGTCTAACAAACCCCTACTTCAGCTCCCTGATGACTATCCTAGATTTCGTTGCAACATGACAACTAAAAAGACTGTCCACCAAAGACTCCAAACCATGGTTCGATGGCAGACTCAACTCGGAAAGACATACCCTGAGACTAGTTCAACATCGGTGGAGAGCTCCTCCGTCCCTTGATCACCTTGAGCTTCTGAGATCTACCAGGAACACCTACTTCAAAAACATCACGTCTAAAGCTAACGTTTTTAGAAACCAATTAGACCAAGCGAAAAACCGACCCAAAAATCAATTTGAACTCATTAAATCACAATCAAAGGTCTACCCAATCCACCCCCCCCCCCCCAAAAGGGACTCAGCTCTTCAATGAGATCAAATCTTCAGTACTGTCATTATGGACCAAGATTGTTAATGCCTCTCTACTTCAAGGCGTTATACCAGAATACTTAAAGTCGGGGCAGGTGTGCCCATCCTAAAAAAAACATCTGCAGCCCACACAGACCTAAAAAATGTTTGCCCGATCTCTAACATTCAAATGCGAGCGAAGCTCCTACATAAATGTGTGCACATCCAACTTTGCAAGTACATCTAACAATTCTATCTTCTGGACCATTTCCAATCTGGCTTCTGCACAGGGCACAGTACCGAATCTGCTCTGACTCACATAGTGGATGACGCGCTCAAAATTCTGGACCAAAATTACTCTTGCCTCCTAATCCTTCTTAACCTATCTTCAGCATTGAATGTGGTTAAACAGGACAATCTATTAGATCTTCTGGGACCTAGAATGGGCTTATCAGGATCCGTCCTGAAATGGTTCAACTCATTTCTTCAAAACAGATCTCAAAGATGCATAGGTCAATCAGTCGCTATTTAAGTCCATTCCTGTCAGGTTAGGAGCCCCACAGGGCTCCTCCCTTTCACCCACTCTCTTTAACCTATTCATGGAACCTCTTACCGAAAATCTGAGTTCGTCCAACATTTATTATCACATGTACGCGGATGATACACAACTGTACCTAAAGGTCCACTTACCTGAGGACTTGAGATCTCTTAACTGACCTCTGCAGAAAACTCAGTCTTGGCTTGCAGAAAACCACCTCAAACTCAACACCATCAAGACCGAAATCATCCTAATCACTCCTCCCTACCAGTCACCCTTTATTGAGGAATGGCTGAAACACCTTACAGCTCTTAACTACCAGCCCCAAGTTATTGACTCAGCGAGATCTCTGGGAATAACACTCAACAGAAAGCTTGCAGATTTTTTACATCTGCCTAAAGATAGTTCCCTTGTCTTCAGGTACAAATCTGGCTAAACTGTTCTTTTTTATTTTCTTTATTTTTTATATTAGCTTTAGATGCCGGCTATTTATTTTGCCTGCACTCATTTTTGAAGTTTATGTTATAAAGTGTTTAAGTCACATTGTAAGATTGTATCTGCCTGCGATTTGGTTGAATCATTATTGCCTACTTCATAAATAATAGTGATAAAATACATGGCACAAAAAAAACCCACTCAACAGAACCCTAAACATGCAAAAGCATATCAGTGCCGCAACGAAAGAGGCCAACCTACAAATGAGCATCCTGGGGATATTAAAGCCCTTCCTCCCCTTAATGACTTCAAATTGGCAGTACAAGCCATAGTCATCCCTAGGCTAGATTATGGGAGTGCAATCCTTTGTGGCCTTCCCAGGTCTACAACAGCTCTTCTAAGAGCCTCCCTTAATTAAGCTACTAGGCTCATCATAGGATCTAAAAGAAGATGCCACATCTCCCTTGACCGTAAAACTTTCAATTGCCTCCCCAATGAAGCAAGAATTCTATAAAAAAAATTGCTTGCATGACTCACAAAGCCCTTTACTACAATACCCAGAGATATCTGGCTCAGAAGTTGGTGCTCTCTGGCGGTGATAAATCCTCCAGGAGCTCCAGCACTCTTCTGCCAAAACCACAAAGATGTTCCAAAAAGATAACATACAACCGAGCCTTCTCTGGGATCACCCCAAGGATCTGGAACTCATTGCCCCCAGAAACCAGACTGAACCCCTCAACTGCTTTCTTTAAGAAAGGGGTGAAGTCTTTACTCACATGACTATTTCCGTTACTCGCATGACGGTTGTTGTGCGTCTCCGTTTTGGATGTTTTTGCTGTACTTACTGGTTTTATGCATACACTTATGTATCCATTTGTATCTGGGCGCAATAACTGTTTTACTTCATCTTTGCCCTGTGTTCTCTTGTAAAACACTCTGATATCCGCAATGGTCATGGTCACGCTTTCTAAAACCTTCTAAATATATAAATAAATAAAATTGAATATGGAATAAGAATTTAGAAAACCAACAGAATGTGGTATAACCTTTGATGAGTCAAGCTTGATAGTCCTATAAAAATAGGTGCTTTCTTATCCCCAGTGGGCAGTAACCATGATTACTACAGAAGCGTCTCCGTAATAACGTAATAATGGTTTACGTGTGTATGAATAGTGAAAAACGACTCAAGGTGTAACCGTAAGATACAAGCTCCAAGTTGGGAGGCAACTGTTGATTAAACTACAACCGGCACTGAATTTAAAAGACAGGTTATTGTAGTCCTGCAACACCCTCTCCAATACCTTGGTGAAATAGAGTTACCGCTTTTGGGTTACTAGCAATCCCTATAAAGGGATCGGGGCACCATAGTAACTGAAACAAACCTATTTCGTTGTTCACAATATCACACACACACTACATTAAGAAGAATAGACACTTTTAAAATAAAAGCATTTATTACGACAGGAATCACCTGTTTCTGAGTACATCTAAAACAATTACACAGGATATCATCAAAACAGCAAGAAGGCACATTGTGAGCAACGAGAATAAAATGAACATTTCTGGCATGGTTAAGATCTTATCTAAAACCTAACACCCTAAACCTACTTCTATGTGTTACACTAAGAGAGCATGGAAAGCAGAGCCACTGGCAGTGTATAGTTTCTTAGGGAGAAGCAATCACTGCATATCTTGGTTTTTTTTAAGAGTGTTTTATTAATATTTTTTATATCACTGTAATTTTACACAGTATCAAAGCTCACCAGTATGACATTTCCATCATGCTACCCTGGGTTTGGGTCGTACTTAAGAAAACTTAAGGCTTGTACGCACATTGTTAATCATAAGCACAGTAACATCAGCAGTGTACATTTCCACCATTGTGACACCTCCAGTCTTACTGTACAGGACTCTGATGAAATATAGGTATATAGCTGGTTAAAAAACACTAGAATAACAATAAGGTAACCATCAGCACAAACAGTGGGTTCTCAGGGGGCCACCAACCAACAAATCAAATCAGAACAACAGCTAAAGAGTCGAATTCAGTTGGGGGGTGCCTCTTCAAATAAAACACATTCACATCCAATGAGGATGTCATATTCTCATTACGTGTGTCCGTCACATACACAGATCACAGACCATCATGGACGTGCAAGTCTGGTGTCAGGCACAACCGCCATCAGCTCTCTCAGCCATACCCCCGGTCCATCGCTAGGTCCTCCTCCCAGGGCATCTCCCAGAGTCAGAGCCTTCCATCGGGTAGGATGCGACCCTCCGGGTTTTCAAAGGTGTCTTACACCTCCATCCATGGGGGTGCTATCAGACTTCGCCTCAACCCCATGCCTCCTCCAGCCACAGTGACTGGTCCTCCCCTTGGGCCCACTTCCTAGATGCAGCCTTTCACCTAGCCAATACCAAGCGGGCCACCAACTTCCTTGTCATGGAAATCGTCCGCTGAGCTAATATAAAAGCGAGGTCTGTGAAGTAATTTCCCACTTTCTTGGAAAAAGGGCAAAGGAAGGACCCTAGAAGCCATGCCTCTAATTTGCACTAAATAACCCTATCCAGTGTTGAACCCCACCTCTGTACGACATATGTCCAGAACATCCTAACAAGGGTGCAGAAATCTGCCCCCACCAGTGCACAGTGGCGACAACGTTTGTCCCCAGTATACACCGTCAGATTCTTCAGGATAGGATAGTGGAGAAGGTATTTCACCACCGGCTATTTCAGGAGATTGTTTGCAGGTATGCTAACATCTGTGCCCACTCCTGAAGTGTGTCCACTGACACCCTGTGCCACCCCCCTTCCCAGATTGGCTCCCTCACCAGCGAGTCCAATTGGTGGAACCATGACACCGGCACTCAAGTAGGGAGGTTATTGGAATAGTAAAGCAGGCGTGGCAGCATGATCATTTTAGTTAGGCCATCCGGGTCATAATATGTAGCCTTAATGTTGACAAGACGGTCACACAACTCTTCAGAGCATGCACCACCACTCCCAGGTTATCCTCCCGGACATCCTGTATAGCATGATAGACTTGTATCTCTACATACAAATACATCGAGAGGGCCCAACGGATTTCCGACCACAGGGCCTGTGACAGACCACCCCAAGGAGCACCGGGAAAACACGTCTTTGCCATATTCCCCTTGCAGTCCAGTCACCCCACCAAACTCACGTATAAGCTGTAACATTATGGGGATGTCCACATCCATGTCAGGCACATACAGAAGCAGATCATTGGCATACAGTGTTATCAGATGTTCAGTGTCCGCCACCCAGATACCCCGTCTCCAAGTCCTACACAGCTCTGCCAATGGTTGAATAGCCAGAGCGTTCAAGAGCAGTGACAGTAGGCACCCCTGCCCAGTTCTCTGGCACACATCATAAGAGCCCAACACCTTTCTGCCCGTGCAGACCTGCACCATAGGTCTCGTCTTTAGTAGTCGAACTCTCATCACCCAAGGGTTTCCCACATGCATTCGGTCCATAAAGTAGGCCCAGCTAACAGTATCAGATGCCTTCTCCAGGTCAGCTGCTATGAGGCCCGCTCTATCAGCATCTCTGTCTCCTCCGGGGGCGAAAAGCACCGAGTACATACGACGAGATTGAGGGAAATGTTCAGCTGTGGAATAAATCCACATTGGTCCGGGTGGACCAGCGTCTGGAGCATGCACATGACCAGCACCTTACTAAGGATTTTAAAATCCATGTTCAACATGGACAATGCCCGAAACGCCGTTGTGTTCGCCCCCAGCCTGGTTGCCTGGTTGTCTTCGGGAGGGGTACGATCAGTGTATCTCTTGTGGTTGCTGGTGGTAACTATATCATACCTTTATTGTACATATCGGTCAAGTGTGGTGCCAGCGAACAAGCCTACTGGCAGTAAAACTCCACCAGCTGGCCACCGAGCCCTGGCGTCTTCCCATGTGCCATGTCCCTAACAGCACCTTTATTTTCCTGGGGTGTAATGGGCCCTACTGTACCCTTGGCAGTAATCGGAGTCAGTCCCCACAATGTCAGAGGAGGCAGGAAAGCATCAAGTTGTTTCCTCAACCCCTCAGTCTGCTTCCCATACAGTCCGATGTAATATTCCCAAAAGCCTTAGTTAATAGCCACTTGGAAGTATGCCAGCCATCCACTGAACCTGGTCAGGGATGTAATAGGTGCCCCTGGGTCTCAGGATGGACCAGCTATGCCAGCAGTCTACCCACTTTTCCTTTACCATCATGCGCCCTAGCAAAATAATCTCTTTATTTATGACACCTGAGCCGTTCCTACAGGATGGCACGGTGTTTGCTGTGTTCCCAGGCATCCTTCCAGATCAGGGTCGGTGCTTGATTCCAGATTATGAATGCTCCGCTCCAGTCAAGTTAAGTTCCCTCCGGACCCCACAGCATTGCACACATGCAACGACCTATAATAAATATGTTAAAGGCTTCCCACTCAATAAGGCAGTTAGAAGCCGTGACCGCATTGTGGGCAAAATAGTTTGGGATGGCACCCTACAGGCCTTCCTGGTAAGTGTCATCCTCTATGGCACTAGGAGATAGACACCAAAAGCGGATCGCCGGTCGGTGTGTCCCCAATCTCAAACCCATCAGAGGTGGGCTGTGGTCCGGGAGAGTGCGCCAAGATATTTAATGTGGGCAAACTGGCAAAAAGGCTCGGAACATAAGAACTTGTCCAAACGCACATGCATGACATATAGGCCAGAGAGTAGTCCCTCTCCCCGCTATGCTGGGTTCTCAAAGTATTTGAAAGCCCCATCTATCTGTCCAGTCCTTCAACCCCTATGTGCAGGAGGCCCTGGCAGTGGTAGAGTCGAATGATCAAGAACGGTGTCCGACACACAATTAAAGTCACCCCCAAGTATCTCACTCCCTTCCCCGAACACATGCAGCTGCGCTAACAAATGGGCCAGGAAGTGTAGCTGTTCTTGGTTATGGGCATACACACCCCAGACTGTCGAAGGTCTACCATCCAACCTCCCCTTCATTAAAACATAGCTGCCCTCGTTGTACACGCTTACCTGCATGGCTTCAAAGAGGACACCTGCCCAAACCGAAACCAGGGCATCTGTGCATAGGGGAAGTACCCTGTAGATGCACTGCACCTCCTTAGTAATAAGGTGTGTCTCCTACAGGAGAGCAATATGCCCTGCCCTATGCTGTAGAAACATGTGAATCTTATGCTGCCTGGTGGCTGTCTCCATTCCCTTAATGTTCCAAATTAGCAGTTTAAACTCAGTATATGCAGTGGCCATACTTGTGCTGTGAAGTTCAAGGCAAAATCTCCCTCATCCCCCCTTCCTCATCCACCGCACAGCAGCACACAACTCCTGAAGGGTGATTGCAGCACTGCTGGAACCCACTCAAGAAGCAACCCCAGAGCAGCATGGCAACGTCCGTCTGCCCAAAGTTAGGGAAGATGCAAACCATATAAATCTTTAAAGTGCTACCCACTAACCGTTGGAAAGGCTGCAGGTGGGGCACAATTGAGTATCCCAGACAGCGCGTGCCAACATCTGCACCGGCACAACAAGATTGCAGTCGCCCAACCGCCCTTCAGTTAATCAGAGACCGAGACTGGAAGCCCAAGCCATATCCGCCCATAGTTATACGTAGTCTCCCAACCCAGGCATTTTTTACAGCAAAGGGAGTAACAATAAGCATATAAATAGGAGTCATACATGGCAAGCTGTGCTCACTATCTGCCATATCATCCAAGTCAGAGTCCACAGAACGATAATCTGTATGAGTCCCAGTCCTGTATGGGTCCCATCTGTATGAGTCCATGCTTGCTTGGCTCCCACGTCTCCTCCGCTGTCTCTTTAGCGGGCAAGATCGCCACTCCAGTGCACCCCCAGTCGTCCCTTCAGCCCTGTACTTATCCAGCAACTCCCAGGCATTCATGGGAATTACGCTATACGTACTCCCCTCCAGCATAACTCGGAGCTTGGCAGGGAACAAAAGGGAGTATATGAGGACCGCTTCTCTCAGCTCATGTTTGACCTCCAAGAATGAAGCTGGCTTAACCTGCACTGACTCAGTAAATTCTGGAAACATAGTTACGTCAATTCAGAAGGGCCCTTCTGTCCTGCCTCTTGGAGCAGGGTGTCACTGTCCAGGTGGTGCGGCAATCGAACCACTACAGGTCTCGTCAGCCTCCTCAGAGGCGAGCCCTTGCAGGGACTCAGTGAGCACGGTCATGGCCAAAGAAAGGAGAAAGGTCCGTCGGGGCTACCTGCGTTTTCATCCAGTTCTCGAGGTATAACACAATGTCATCACCCTTTGCTCCCTCGGGTAGCTCTATGATTCTCACATTGTTGCACCAACTTTGGTCCTCCGCATCTTCTGCCCTACTCTCCAGGATCCTCACCCATTCAATAAGATCAGTCACCTGGTTCTGCAGGAACTGTTGCGCTGCTCGCAGTTCAGCAACCACCACCACCACCGCCACCTCCAACTCTTTAACTTTATCATTTAACTTCCGATGGTCTGCCCGTAATAAGCCCGATTCTATTGGCAAGCTACATATTTGGGCCTGCAGGTTGTCCATAGAATCTGCAATGGCTGCCAGGATTCTGTTCAGCATCAGTTGTAGGGCAGGGGACAACTGTTCCTCACTATTCCCTGCTGGTATCCCCTCCATAGCTGGCGCCTCTTGTGGCTCAATCAGGGGGCCAGGACCCCTCACTCGAGACTTGCTCATTGTTGTGGCACGCAACCACAGTCACACAGTACAAGCAGCCAGGTGAGACCACCCCTGACAGGTGGATAGGCCAGTTGGAGGTAATGGAATCCACTTCTCAGCACCTTCAACTAGCCAAGAGCCTAAGTCCCATGAACCCTATCATGAAGAGGCCCGGCTAGACACCCAGCGGCCACTGGGGACAACAGACATCCCTCCAGCAAGTTGTTTCTGGATGCTAGTCTGTGCCTTGGATCTCTGCCTTAGTTCCAGCCCTGTGCCTCCAGAGGCTGTGGGGGTGGAAGGCAGGTAGAGTCACTCACCCACTCTGCAGTCCTACAATGTCTGTTCCAGCTGCAGGTCACTGGTGTCATAGACCCAGACCCAGGGCCCCCAGTGACACACCTTAGCTTTGTCGCAATGTCCAGCACTCTGTGGGCCTGGGCATTAGCAAGAAAGCAGAGGTCACTAAATGGACCTAATGCATGACACTCCAATCTGGTCCAACAGAGCCTCCCAGGCTTTGGATTCTATCCAGCTCCCACCGGTCTGCCCTCAAGCTGTAGGCTCCCAGATCTGGCAGCTTCTCCTTCCAGTCACCAGGTTAATAGTAGGGGGACTTCCTTATTCCAGGAGACTACCTCAGGCCTCCACCGGGTCAAAGGAGCACCCCACCCCCCACCCCGGCGTGACTACCAGTCTTTCCATTTTTCCAAGGTAGCAGTCCCGTCGCCGTTTCAAAGACGGGGCATGCATGCAGGGCAGAATGGTGTTGCAAGGATGCCTCGGGGTACTCCCCGCATCGCTTGGGGGTTTGTCCTTGTGTCTTAATAGGTGTGGTCTACATTCAGGCAGCCCCATGCATCCCCTTGATAGCAGCTTCTCCACAGTAAATGTCAGTCCCGCTCCATGGGGCTACGATGCTGCTCCAATCTCTAGAGTGGCCCGCCTTCCCAGACTTGCATTGCACGTGTAGCTGCCCGGTCCTTCCAGGCCGTCAGCTGTTGGAGCAGCGATTTGCCTGCCACCCCACCTACTGCCTTTATTTCTCAGCCGCCGATGCCCCGAGATGCCTTTGGTTTGTGGAAACCCCGAGGAGTTGTCTGTGCGACTGTGGCAGGCGGATGGGTATCAGGAAAGGCCGGGCTGCCAGGGAGTTCCAGACATCTTCAAGGACTAATCTGCGCACCCCCACACTGCATACCTAGGTAGCAGCCTTTCTCCGGGTCTTGGCTTTGTTAGCACTGAGCAAAATGTAGCATCTTTGAAGTACAACAACAGTAGGTGAGACTGTCTTCTGGCAGAATCTATGGAAATAATCTGAGTGAAGGACCTCTCTAATGGGTCAAATGGCAGTCCTTATATACTAAATCTGACTGGAACTTCTGACATAAGAGAACATCAATTTAGACTATACTATTTTGACTATATTTTTTAACTTGTTCTTATTTGATCCAGACATGGTGATAAGTAGAAACTTGACCGAGAATTATGTTGCATTAGATGCTATATCTACGCTATCACTCAAACGACCTGACACTTTCACAGGTCTTAGAAAGATATGGTCAGGCGACATCTGCATCAAATGGCGGGCATGACAATGATTCTGCACAAATTGAACAAGATGGCGACTCTATAATCCAATTTGGCTACAGGACCTACATAAATTAAAGTCAGATGGCTTGGACATTGGAGCACGTGACTTAGTGATGATCAGAAGGGTAGCTTGAAGAACGATGCTGTAGGAACAAGTGTAGAAGAAGGTTTCTGTAGGAACAGTGGACACAAGAGGAACTTTAAGGTTTCCTCCTTCTTCCTATTCCCATGTGTTATGGGCTTTGGCTGAAGAGGGTTGCCATAAACTCAGACCGATTAGACCAACTGCCCTATGACTTATAATATTGTTTGTTTACATCATAGCCGAAGGGGCATATTGTCTGAGATAGGTGCTAACCATTTCTATTGGTGTCCCGGTTTTGGGGGCCCTTGAACCAGAAGACTGTCGTCACAACCAGCAATTCTGAATATACGAACCTCTGAATTGGTGATACCCACTCTGTGCATATATTAAGGTATCAATCAATTCTGGTACCATGTGGCACCATGAACAATTATAGGATTAGTGTTCAGCCACTAAGGATCCCCTTAACTTTGTGCAGTAATCCATATTGCCAGTGCTTAGGTACCCGGAATACCACCCTTACCCTTCTTCATTGAATAGAGATGTTTTGAAGTTTCTCAATGCCAAACAGTAGCATTCCCTTTCCTTGCTTTGAAAGGCTTTCTGCCCCAATATTGAAGTTTAATTATTGACCTGCACATAATTTGACTTCACAATATTGACTACCAATATGTGGTTAGGGTAAGTAGATGTGGAGTTGATGATAGTAAATTTATATTTCCTACACCTTAATCATATGTTGAGAATCAACGCTGTGGAGGTCAATGCATGTGCAGGTCAAAGTTCTTGATCTCGATATTGTGACATACAATGGGTTTAAATTCAGTTCACTTTTGTATGGTACTTTGCTAGGTTATTTAGTATGATCACTGCAGCAGGGTCTCAGGTTCCCTGAACTAGCCTTCCTAAACACCTTGAAAAACAGAGGAAACGAGGACAAAGGGTAAAGAGATGATAGCAGGTTAGATACATTACTATTGCCCTTTGAATCAACGGGCATTAATATTGTATTGTAATTGCATTTATGTAGCCCTGACTACCCCTGATGAGGCGTCAAAGCTCTTTTTTTCGTCGAGTAGCACGCTACTCTGGAACCCATAAAGGATTAGTGTTGAAGTAGTATAGTGAAATATGAAAGTAATTTGAGTAGTGGATAGGTTAGTCAGTTATTTTGATTCAGAAGGATAGCGGAAGGATAGAGTGAAAGAGGTTTGCATTTATATAGCGCTTGCTACCCCTGATGGGGTTTTGAAGCACTTTTTTGGCAAGTAGCACGCTACTCTGGAACCCATAAAGGATTAGTGTTGAATTAGTATAGTGAGATATGAAGGTAATTTGAGTGGTGCATATGTTAGTCAGTTATTTGTATTCAAAAGGGTTGGCGAAGGATAGAAGAGGGAAAAAGGTTTTCATTTATATTGCGCTTTTTACCCCTGATGGGGTGTTAAAGCACTTTTTTGGCAAGTAGCACGCTTCTCCGGAACCCATAAAGGATCAGTGTTGAAAATTAGTACAGTGAAATATGAAAGTAAGTAAGTAAGTATGTAAGTAATCGTTTATTTCGAGCACAGCCCATAAAACACATCAGATCAATACAACCAGATACATTTCAGATACTTTAAAAGATATACAATATAAAAACATAAAACCTCAAAGTACAGATGGATTACTATGAAAGAGATTACAAACATTGCATCACAATAAAAGTGCTAAAAAACTGGACGTCAGTCCTGAAAACTGATTGTGGACCCAGCCAGATAAACAATTGTACATTTTGGTGGTAAGTAGTCCAACCGGTCATGAAGTGTTCAAATAATCATAACAGGGAGAATGTACAAAATAGCAATCATGGGGCCTGTACAAAAGGAAAGGGTTAGCAGAATAAATATGTGCAACAATACATAAACTCTTGATGATAGGAAGGGAAAATAAGGCAGACCTCTATCGGGGTTCAGATTTGCAGATAGCCTTCTTTCTTAGTGCCCAAGCGACATACAAGTCTATGGGTGCCCTTGTGTCACTTTAAAGAGTCTCTCCGCTTCCCAGTAGTGTCTCACACCCCTGTAGTTACATACAGCCACCAACCATATTTTCCGCACCTTCCTATATAAGGGGCAGTATAGCATGAAGTATAGTAGTATGGTGAAATATGAAAGTAATTTGAGTGGTGGATATGTTATTCAGTTAATTGGATAGAGAAGGGTAGCGGAGGGATAGAAGAGGGAAAAAGGTTTGCATTTATATAGGGCTTTCAACTCCTGATGAGGTGTTGAAGCGCTGTTACGGCAAGTAGCACGCTACTCTAGAACCCATGAAGGATTAGTGGTGAATTAGTATAGCGAAATGTGAAATTTGAGAAGTGGATATGTTAGTCTGTTATTTTGACTGATAAGGATAGTGGAGGGATAGAAGAGTGAAGGATTTAGACTTTTTTTGTTTGTTTGTTTTGGAGGTCATAGCAGTAGGAGGAGGCTTGGGATAAGTAAAAAGGGATGTGGAGGGGCAGAGTCAGAGAGAAGAGTTTAGAAAAGCTTGATTTGAGGGATCGGTATAGTAAAAGAGGTGTTAGATGAAGCAAGGAGGGGTAGAGTAGGGGAGAGTCTAGAAAAGGTTATTTTGAGGATCAAAGTAGTGGTATGGGGTTTGGGATAAATGAGAGAATGGATGTAGAGGATATATTGATAGAGGTATAGGGTGAGAAATAGGGTACTGCATTGGAAAGAATAGTAGAGAGAAGTTTGAGATGAGTCAGAAAGTTGGGGTAGAAGATATATTGAGAGAGGTATAGGGTGAGAAATAGGGTAGTGCATTGGATATACTGAATTAGAAGAAAGTAATAAATATATAGCTCCATAAGTACATGGAAAGTATATAGATGATCAAGGGAGGTAAGTGTATGTATATTAAAGATACTGATAGAGATATAGGATGAGAAATAGGGTAGTGCATTGAATATGCTTTTTTAAGTGAAAAGTAATACATATATAGATCCAAGTACATGGAAGGTATATAGATGCGTAAAGGAAGTAAGTATATGTATATTAAAGATGAATTAGATACACTCTGGTTTTCAAGTGTTGTTGTACTTACAAATGATGCTTAATGATGAGCATAAGGTGACACAAGGACCGAGAACGAAACTGCAAACGTCTTCCCATATTACAATCAGCATTCCATATAGTTCTGCCATGACTCTAACATTAAGCACTCGTTGAACTTCTCAGCACTACATTAATGTTTAGGTTCTTATGTCAGATTTGCTTTTCTACGAACCACTGTTTTTCTGTGTTTTCTATTTTTAACTGCCACACCATTCCAACATGTAAATAAAGATTTATTTTGTTTAAAAGTAATAGTTCTCAATGGGCATTTATTTTTTTGCATGTGATTACCATGTAAGACTTTACCTGAAACCTACCAGGATTTCATGAAGCCTGAATAATGGCCCAGGCTACTATTGAAGAGTCATAAATTCAAAGGCAGTAAGTACTTGATTCTCCATATTAAGCGTAATAGAAACAAAGGTCTTGGGACACCAGTGGTCAACAACACGACCCTCCAAGGATACTACTCATTAACCACAGACTTACACAGGACCTGGAGATGCCAGGCAGTAGCTACCAAGAAGGCAAAGCTTCTTGGCTGTCCTTAATATTTTTAAGGACTCTCAAAGCTACTGGAGTCAGTTGGAAGGAATAACGGAGTTGCCTCCTGTAGTTCATAACTAAGCCATTCTTCAGGGAGCCAAAGGACAGAAGTACAAAGGCATTTTGCATTCGTGAAAGGTCTAATTTGCAAAATTGGGCCATTTGTGACTGAAAAAAGGCCATGTTGTATGCAACAAACCCAAATTGCGATTTGGTAACATGTTATCAAATCACAGTTTGAGTTTACAACTAAACACCGAATGGATATTTGAAGAAGCGTGTTTAGGGCGTCTCTTTTGAATACGATTTGGAATGGGATGTATTAATGTTTTGCAGCCGAAAGCCCAGTTGCAAAACATCAATATTTTACCGAATACACAAATGTAATAGTAACCCATTCACAATGTGTGAATGTTGAAAACTACCTAACTTTTCAAAAAGGTTATTTAAAATTTTAATTTTTTTAAAAACTCGTCCCTTTTTCCATTAAGGATAACGGACTGAATTTTTTTTAAAAGGTTCCTGTATTTTAAAACAATCACAGACGTGGTGGTCTGCTGACCTCAACAGACCATCAACCCTGTGATGGGTAAATCATAGTGGGTCACCATTTGTAACTTACCTGATTAATATTTATGATGTACCCACCCTACCCCTACGATTCAGAATTTTGCGAACCAACCTATTAGTACAGAGTTGGGTATGCAAAATATGATACTGGTCTGAAATTGCGTACATCTGACCCCAAGACCCTTAGCCACTCAATTGACAAATTGTTGCACTGGAGTTCTAACAAATTGCAAATACATCTATGACCATGCATCGCTAGACCCCAAAGAAGATGTCACTAACTTCCTTAAGGACTCTCACTCATAATAATGGATAATGAAGAAGCATGCTGAAACTGTATGCTTTGGTTGTGATCTCCAGCGATGTACCACACCAGCAGAAACGTGTCCTTGAAAAATGCAACAGTTCCACTGCGAGTTGGAAGAGCTGCTCAGAGTAAGTTCCCAGTTACCACCCAGTGTGCTTCAGGTCCAGGACAACCAGCTTTAGCTCCAACATTTTATGTGGAGGAATGAATTTGAAAAGTTCCACAAAGTTCCACAAAGCACTCATTCATTACTGCTGAAATAGGCTCCACATTTGACTGAGGGCCTGGTTATGCTCTTGGCGAACAGGGTTACTCCGTCACAAATTTGACGGTTATCCCGTCTGCCAAATTACAATTTTATTATATCCTATGGTACTTGTAATTTGATGGACAGGATATCTGTCATGTTTGTGACAGAGCATCTGAGATGGTTGTGACCTCAGTCTGCTGTGAGCTCACAAGTCAAACTCCATTTTTAAAATGTTAAATTAGCCTGTCTGACTTTGGTCCACATTCAACTGGTCATTATCTTTTGGAGAACTTGTGAAAATGTCCTATCATCTAAACAATGGTTTGTTATAACATCAGATAACACAAGTCTGCTACACAGCACTCATTACATTACTGCTGAAATAGGCTTCAGATTTGACTGTGTTGGTTGTGACCTCAGTCTGTCGTGAACCCCCAACTCAGACTCCATTTTTAAAACGTGGTTAGTCTGTCTGCCTTTGGTCCACATTCAGCATCTCATTATTATATTTTGCAGAACTTATGGCAGTGTCACATCATCCAAACAATGATTTATTATAACATCATACAACACATGTCTACTACACTATATCTACGTTTCAAGGTTTAACGGTACACGTGTAAGATACTCATGTAGTCCGAGTTGACGTATTTTCAACTTGGTAGACCAGTTACATCTCTGATTTTGGAAAGTAACTACTAGATTTTGCAATGTAGACTGAAAGTCAGTGGTCAATCTTATATAAACCCTTTGAATTGACCACTGAATTAGAGCGGCCTTTGCATCATGTTACCGCCAGAGGTCCTACCCGACTACCGGAGCCTCCACTCCTATGCTAAGAGTAGTGTGTTTTCCCTCTGAGGGAACACTCTCTCCCAGCTGAACTCTGATAGCCACAGCTGATCTGCTTTGAACAGGCTTGCAGTTCCCTGGGCCCCAAGAAACTTTAGAGGAAAGTTAGCTATTTCATGCTCTCACAGTGTTACATACAGAAGTAGCTTTAGGGTGGTGTGCTGCTAGGAACATTCTAAACATGTTAGAACTGTTTATTTTATTCTCGCTGCTTGCAACATGCACAAGTGCTGTTTATATTACATTCTGCTTGGTTATTGTTCAAGTACTAAGCACATTTACGGTCTGATTCACATAGGAAAACTTACACATTTGTGTAAGTTTACTCGTTTTCAATAAGCGCAAGACTGCAATTTAATAGTAGGTTTACGAGTGCAGAGACTCCGCAGCCAGGCAAGGAACTATGCACAAAAAAGGCTGTCCTATCTTTTTATGTACAGATTTCTTCACCCCGACTACAGTCCCTGCACCCGTATACTTACTATTAAATTGCTGTTTTGTGCATACTGAAAAAGAGTAAATGTACACAAATGTGTAAGTATACCTTTGTGAACCAGGCCCATAGTGTCTTATTTTTATGCTACGCTTGGGTGTGCTATTCTAGGAACAAACTGCCAGCGCAGGCACTGCCCTCATGGTAGCGATGGGAGTCCAACTACTGCCCGACGGGATCCTCGATCCTGACGGTGGTAGCCGTCTGTCCCCCAGCTGTCCCGCTGAGGACCGACCGTCGGCATCGTAATGCGTCAGTCGAACCGGTGGCCTGGATGTCGGTAGGACCGCCACCGACGGCCTGTTGATGGAGGTCCCACAGACATCCAAATGAGGCCCTAAGAGTGTGCTTAGGACCAGAGCAGACTACTAGCATTTGCATGATCATGCCTTGAAGCAGACTTTAGGGTGCAAAGCATAAGACATATCTCTGCAAATTAGCATAACTATTACATTATGTTTAGTGATGGACTTTCTTCGGCGACTGCACACCAGATCGTCCTTAAGAACTGGAAAGCTATATTAGGCCAAAGTAGCATCTGAAAACAATGTTACTTGCCAGCTTGTTATTGTAAAAAACAATATATGTTCTTTCTGTGGTCCTGACAGATAAATACACGAAAGTAAGCATTTTGCCGTGTCTAGAGCACAACCAGGCATTGCTCTGAGCGATTGCCAGAATCTGGACCAGATTTAGGATTTCCAAATTGTGTGAGAAACTGATTTATTTTGCACGGATCCAGATTAGGGCAGAGGCCTCGGCCCCGCTTCTTTACAGTATCTCTGCCCATTTATGAGAGCAAGACCGATTCCACTTCTCTCACATAAGGTCTTGAGGCCCAGAGCTAGAGGATGTTTGGATAGAGGCGACCGAAGAAGCTCTGGAACATGAGGACTCCAGTTGTGGCGGTAAAGTGAAACTTTTATCCCATCAGAGAGGTGTGAAGCTGATGTGACAGAGCCAATGAAGACAGCAAAGCCCCTAGGAAATCATTGGGACATCCTGGCTTCTGCTGAAGCCCTTTTCTTAATGTACTAAGATTTCAAGGTGAACAGCTGAAAGTGGGATTCTTGCAAATATCTTGAACTTATTTGAGGATGTGAAGTTCAATAATAAATGGTGGTTTCCAATTAGGGTTGGGGAGACTAGCTGCCCTACTTTTCTATACAGGACTTTAGCAAGCACCAGGATCACCGATTGGCAGGATGCACTTCCATAGGCTCACCAGTAGCACCGTCAAGGTTGGTGCCACAGTATATAGGTCAACCAAGGCAGCATACCTTTTTGCTAGGATGCTGCATTGCTAAAGGATGTCGCTTATGGATCAGTGCTTCATGGTCCGGCTTCAATGCATGACCAGGACTGAGAGTTGTACAAGAACTGGAGGCAGCAGAGGTGGTTACGACAGGACTAGTAGAGACTCGGGGAATAACAGAGTGGGTGAGGCCTTTGGTGCCAGATGCTGTCTAGTACCACAGACGTCAAGTGAGTGGATGACACCAAGAGAGCTGAAGTGCCCTTTGCGGTTCTCAGCTGGCCACTTGCAGCATCCACAAAAAACAATGCCTGGATGTTGGTGAAAAACCAAACCTATGTCAGAAGAAAATGGAGCCTCCTGGTCCAAATCCACGCCCAGCTGTTTCATAGCTGAAGAATCAGAGGGGCGTGCTGCATCCACCCGGAGTTCACCTTTGCTGCGAGGGGGCCAACCTGTGGAGAACCCTGGAAAGATGGAGTCCCTCAGAGATGGACTACTGGAACCTGATGGGTAACAGTGACTCTAACACCAGGCAGAAGATAGGATGATAGGCCAGTTGTTGCCAAACCAGTGACAAAACACACATGACTTACATCAGGAGTGTTGCGACTAAGGCTACACAAACGGACAGAAGAGGAGCAGGAAGGTTAAAACAGCCAACATTCTGAAGGGACACGAGGCCAAGCCCTGCAGCAAGGAGTCCGAAGGGGAGCGTTTGAGGCCACAGAGACGTGTGGAAGAAAGGAAATGGCGGCGGTGGGTGCCTGCCCCAAAAACGTGAGTGTTAGGCTGCATATGAAGCATGCAGGTGCTTTGGGTAGGCACTTGGTAGAGCCAGCTTCTGGTTTCTGAGGTGGGCAGCATGGTTGCAAATAATATCTACTAATTAAGCCAACGTGGCATGGTAAAAGCTGTGTGTCAATATATTGAGTTTTAACCTCGATCTACAAATATATCTGATTTCTGATCCTGAATGCAGACTTGCATGAAATCTTCAAAGTGCGTACATACACATGCATTATGCTTAACTCCACGCCTACATACCTTGAGTACTCTTTCTCAAAATATATACAGAATAATATGGATTTCATATTTTGGTAGATCAATGCACAAAAGCTCGAATGTGGTAGGGACACACCCAGCAAAGTGCTTTTACACGTTGAAGTAACAGATGTTTATTGCTCGCCTGTACTCATGTATTAACCTCGGAAGGATGAAAGGCCAAACGGACCAGCTTGGATTCAAACCTGTGACCATGAGGCCGGTCACTGATTCCCATGGTGGACTCATTACCCACTGAGACAACAAAGTATACACAACCTGACAACACACATACCATAGGGGAAGTTAAAATACCGAAATTACTGGAAGAGTTGGAAGGAGGAAATGAACAGAAGGGGGCTCTCAGAGTGCGGAAGATGGCAGGTGCCAGAGCGGACGTCACAGCTGGAAAGCCCCGCTGGAATCCACTGTCCTTTCTTTGCGTTCAGCAAGTCGGAGGCGGGGTCTGTGTGGGAATCGGAGGAGCAGGCAGTGGGGAGGGGCCTAGGGGGCTCAGCACGAGGTGATACTCACAGTCACACCTACCTCCCGGCTTCGGATTGTGCACAGGGCTGGCTTTGGCGCTGGTGGCACGCGGTGCATTCCCCATCCCCCTCACCCCCATGACCTCCTTCTCCATGACGACTCTCATCTCTCCATAGCCTCTCTCAAAATACATTGCGTTTTTTTTTATAGCGCAACTCATAGTTCACTCACGCTCAGTTCTGTGAACTGCATGGTACACGTGTTATGCAGCAGGCACATTAACCCTCTGCTCTACTTTAGCACGAGTCAGAATTTTCCTTGACAATATTTGATCTTCCACCAATAGGAACGAATTATCTTGGCATTGTTATTGTTGCCTGAAAACTGCTGAACGCCCAAGGATTTCATGTGCTTTTAAACCAAAAGTTATTTTTAACAGCGCCACCCCCATCCCCGTCCCTACCGTCTCCCCGTACCCCTGCAACTGCACTGTTCCCACTGCACTAACGCCGTCCATGACTGTGCAATTGCTATGGTCAGTGAGTTGTGTGGTCTCACCTTGTCTGCAGCTTGTCCTACCACAAATCTGCTGGGAACAGACAAACCAAAAACAATCTCCTTCTGCCTAAAGGGCACCGTATTGCAACATTTATACAACCTAACCACCTCTAGCTGCAGCGCTGAAGCGCTTGCCTACATGGGTAGAACGCTTCCCGGTATATGGTGTGTGGTTGGAAGTGTGTTGCAGGGCCGGACTGGCCGTATAGGGACCGGGCGTTTCCCCAGTGGGCCACCGGATGGGGGCCGGTTTTGAGCCACTGGGGGGCCATTTTTGTTACCGTGGGCTGGTGCAACAAAATCGCCCAAAACTGTTGCAAACAGCTCGGCCGCCCCTCTCCCGGGGGTCGGCCGAACAGTTTGCCAGGGCCGGTTTCAGTTCCCTGGTGTATTGTCTTTGTTCCAATCCTATGTGCAGAGTGTTTCCATGTTGTGCGTGATGACCATTGCGGTGCAGGGATCGTGTTAGAGGACGCAGTGCTTAGCAGTGTGATGGATGAAGAAGTCTGAGAAAGAGGCATGTAGTTTATGGTTTTGAATACGCTGGCAGCTTCGAGCAGCTCTGCAGGTTCATTATGGGTGGGCGTGATTCGTGTAATTTGCTGGACCATAATTATGTGAAATTATAGAAAAATGACAAAAAAATATGTGCGGAGCAGAACCCAGCATTTAACTCTATTTTCCTAGTGCAAAATGCGCAAGCGCGTGCATCCAAAATGGACCAGAGGATGCATTTTGTGCTAAGGCAATAGTGTTAAATGGAACAGAATACGAACAACAGCAGCCGCTCATGCTCTGTAACTGTGCTCTCGGGGCAGGCATTTTTGCCCCACTTGACTTACATGAGGAGGCACAATAGAGTCATTTTTGGCAATTTTGTATCACAAGAGTATTGTGAAATGACCAAAATGACGCTGATTGCTCTGGCGTAATTAAAATGTCACCCGCGCCTACTAATTTTTTGCTCACAGTCTATATAGCTGGTCACTTTCTGGGATATTTTATTAAAGGTTTATGGTCCTGAGCAGTCACAGTGGTGGGGTGAAGGGCTGAGATAGACGTTGATAATATCATCCCATATATTGTGAGATGTCACGAAGCCGTCGTAGTATGTAGTTTGTTAGTAACTGCAGGGATGGACTAAATTACAATCGTCTGTTGGCGGGAGGCGTGTGACTGATCTCTCAAGTATTTTCATGACTGTATGGTAGATGGCGAGGGTCATTACAAAGTAAGCAGACACTCACCTGTAGTATCCATGGCGACCCAAAATGTGAAGAAATATGCCAGTTAGGGATAGTGTAAAGATGGTATCCAAAATAGTTATGTCCAAGTAAATTCTTTATTTGGTATGAGATTAAGTAAAACACCTCCAGCTTACACTTCAGCTTCACAGCTGTAACCACCCTTCACTTTCAAAGCATAACATTCCGCTCATGCAGAAAGTTCTATGTTCTATTATAACATGAAGATATCTCTACACATCTTCCCCTTTATGCACAAAAGAAAAAAAAGAAAAACAAATTAAAATAACAATTGAAATAATCATCCACATTTCAATATACAATGCTACATAGAAAAAATAACTATTTCAGCCATTTAGAACAAAATCGCATCCAATTATACATCAATCATGGAGAACTGGCTGAGGATCGTTGCATTTACAGACATTTCCTGTACTCCAAGCAGAGCCGTCAGCCAAAACGAGAATATTCTTCTTGACAGCTCTTACTTGAACAAGTTTTGAAAACTTGCTTTCACCATTAATCACTACTCTACCTTTCCTGGTTACAACCCAATCTCCTTCTTTTATGTCTGGCACTTTAACAGCTTTCCTGTCATTGTAATGACTAGTAGCCGCCAATTGTCTTTGACATACATCACTCTCCACAGCAGTGCGATCAACCCACACACACTCTTTATCTTTTAGCCAACCAGGTACTTCCTTCACACCTGGCTCACGACCTTTAAGAGAGACAAATGGTGACACACCAGTCACGGAATGCGGTGTTACTCTATATGACCACACCAACTTCTTCAATTCTTCCAACCAAGACAATTAATTTGACAGGGATAATTGTATATTATCCATTAACAACCGATATATCCTTTCCACTAATTTCTATTTCTATTTCTATTTAGGGGGTTTTATAAAGCGCTTGGTGACGCCCAGCGGCGTGTCCCCGCGCTAAAGAGCAGATACTCACTGGAACCTACAAGGGAGGAATACCCTACTGTTCAAATAGTGCAGTTTTAAGCTTGGCTCTAAAGATTGATTCTGATGGTTCTAGTCGCAATGCTGTAGGTAGTGTGTTCCATCTCGAAGCTGCAAGGTACCTGAAAGATCTTCCGCCCATCCGTGCTCTGGACACCTTCGGGATAGCCAGGAGTCCTGAGCCGGAAGATCTCAGGGAGCGGGACGGCTCATAAGGCGTCAGCAGTCCTTTCAAAGGGAGAGGAGACCTCCCGTTGATGATCCGATGGCATGTGCATAGTGCTTTAAATTCTACCATTGGCTTGTGGCCTGAACAATGCAACTTTTTCATGTTTGATTCCTAATCTACTCAAGAAATCCACCATCTTCCTCGACACCAACTGTACCCCATTGTCAGACAATAAGATTTTTGGAATTCCCTCATTCATAAACACTCTCTCCAAAAATCCCACAACTTAGTCAGTGTCTATGCAATCTGTAGTTTCAATAACAAACCACTTGGAATGGTAGTACACCCAAACCATCACAAACCTGTTGCGAAAACCAAGTTTTGAAATTGGACCCAAAAAATCAATCGCCACTCTCTCCCAAGGACGTTTGAGAAAAACATTGCAACTCAAAGGAGGCTGTCTCACAACCTTAGTCTTATCACTGTTCGCACACGTATAACACTCTTTCACTACTCCCTCAATGTCACTGTCCATTCCTGGCCACCAGAAAGACTGTTGAATCCTCCTCTTCGTCATGTTCCTTCCCAGGTGACCCTCATGAGCGATGTCAATAATCCTCCTTCTAATCCGAACTGGTGGCACAAACTAATTCCTCCTTAACAACCTTCCATGACACACACTCAACTCGTCATTTACATGATGATAACCTTTAAAACATACATCATTCTCATGATCACCCCAACCTTCGGATACAAATTTCATAACCTGGTGCAGAATATTGTTCTCAGACATAGCAAACGCCCATTCTTCTTTATCGAGAGCCAATTCCACCTTCTCGCTCCATACTGCATTAATGTCTTCATCCATCTCATCTTGATCCAACACCAATTCCACTGCATCAAGAAGCATCCTAGACAAATATTTAGCAACTACATTTTTCAAGCCCTTCACATATTCTAATTCAAAATTGTACTCTAACACCGATAATATACATCTAGAAATCCTGGGAGTTACACTACCCTCTAAACCCCTTCCCCCTTAAACAAATGAATAAGGGGTTTGTGGTCAGTATAGACCTTGAAAGGTAGACCCCAAACAAAGTATCTAAAATGATTTATGCCCCAACAACATGCTAGAGCCTCTTTTTCAATAACAGAGTAAGATGTTTCTGTATTTCGAAGTCTACGAGACGCAAATCCAATGGCTCTTTCTTGGCCATCATAAATCTGAGTCAACACGGCTCCAACTCCAACAGCACCTGCATCAGTGGTAATAAATGTTTTAGCATTCACATGAAAATGAACAAGAGTCGGAGATCGAGCAATACAACTTTTCACCTTATCAAACGCTTCACCGCAAGCTTCATTCCATTCAAATAGAACTCCTTTTTTCATCAGTTGCCTCAAGGTTTCCACAATCTCAGTGAAACCTTTCACAAACTTGGAACAACATTCCGCTAAACCAAGGAAAGATCTCAACTGATCCTTAGTAAGAGGAATAGGATCATTCTTTACGGCAGAGACAATACTTTTTTTCGGTTTGATTCTATCCTTAGAAATTTCGTGTCCCAAATAAGTCACACATCTTTTCTTTAATTGACATTTTTCTTTCTTAATCGTCAATCCACTTTCTTACCTCCTTCTCAACACTTCATCCAAGACATCATCATGATACGTACCATCTCTTCCTACAATTAACACATCATTTTAAAAGCAAAGAACATTACTCAGCCCTTCAAAGATTTGTTGCATCACTCTCTGGAATACCGCTGAGGCAGACGCCAGTCCAAAAGGCATTCTACAGTAACAAAATGCCCCCAGCGGTGGTACAAAGGATGTGAGATGTTAAGATCCTTCATGTAAATCTATTTGGTGATAAGCAGCTTTCATTTCAATCACACTAAAAACATCTCCTCCACCCGTTGCACTTAGCATCTCTGAAATGTTAAGTAACGGCTGTCTATCGACCCAAATATTCTTATTCAGATCGTGTAAGTCTAAGCAGATCTTACCTTCTTTCTTTGGTGCCACCACAATGGGCGCCAACCACTCAGAGGCCTCAATGGGTTCTATTATCCCTTGCGCTAGAAGTTTTTTAAGTTCCTCATGAAGAGGCTCTCTCATGAGGTGAGGTACACTCCTCTCCTTGTGAACCACTGGCTTTGAATTATTTTTCAAAATGATTTTGTGAGAATTATTTTAAGCTTTCCTAGTTGATCAGAAAACACCTTGGAATACTTCTCCATCACACTCATTTCATACGTATCAATGTTATGCACAACTAAGGTAGTAACAGGTGGCGTTAGGATTTAAAATGATGTTGAGATCCTTTTGATGACGCCACCCCAAAAGGTCAGACCCCTGCTTAGTCAAATAAACACGTCCAAAAACTTTGTTACCATTAAAGGAAATCACCATCCATCTCATCCCCACAATATCAATGATTTTTCCACCAGCTTTAATGTCAGGCTTGTTCCACTCCAACACTTCCCCAGTCCATTTTCTAGAAAACGTCTCTCTAGAGAGTAAAGTATATAAACTCCTCAAATCTACTAACATTTCAATCCCACATGTGTCTAAGTCTATAACACAATGAGGTTTCTCTAACTTGTTTGTGCTTTCTGTAGGAACATCATCTACCGATAAATGTGGTTCAACATTGGAATGTTTAGGTTTTTCAGAAACTTCTACACTCAACATTAGTTCACGCACACTTTCATAAGTGTCCTGTACTTCTTGTACTCAAAAGAATTGAGTTTTAGTTCTACAAATCTTAGCCAGATGACCTTTCCTACCACAAGCTCGGCAGGTGGCATTCCTCCCCATACACATGGTACTAGAAGCAATATGGCCAGGAGCTCCACAACAGTAACATTTAACTACTCTAGTATCAAATATAGGAGTAAAAGAAGGAGTTTTCCCAGATTCATTAAGTTTGTTAGAAGGATAGAAATTTGTGACAGGTTTCCCCTTTTTTTCATCAATAACAGCATGTACTTCAGGTGCTTTTGGAACATTTTCCTTAGCCAAGATTGAGCTATTGCATTTATCTATTTCCTTAATCCACAATCTGTGTGCTCCAACCCCTTAGCAATTTCAATATCTTCTTCAAGTGAGGGATCTTTGATTAAAAGTTTCTCTCTAACCCTTTTGTTATTAGTACACCTTACAATTTGGTCACGAATAAGAGAATCAGCTAATTCTCCAAATTTGCATGTTAACGAAAGACCCCTGAGCGCAGCAACATATGTTGCAATATCTTCATCAACCTTCTGTGTACGACAGAAAAATGTATGTCTTTCTAAAACAGTGTTAATTTTTGTTTTGAAAAGAATCTCAAGCATTTGCAATGTCATTTCATAAACATTATTAGGCTGACCATCCCCCATGCCTAAAGATATTTCTGGAAGATCCTCATATAAACGCCTCCCTTCAACACCTAATGCTGGAGTAATATGGCTTGTCTATGCACGGGTCCATACTTGTCAGCTCCTGTTGCCAATATGTAAGTAAGAAACAATTTCTTCCATTCCTCACCAGGAGCAGCAAGAAAAGTAGGTGGTGCAGACAGACTTTGATCAGCCATAATTATAAATAACTCCACATAAATAGTACAAACAACAAATGTTTTAACGCGAATACACCCTTCCTTGACTGGTGAACACGGTACCTGTAAGAAAATGGTGTTAAATAAAATAACTAATTAAAATAACAATGAAAATAATAAACTGATGATAATCTGGTCTCTCTTTTTTTCCTTTTTTTTTCTTTACAGTATGTCCAAATTCATGAATCGTTGTGGAGGAAATAAGGATTTGCTTGAAGTCATATAAAACACTTGGAAATCGATAATGTCAAATCCACTTTAAGATGGCCACCAGAGGAAACAATCATGTATTGAAGAAAATTGTGGTCCAAAGAGTTAAAATGGCTGCCGCAAAACGTGGTTTACGTGAGTTTTCGATGGGAAGTTGAAGTCTTTGAAGGCTTTAACTTGGACTTGGCAGCGCGCATGAGCAGGAACTCATGAAGAATGACAGGGCAATGTGCGCAAGGACTCCACGGGAAGGTGAGCGCAACCAACGGACTCCTAATTTGAGGACAGAGTATTACCCCTCAATGCTTTCAATCTGACAGTCTTTCAAACGAGTCGTCGTCGCAGTCACCAAATAGTACATAGAGTTCCAGTCTCACTTTCCTTCCTTGCCAAAAACAAGTGCCGTTACACACAGAAGTCAAATGTCGCACTCACGCGCTGCCAGTATTATTGAGATGGTTAGCAGGATAGCGGAACAATAAGTCGATTGCACCTGCTCCGCTCACCCTGGCAAGCAGCAAAATGATAATAGTCAGTTAAAAAAAAAAAATTACGCAGATTCTTGTGTTCCGTATGGCAATAAATCAAAGCGCTCCATCACACATTCAGCGCTAGTGAAAATGTAATCCAGATGAAAACAGTAGTTCATACGTTTACAATGTCCAGTGCCAGTAAAGTTATCTGCAAGGCTCCACACGCTCAAACCTTCAAGAGGCTTAAGGCGAACACTAACAGTTCTTGTAGAAGTAGAAATCCAGGGGTGGAGGTGATGGTGGACTGCCTCCTGCGCAGTATGGGTTCTTCAAATCATCGCCAATGTAAAGATGAGATCCAAAATAGTTTGGTTCAAGTAAATTCTTTATTTCGTATGAGATTATGTAAAATACCTCCAGCTTACACTTCAGCTTCACAGCTTTAACCACCCTTCACCTTCAAAGCATAACATTCCACTCATGCAGAAAGTTCTATGTTCTATTACAACATGAAGACATCTCTACAGATAGTATGCTTTCAACGTCTTATTGTCCTCATAAATGGGCACATAATATCCACAAAGAAGCCAAACAAGCATTGTCAGAGTCAACGAGTCTTATTGCACTGGTCTGCAGCTTTTTGGCTTTGCCAATGATCATTTTATTTTGTAATTTTTTGATCATTTTGTTTTGTCATTATTTGTAATTTTATTTTTTGAGGAGCTGACTAGACTTTGCCAATATAAAAAAAAAAAACTTTGGTTAAAAGCAAAAGGTTTTTTGACCTCACGAAGCACACTCTCCCATAGCTGTCCTGGTAGTTAAGGGAGCTACTTTGTGAGCATGTGCTCTTTGTGAAAAAGCAGAATGCCGTCACTTATGTGGAGTCACCCAGTGTTCCATGTTGCTGTAGTGGATGGGAGAAAAAAGTGAATGACAAAACAACAGACCAATGGAAGAAGAAGGCAAGCTGAGGCTCCTTTAGGTAATTATATTATATATATATTTTTTTTTTTTAAATTGAAAGGACTTGGATTGCGCCAGACCTGAAAATAAGGCAGTGGCTATTTAGCTGGTCACTGAGAAAATAGAGACTTTTATTTGCTACTTACCTGGTTCTTGGTGAAATAATCAGGATTTGTAGTGCACAGCAGCATCACCCGTGAGGGACTTGAGGCGCTAGGAGAACATGCTGCCTGTTCTTTTATTGGTTGAACAACTAGGTCTTGAGGTCCTTCCTGAACTGCTGGAGTGATGGTGAGGCTCTGAGGTGCAGGGGAAGGTTGTTCCAGGTCTTAGCCACCAGGTGGGAAAAGGAGAGGCCTTCACTGTTTGTCAGGTGGCTGCTACGGAGAGGCATTTGGAGCTGAGTTTCCTGGAAGGTTGATGAAAATTAATTTGATTGATGAGGTACGCTGGTCCTTTGTTGTGTATTGCCTTTTAAACGTGGATAAGCAGCCTGACCTGGCATCACTTTGCAACTGGTAGCCAGTGGAGTTTCCTGAAGTGACGGGTGATGTGAGTTCATCTGGGGAGGTCAAGGATTAATATGGCTGCTTTGTTCTGGATAGTCTGGAGTTTCGTCATGAGTTGGGCGGTCATTCGTATGTAAAGGGAGTTGCCATAGTCTAGTCTGCTGGGGACAAGAGCTTGCGTGAGTGTTCACCTGGTGTTGGGTGGGAGCCATTTGAAGGCTTCCTGAGCATTCAGAGGGCGAGGAAGCAAGCAGAGGAGACAACACTGACCTGCTTCTTCATGGATAGCTGGCAGTCGAGGATGATGCCGAGGTTGCGGGTGTGATCGGTGGGTTTAGGGGTTGGACCCAGCTCAGGTGGCCCCCATTCATTGTACCAGTAGGTATCCGTGCCTTTCCTGAAGATGAATACTTCTCTCTTGTTGGTGTTGAGTTGTTGTTAATCCAGGCGGCCACGTCTTCCGTGCATCTTTGGAACTTGCCCTTGGTGGTCATTGGGTAGTTAGTCAGGGAAAGTATGAGATGGGTGTTGTCAGCGTAGGAGAAGATGTTGAATTCATGGCTCTTGACTATGTTGGCTAGGGGTGTTGTGTATACATTGGAGAGGGTTGGGCTGAAGGATGAGTTTTGAGGTACACTGCGAGTAATGTTCTTAGAGAGCAAGGAGTAGAGAGAGAGGATGACTTTCTGCGTTCTTCCTTTGAGGTAAGATGCAATCCACTTGAGGGCTGCTCCTTGGATTCCGATCTGGGTGAGTCTGTTTATCAGTTTGTGGTAGGATACGGTGTTGAAGGCTGCTGAGAGGTTGAGGAGAATGAGGGATGCTGTTTCTCCGAGGTCTAGCAGCATTCTGATGTCGTCTGTGGGTGCAACTAGGGCTGTCTTAGTGCTGTGGTTAGCTCTGAAGCAGGATTGGGAGGGTTCCAGAAGGTTGTAGTTCTCCAGATGTCTAGGTAGCTGGATGTTGATGGCTTTTCTGATGACTTTGGTTAGGAAAGGGGACCGAGAAATGGGTCAGTGGTTCTTAGGTTCTCCTGGGTCCACAGACAGCTTCTTTAGCAATGGCTTCACGTCAGCATGTTTCCAATTCTGGGGGAAGTGGGCCAACCCCTTGACTATGTTGAATAGTTCATTGTTGTTGTTGGAGCTGTACTTGATGCGGGTGGCTGGGACAGTCTTCTTGGTGTTATTCAGGAGGTGGTGTATCAGTTGACGGTGTCATTGAAGTGTTTTCGGTACTCGAGTGTCTTGCTGGCGCGCCATCTTCTTTCCTTCTGTCTGCAGTCATGTTTCTGGGTTTTCAATTCTGCCATGAACAGCTGGGGTGTCATATTCATTTCTTGGGATTGGTGGGTTTCTCCAGTGCAACTTCATCATCGCTTGCCGTGAACCAGTTCATGAAGTTGTCCACTGCTTGTTCTCTGTCTTCGGTGGTGGTGGGTAGGCGGGTGTTGAGGGCGTTGGTCCATCGTTGCTCTATTACCTTTGCCCAGCTGCACCGTGTCTTGCCGGCAGTGGAGGCGGATGGGTTGGGGGATTCCGAGATGACAAAGTAGATGCAGTGGTGGTCGGTCCAGGAGAGCTCCTCGGTGTGGGTGTATTTTACTCTGTTGCTGGCTGAGAAGATAGGTCCGAGCGTGTGTCCTGAGCTGTGTGTGGGGTCGGTGACCAGCTGTTTGAGTCTGAGGTTGGTCATACTTTATAGGCAAGGCGCAGCGGCCAGGGTGGCTGACTCCAGAATACAGGGCTCACGGTTTGATCCCCGGCACCGGCAGCAGGTTAGCCCAGCACCATGTATGTGACTCTGGGGAATAGCTCACTTAATCTTCCAACGGCCCCCGGCGCTTTGACACCCTCAGCTAATTGTTTGCGCTTTACAAATACTGGTCTATCATTTCATTTTTTTGTAGGATGGCAGCGGTGTAGGTGTCTTCAGGGTTCCGAAGGTGGAAGTTGAGGTCTCCTAGGAAGATGTACAGGTTCAAGTTGATGGTGAAAGGGACAATGAAGTCAGAAATGGTGTTGCAGAAGGCCGGAAGGGGTCCTGTGGGTCTGTAGGTGAGGGTGCCTCTAATGGTGGTTTTGTTGTCTGTTTGGAGTTGGAAGTGGAGGTGCTTATATGCTCCATGAAGGGGGTGGAGTCATCTGTTGTGGTAGACTGTTTGAGATTCTCTTTGTAGATTATGGTGATGCTCGCACCGTTTCTGTTCAATCGGTCTCGGTGTGCGGTCTTGTATCTGTCAGAGGTGGTGGTGGCGATGTCTGGAGCAGATGCCGGGTTCAGCCAAGTCTCTGTGATGAAGATGGCGTCCAGGGTGTGGGTCGTGATGGTGCCCTAGATTTCTATGGTGTGTTTTCCGAGTGAGCTTGCATTTATGAGGAAGCAGTGGATCTTTCCAGAGGTTTTGGTGTAGGCCTTGTTGGTGGGTGAGTGTGATGCGGTGTGGCTGATGGGCATGGCATGGGTGGTATCCTTGGTAATGAAGGTGAAGCAGCAATTCCAGAGGATAAAGGGCCTTCGGTGGTACTATGGGAGGCATGGGCGCAGTTGTTTTCCAGGCGTCCCGGGCTCGAAGTTTATCTGAGGTGAAGCAGGGATTGGGGTCCTGGCACTGGATGTTGTCTAGGCATGTGCAAGGTGAGCCCTCCGCGTGCGGCTGCTAAGTGGTAGCACTGTGGTCTCCATGCTGGAGGGAGATGGGGTACTAGGGGGCTTGGGGGGAGTGGCGGTGGACCTCCACAGCGAAAGTCCCTGGCATGGTGAAGAGAGAAGCAGGAGGTGGAAGTACAGGGACTACAGGCTCGAGGGGTTAGTTGAAGGGGCAACGCAAATACAGCAGCGCAGCAGGGCAAGGGACAAGGCAACAGGCAAGGCAGGCTAGGCCGGCTCGGGGGAAGGCAGACAGACAGGGAGGGCAGGTGTTGCAGGCCAAAGCTGCCAGGGGCCGGGTGGAGCGCTACAGGAAGCTACTGCGAAGAAAAATAAACTGGAGCCGGCCAAGCAGTGGGGGAGCTGCGGAGCACAGATGCAGGAAAGGGGAGGAAAGATGAGGTGACTTTACCAGCTCTAAGGCAAAAGAGGAGGTGGCCCAGCCTCATCCGGGCCCGCCCTAGGCCCGGGCTCCGCCTGCATGCGTCCCACAATGCAGGAGTCAGCGTTGGCCTTTGAGGTTGGTGGAGGCGGAAAAAAACACTTCCGGCAGGTCTTCTCCCAATGGCAGATGCTGCTGGGAGGTATGGTCCTCTTGTGAGGGTCTAGCAAAGAGTATCCACTGTTTGAGCTGGCAGCCTTCAAACAGTAAATAAACATCCTTATTTAAACAGCCATGTATTTAATAGCAGAGATTATTCACAGTTTGACTGGCAGCTATGAAAATAGCAAATAAAACTTGACTATTTACCCAGCCGCTGACTAAAGAGAAGATATTATGCACTGTTTGGCTGAATGCAGTGTATACAGCAAATATATACCTGACTGCTGGCTAACTAGCAGAGTGTGCACTGTTTTAGTCACATCCATGCAAACAGTAAGAAACCTTGAGAAAAAATACAACACTTCACTGGCGGCAAAGCAATTCAGAACCTGTCTTCTGCCACTGCCCTGTCTGTGATGAGGCCTGACTCAGTTGCAATGAAGACCTATCCCCACGCAGATTACCGACAGTTGCGTGCAAAGGTTGTTTTTCCTGCGTGACGTCAACCCTGCCATTGACGTCAGCCCTGCCAAGTGCGATGTAACTCATGTTAGATTAACACTTTTTAATAGTCCTTTCACATCACCACAATATGTGAGATTGTCATGCAATGTTTGGCACTTGGCAGAGTTGCACAGGATGTCCACTGTTTAATTGTAAAGTTGAGAAAGAATTCCCTGTCTCAGACTTAGCTGTACTAGTTGCTGTGGTTACAGTGGATGTCTGTTAGCTTTACTGAATGCTAACTGTTGATTGATTTATAGCATGCAGCTGAAATCCTTTCTACCTTTGTGTGGATGCAATGCCTCTCGGTGACCTTGACTGATGTTGGCTTGCATACTAGTATGGGAGTTGTGATTGGTAATGCTCAGCTTACTTATTGATAATATTAATTAATGTGATTTCTATGTCCCGGTCCCAGCTGTAGTCCCTGTACTGATGACATCTCAAATGACATCATCCAGTAAATGGAAGTATTTTGTAAGAGTTTATGACTGTTAAACAAACATACTAAGGTACTACTAAAGATAAAGTGGTATACTAGGTGCACTACTAGTGAGTGATACTACTTCTAATATATATTATGTGAGTGGCTGTGTGAGTGTATGTATCATTGTGCGTACAGGTGTATGTGTGGCTGCATGGTTGTATAAGTGGGTGTGTGAGTAGCTGTGTGGGTGAGAGATGCTGTGTGAGTGTTGTATTGGTGAGTAAGTGGGTGTGTACGTGGCTATATGGGTGGGTGCGTGGAGGTACGAGTGGCTCTATGGGTAGCTAGTGACAGCATGGGTGTTGGATGGCTGTATGAGGGAGTGACCGTGTGAAAGTGGCTGTATGGGTGAGTGAGTGGCTGTTTGAGTGGGTGTTTGATTAAGTGAGCTGGTGAGTGGCTGCATTAGAGTGATTGTTTGAAGTGCCCTCCCGAAGCTCCAGGGCATTCGTTTGAACAAAATTATCCACATGGCGGTCCGGTCGTAGGGAGGTGCACCATCTCAAGTAAAAGCAACAGAGAGGCTGTGATGGGAAACCATTCCTTGACTGTGCAGCGCAGTGATCCGAAAAACAAAGAAAGTTTTCCCGGCATTCAAAGTCCTACCAAGGAAAAGACATGCATTTTAATATTAATTACCAACAGGAACCCACTTAGGGGGGACTTTTGCTCGTGATGGAACTACTTGTCCCAGCATGCCACTAAACTGTACTATGCAAAGCCTATAAAGGAAAACAAATGATGAGACATGCGTAAATAAACATAAAAGAGAGCCTTTCCTGTGGTAATTTTTGCAAGCCTATGAGGAAGATGCTTTCTGCATCAAAACGTGTCAGGCTACAAATTTTCTTTTTTGTTTTGCAGACAAGAGTCAAGAATGAAAGCCAGATGGCTGGAGTGCTGCTGAGTGCCCTCCCGAAGCTCCAGGGCATCACACCGGCATCTTACTCCTCCAGTAATCAGCTCCTGTTCCTTAAGCTTCCCTGCCGGTTGACAGAGAGGCAGGACTGTAAAAACAGCGGGGCTCAATCCGCAACGCAGGCGGTACCGCTAACATCACCTCAAACAAAGTTGCCTGCAATGGATGGAGCCCACAACAGGTAAGTATAGCTGAAACAATCTTTATTGAAGGTTACCGCATGGATGACAGCTGGAAGCCTCACAAATTACGAAGAGCCCTGCCCGAAAGGTTTCGTGCTCATAGAGCACTTCCTCATGGGCTCTGGCTTCGGAGCTGCAGAAAGGCATTAGCAATGTTTCTCGCACTGTTATTTGAATCAAAGTCCCCGGCCCTAGTGGGCGTGGCCACTCCCGTGGCCTTCTGGAACCTGTAGTGCCGAGGTATTACCCCAGTGGGCTGCCATGCCTGTTAGCAGTCTCGTGAAGTAAGTAGAACCCAGTGGATTGCGGCGCCCCAGTCGAACATCACATCGGCATCTTACTGCTTCAGTAATCAGCTGCTGCTCCTTAAGCTTCCTTGCCGGTTGACAGAGAGGCAGGACTGTAAACACAACGGGGCTCAATCCGCGACTCAGGCGGTGCCGCTAACATCACATCAAACAAAGTTGCCTGCAATGGATGGAGCCCACAACAGGTAAGTATAGCTGAAACAATCATTATTGAAGGTTAACGCATGGATGAGAGCTGGAAGCCACACAAATTATGAAGAGTCCTGCCCGACGCGTTTCGTGCTCATAGAGCACTTCCTCATGGGCTCTGGCTTCGGTGCTGCAGAAAGTCATTAGGAATGTTCCATGCACTGTTATTTGAATCAAAATCCCCCGCCCTAGTGGGCGTGGCCACTCCCGTGGCCTTCTGGAACCTGTAGTGCCGTGGTATTACCCCAGTGTGTTGCCTTGCCTGTTAGCAGTCTCGTGAGGTAAGTAGAACCAAGTGGGTTGCGGCGCCCCAGTCGAACATCACACCGGCATCTTACTCCTCCAGTAATCAGCTCCTGTTCCTTAAGCTTTCCTGCTGGTTGACAGAGAGGCAGGACTGTAAAAACAGCGGGGCTCAATCCGCGACTTGCATGTCAGCAGCTCCCCTTGACCAAAAGCAATGCCGTCTCCCGCAGGAGGCAGGGACCTGGCAGGACAGTGGGGGTATTGGGGCTCCCCCCACGGTCCCCAACAGAAAGGACTGGCCCCGAGGTATGGGGTCCCGGGGCCAGAAGTGGCCCAGGAGGGGGGCCATGCGGCCCCCCTTCAATGATAATTTTTTTTTTAAAAGGTTGAGGACCTCAGGACACAAGTGGACTTCATCCTCTAAGCAGCAGTGTGCCAGAAGCTGCATTTGCAGCATGGTGTAAAAAGGGGCACTTACTGGAGGTACCTGGTGGGCTAATTGGCCCCTAGGGATCCTCAGGATTTAAGGGGACTTAATCCCTTAATTTACAATGCGGCAGGGGGCGCATTTTGCACAGTGGTGCAGGGAGGGGGCGGGACCTGATATTACAAGTTACCAGTCTTGCTGTGTGAGACTTACTGGGGTAATAAAAGGGGTAGTTGGCTCCCAAGGTTGACGGTGGGGGCTAACTACCCCTCCTGTTACCTCCAGTAAATCCCACACAGTGGGATTGCTAAAAGGTGTTTGGAGGCCATGCTCACCTTTCTTCACCACTCTGAATCTGAGACTGCTATGTTATAGTGAGAAATTACCATTTAAAAACCCTTTGAAATTCACTGAAAAAACCATAGGTTTCAGGGACGTTATAGTTAGAAATTAGGATTTAAAAAAACATTGAAATTCAATGAAAAAACCATAGGTTTCAGGCACGTTATAGTTACAAATTAGCATTTAAAAAATCTTAGAAATTTACTTAAAAAACCAAAGGTTTCAGGGACGTTATAGTTAGTTGGACATTTCACTCATACAAAACCAGTTTCTTCCGAGGTATCGGCTAAATGCAGGAACGCCCCAGGTCCAGGCCAGGCAAGTGGCCGCTGTGAGCAACAGTCCGTGACTTCATGGAGAAGAGGGATCATTGAATCACCGCTTCACGGCCCGGCTCGACTCTGCATATTGGGGTGGAACGTTGGGGACTAAAGGGAGTCCTGGACTTCATTCACGGGGTATCGCCACATCATTAAACCCATACCCTTACCTGGTATTACAGCGTCCATTGAAGGACATTATTCAGGCTCCACACCGGAACATGGTATTCTGGGAACTGCAGTCTATGACACCAGACTGCAGCCACAATCAGGCAAAGCGGAGCCAGCTGACCTTCCGTCATTGGGAGGACCATAGAAATTTAAGGGAGGAGTTTGGAGCTACCTCGTCGTACGGCGGCATCTGAGGAAGGCTAATTGTAGCCGAAATGCATCATGCCATACAAGCTGTAATAAAGGAACTCCCGTCATGCTCCCCGCTGTGTCTTCTAGCTTCTTTGAATGAGGGGCTTTCGGTGGATATTTTACGCGCTTGCCAGTGCGCGTTTAGAGGACCCGTTCCCAAGTTTCCTGCATTTTTTTCTGGCAATGTGGCAAGTTTCTTCCGAGGTATCGGCTAAATGCAGGAACGCCCCAGGTCCAGGCAAGTGGCCGCTGTGAGCAACAGTCCGTGACTTCATGGAGAAGAGGGATCATTGAATCACCGCTTCACGGCCCGGATCAACTCTGCATATTGGGGTGGAACGTTGGGGACTAAAGGGAGTCCTGAACTTCATTCACGGGGTATCGCCACATCATTAAACCCATACCCTTACCTGGTATTACAGCGTCCATTGAAGGACATTATTCAGGCTCCACACCGGAACATGGTATTCTGGGAACTGCAGTCTATGACACCAGACTGCAGCCACAATCACGCAAAGCGGAGCCAGCTGACCTTCCGTCATTGGGAGGACCATAGAAATTTAAGGGAGGAGTTTGGAGCTACCTCGTCGTACGGCGGCATCTGAGGAAGGCTAATTGTAGCCGAAATGCATCATGCCATACAAGCTGTAATAAAGGAACTCCCGTCATGCTCCCCGCTGTGTCTTCTAGCTTCTTTGAATGAGGGGCTTTCGGTGGATATTTTACGCGCTTGCCAGTGCGCGTTTAGAGGACCCGTTCTCAAGTTTCCTGCATTTTTTTCTGGCAATGTGGCAAGTTTCTTCCGAGGTATCGGCTAAATGCAGGAACGCCCCAGGTCCAGGCCAGGCAAGTGGCCGCTGTGAGCAACAGTCCGTGACTTCATGGAGAAGAGGGATCATTGAATCACCGCTTCACGGCCCGGCTCGACTCTGCATATTGGGGTGGAACGTTGGGGACTAAAGGGAGTCCTGGACTTCATTCACAGGGTATCGCCACATCATTAAACCCATACCCTTACCTGGTATTACAGCGTCCATTGAAGGACATTATTCAGGCTCCACACCGGAACATGGTATTCTGGGAACTGCAGTCTATGACACCAGACTGCAGCCACAATCACGCAAAGCGGAGCCAGCTGACCTTCCGTCATTGGGAGGACCATAGAAATTTAAGGGAGGAGTTTGGAGCTACCTCATCGTACGGCGGCATCTGAGGAAGGCTAATTGTAGCCGAAATGCATCACGCCATACAAGCTGTAATAAAGGAACTCCCGTCATGCTCCCCGCTGTGTCTTCTAGCTTCTTTGAATGAGGGGCTTTCGGTGGATATTTTACGCGCTTGCCAGTGCGCGTTTAGAGGACCCGTTCTCAAGTTTCCTGCATTTTTTTCTGGCAATGTGGCAAGTTTCTTCCGAGGTATCGGCTAAATGCAGGAACGCCCCAGGTCCAGGCCAGGCAAGTGGCCGCTGTGAGCAACAGTCCGTGACTTCATGGAGAAGAGGGATCATTGAATCACCGCTTCACGGCCCGGCTCGACTCTGCATATTGGGGTGGAACGATGGGGACTAAAGGGAGTCCTGGACTTCATTTACGGGGTATCGCCACATCATTAAACCCATACCCTTACCTGGTATTACAGCGTCCATTGAAGGACATTATTCAGGCTCCACACCGGAACATGGTATTCTGGGAACTGCAGTCTATGACACCAGACTGCAGCCACAATCACGCAAAGCGGAGCCAGCTGACCTTCCGTCATTGGGAGGACCATAGAAATTTAAGGGAGGAGTTTGGAGCTACCTCGTCATACGGCGGCATCTGAGGAAGGCTAATTGTAGCCGAAATGCATCATGCCATACAAGCCGTAATAAAGGAACTCCCGTCATGCTCCCCGCTGTGTCTTCTAGCTTCTTTGAATGAGGGGCTTTCGGTGGATATTTTACGCGCTTGCCAGTGCGCGTTTAGAGGACCCGTTCTCAAGTTTCCTGCATTTTTTTCTGGCAATGTGGCAAGTTTCTTCCGAGGTATCTGCTAAATGCAGGAACGCCCCAGGTCCAGGCCAGGCAAGTGGCCGCTGTGAGCAACAGTCCGTGACTTCATGGAGAAGAGGGATCATTGAATCACCGCTTCACGGCCCGGCTCGACTCTGCATATTGGGGTGGAACGTTGGGGACTAAAGGGAGTCCTGGACTTCATTCACGGGGTATCGCCACATCATTAAACCCATACCCTTACCTGGTATTACAGCGTCCATTGAAGGACATTATTCAGGCTCCACACCGGAACATGGTATTCTGGGAACTGCAGTCTATGACACCAGACTGCAGCCACAATCACGCAAAGCGGAGCCAGCTGACCTTCCGTCATTGGGAGGACCATAGAAATTTAAGGGAGGAGTTTGGAGCTACCTCGTCGTACGGCGGCATCTGAGGAAGGCTAATTGTAGCCGAAATGCATCATGCCATACAAGCTGTAATAAAGGAACTCCCGTCATGCTCCCCGCTGTGTCTTCTAGCTTCTTTGAATGAGGGGCTCTCGGTGGATATATATATATATATATATATATATCGCAAAGTATGTTGTTTTGGAGCACTTCCTCTCGGCGAACTAAAGACAACACGAATCCCAGAATTCAGGCACGAATATTTTTATTCTTTAGAGCTGCAAAATCTGATGCGTTTCGGGCGGGTGCCCTTGCTCACAGATTGTCAGTTATCGGCTATGACTCTTTTTTTTAAATATGCTGTGCAGACACCACATGTGATCATAAACATAAACAACATACTATATGCCACTTTTTACCATTTTCTGATGGGTGAGTCTTTCTTCTACCTAGCCAAATATCATCTGACATTTTGATGGTAAAGAGATTTTCTGTTACGTTTTTTTTATATATATGTACACATTTTTAAATATATACACATTTTTAAACTTGAATTCCAATTTACTCACCTGTTATCAGGAGAGAACCCAGTGCTGCATCTTTTAGCCCAGCACTGACCCTGAAAAGTAATTCTAAGCGTACTTACCAGTAACTTGTATTTCCTTCTATAGGAATTCATTGTGTGGTTTTCAGCAGAAAAGTTTCTAAGTGTCTATTTTCACAAACTAAAAATATTCCTAAAAAATCAATCGTCTGTATGACTTAAACACATTCTTTCAAGTGTTTACAGGAGATTCACCAGTGCTGGATCCAGGATCGACCACTGAGTAAGAAAAAGTAACGATAACACTACTTACCTGCTAAGTGAATTTTCTGCCATAGGATAACATTGGTTATTTGAAAAAAAATTCTAAGTGTCAACTTTTAAAATACAGTAATATTCCTTAAAAATCACTTCTGTAACCAAAATACTTTTACTCAACTGTTTATAGGAGATGTCCAAGGATTGAATCTAGGATCCAGTTCTGTGGTTAGAAAAGTAATCCATAAAGTAACTAATTGCATTTGGCTAGAAATTCCCATTGAGCTCAATGTTGCATTGTGTTTGAAATTGTGTTGCCCATTGCAGCAACTGTAACTACTGTACTTAAAAATCTATTGCCTATTTGCAAAGTATTTAAACTAAGGTAATTCATTCTGAGAAAGTATATTTTGTATTGTAATGTATAATGTAATTATAATGTAATTAAAAAAATAAAATATCTAAAAATAAATAGTTTAAAAAATGTAGTAAATCAGTATAAAAAAAATCAGTGTAACAATTAATACATAAAAAATTGTCATTTACAAAACCTTTGAAATTCACTGAATAAAACATAGGTTTGAGACATGTTATAGTTAGGAATTAGCATTTAAAAAACCTTTGAAATTCACTGAAAAAACCATAGGTTTGAGGCCTGATATCGTTAGGAATTAGCATTTAAAAAACCTTTGAAATTCACTGAAAAAACCATAGGTTTCAGGCCTGATATAGTTAGGAATTAGCATTTAAAAAACCTTTGAAATTCACTGAAAAAACCATAGGTTTCAGGCCTGATATAGTTAGGAATTAGCATTTAAAAAACCTTTGAAATTCACTGAAAAAAACATAGGTTTCAGGCCTGATATAGTTAGGAATTAGCATTTTAAAAAACCTTAGAAATTCTCTGAAAAAACAATAGGTTTTAGGGGTGTTATAGTTAGCTGGACATTTCACTCGAACAAAACCATTGAAATTCCTCCGATATAGGGCGCGTCAGATGTAGGGCGGGAGCTTATTCCAGGTCTTGGCTGTGATGTAGGAGAGGGTTATTCCACCTGTTCTGGCTCTTCGGATGAACGGGGTTTCGGCGAGGTCGAGGTCGGCAGATAGAATGTTTCTCTTGGGTACGTTGAGCTATTGGGGTCCGGTGTTGTGGAGGCATTTGTAGGCATGGGTTAGTATCTTGAAAGTGACTCTCTTCTCAACGGGGAGCCAGTGGAGGTTCTGTAGGTGTTGGGTGATGTGTTCGTGTTGAGGAATTGTCTTCAGTGGTGATGGTTCCTTTGATCTTTTTGGGAATCTTGATTGCATGTTAATCACCTAATTTCTCTTATGTCTTACATGTGATATGATTTTTAATGTCCTTTATTTGAATACCATACAACCATATTACTGGACAATCCGTTAAAGTACCATTGTGACAAAGTGCTAAAGATAAAGTGCTGTGTATAATGAAATCACCCCTTATTACCTTTCTAAAGTGCCAGTGTGCTGTACTAATAGCAATGGATAGGTAACAGCTTATGTTTATTATCAATTATTGGGTTAATATTTAATTTAATTTAACTATTCAAATTCCCCTTTGTTGTTCAATCAGCAGTCATATCCATACATTAGTAAAAGTTCTACTCTATGTTTGTCAGTTCTATAGAGGAGGTTGTTGGTAATTCTCTAAAAATGCCTTATATTAATGCCTATAAAGACTGCTGATTAACACATGAGGCGATTGAGATTCAAACATGGTATTGGCCATCCTGGTGGTCTAATTGCTGCACGGTGGCCACATTAAAAGCTGGTGAACAGATCCTCAGTGGCGCTGAGACCCCCCGGTGTTTTTTTGGTGTCTATTTCCAAAATGTATTGGATCTCCAGTTTTCTTAATGCTGCTTCTATGTTGCCTCCTCTTCTATGGCTAGGAACAGAGTCCAGTAAATAATATCTGAACTGTTCCAGACTTTCCTTGAAGTGGCGGGCAACGGGATAGGTTGGGTCTGAGTTGGTGATCGCCCAAATGTATTGGGGTATCCACTTGTGTGCCTGTAACTTGGTACTGCCCACATAGTGCAGTCCACAAGGACACTCCAATACATACACCACGTGATCTGTTTTACATGTCAGAAATCTGTTGATCCTGCAATCTTTGTCACTAAATGGGGTTGTATATGTTGTCTTATTAACCCCAAATCTGCAGGCTGGACAAGTTGTACATTTGAAAAAATATTTTCTGGATAAAAGCCAAGTAGCACCTTCTGTTACCTCAGGGCTACTTCCTACAAGTGCATTGTTCATAGATGGAGCTTTTCTGTATGTAATGGAAGGGTTTCTAGGGAGAAGGTGGCCAATAATGTATATCTGAAATCAAAAAATTTGTTTAGTTTGGATGCATGATTGCAGATTTGAGTTTGTTCATTTCAACAATGTGATTGCGCTGCAGATGATGGTTTTAACCTTTAGTTTGCGGAAAAATTAAAAAACATCCATCCTTGTTTGTACATAGTTGAAACTGCTTTCCGGACAATAATATAGACCCAGGGATAATAGCTGGGTTTTTGTCTCATTGAAGTCGATTTGTGCCAAGTTAATGATTGTTTTATTGTCAACCATATTTTGATTTATTTAGACTCTATCTACCTGTGGGTTGTTTTTTGTTTTGTTTGCTGCCAGCATGCTTTTCTCCTTTCGCATCATTTTGTATTTCTCCTTTTCCTGCTTTGCTTTTCGATTATTCTCGAACGCAATGTTTGCCGCCTGTCTTGGCATAAAATATCCAACTCTTCTGCTAAGGAGAGTTTTTGCATTAGTTGGCCTGTTCTTAAGTGATTTGTTTCAGGTTCTGATTCACTCTTCACAGTAGAGCTCAGATCGGAATTTGATGTTGCTGCTGATTGATCTCTGTTACTCAACGGTGTTTGCAATTTTTCATTCCTTTCACTAAATTTTGAAACCTTGCGTAAATCATATCTCCAAGCGAAAGTAAAGATCGGCCGATTCTCATTATCAGCTTTATCCCGCTGAAATGTATAGGCTTTTCTGTCCATGATTTTGTCTTCCTCTTTGTGAAATCTGATGCCCATTTCATCTTACTTCAACTGATTCCATTTAGCCAATTTCCTCATTGAGATCATCTATCGACTTCTGCAGTTCCATGTGGTCTGAATCCGCATATTTAACCAGGATCTGAACAAGTTTTCTTGAGGACTCTAGATTACACTCTGCCCATTCCTTCATCATGGTGGGGTAGGGTTCTCGTAACTCGGCTCCCCCCCTACATGTTTGTCTTCGCTGCAATTCAATTTTAGAGGTGTCAGAGTACACAAATAATACGGACTCCCCACCTCAGCGCACACCTCTCCACCCGACCCTCCGCACTGTCCTACCTCATTGTTGCCGGCACCTTCCGGGTTCTTCAACTTCAGCTTTGGTGGTCACAATGGGAAGAAGCTGGTGCTGTCGGTTGGGCAACCACGGTCAATCCTCCTTGGAAAGTACTTTGTTTCCGACCGTTGCAACGTCGGATTTGGTCTTTCCTCCGCTTGGCCCTGTGATGAGAGGGGGTCCGTGTGCGGCCGAGGAAACCGTTACGGACGATATAGCCAAAATCTCTGCTCCTCGTTCCCTTTTTACTGGAAAAAAAACGGGCACAGACAACAATTACTGGTCAATTATGATTTATTGGTGACAGTCCTCCATTACACATTTTGGCCTGAGAAGCCTATAGCCTCAGGTCCCGCCCCTTTCTCCACTACTCTGCAAACACACTTCCTGGCGCACTGCTAGTTGGGGGATGAAGTCCCCTTGGCTGCTGATGCTCCACTAAGCCCCACACAGTGGGACTGCTCAGAAATAATCAGAGGCCACACACCCTGTCTCCATCACTCGGCATATTGCTTCCAGGTGCACTGTTGGTGGGGGGATGAGATCCACTGGCCTCTTGAGGGCCTCAAGACTAAAGTGGAATTCTTCCTCCAAGCAGCCATGCGTTTGCAGAGTGGTGGGGAAAGGGGGCAATCCAGCTGTGTGGGTCTTAGTGGAGGTAACAGGAGGGCTAGTTGGCCCCCAAGGACCCTAAAGAGCCATGGGGACTTCAACCCCCAACTAGTAGTGCACCAGGAGGCGCGTTTGAAGAGTGGTAGAGAACCGGTTTTGGGCTAACAGCTCTCATCAGCCAGGCTAGCTTGAATCCAGTGGAAAAAGTGAGCAAGGGACCCACATCTGGGCATACCCTGACAAATTATGGTGAACAAAGCAAACACAAGTAGATGATGGACGGAGCGCTGAAACCTTTCAGACACTCACCCCCAGTCACAGATCTGGGTTGAATTCATCATTGTTCTTTAGCTCACTTCGCCACCCCAGCTCAGACACAGCTATATGCAAATCAGTCTTGGCACATGCCTCATGGGAACAGTCCAGCCCAAACTGCCACCCCATGTCTTCCCTAGACCGGAAACAAGCACCCAGGTCTTAGCATCCTGCTGTGTGGGACTTACTAGAGGTAACAGAAAGGATAGTTGGCCCCCAAGAAATCCTTGAGAGCCAACTATACCTCCTGTTGTCCAATAAGTCTCACACAGCAAAATTGCTAAGAGGTCTTTGAAGGCCACGCCCCCTTTCTCCACCACTATGCAAACACAGCTTGTGGTGCACTACTGGTTGGGGCATGATGTCTACTTTACTGCTGAGGGTCCTTGGGGGCCAAGAAGCCCTCCTAGTACCTTCTGTAAGTCCTATACAGCGGAATTTCTGAGAGTTGGTCAGAGGCCCAGCCTCCGTTTCTCCACCACTCTGCGAACACGACCACTAGTCAAAACACCTTAGAAATTCACTGAAAAAACCAAAGGTTACAGGAACGTTATAGTTAGTAATTAGGATTTTAAAAAACTTAGAAATTCACAGAAAAAAAACAAAGGTTACAGGGACACTATAGTTAGGAAATAGAATATAAAAAAGGTTAGAAATTCACTGAAAAAACAAAGTTTTACATGGATGTTATAGTTAGCAAATAGAATTTTTTTTAAACTTAGAAATCCACTGAAAAAAACAAAGGTTACAGGGACATTATAGTTAGGGTCAGATTTCACTCGTACTAAACCAGCTAAGCTAACTATATCTTACCCCCACACAATGCACTGCTTATGACCTCACATATTGCATCACTTATGACATGGTCAGTGACATCAATGATGACATCTTTAAAATAACATCGCTGTTACCATCACTGATGACATCATCCACAGAACCACTCATGCACCTACTCACATCCCATAAAACCTCTTGTGTGCCCACTCACACACCCAAACAACCACTGACATACCCATTCACAGTTCTATACCAGTACTCATACACCCACTCAGTCCTTCATAAAGCCACTCACACACCCACTCCCTCACTCCTACACCCACTTACACAACCATTCACTCACCCATACATCTACTCATACAACCAGTGACTGACTAATACAGCTAGCCACATAACCACACACATACCCATACAGCTACTTACACATCCACTAATTTACCTACAAAGTCACACACCCACTCACTCACCCAATCAACCTCTCAACACAGCCGTTCACTCACCTATAGAAGCCCTCATACACTCACTCACACATTCCTGTACTAACCCATACATCCATTCACACAGACACTCACTATCCAATACAGTCACTCACACACAAAGTTACATACCGAAACACCTAGTCAAATAGCCAGTAACTCACCCATACAGCCGCTTACATACCCAGTCACTTACTCATACAGCCATTCAGACACCTACTGACTCATCCATACAGTCACTACATAACCACTTATCCACTGATAGAGCTACTTACACTGTCATTCACCCGCCCATACATCCACTGACACACCCACTCACTCACCAATACAGCTCCTCAAACAGCATCTCACTCATTCACACAGCTGCTTATACAACCACTTATACACCCATATAGCCACTCACACACCAATATGCACAAGGATACATAGTTACACAGCCACTCATATGATATGTATTGAAAGTAGTATCACTGATTAGTAGTACACCTAGTATACTACTTTAAGTTTTGTAGTAGCTTAGTAAATATGTCTAGCAATCATAAACTCTTACAACTACTTACACTCAGTGGATGGTGTCATCAGTGGTGGCATCTGTGATGTCATTTGAGATGTCATCAGTGATGTCACTGACCGTGTCATGAGCGATGTAAAATGTGAGGTCATAAGCAGTGCATTGCACGGGCGTAAGTTATAGGTAGCTTAGCTAACTATAACTGCTGAATTTCTCTGGTTTTGTATGAGTGAAATCTGACCCTAACTATATTGTCTCTGTAACCTTTGTTTTTTTCAGTGAATTTGTAAGGTTTTTAAAATTGTATATGCTAACTATACAGTCCCTGTACCCTTTGGTTTTTCAGTGAATTTCTAAGGTTTTTGAGATTTTATCTGCTAACTATTGCTTTCTTCAGTGAATATATATTTATTCACTGAAAAAACCATAGGTTTCAGGCACGTTAAAGTTAGAAATTAGCATTTAAAAAACCTTAGAAATTCCCTGAAAAAAGCATAGATTTCAGGGGCGAAGGAGTTAGTTTGACACTTCACTCGTACAAAACCCGTGAAATTCCCCCATTATAGTTAGTTCAGCTAACTATAACTCGTGCGCCCGCAATGCACTGATATTACATCACTCATGACATGGTCAGTGACATCACTCATGACATCACTGATGACATCTCAAATGACTGTGGCCGTTTTAAGTTGGGAGAATAAGTCCCCTTGAATCCTGAGGGTCCCTAGGGTCCAACTAGCCCACTAGGTACCTCCAGTAAGTGCCACAGAGCTGCATTGCAGAGAGGTGTAAAAAGGGGCACGGCCTGGACCACCTCTCTGCAACGCAGCGCAGTGGCGCTTACTGGAAGCACCTGGTGGGCTAGTTGGTCCTCAGGAGCCCTCAGGATTGAAGGGGAATTATTTCCCCAACTTAAAATGCACCACAGGGCGTGTTTGCTCACGTCACCTCAGGCCCGTTTTCTCCTTTCACCACTGTGTATACACGCCCTGTGGCCATTTTAAGTTGGGAGATTATGTTCCCTTGAATCCTGAGGGTCCCTAGTGTCCAACTAGCCCACTAGGAACCTCCAGTAAGCACCACAGAGCTGCGTTGCAGAGAGGTGTAAAAAGGGGCAAGGCCTGGACCACCTCTCTGCAATGCAGCCCTGTGGTGCTTACTGGAAGTACCTGGTGGGCTAGGTGGCCACCAGGGACCCCAAGTATTGATGGGGAATTAATTCCCCAACTTAAAATGCGCCACAGGGCACGTTTGCAGAGTGTTGCTTAGAGGGGGCGGGGCCTATGCACAATTACGTTTATTTTTTTAATTATTTTTTTTGTAAGGGGGGTGTGTGCCCCCCCTTCTTTTTACTTTTTTGTGGCCCTGGAGACCCCATCCCCCTGGGCCTGACCCCAATTAAAAAAACAAAAATGTATTAATCGGAATGGGGCCGTGCGGGCTCCCCTCCCGTGACCAATTCCAGGCCCCGGAGACCCCATCCCCTGAGGCATGGCCATGTTTTTTTTATTACTATGGAGGGGGGCTGCGTGGCCCCCCTCCTCAGGCCAATTATGGCCCCGGGGACCCCATCCCCCTGGGCCGGCCTTTGCATTATTTTAAAAAAAATGATTATTGGGGAGGGGGGCCGCGTGGTAACAGGTAAGTATAGCTGAAACAATCTTTATTGAAGTTTACCACATGGATCACAGCTGGAAGCCACACATATTATGAAGAGTCCTGCCCAACGTGTTTCGTGCTCATAGAGCACTTCCTCATGGGCTCTGGCTTCAGTGCTGCAGAAACTCATTAGGAATGTTTCACACACTGTATTTGAATCAAAGTCCCCTGCCCTAGTGGGCGTGGCCACTCCCGTGGCCTTCTGGAACCTGTAGTGCTGTGGTGTTACCCCAGTGTGTTGCCTTGCCTATTAACAGTCTCGTGAGGTAAGTAGAACCAAGTGGGTTGCGGCGCCCCAGTCGATCATCACACCGGCATCCTACTCCTCCAGTAATCAGCTCCTGTTCCTTAAGCTTTCCTGCCGTTTGACAGAGGCAGGACTGTAAAAACAGCGGGGCTCAATCCGCAACTTGCATGTCAGCAGCTCCCCCTTATCAAAAGTAATGCCATCTCCCGCAGGAGGCGGGGAGCTGGCGGGACAGTGGGGGCATTGGGGCTCCCCCCACGCGCCACAACACAAAGGGCGAGGTCCTCAGGACACAAGTGGACTTCATCCTCCGAGCAGCAGTGCCAGAAGCCGCATTTGCAGCGTGGTGTAAAAAGGGGCGTGGCCTCGGAACACCTCTCTGCAATGCAGCTCTGTGGTGCTTACTGGAGGTACCTGGTGGGCTAATTGGCCCCCAGGGACCCTCAGGATTCAAGGGGACTTAATCCCTTAACTTACAAAGTGGCAGGGGGCGCATCTGCACAGTGGTGCAGGGAGGGGGCGGGGCCTGATATCACAAGATAGCAGTTCTGCTTTGTGAGACTTACTGGGGGTAATAAAAGGGGTAGTTGGTCCCCAAGGTTGATGGTGGGGGCTAACTACCCCTCCTGTTACCTCCAGTAAATCCCACACAGTGGGATTGCCAAAAGGTGTTTGGAGGCCACGCTCACCTTTCTTCACCACTCTGAAACCGAGACTGCTATGTGATAGTTAGAAATTAACATTTAAAAAACCTTTGAAATTCACTGAAAAAAACATAGGTTTCAGGGACGTTATAGTTGGAAATTAGCATTTAAAAAACCATTGAAATTCAATGAAAAAAAACATAGGTTTCAGGCACGTTATAATTAGAAATTAGCATTTAAAAACCTTAGAAATTTACTTAAAAAAACAAAGGTTTCAGGGACGTTATAGTTAGTTGGACATTTCACTCCTACAAAACCAGAGAAATTCGGCTGTTATAGGTGTATTGAAGAATGAGTGGATGTATAAGTGTCTGGATGGAAGATTTAGTAGGTGCGTGACTGACTGTATAAGTGAGTGATTAAATGTGTCTTACTGAATGCATGGGTTAGTGACTAAACTGTGAGAATATCTGTATCAGTCTGTCTGTTGTTGTGTAAGATGATGCATGGGTTGGTCAGCAGCTACATGAGTGTCTATATGGGTTATTGATTGGTTGCCTGAGTATTTGTATAGGTGCCTGAATGTGTATGTGGGTGGGTAGGAGGTGTGTTACTCTGTGCATAGATGTGTGAGTGGTTGATTCACTGGATGTATGGGTTCAAGAGTGCATGTGGAACAGCTGTATGGGTGGGTGAGTTAGTGTATGGGTGTGTTGGTGAGTGAATGGTGTTTCAGTAGTACATGTCCAAGTAACTACATATGTAAAAGGCAGTCTATGTGAGAGTTGGAGTATATAAATGACTATACGTGAGAGTCAGTGATTGTGAGAGTGACTGTATGGATGAGTGTGTACTTGTATCAGCGATTGTATAAGAGAGTAAGTATGTATTAGTATCTGTATGAATAAGTGATATGGTGTGTGTATAACTGTATAGGTGAGTAAATGGAAGTGTGATTGATTCTTTGCATGACTGACTAGGTGTGTGAGTAACTCCATGGATGAGTGACGGTGTGTGAGTGTCTGTATAGGTGTATGAGTGCATATGATAGTGTTGTATTGATGAGTGATTGTATGGGTGAATGAGTGGATGTGTGTGTAGACCTAGGAATCAATGAGTGTGTATGTAGTAACTGGTACTGGTTTGTCTATGGTTTCGAAAATGGTAGTCTGTATTTTAGAGTGGGTGTATCAAAGGTTATATTAGGGTGTGAGGAGGTGCATCAGATTTCCACGTGTATGATGTCATCAGTGATGTCATCAGTAATGTAATTTGAGATGTCATCAGTGATGTCATCATTGATGTCACTGACCATGTCATGAATGATTTAATATGTGACGTCATCAGCAGTGCATTGCGGGGGCTCGAGTTATAGTTAGCTGAACTAACTATAACGGCTGAATTTCTCTGGTTTTGTATGAGTGAAATGTCCAGCTAACTATAACGACCATGAAACCTTTGTTTTTTTCAGATAATTTCTAAGGTTTTTTAAATGCTAATTTCTAACTATAACATGCCTGAAACCTATGTTTTTTTTCAGTGAATATATATATATATATACTACAAGAACAAAGTACCATGCTAGTTAGATTCAAAGAGCGTGGTTACCCAGATTGGGTTTTAAAAAAGGCTACTGATAAGATCAAGGGGATCAGTAGATCTAAGGCTCTTGAGTATACAGAAAGGGACAACAATGATGAAGTTCAAACTAGAGTAATAACGAAATTCAACCATAAATCGAAACAGATTCAGAAGATCCTGGCTGACAATTGGAGAATCTTAAAATCAGATTCCATCATAGGTGGCAGTATCAGTGACAGACCCTTAGTTACATACGGAAAAGGGAAAAACTTGAAAGACATGCTGATGAAAGGGGATATTACCGAAACCCCTAATAGAAACCTATTTAATCTTAAAGGCTTCTACCCATGCGGACATTGCAGAGCATGTAAATCTAGCCACATGGTCAAAGACTTTGAAATTGGGAGGTCAAGACAAAATAAGATCATAACACAGTTTCTGACTTGTAACACCAGTTTTGTAATTTATGTACTTGAATGTCCATGCAAACTCAGGTATGTAGGGAGTACAACCTGCATGGTGAAGAAACGAATTCAGGAACATCTGAGAGCAATTACTAATTTAGACCATAACTATCCCATTGCACGACACTTTCTTGAAAAACATCATTCCAACAACTCCCTCCTCAAATACTTTGCCATAGAACAGGTTAATGTAGGAAAAAGAGGAGGCAACAGAGAACTGTCCCTGAGAAAGAGGGAATCCAAATGGATAATGGAATTGGAAACTATATTTCCAGGGGGACACAACCTTGACGAGGAATTGGCAACTCATCTATATGATGACTAAAGCCGTGTCCTGTAACAGTCATTTCTCCTTCATGTTGTTTTTATGTTAACTTAGACTGTTTATATTACTGTAATATTGATTACTATTTGAAGCTGTCTTCGATTTCAACTGTCTTTCTTCTTTTTCTTATTGTCTAGGAGGAAAGGAAGGGACCCTTCACTTTTCAAGACACGGCACGGGCTCCCTACCCTTTTCTTCACCAGGATTGCCACTGCACGTCCAATATGATAAGAACTTCACTCCTTGATTCTATATAGATATATAATTTTCACATTAACTTTTTTCAGTTTAATTTGTCTTCCATAATTATTTTTTAATATTATGGAATAGAGACTTATTATATTTGGAATCCTTTGTAGTGCAACCATGTTGTGATGTCACGTGGGGAGTATAATTTGGAATCAATTGTACCAGCTGGTATCTAGAAGTAGTTTCCTTCACTTAAACATGGCAATAGTGATGTATGGGCACTAGTCCAGATATATACAACCCTGTTTTTCAGCCATTCATTCAGGAATAACGGCCCCAGGATCAGTCAATTGCGAGCTAATGATATGTACAGAACGGTAAACGAATGCATCATCGATTGATACTATTGATGTGTACATACATGCTAATGGCACTAGTCCGTTTTAAAATTGGTATGTTTTTGTTCATATTTACTAATGTGGGGCACAGCGATAATCTGTGTCAGCAACTCATAAAGTTTTGGTAACTTGAATTTGGGTTTACTACATGTGTTATACACCCGGTCCAGACTCAGTCCTCTAAAATCAGCCGAACTACGAATTCCGATTAACTCACCTGTTATCAGGAGAGAACCCAGTGCTGCACCTTTTAGCCCAGCACTGACCCTGGAAAGTAATTCTAAGGGTACTTACCAGTAACTTGTATTTCCTTCCATAGGAATCAATTGTGTGGTTTTCACCAGAAAAGTTTCTAAGTGTTCATTTTTGAAATGTACAAATACGCCTCTAAAATCAGTAGAACTACGAATTCCGATTTACTCACCTGTTATCAGGAGAGAACCCAGTGCTGCATCTTTTAGCCCAGCACTGACCCTGAAAAGTAATTCTAAGCGTACTTACCAGTAACTTGTATTTCCTTCTATAGGAATTCATTGTGTGGTTTTCAGTAGAAAAGTTTCAAAGTGTCGATTTTCACAAACTAAAAATATTCCTAAAAAATCGTCTGTATGACTTAAACACATTCTTTCAACTGTTTACAGGAGATTCACCAGTGCTGGATCCAGGATCCGACCACTGAGTAAGAAAAAGTAACGATAACACTACTTACCTGCTAAGTGAATTTTCTGCCATAGGATAACATTGGCTATTTGAAAAAAAATTCTAAGTGTCAACTTTTAAAATTCAGTAATATTCCTTAAAAATCACTTCTGTAACCAAAATACTTTTACTCAACTGTTTATAGGAGATGTCCAAGGATTGAATCTAGGATCCAGTTCTGTGGTTAGAAAAGTAATCCATAAAGTAACTAATTGCATTTGGCTAGAAATTCCCATTGAGCTCAATGTTGCATTGTGTTTGAAATTGTGTTGCCCATTGCAACAACTGTAACTACTGTACTTAAAAATCTATTGCCTATTTGCAAAGTATTTAAACTAAGGTAATTCATTCTGAGAAAGTATATTTTGTATTGTAATGTATAATGTAATTATAATGTAATTAAAAAAATAAAATATCTAAAAATAAATAGTTTAAAAAATGTAGTAAATCAGTATAAAAAAAATCAGTATAACAATTAATACATAAAAAATTGTCATTTACAAAACCTTTGAAATTCACTGAATAAAACATAGGTTTGAGACATGTTATAGTTAGGAATTAGCATTTAAAAAACCTTTGAAATTCACTGAAAAAACCATAGGTTTGAGGCCTGATATCATTAGGAATTAGCATTTAAAAAACCATTGAAATTCACTGAAAAAACCATAGGTTTCAGGCCTGATATAGTTAGGAATTAGCATTTAAAAAAACCTTTGAAATTCACTGAAAAAACAATAGGTTTTAGGGGTGTTATAGTTAGCTGGACATTTCACTCAAACAAAACCATTGAAATTCCTCCGATATAGTTAGTTGTACTAACTACATCTCGTGCGCCCGCAATCCACTGCTGATGATGTCACATATTACATCATTCATGACATGGTCAGTGACATCACTGATGACATCTCAAATGACATCACTGATGACATCACTGATGACATCATCCACGCGACAATCAGATACACCTCATCATACACTAGTATAACCTTTCATCACTCACTGTAAAATACAGAGTGCCAGATTTAAAACCATTGACACACCAATACAAGTTTCTAAACACCCACTCAGTGATTCCTAGATCTATACGCACATCTAATCACTTACCTATAGATTCACTCCTACATGCTGTCAATGATCCATAGAACACTATCAAATATACTTATACACCTATATCGACATTACACACCAGCACACATCCTAATCACTTATGAAGTCATCCTACTCACTTATGCAAACAATGGATCATTCTTACTTTTACTTACCTATACACTTATAAAAACACCACTTCAACTATTCATATAGATAATAACTCATACTTAGTGTGTTATGAAAACACTATTACAAGTATACAGTTATCCATACAGTCACTTACACAATCACTGAGTCTTATGTATACTTATTTATATACAACAACTGACACATACACTGGCTTTTATTTTTCTAGTTTGTTGGACATGTACCATTGAGACATATATTTGCTCATCGCCACACCCATAAAGATATTCACTCACCCAAACAACTGTTATAACATGTAGTTTTAACTTCAGATACCTACTGAATCAACTATTCACACATCTTTGGGCAGTCACACCCCCCACACCGAACCACACAACATTCACTCTACCATACAAATACTCAGTTAACTAATCAATAAATAATATAGCCTTTCACGTAGCTAGTAACCAACTGGTGCATCAGTTTACACAACAACTGACAAAGTGATTCAGATATTCACACAGTTTAGTCACTATCCAATATATTTAGTGAGACACTATAAATTAGTCAAGTAAACAGTCAATCGCACTGCTACTAAATCCTCCATCCAGATATTTATATTTGTATATCCACTCATTCTTCAATGCAAATTGCTATATATATATATATATCTAATACATATTTAAATAACGAACCAAACCACATTCACTGGATGATGTCATCAGTGATGTCATCAATGATGTCATTTGAGATGTCATCAGTGATGTCACTGACCATGTCATGAATTATGTAATATGTGACATCATCAGCAGTGGATTGCGGGCACGCGAGATGTAGTTAGTACAACTAACTATATCAGAGGTATTTCAATGGCTTTGTTCGAGTGAAATATCTAGTTAACTAACACCCCTAAAACCTATTGTTTTTTCAGTGAATTTCTAAGGTTTTTTAAATGCTAATTCCTTACTATATCAGGCCTGAAACCTATGGTTTTTTCAGTGAATATATATATATATTACCTACTGGCGGTCGCCAGTAGGTAGTTATAGTTAGGACCACGTTTCCATAGGAAATCCGCAACATTCTATTTTGAATAACTTTGGCGCCGGTCGACGAATCCTCGCGAATTTTTCAAAATAGGTGGGGCGCTACGCTCCGCTCCTACCCTGAAAGTCTCGGGGGGATTCGTCAAGCGGGGGCTGAGATAAAAGGGGGGTCCCAAAACGCGTTTTTCCCATGCATTTTTCCATAGGACCTTTAGACAGGGCTACAGCCCGAACGGCTGAACAGAATTACTAGAAATTTGGCAGAGAGGTAGTCCTCAGTTCAAGGAAGTGCCTTTTGTAGGTTTGGTGTAAATCTGTTCAATAGATTCTGAGAAAATAGCCTTTAAATCAATATCTATATCTGAGCCAGCTTACGGTGCGCTTACGGTACGCTTACCGTACGCGTACGGTGGCGTGCGCGAGCGCGATTATGATTGGCTCTTAGATCTTAGTAAACATTCGAATCGGCCGAAACCAGGAAGCGGCGGCCGCCATTTTCTCTCTCGCACTGAGCGAGATGACTAACAAACAAAGCACAAAAACATTTAAAGGGGCTGTTTTGACAGCTCCCACATACATAGCCATGTAGAGGGAGTCCCCAAAGATCCCCCAAGGCCAAAAACTGAATTTTAATTTTTTCGCTAATTTCGCCGATTACGCTTCCCGTACGCGTACGGTAAAAAAATATTTTTAAAAAAAAATTATCCACACTCTCCCCACCCCGTGTGCAAATGGTGCCCGAAGGGCACCATTTTTGCATGGCTTATAAGAGGTGTGAAAAATTTAAATATTATCTTTCAAAACGAAGTGCATCATATGTCCTCCATGTGCGCACGGTGCGCGAAGCGCATCGTGCGTACATGGCCCATCTAGCGTAACGTGGGCACGCGGTGCGCATAGCCCACCGCGTGCCCACCGTGCGTGCACGGCACTAACTGCGTAAAGTGGGCGTGTGGTGCGCGAACATATAAAAAAAAAAAATTATCCACACTAACCCCACCCCGTGTGTAATTGGTGACCGAAGGTCACCAATTGTGCATGACTTATAATAGAAGTGAAAAACGAAAATATTAAAAAAAAAAATATTAAAAAAAAAAATTATCCACACTCTCTCCACCCCGTGTGCAAATGGTGCCCGAAGTGCACCATTTGTGCATGGCTTATAACTATTGCAAAAAATTAAAATATTACCTTTAAAAACGAAGTGCATCATATGTCCTCCATGTGCGCACGGTGCGCGAAGCGCATCGTGCGTACATGGCCCATCTAGCGTAACGTGGGCACGCGGTGCGCGTAGCGCACCGCGTGCCCACCGTGCGTGCACGGCACTAACTGCGTAAAGTGGGCGCGCGGTGCGCGAAGCGCACCGCGTGCTCACTGTGCGCGCACGGTGCGCGAAGCGCACCGTGCGCGCACGGAACGAACTGCGTTAAATGGGCGCGCACGCCACAAATGGCGTAAAGTAACTTAGCATTTAAAAAACCGTACAAATTCACTGAAAAAACCATAGGTTTCACACACGTTATAGTTAGGAATTAGCATTTAAAAAACCTTGCAAATTCACTGAAAAAACCATAGGTTTCACACATGTTATAGTTAGCGGAAATTTTACTGATAAAAAACCAATGAAATTCCCCCGTTATAGTTAGTGCAGGCAACTATAACTCACGCGACCGCAATCTTCTGCTGATGACATATGTGTCTTTATGAAAAAAAAATATTTGTAATATATGTATAGCTAAAAATGTATGGAAGAAGACATGGGTAAATAAGTGTCTAAATACAGTATTAGCATCAGCAGAGGATTGCGGTCGCGTGAGTTATAGTTGCCTGCACTAACTATAACGGGGGAATTTCATTGGTTTTTTATCAGTAAAATTTCTGCTAACTATAACATGTGTGAAACCTATGTTTTTTTCAGTGAATATATATATATATATATATATATATATATATAGAGAATGTTATAGTTAGGTGGATATTTCACTCGTAAAAAACACAATGAAATTCCCCCGTTATAGTTAGTTCAGATAACTATAACTCGCGCGCCCGCAATACTTCTCATGACGTCACATATTACATCACTCATGACATGGTCAGTGGCATCACTCATGACATCACTGATGACATCATCCTTGTGATAGAGTGGCGGTCGCGCGAGTTATAGTTATCTGAACTAACTATAACGGGGGAATTTCATTGGTTTTTTACGAGTGAAATATCCACCTAACTATAACACGTGTGAAACCTATGGTTTTTTCAGTGAATTTGTACGTTTTTTTAAATGCTAAGTTATGTATGTATTATTATTATTTTTATATATTTATTTTACAATAAACTACGTATTAAAATTATTTTTATTTTTAAATTTTGCACGCACCGTGCACTAAGCAAACACCCACTCAGGGCAGGACATTACTTAAATTGCATGCTGGGCTTTCCTAAAGACTTTAATGCAGCCGCCCATGAAGAAGAGGTTACATACCTCGAAACGCGTCGGCACTAGATTTTAAATACCGGAACATGACTGCTGGTCGCCGTGATGAAATTAATAAACCCTGGTTTGTAGCAGCATTGAGTGCGTCCAGACATGCTTGGGCAATTTGTGGGAACACTTTACACGCGGCAGCCCTGCCGCGCTGGATCGCACCATCAGGAAATTAATGAGGCTGTGGTGGGAACGATTCCTCACCGATGCGGCAATGTTGCTAAGGCTCAAACAGACCAGCGCCTAATCCGGAGCTCTACCAAGAGTATCTACACATGCTGCCAAAGAAGCTATGGAACCCACTGAGGGTATGAACGCCAAGTACCAGCATGCACCGTGCACTAAGCAAACACCCACTCAGGGCAGGACATTACTTAAATTGCATGTTGGGCTTTCCTAAAGACTTTAATGCAGTCTCCCATGAAGAAGAGGTTACATACCTCGAAACGCGTCGGCACTAGATTTTAAATACCGGAACATGACTGCTGGTCGCCGTGATGAAATTAATAAACCCTGGTTTGTAGCAGCATTGAGTGCGTCCAGACATGCTTGGGCAATTTGTGGGAACACTTTACACGCGGCAGCCCTGCCGCGCTGGATCGCACCATCAGGAAATTAATGAGGCTGTGGTGGGAACGATTCCTCACCGATGCGGCAATGTTGCTAAGGCTCAAACAGACCAGCGCCTAATCCGGAGCTCTACCAAGAGTATCTACACATGCTGCCAAAGAAGCTATGGAACCCACTGAGGGTATGAACGCCAAGTACCAGCATGCACCGTGCACTAAGCAAACACCCACTCAGGGCGGGACATTACTTAAATTGCATGCTGGGCTTTCCTAAAGACTTTAATGCAGCCGCCCATGAAGAAGAGGTTACATACCTCGAAACGCGTCGGCACTAGATTTTAAATACCGGAACATGACTGCTGGTCGCCGTGATGAAATTAATAAACCCTGGTTTGTAGCAGCATTGAGTGCGTCCAGACATGCTTGGGCAATTTGTGGGAACAAAACGGGCACGGACCACAATTACTGGTGCAATTATGATTTATTGGTGACAGTCCACCATTACGCGTTTTGGCCTGAGAAGGCCTTGATCACATGACGCCACTGCAATCTGGGACAAAACCTTTTAAAGTGACAGGTGCTCAATTGTGGCACAGACACTGTAAACAGACTGCTCAAGCGCTCAGGTCTATGGTATCTTAATAAAAGACACAACTATAAATACCTGATTATTACAATTTCAATGAAATGCCTAAATGCATATTGCTAATAAATTGCATATAACTAGTATCTTAAATGTTATATTTTATTACATGAAAAGACGTGAGACAACTTTTGTTATTACCCCTGACCTCATTTCATATGGCCATATGTCTCATTATCTAAAATGGGAACCTCTTTGTTTACAGGGGCTCTTTCAGGGTTCGATAAAAGGAAGTCATAGAGGCAGTCTGCATATAAGCCTAAAATGCATTTATAGAGATTTTACTATTCAATCAATTAATCTGTCAATCAATCAATCAGGGGAATTGTAAGCTCGCTACTCACCAGTGAGGGCCTCAAGGTGCTGAGGGGGGGGGAGGGTGAGCCACCCCCTATCAGACGAAAAGCCAGGTCTTGAGCGTCTTCCTGAAGATGTTCAGGAAGGGGGCGCGTCAGATGTAGAGTGGGAGCTCATTACAGGTCTTGGCTGTGATGTAGATGAGGGTTATTCCACCTGTTCTGGCTCTTCGGCTGCACGGGGTTTCGGCGAGGTCGAGGTCGGCAGATTGCAGGTTTCTCTTGGGTACGGGGAAGGAGATCCTCTCGTTGAGATATTGGGGTCCGGTGTTGTGGAGGCATTTGTAGGCATGGGTTAGTATCTTGAAAGTGACTCTCTTCTCAACGGGGAGCCAGAAGATGTTCTGTAGGTGTTGGGTGGTGCGTTCGTGTCGAGGAATTGTCTTAAGAGGTGATGGTTCCTTTGATCTTTTTGGGAATCTTGATTGCATGTTAATCACCTAGATTCTCTTATGTCTTACATGTTATATATTTCTTAATGTCCTTTATTTGAATAACACACTACCATATTACTGGACAATCCATTAAAGTACCATTGTGACAAAGTGCTAAAGATAAAGTGCTGTGTATAATGAATTCACCCCTTATTGCCTTTCTAAAGTGCCAGAGTGCTGTACTAATAGCAATGGATAGGTAACAGCTTATGTTTATTATCAATTATTGGGTTAATATTTAATTTAATTTAACTATTCAAATTCCCCTTTGTTGTTCAATCTGCAGTCATATGCATACATTAGTAAAAGTTCTACTCTATGCTTGTCAGATCTATAGAGGATGTTGTTGGTAATTCTCTAAATGCCTTATATTAATGCACATAAAGACTGCTGATTAAAACATGAGGTGAATGAGATTCAAACATGGTACTGGCCATCCTGATGGTCTAATTGCTGTATGGTGGCCACATTAATGGCAGGTGAACAGATCCTCAGTGGCACTGAGACCGCCCGGTGTTTTGGTTTCTATTTCCAAAATGTATTGGATCTCCAATTTTCTTAACGCTGCTTCCATGTTGCCTCCTCTTCTATGGCTAGGAACAGAGACCAGTAAATAATATCTGAACTGTTCCAGATTGTTATTGTGCCTTTCCTTGAAGTGGCGGGCAACGGGATAGGTCAGGTCTGAGTTGGTGATCGCCCGAATGTATTGGGGTATCCGCTTGTGTGCCCGTAACTTGGTACTGTCCACATAGTGCAATCCACAAGGACACTCCAATACATACACCACGTGATCTGTTTTACATGTCATAAATATTTTGATCCTGTAATCTTTGTCACTAAACAGGGTTGTATATGTTGTCTTATTAACCCCAAACTTGTAGGCTCGACAAGTTGTACATTTGAAAAAACCTTTTCTGGATAAAAGCCAAGTAGCTCCTTCTGTTACCTCAGGGCTACTTCGTACAAGTGCATTGCTCATAGATGGAGCTTTTCTGTATGTAATGGAAGGGTTTCTAGGGAGAAGGTGGCCAATAATGGGGTCATCTAACACTAATGGCCAATTTCGCCAGACAATGTTTCTCAGTGGTTTATCCTGTTTGTTAAATGTGAGCATCAGTGTAGTTTGATCTTTCTTCTCATATTTCTCCTTAATGGCTTTAGAGGTTGATTTGCAACTGTTTTTATTGATATTTTTATTGAGTAAAAGCTCAGATGTATTCAGCAACCTTCTTTTAGTGATGGCCATATTTATAGTTTTTTCCGAATAGCCTCATGCTGTGAATCTGAGCTTACTGTCCAGTTGGGCCCCCTCAAGGTCTGTATTGTTGCTACAGATTCTCTTTAGCCTAAGCATTTCCCCATAGTGTATGCTTTCTATTAAATGCCTGGGATGGAAGCTGGTAGCATGCAGCACAGTATTACCGGCTGTTTCCTTGCTGTGTAATTTAGTTTCAGTTTTATTATTGACAATATTGACCTGTACATCCAAACAATTAACTGTGTTCTCACTCCCTGTGGCCGTGAAATTTAGATTAATTTCATTATTGTTGATTGTTGACACAAATTCCAAAGCACTTTCCTTTGTACCCTTCCAAACCACAAATAGGTCATCAATAAACCTTAACCAGATCATTACATGCTCGTCTAAGATTGCCCCATATTTTGTTCTGAGAACCAGCTTCTCCCACCAGCCCATGTGTAAACATGCATAGCTGGGGGGAGAAGCTGGCTCCCATAGTAACTCCACACATTTGTTGGTAAATCTGATTCTGAAACATAAACAAATTATTGTTAAGGCTGAACATCACCATGTTTATTAACAACTTACTATGTTGCAACAACCAAACTGATCTGTTATTGAGAAAGTGTTCAAGTGCTTTGATACCGTCCTTATGATTGATGCTCATATAGAGTGATGTAATGTCCAGTGTCATAAGGAGGCAGCCCTCTTGCCAAGTAAAATCACACATCCTCCGAAGACATTTATCTTGAATGTAAGATGGTAATCTCTGCACGTGTTCTTGCAGAAATGTACTGAGAGGTGTTTTCTAACAGACTTTTTCATGCAAACATTATTGGTCTACCTGGTGGTTTAACTGGATTTTTGTGATAAAATAGATCACTGGCATTACTGGGTTGTCATTCTTGAGAAATTTCTACTCATCCATACTTATGAGGCGTGCACTTTTCCATGCTAGTATCTTCGCATGGAACTCCTTATAGATTGCGAAGGCTGCCGGGACATTTCCTTTTTTTGTAACAGTCCCTATCATTTAAAGAAGCAGTGCCTCTTGCATATAATCTTGCTTGGGCCAGATGACAGTATTCCCACCTTTATTCGAGTTCCAGATTACAATTTGGTTGTTCTTTTGTAGCTTGTCAATCAACTGTTGGTATTGGTAGTTTTGTTTGATAAATCTTGACCTAGTTCTCTGTGTGCTGTGATTTAGACTTTGATTTGCAATGTTATTTGTGCATTAAAAATGTAAATGGAGTCCCGAGGCATGATTGGATTAAATGAAGATTTTAGCTTGAAGGGTGTCAGTGTTCTTACAGAGGTGTTGAAATCTGCACTTGTGTCTGTAGCTGCTGGTTGTCCAGACATCTCAATTTGGGAGCCCAGTAGCTCATTCTCATCCAGTAGTTCCTGTAGCTCTCTCTCAACAGCGGTATATCTGAAATCGTAACATTTGTTTCGTTTGGATGCACGATTGCAGATTTGAGTTCGTTCATTTCAACAATGTGATTGCGCTGGAGATTATGTTTTTTCACCTTTAGTTTTTGGACAAATTTAAAAGCATCCATCCTTGTTTGTACATAGTTGAAACTGCTTTCCGGACAATAATATAGACCCAGGGATAATAGCTGTGTTTCTGCCTCATTGAAGTCGACTTGTGCCAAGTTAATGATTGTTTTATTGTGGACCATATTTTGATTTATTTAGACTCTATCTACCTGTGGGTTGTATTTTGTTTTGTTTGCTGCCAGCATGCTTTCTCCTTTCGCATCATTTTGTATTTTTCCTTTTCCTGGTTTGCTTTTCGTTTATTCTCAAACGCAATGTTTGCCGCCTATCTTGGCATAAAAAATCCAACTCTTCTGCTAAGGAGAGTTTTTGCAGTAGTTGGCCTGTTCTTAATTGATTTGTTTCAGGTTCTGATTCACTCTTCACAGTAGAGCTCAGATAGGAATTTGATGTTGCTGCTGATTGATCACTGTTACTCAACGGTGTTTGCAATTTTTCATTCCTTTCACTGAATTTTGAAACCTTGAGTGAATCATATCTCCTAGCAAAAGTAAATATCTGCCGATTCTCATCATCAGCTTTATCCCGGTGAAATGTATAGGCTTTTCTGTCCATGATTTTGTCTTCCTCTTTATGAAATCTGATGGCCATTTCATTTTGCATTTTCACTAAACCTTCAACTGATTCCATTTAGCAAATTTCCTCATTGAGATCATCTATCGACTACTGTAGTTCCATGCGGTCTGATTCAGCATATTTAACCAGGATCTGAACAAGTTTTCTTGAAGACTCTAGATTACACTCTGCCCATTCCTTCCTCATAGTGGGGTAAGGTTCTCGTAACTCGGCTCCCCCTACATGTTTGTCTTCGCTGCAATTCAATTTTAGAGGTATCAGAGTACACATATAATATGGACTCCCCACCTCCACCCGACCCTCCGCACTGTCCTACCTCATTGTTGCCGGCGCCTTCCGGGTCCTTCAACTTCAGCTTTGCTGGTCACAATGGGAAGATGCTGGTGCCGTCGGTGGGCAATTACAGTCAATCCTCCTTGGAAAGTGCTTCGTTTCCAACTGTTGCAACGTCGGATTTGGCTTTTCCTCCGCTTGGCCCTGTGATGAGAGGGGGTCCGTGTGCGGCTAAGGAAACCGTTCCGGACGATATAGCCAAAATCTCTGCTCCTTGTTCCCTTTTTCCTGGAAAAAAACAGGCACGGACAACAGTTACTGGTCAATTATGATTTATTGGTGACAGTCCTCTATTACACATTTCGGCCTGAGAAGCCTATAGCCTCAGGCCCCGCCCCTTTCTCCACTACTCTGCAAATGCAGTTCCTGGCGCACGGCTGGTTGGGGGATGAAGTCCCCTTGGCTGCTGATGCTCCACTAAGCCCCACACAGTGGGACTGCTCAGAAATGATCAGAGGCCACGGCCCCTGTCTCCATCACTCTGCAAATTGCTTCCAGATGCACTGTTGGTGGGGGGATGAGATCCACTGGCCTCTTGAGGGCCTCAAGACTAAAGTGGAATTCTTCCCCCAAGCAGCAGTGCATTTGCAGTGTGGTGGGGAAAAGGGGCAATCCAGCTGTGTGGGTCTTACTGGAGGTAACAGGAGGGCTAGTTGGCCCCCAAGGACCCTCAAGAGCCATGGGGACTTCAACCCCCAACTAGTAGTGCACCAGGAGGCGCGTTTGAAGAGTGGTAGAGAACCGGTTTTGGGCTAACAGCCCTGATCAGCTAGGCTAGCGTGAATCCAGTGGAAAAAGTGAGCAAGGGACCCACATCTGGGCATACCCTGACAAGTTATGGTAAACAAAGCAAACACAAGTAGATGATGGACGGAGCGCTGAAACCTTTCAGACACTCACCCCCAGTCACAGATCTGGGTTGAATTCATCATTGTTCTTTAGCTCACTTCGCCACCCCAGCTCAGACACAGCTATATGCAAATCAGTCTTGGCACTGTGCCTCATGGGAACAGTCCAGCCCGAAATGCCACCCCATGTCTTCCCTAGACCGGAAACAAGCACCCAGGTCTTAGCAATCCTGCTGTGTGGGACTTACCAGAGGTAACAGAAGGGGTAGTTGGCCCCCAAGAAATCCTTGGGAGCCAACTATACCTCCATTCAGACACCTACTGACTCATCCATACAGTCACTACACGCACATGTATCCACTGATAGGGCTACTTACACCGTCATTCACCCACCCATACATCCACTGACACACCCACTCACTCACCAATACAGCCCCTCAAACAGCATCTCACTCATTCACACATCTGCTTATACAACCACTTATACACCCATACAGCCACTCACACACCAATATGCACAAGGATACATAGTCACACAGCCACTCACATGATATATATTGAAAGTAGTATCACTGTTTAGTAGTACACCTAGTATACTACTTTAAGTTTTGTAGTAGCTTAGTAAATATGTCTAGCAATCATAAACTCTTACAAATACTTCCACTCAGTGGATGGTGTCATCAGTGATGGCATCTGTGATGTCATTTGAGATGTCATCAGTGATGTCACTGACCGTGTCATGAGCGATGTTAAATGTGAGGTCATAAGCAGTGCATTGCACGGGCGTAAGTTATAGTTAGCTTAGCTAACTATAACTGCTGAATTTCTCTGGTTTTGTATGAGTGAAATCTGACCCTAACTATATTGTCTCTGCAACCTTTTTTTTTTTCAATGAATTTCTAAGGTTTTTAAACTGTTATATGCTAACTATACGGTCCCTGTAACCTTTGGTTTTTCAGTGAATTTCTAAGGTTTTTGAAACTCGATCTGCTAACTATTGCTTTCTTCAGTGAATATATATATATATATATATGGTCACGGCGTGTGTTGGTGAGCTGCTCCATGCTCACTGTTCCGCGAGGCCACCCTGAAGGGTCGGGGGCTCCTTGGGCTTGGAGACTTTGTTTTGCATATATATATATATATATATATATATATATATATATATATATATATATATATATATATATATATATATATATATATATATATATATATATATAGATAGATATAGATATAGATATAGATATAGATATATATATATATATATATATATATATATATATATAGATATATATATTATGTACTGCCGGTCGCCAGTAGATAGTTATAGTTAGGACCTATTTTCCATAGGAATATATATATATATATATATATATATATATATATATATATATATATATATATACATATATATATATATGACAAAACCAGTCTCTTCTGATGAAGTAACTGAAGGGGACTCAATGGGGAATACAGGAAAGGAGCCTTTATTAAAAACCATGGCATGACGCGTTTCGGCGCAATGCCTTTTTCAAATGCCATATTTCAATGAAATGTCCCGCCAATCTCCTTCTTTAAATATGCAAATTGATCCCGCGTTAATTGCCGCAGTCCAGCTGAGCCATGTTGATTGGTGGAACCTCACTGCAGCTCGCGTCAGCGAACCACAGTTCCCAGCAGGCACCTGGCTAGTTGGGTGAGTATCCCGCCATGACCATATCCAATAATGAGTACTGGAAGTGATGGTACGGAGATTTTTGTAAGAGGAATCCCGGTTGACAGCACTTCACATTGCAGTTCAAACAAAGTCCCGTCCTGTGTCCCCAACGCTCAGCCGCATTGCCCAATGTCCAATCTGCGCTGAGACGTCGATACAATGCTCTAATCTCCCCATGAAATCATGAACTGCGACTGCAGCTGCGCCGTAATTTCGTTGGATGCGGCGGTCTGGAAAACAATCCAATCCCTTGGAAGAAGCCACAAAATTTGCCCATAACGTTCCAGACTCTTGTTGAGCGGGTACCCCAATACGCCATGGGCAGGGCGCAAAATACGACAAAACCAGTCTCTTCTGATGAAGCAACTGAAGGGGACTCAATGGGGAATACAGGAAAGGAGCCTTTATTAAAAACCATGGCATGACGCGTTTCGGCGCAATGCCTTTTTCAAATGCCATATTTCAATGAAATGTCCCGCCAATCTCCTTCTTTAAATATGCAAATTGATCCCACGTTAATTGCCGCAGTCCAGCTGAGCCATGTTGATTGGTGGAACCTCACTGCAGCTCGCGTCGGCGAACCACAGTTCCCAGCAGGCACCTGGCTAGTTGGGTGAGTATCCCGCCATGACCATATCCCATAATGAGTACTGGAAGTGATGGTACGGAGATTTTTGTAAGAGGAATCCCGGTTGACAGCACTTCACATTGCAGTTCAAACAAAGTCCCGTCCTGTGTCCCCAACGCTCAGCCGCATTGCCTAATGTCCAATCTGCGCTGAGACGTCGATACAATGCTCTAATCTCCCCATGAAATCATGAACTGCGACTGCAGCTGCGCCGTAATTTCGTTGGATGCGGCGGACTGGAAAACAATCCAATCCCTCGGAAGGAGCCACAAAATTTGCCCATAACGTTCCAGACTCTTGTTGAGCGGGTACCCCAATGCGCAAGGGCAGGGCGCAAAATACGACAAAACCAGTCTCTTCTGATGAAGCAACTGACGGGGACTCAATGGGGAATACAGGAAAGGAGCCTTTATTAAAAACCATGGCATGACGCGTTTCATGACGTATATATATATATATTCACTGAAAAAACCATAGGTTTCAGGCACGTTATAGTTAGAAATTAGCATTTAAAAAACCTTGGAAATTCACTGAAAAAAACTTACGTTTCAGGGGCGTTAGAGCTAGTTTGACACCTCACTCGTACAAAACCCGAGAAATTCCCCTGTTATAGTTAGTTCAGCTAACTATAACTCGCGCGCCCGCAATGCACTGCTGATTAAGTCACATATTACATCACTCATGACATGGTCAGTGACATCACTCATGACATCACTCATGACATCTCAAATGACATCACTGATGACATCATCCAGTGAATGTGTGTTTTTCTGAAAATTAAATATGTTTTATATATGTACATCTCAAGGTCGATGGAAGAATAAATGGGTATGTAAGTGTCTAAATGGATGAGTTTTTTGTAAAATTGATTGTATAACTGACTGATTAAGTGTATCTTAGTGAATACATTGGTTAGTGAGTAATGTTTAAATATGTAAATATCTGTAGCAGTCTCTCACTTTGTGTATAAGTGGCTGCATGGGTTGGTGAGTAGCTACATGAGTGTCTATATGGGTTATTATTTGGTTTTTTGATTATCAGTATGTGTCTGAGTATATGGTTCGGTGGGGGTATTACTTAGTGCATAGATGCATGAATGAGTGACTCACTGTTTGTATGTGTTGAAGACAGCATGTATGCAGGACTGTATGAGTGGATGAGTGTGTGTATGGGTGTGTTACTGAATGAATGACTGTCTCAATAGTGTCTTTATGAGTAACTACATATGTTTTAAACTAGTATATGTGAGTACTGGTGTATGTGAGAGTGAGAGATTGGAAGAGTTCCTGTATACATAAGTATGTGTTTCTATAAGTAATTGTTTAAGAGAGTAAGTATGTGTAAGTTTCTGTAGAAGTAAGTGTGGTGGTGTGTGTATAACTATATATGCAAGTAAATGGATGTTTGATACATTGCATGTGTGACTATGTGTGTGAGTAACTCTATGGACGAGTGTGTGTAACAGGATGTATAGGTGTACGAGTACATACGATGAGTGAGTACATGTGAGTGACTGTATAGGACTGTTGGTGAATGAGTGGATGAGTGTGTAGATCTTGGAATTACTGAATAGGTTGTTGTAACTAGTATTGGTATGTCTATTGTTTTGAAAATTTTAGTTTCGATTTTTGAGTGTGTGTATCAAAGGTTACATTGGGGTGAGAGGAGGTCTACCACTCTATCACAAGGATGATGTCATCAGTGATGTCATTTGAGATGTCATGAGAGATATCACTGACCATATCATGAGTGATGTAATATGTGACGTCATCAGCAGTGCATTGCGGGCGCGCGGGTTATAGTTAGCTGAACTAACTATAACGGGGGAATTTCACGGGTTTTGTACAAGTGAAATGTCAAACTAACTCTACTGCCCCTGAAACCTATTGTTTTTTCAGTGAATTTCTAAGGTTTTTTAAATGCTAATTTCTAACTATAACGTGCCAGAAACCTATGGTTTTTTCAGTGACGTTCTAAGGTTTTTTAAATGCTAATTTTTAACTATAACGTGCCTGAAACCTATGGTTTTTTCAGTGAATTTCAAAGGTTTTTTAAATGCTAGTTTCTAACTATGCCTACAGAGGTAGGACATGTGATGAAAGAAGAAACAATGCACAGAAAGAAAAAAATAGAAATTGAGAAAGAAGCAATAGGAGTCCACAAAGACAAAGAAAAGTGCAGGAAGAAGAAGAGATGTACAGAAAGAACCAACAGAGGAGCAGAAAGTCCTCCTGTGCCCACAACATTTTCAGACGGGTACTGGTGGTAACTGAATCTGATTAACCAGGCCTAGAGCCAGTGCTATGCTAAAAGACACTTAGAATACAGTGAAAACACCTGCATACACTAGGGAACACTATGCGTTGGGGTACCCCTGTGATTACCATGACCTCTTCTGTAAGACCCTAGTACATAATAGGGCAGGTGGATTAAAACTACCTCTTAAAACGCGCCACAGGGCGTGTTTGCACACTGGTGAAGGGAGGGGGGGCTGAGGTAACGTGTGCAAACACGCCCTGTGGCCATTTTAATTTGGGGGATAAAGTCCCCTTGAATCCTGAGTATCCCTTGGGTCCAACTAGCCCACCGGGTATCTCCAGTAAGCGCAACAGAGCTGCATTCCAGAGAGGTGTAAAAAGGGGCACTGCCTGGACCACCTCTCTGCAACACAGCTCAGTGGCGCTTACGGGAAGCACCTGGTGGGCTAGTTGGCCCCCAAGGGCCCTCTGGAGCGAAGGGGAATTGTTTCCCCAACTTAAAACACGCCACAGGGCGTGTTTGCACAAGTCACCTCAGGCCCCGTCATGTCATTTGATGTATCTATTGGATTTGATTTACTGACATTGTGATCTAGAATGTATTATGATTAGGCTTGTTGTTGTCTGCTCTTCGTCTTTCTTCCTCCATGTAATTAACACAGTAGGATCAGAAACAGTAGCACTGTCGTTTGATGATTTGCTAATCTGTTATTCTAATATATTAAGAGCTGTCTTTTGTTTCTTTTCATTTACAGGAGGGAAGGAAGGAGCCCAACCATCAACGAGCACTATCACGGGCATCCTACCCTTTCCCCCGCTTTTTCACTTTATTTGGATGAAGTTCACTTTTGTTGGGGTATGGCTATTTGTTATATATACACTGATGTCAACGTTTCCAGTGGACATTCTGTCTCAATTGGGTATTGGCGCATTGGCACTTGCCATGTTTTGTCTTTACCTGCTCCTACATGTTGGTTTTGCTATTTTGTGCTATTTTAGACATGGAGCACAGGTGACATTTATATTCACTTTTACACTTTTGCTCATACCAGTATACACAGTGACTTGAACCGTAATCACGTTGACTTCGTCCTGTATACTCGTTAGTGAACTGTCTATACAAGATGTCCGCCTTACAATGCAATGCAGTATGTTGTCCCTGCTCTATCCTGAAATCCTTCATTGTTCACGCATTATTGTTTACTGACAAGATCATGTCTCCGCAATTTTCGTGGAGTAAGGTGTATTGAAACATTTATGTCAAAGTTCTTAAGCGGAAAACACGTCTCTTTCTGGACTCACCGGCACTTGCCTTTACGTATCAGTACGATGTATGGATTATTTCTGTTTTTATTTCAGGATTATGCCTGTATAATTATCACGTTCAAACATGTTGGTGCAATACTGTTTACAGTTGATATTCTTGTGGTATTATACCTTTGCTCACATATGTATACACTGTGACCCACGAGTGTGTTGCCATTGTAAGATGTCTGCCAGGTTGACTACACGATCAGTGTAACATTTTATGTTGTCCCTCGTCACTTCTTACCCCCAAAAAAACTTTATCCACTGTTCACTCACTGTTGTTTCCTTACGTCCTTACGTGATCAAGACTCTGCAACGAGTTGAAACGCGTTTTGAGGAATAAACACCTCTTTTTCGACACTTTCCCGGATTTTGTCTTTTCTTGGTGACTGAGAGCGCATTATTGGATTTTGTGGGGACATATATATATATATATATATATATATATATATATATATATATACACACACAAATTATCCGCTCCTCGTTCCCTACTTCCTGGAACAAAACGGGAGGACCACAATTACTGGTGCAATTATTATTTATTGGTGACAGTCCGCCATTACGCGTTTTGGCCTGAGAAGGCCTTGATCACATGACGCCACTGCAATCTGGGACAAAAGTTCTTAAAGTGACAGGTGCTCAATTGTGGCATAGACGCTGTAAACAGACTGCTCAAGCGCTCAGGTCTATGGTATCGTAATAAAATACACAAGTATAAATACCTGATTATTACAATTCCAATGAAATGCCTAAATGCATATTGTTAATAAATTGCAAATAACTAATACCTTAAATGTTATATTTTATTACCCCTGACCTCATTTCATATGGCCATATGTCTCATTATCTAAAATGGGAACCTCTTTGTTTACGGGGCTCTTTCAGGGTTCAATAAAAGGAAGTCATAGAGGCAGTCTTCATATAAGCCAAAAATGCATTTACAGAGATTTTACTATTCAATCAATCAATCAGGGGAATTGTAAGCGCGCTACTCACCAGTGAGGGCCTCAAGGCGCTGGGGGGGGGGGGGGGGGGGGGGGGTTGAGCCACTCCCTATCAGATGAAAAGCCAGGTCTTGAGCCTCTTCCGGAAGTTGTTTAGGGAGGGGGCGCGTCAGATGTAGAGCAGGAGCTCATTCCAGGTCTTGGCTATGATGTAGGAGAGGGTTATACCACCTTTTCTGGCTCTTCGGATGCACGGGGTTTTGGCGAGGTCGAGGTCGGCAGATTGAAGGTTTCTCTTGGGTACGGGGAAGGAGATCCTCTTGTTGAGATATTGGGGTCTAATGTTGTGGAGGCATTTGTAGGCATGGGTTAGTATCTTGAAAGTGACTCCTTTCTCAATGGGGAGTCAGTGGAGGTTCTGTAGGTGTTGGGTGGTGCGTTTCTGTCAAGGAATTGTCTTCAGTGGTGATGGTTCCTTTGATCTTTTTGGGAATCTTGATTGCATGTTAATCACCTAGATTCTCTTATGTCTTACATGTTATATGATTTTTAATGTCCTTTATTTGAATACCACACTACCATATTACTGGACATGCCATTGTGACAAAGTGCTAAAGATAAAGTGCTGTGTGTAATGAATTCACCCCTTATTACCTTTCTAAAGTGCCAGAGTGCTGTACTAACAGCAATGGATAAGTAACAGCTTATGTTTATTATCAATTATTGGGTTAATATTTAAATTATTTAACTATTCAAATTCCCCTTTGTTGTTCAATCAGCAGTCATATGCATACATTGGTAAAAGTTCTACTCTATGTTTGTCAGTTTTATAGAGGACTTTGTTGGTAATTCTCTAAATGCCTTATATTAATGCACATAAAGACTGCTGATTAAAACATGAGGCGAATGAGATTCAAACATGATACTGGCCATCCTGATGGTCTAATTGCTGCATGGTGGCCACATTAAAAGCAGGTGAACAGATCCTCAGTGGCGCTGAGACCCCCCGGTGTTTTGGTGTCTATTTCCAAAATGTATTGGATCTCCAATTTTCTTAATGCTGCTTCTATGTTGCCTCCTCTTCTATGGCTAGAAACAGAGTCCAGTAAATAATATCTGAACTGTTCCAGATTGTTATTGTGCCTTACCTTGAAGTGGCGGGCAATGGGATAGGTCAGGTCTGAGTTGGTGATCGCCCGAATGTATTGAAGTATCCGGTTGTGTGACTGTAACTTGCTACTGCCCACATAGTGCAGTCCACAAGGACACTCCAATACATACACCACGTGATCTGTTTTACATGTCAGAAATCTGTCGATCCTGCAATCTTTGTCACTAAACGGGGTTGTATATGTTGTCTTATTAACCCCAAACCTGCAGGCTCGACAAGTTGTACATTTGAAAAAACCTTTTCTGGATAAAAGTCAAGTAGCTCCTTCTGCTACCTCAGGGCTACTTCGTACAAGTGCATTGCTCATAGATGGAGCTTTTCTGTATGTAATGGAAGGGTTTCTAGGGAGAAGGTGGCCAATAATGGGGCCATCTAACACGAGTGGCCAATTTCGCCAGACAATGTTTGTCAGTTGTTTATCCTGTTTGTTAAATGTGAGTATCAGTGTAGTTTGATCTTTCTTCTCATATTTCTCCTTAATGGCTTTAGAGATTGATTTGCAACTGTTTTTATTGATATTTTTATTGAGTAAAAGCTCAGATGTATTCAGCAACCTTGTTTTAGTGATGGCCATATTTATAGTTTTTTCCGAATAGCCTTGTGCTGTGAATCTGAGCTTACTGTCCTTTGGGCCCCCTCAAGGTCTGTATTGTTGCTACAGATTCTCTTTAGCCTAAGCATTTCCCCATAGTGTATGCTTTCTATTAAATGCCTGGGGTGGAAGCTGGTAGCATGCAGCACAGTATTCCCGGCTGTTTCCTTGCGGTGTAATTTAGTTTCAGTTCTATTATTCACAATATTGACCTGTACATCCCAAAAATTAACTGTGTTCTCACTACCTGTGGCTGTGAAATTTAGATGTATTTCATTATTGTTGATTGTTGACACAAATTCCAAAGCACTTTCCTTTGTACCCTTCCAAACCACAAATAGGTCATCAATAAACCTTAACCAGATCATTACATGCTCGTCTAAGATTGCCCCATATTTTGTTCTGAGAACCAGCTTCTCCCACCAGCCCATGAGTAAACATGCATAGCTGGGGGAGAAGCTGGCTCCCATAGTAACTCCACACATTTGTTGGTAAATCAGATTCTGAAACATAAACAAATTATTGTTAAGGCAGAACATCACCATGTTTATTAACAACTTACTATGTTGCAACAACCAAACTGATCTGTTATTGAGAAAGTGTTCAAGTGCTTTGATACCGTCCTTATGATTGATGCTCGTATAGAGTGATGTAATGTCCAGTGTCATAAGGAGGCAGCCCTCTTGCCAAGTAGAATCACACATCCTCCGAAGACATTTATCTTGAATGTAAGATGGTAATCTCTGCACGTGTTCTTGCAGAAATGTACTGAGAGGTGTTTTCTAACAGACTTTTTCATGCAAACATTATTGGTCTACCTGGTGGTTTAACTGGATTTTTGTGATAAAATAGATCACTGGCATTACTGGGTTGTCATTCTTGAGAAATTTCTACTCATCCATACTTATGAGGCGTGCACTTTTCCATGCTAGTATCTTCGCATGGAACTCCTTATAGATTGCGAAGGCTGCCGGGACATTTCCTTTTTTTGTAACAGTCCCTATCATTTAAAGAAGCAGTGCCTCTTGCATATAATCTTGCTTGGGCCAGATGACAGTATTCCCACCTTTATTCGAGTTCCAGATTACAATTTGGTTGTTCTTTTGTAGCTTGTCAATCAACTGTTGGTATTGGTAGTTTTGTTTGATAAATCTTGACCTAGTTCTCTGTGTGCTGTGATTTAGACTTTGATTTGCAATGTTATTTGTGCATTAAAAATGTAAATGGAGTCCCGAGGCATGATTGGATTAAATGAAGATTTTAGCTTGAAGGGTGTCAGTGTTCTTACAGAGGTGTGGAAATCTGCACTTGTGTCTGTAGCTGCTGGTTGTCCAGACATCTCAGTTTAGGAGCCCAGTAGCTCATTCTCATCCAGTAGTTCCTGTAGCTCTCTCTCAACAGCGATATATCTGAAATCGTAACATTTGTTTCGTTTGGATGCATGATTGCAGATTTGAGTTGGTTCATTTCAACAATGTGATTGCGCTGGAGATGATTTTTTTTCACCTTTAGATTGCGGACAAATTTAAAAACATCCATCCTTGTTTGTACATAGTTGAAACTGCTTTCCGGACAATAATATAGACCCAGGGATAATAGCTGGGTTTCTGCCTCATTGAAGTCGATTTGTGCCAAGTAAATGATTGTTTTATTGTCGACCATATTTTGATTTATTTAGTCTCTATCTACCTGTGGGTTGTTTTTTGTTTTGTTTGCTGCCAGCATGCTTTTCTTCTTTCGCGTCACTTTGTATTTCTCCTTTTCCTGGTTTGCTTTTCGATTATTTTCAGACGCAATGTTTGCCGCCTGTCTTGGCATAAAAAATCCAACTCTTCTGCTAAGGTAAAGTTTTTGCAGTAGTTGGCCTGTTCTTAATTGATTTGTTTCAGGTTCTGATTCACTCTTCACAGTAGAGCTCAGATAGGAATTTGATGTTGCTGCTGATTGATCACTGTTACTCAACGGTGTTTGCAATTTTTCATTCCTTTCACTGAATTTTGAAACCTTGAGTGAATCATATCTCCTAGCGAAAGTAAAAATCTGCCAATTCTCATCATCAGCTTTATCCCGCTGAAATGTATAGGCTTTTCTGTCCATGATTTTGTCTTCCTCTTTGTGAAATCTGATGGCCCTTTCATCTTGCATTTTCACTAAACCTTCAACTGATTCCATTTAGCCAACTTCCTCATTGAGATCATCTATCGGCTTCTGTAGTTCCATGCGGTCTGATTCCGCATATTTAACCAGGATCTGAACAAGTTTTCTTGAGGACTCTAGATTACACTCTGCCCATTCCTTCATCATGGTGGGGTAAGGTTCTCGGAACTCGGCTCCCCCTACATGTTTGTCTTCGCTGCAATTCAATTTTAGAGGTATCAGAGTACAAAAATAATACGGACTCAGCGCACACCTCTCCACCCGACCCTCCGCACTGTCCTACCTCATTGTTGCCGGCGCCTTCCGGGTCCTTCAACTTCAGCTTTGCTGGTCACAATGGGAAGAAGCTAGTGCTGTCGGTGGGCAACCACGGTAAATCCTCCTTGGAAAGTGCTTTGTTTCCGACCATTGCAATGTCGGATTTGGTTTCTCCTCCGCTTGGCCCTGTGATGAGAGGGGGTCCGTGTGCGGCTAAGGAAACTGTTCTGGACGATATAGCCAAAATCTCTGCTCCTCGTTCCCTACTTCCTGGAAAAAAACGGGCACGGACCACAATTACTGGTCAATTATGATTTATTGGTGACAGTCCTCCATTACACATTTTGGCCTGAGAAGCCTATAGCCTCAGGCCATACCCCTTTCTCCACTACTCTGCAAATGCACTTCCTGACGCACTGGTGGTTGGGGGATGAAGTCCCCTTGGCTGCTGATGCTCCACTAAGCCCCACACAGTGGGACTGCTCAGAAATGATCAGAGGCCATGCCTCCTGTCTCCATCACTCTGCAAATTGCTTCCAGGTGCACTGCTGGTGGGGGATGAGATCCACTGGCCTCTTGAGGGCCTCAAGACTAAAGTGGAATTATTCCCCCAAGCAGCAGTGTGTTTGCAGAGTGGTGGGGAAAGGGGGCAATCCAGCTTTGTGGGTCTTACTGGAGGCAAAAGAAGGGCTAGTTGGCCCCCAAGGACACTCAAGAGGCATGGGGACTTCAACCCCCAACTAGTAGTGCACCAGGAGGCGTGTTTTAAGAGCGGTAGAGAACTGGTTTTGGGCTAACAGCCCTCATCAGCCAGGCTAGCTTAAATCCAGTGGCAAAGTGAGCAAGTGACCCACATCTGGGCATACCCTGACAAATTATGGCGAACAAAGCAAACACAAGTAGATGATGGACGGAGCGCTGAAAACTTTCAGACACTCACCCCAATCACAGATCTGGGTTGAATTCATCATTGTTCTTTAGCTCACTTTGCCGCCCAGCTCAGACACAGCTATATACAACACAGTCTTGGCACTGTGCCTCATGGGAGCAGTCCAGCCTGAACTTCCACCCCATGTCTTCCCTAGACCGGAAACAAGCCCTCATGTCTTAGCAATCCTGCTGTGTGGGACTTACTAGAGGTAACAGAAGGGGTAGTTGGCCCCCAAGAAATCCATGGGAGCCAACTATACCTCCTGTTATGTCCAATAAGTCCCACAAGCAAAATTGCTGAGAGGTCTTCGAAGTCCACGCCCCCTTTCTCCACCACTATGCAAACACAGCTTGTGGTGCACTACTGGTTGGGGCATGATGTCTACTTTACTGCTGAGGGACCTTGGGGACCAAGAAGCCCTCCTAGTACCTTCTGTAAGTCCTATACAGTGAAATGTCTGAGAACTGGTCAGAGGCCCACCCTCCCTTTCTCCACCACTCTGCAAACACGACTACTAGTCAAAACACCTTAGAAATTCACTGAAAAAACCAAAGGTTGCAGGAATGTTATATTTAGGAATTATGATTTAAAAAAACTTAGAAATTCACAGAAAAAAACAAAGGTTAAAGGGACATTATAGTTAGGAAATAGAATATAAAAAAGGTTAGAAATTCCCTGAAAAAACAAGGGTTACATGGATGTTATAGTTAGCAAATAGAATTTTTTTTAAACTTAGAAATCCACTGAAAAAACAAAGGTTACAGGGACGTTATAGTTAGGGTCAGATTTCACTCGTACTAAACCAGCTAAGGTAACTATATCTTACGCCCACACAATGCACTGCTTATGACCTCACATATTACATCACTCATGACATGGTCAGTGACATCAATGATGACATCTTTAAAATAACATCGCTGTTGCCATCACTGATGACATCATCCACAGAACCACTCAAGCACCTACTCACACCCCATACAACCTCTTGTGCACCCACTCACACACCCACACAACCACTGACATACCCATTCACAGATCTATACCAGTACTCATACACCCACTCAGTCCTTCATAGAGCCACTCACACACCCACTGCCTCACTCCTACACCTACTTACAAAGCCGTTCACTCACCCATAAAGCTACTCATTCAACCAGTTACTGACTAATACAGCTAGCCACATAACCACAGATATAGCCATACAGCTACTTACACACCCACTAATTTCCCGATAAAGTCAAACACCCACTCACTCACCCAATCAACCTCTCAACACAGCCGTTCACTCACCCATAGAAGCCCTCATACACTCACTCACATAATCACTTAGATACCCGTTCACATATCCATACAAGCACTCACACATTCCTGTACTCACCCATACAGCCATTCACACAGACACTCACTTTCCAATACAGTCACTCACACGAAGTTACATAACAAAACACCTATTCAAATAGCCACTAACTCACCCATACAGCCACTTACATACCCAGTCACTTACTCATACAGCCATTCACCTACTGACTCACCCATACAGTCACTACACACCCACTTATCCACAGATAGAGACACTTACACTGACATTCACACACCCATACATCCACTGACACACCCACTCACTCACTCACCAATACAGCCCCTCAAACAGCATCTCACTCATTCACACAGCTGCTTGCACAACCACTTATACACCCATACAGCCACTCACATACCAATATGCACAAGGATACATAGTCACACAGCCACTCACATGATATATATTGAAAGTAGTATCACTGATTAGTAGTACACCTAGTATACTACTTTAAGTTTTATAGTAGCTTAGTAAATATGTCTAGCAATCATAAACTCTTACAAATACTTACACTCAGTGGATGGTGTCATCAGTGATGGCATCTGTGATGTCATTTGAGATGTCATCAGTGATGTCTCTGACCGTGTCATGACCGATGTAAAATGTGAAGTCATAAGCAGTGCATTGCAGAGATGTAAGTTATAGTTAGCTTAGCTAACTATAACTGCTGAATTTCTCTGGTTTTGTATGAGTGAAATCTGACCCTAACTATATTGTCTCTGTAAACTTTGTTTTCTTCAGTAAATTTCTAAGGTTTTTAAAATTTTGTATGCTAACTATACGGTCCCTGTAACCTTTGGTTTTTTTCAGTGAATTTCTAAGGTTTTTGAAATTCTATCTACTAACTATTGCTTTCTTCAGTGAATATATATAAGTATATATATATATATTCACTGAAAAAACGATAGGTTTCAGAGACGTTATAGTTAGAAATTAGCATTTAAAAAACCTTAGAAATTCACAGAAAAAACCATAGGTTTCAGAGGAGTTATAGTTAGCTGGCCATTTCAGTCGTACAAAACCATAGAAATTCCTCCGTTATAGTTAGTTCTGCTAACTATAACTCGCGCGCCAGCAATACACTGCTGATGATGTCACATATTGCATCATTCATGACATGGTCAGTGACATCACTGATGACATCACTGATGACATCTCAAATGACATCACTGATGACATCATCCAGTGAATGTGGTTTAGTTTGAAATTTAAATATGTATTATTATATATACTAATCTGTATTGAAGATTGAGTGAATATATAACTGTCTGGATGGGGGATTTAGTAGCTGTCTGACTGTCTGTTTAAGTGAGTAATTAAAAGTGTCTCACTTAATACATGGATTAGTAACTAAACTATGTGAATGTGTGCATCACTGTCTCTGTTATTGTATAACATGCTGCATCAGTTGGTCACTAACTACATGAGTGTGTATATTAGTTATTGATTAGTTAGTTATTTGTATGGGACACTAAGTTTGTGTGTGGTTGGATAGGATGTGTGTAACTCTATGCATAGATGTGTGAATGGTTGATTGACTAGGTGTATAGGTTTAAGAGTGCATGTGGAAACAGTTGTTTGTGTGACTGAGTGTATTTATTTGTGTGTTGGTGAACGAATATATGTTTTAGTTGTACATCTTCAATGAAGTAAAAAAATAAAAGGCATTGTATGTGAGGGTTGGTGTATATAAATAAGTATGTGTAAGAGTCAGTGATTGTGAGAGTAACTATATGAATGAGTGTATAATTGTATGGTGATTTTTTAACATATTAACTATGAGTTACTATGTGTTTGAATGAATGAGGTGTTGTTGGATAATTGTGTAAGTGAGTAAATGTAAGTGTGAATAATCTTTTTCATGAGTGAGTAGGATGACTGCATAACCGACTAAGATGACTGCTGATGTGTCAATGTCTATATATGTGTATAAGTGCATTTTATAGTGTTCTATTAATTAGTGACTGCATGTATGAATGATTCTGTGGTTGAATGGGGAGTTGTGTGTGTAGACTTAGGAATCAGTGAGTGGGTATGTAGTAACTGGTATTGGTGTGTCAATGGTTTCAAATATGGCACTCTGTATTTTACAGTGAGTGATAAAAGGTTATACTAGTGTATGATGAGGTGTATCAGATTGTCATGTGAATGATGTCATCAGTGATGTCATCAGTAATGTCACTGACCATGTCATGAATGATGCAATATGAGACATCATCAGCAGTGCATTGCAGGCGCTCAAGTTATAGTTAGCAGAACTAACTATAACTGAGGAATTTCTATGGTTTTGTACGGGTGAAATGGCCAGCTAACTATAACACCCCTGAAACCTATGTTTTTTTCTGTGAATTTCTAAGGTTTTTCAAATGCTAATTTCTAACTATAACGTCTCTGAAACCTATGGTCTTTCAGTGAATTTCAAAGCTTTTTTAAATGCTAATTTCTAACTATAACGTCTCTGAAACCTATGGTTTCTTTCAGTGAATTTCAAAGGTTTTTTAAATGCTACTTTTTAAGTGTGATAGTAGTTATACCTATTTTTTTATACTCATTTTCTACAGTTTTTTAACTGTTTATTGATAAATATTTTATTCATTAAATAACATTATATATTTTTCTGAAAATTGCAAAAAAATAAAAAAATTCATACTGAAATATTGATTACTTTTTTTGTTTTCATTTTATATTTTAATATATTTATATCATTTTCTTATTTTTTTTTAATGAAAAAAAAATTCGGAGTTGCGCACTCAAAGCGTACACATCACGGTGGGTGTGCGGATTCTAGCCGCCATTTTAGAAAAGTCATGAAGGATCTGCATACGGTGTGTGACGGCTGCGTGTTTTTCAGTTACATCATATACATTTAATATTACGTGATGTGCGTGATTGGTATGCGACCAGTCCACGACTCCTGCTCCCGCGCATTCGTGACACATGCGCATTACGGTATGAGATGCTTGCGTGGTGGCGGGTCCCACCTGACGTCATATACATGCTGGGGCGCGCTGGGTGCGCGACTCCGCAAAAAAAAATTAGGTTCAAAAATGATATGTATGTGTCTTTAATATACATATTAGGGCAAGAGATTATCTATGATATTCATAAAAATAATATATTTGTACATATAATAAACTTATATTATTTTTAAATATATTTTCACAAAGTCGGGTGCGTGCAACATGAGCGCAGAGAACCAGGTCAGCAGAGCTGCTGTAGAGTCAGAGAAACCAGGTCAGCAGAGCCGTTGTAGAGCCAGAGAACCAGGTCAGCAGAACTGCTTTAGAGCCATAGAACCAGGTCAGCAGAGCTGCTCTAGAGGCAGATAACCAGTTCAGCAGAGCTGCTTTAGAGCCAGAGAACCAGGTCAGCAGAGCTGCTTTAGAGCCAGAGAACCAGGTCAGCAGAGCTGCTCTAGAGCCAGAGAACCAGGTCAGCAGAGCTGCTTTAGAGCCATAGAACCAGGTCAGCAGAGTTGATTTAGAGGGAGAGAACCAGGTCAGCAGAGCTGCTTTAGAGCCAGAGAACCAGGTCAGGAGAGCTGCTCTAGAGCCAGAGAACCAGGTCAGCAGAGCTGCTGTAGAGCCAGAGAAACCAGGTCAGTAGAGCTGCTTTAGAGCGATAGAACGGGTCAGTAGAGCTGCTTTAGAGGGAGAGAACCAGGTTAGCAGAGCTGCTTTAGACCCAGAGAACCAGGTCAGCAGAGCTGCTCTAGAGCCCAAGAACTAGGTCTGCAGAGCTGCTCTAGATCCAGAGAACCAGGTCAGCAGAGCTGCTGTAGAGCCAGAGAAACCAGGTCAGCAGAGCTGCTTTAGAGGGAGAGAACCAGGCCAGCAGAGCTGCTTTAGAGCCAGGGAACCAGGCCAGCAGAGCTGCTTTAGAGCCAGAGAACCAGGTCAGCAGAGCTGCTTTAGAGCCAGAGAACCAAGTCAGCAGAGCTGCTTTAGAGCCATAGAACCAGGTCAGCAGAGCTGCTTTAGAGCCAGAGAACCAGGTCAGCAGAGCTGCTCTAGAGCCTAAGAACCAGGCCAGCAGAGCTGCTGTAGAGCCAGAGAAACCAGGTCAGTAGAGCTGCTTTAGAGGGAGAGACGCAGGTCAGCAGAGCTGCTCTAGAGGGATAGAACCAGGTCAGCAGAGCTGCTCTAGAGCCAGAGAACCATGTCAGTAGAACGGCTTTAGAGCCATAGAACCGGGTCAGCAGAGCTGCTTTAGAGCCAGAGAACCAGGTCATTAGAGCTGCTCTAGCTGACACTGACTGACTGACACTGACTGACTCACACTGACTGATTGACACTGACTGACACTGATTGACTGACACTGACACTGAGTGACGCTGACACTGATTGACTGACACTGACTGACACTGATTGACTGACACTGACTGACACTGATTGACTGACACTGACTGACACTGACTGACACTGATTGACTGACACTGACTGACTGACTGACACTGACTGAATGACACTGACACTGACTGACACTGACTGACTGACACTGACTGACTACTCTCTACTACTCTACTACTCACTCTCTACTACTCTCTCTCTACTACTCACTCTATACTACTCTACTACTCATGCTCTACTACTCTCTACTACTCACTCTCTACTACTCTCTCTCTACTACTCTCTACTACTCACTCTCTACTACTCTCTACTACTCTCTCTCTGCTACTCACTCTCTACTACTCACTCTCTACTACTCTCTACTACTCTCTCTCTACTACTCTCTACTACTCTCTCTCTACTACTCTCTACTACTCACTCTACTACTCACTCTCTACCACTCTCTACTACTCACTCTCTACTACCCACGCTCTACTACTCTCTACTACTCACTCTCTACTACTCACTCTCTACTACTCACTCTACTACTCTCTACTACTCACTCTCTGCTACTCTCTCTACTACTCACTCTCTACTCTCTATTACTCATACTCTACTCTGTACCTCTCTACCTCTCTCTACCGCTCTCTCTACTACTCTCTACCTCTACCTCTCTACCTCTACCTCTACACCTCTACCGCTACACCTCTACCCCTCTATCTCTCTCTACATGCACACATATGCACATATATATATGCATAGATATGCATATGCATTTATATATATGTAGGTGTATATATATATATACATACATATATAAACATATATATAATCTGCATATCTATATAAATACAAATATAAATGCATGCATACATATACATATATGCATACATATGCATGTTATGTACATGAAAGTTTGAAAACACTAATAAAAGCAAAGCTAAAAAGCCACCTAAGTACAAACAGAATTGCTTTAACTTAAACGAGGGTGAGACCTATTACATTTTCAATGCTTGTTTACTTTGGTTCCATCAAGAAGGCATTCAGATGTGTCACACATTTGCCATAAATTCTGAATGTTAGCACTCTAGTTGATCATTAGATCACTGTAGTAAAGCTGGTGCTCACCAGGGAAATCTGCTGCTGGTATTCAAAGTGCATGTTTCAGTCTGCATGTCGGAATTTTTTAATGAAATAGAAGATGTGCCCTAATTTTTCTTTCTGCAGCACTAATTATACAATCAATTTTACAAAAAAAAATCATCCATTTAGACACTTATATACCCATGTATTCTTTCATCGACCTTGAGATGTACATATATAAAACATATTTAATTTTCAGAAAAACACACATTCACTGGATGATGTCATCAGTGATGTCATGAGTGATGTCACTGACCATGTCATGAGTGATGTAATATGTGACGTCATCAGCAGTGCATTGTGGGCGCGCGGATTATAGTTAGCTGAACTAACTATTACGGGGGAATTTCACGGGTTTTGTACGAGTGAAATGTCAAACTAACTCTAACGCCCCTGAAACCTATTGTTTTTCCAGTGAATTTCTAACGTTTTTTAAATGCTAATTTCTAACTATAACGTGCCCGAAACCTATGGTTTTTTCAGTGAATTTCTAAGGTTTTTTAAATGTTAATTTCTAACTATAACGTGCCCGAAACCTACGGTTTTTTCAGTGAATTTCAAAGGTTTTTGAAATGCTAATTTCTAACTATAACGTGCCTGAAACGTATGGTTTTTTCAGTGAATTTCAAAGGTTTTTTAAATGCTAGTTTGTAACTATGCCTACAGAGGTAGGTCATGTGATGAAAGAAGAAACCATGCACAGAAAGAAAAAAAAATCTAGAAAGAAGCAACAGAAGTCCACAAAGACGAAGAAAAGTGCAGGAAGAAGAAGAGATGTACAGAAAGAACCAACAGAGGAACAGAAAGTCCTCCTGTGCCCACAACTTTTTCAGACAGGTACTGGTGGTAACTGAATCTGACTAAGCAGGCCTAGAGACAATGCTATGCTAAAAGACACTTAGAATACAGTGAAAACACCTGCATATACTAGGGAACACTATGTGTTGGGGTACCCCTGTGATTACCATGACCTCCTCTGTAAGACCCTAGTACATAATAGGGCAGGGGGATTAAAGCTACCTCTTAAAACGTGCCACAGGGCGTGTTTGAACACTGGTGAAGGGAGGGGGGCCTGAGGTGACGTGTGCAAACACGCCCTGTGGCCATTTTAATTTGGGGGATAAAGTCCCCTTGAATCCTGAGTATCCCTTGGGTCCAACTAGCCCACCAGGTATTTTCCAGCAAGCGCCACAGAGCTGCGTTGCAGAGACGTGTAAAAAGAGGCACGGCCTGGACCACCTCTCTACAACGCAGCGCAGTGACGCTTACTGGAAGCACCTGGTGGACTAGTTGGCCCCCAGGGGCCCTCAGGATTGAAGGGGAATTATTTCCCCAACTTAAAACGTACCACAGGGCGTGTTTGCACACGTTGCAGAGAGGTGTAAAAAGGGGCCCGGCCTGGACCACCTCTCAGCAACGCAGTGCAGTGGCGCTTACTGGAAGCACCTGGTGGGCTAATTGGCCCCCAGGGGCCCTCAGGATTGAAGGGGAATTATTTCCCCAACTTAAAACGCACCACAGGAGGTGTTTGCACATGTCACCTCATGCCCTGTCTCCTCCCTTCACCACTGTGTAAACACGCCCTATGGCCGTTTTAAGTTGGGAGGTTATGTCCCCTTGAATCCTGAGAGTACCTAGGGTCCAACTAGCCCACTAGGTACCTCCAGTAAGCGCCACAGAGCTGCGCTGCAGAGAGGTGTAAAAAGGGGCATGGCCTGGACCACCTCTCTGCAACGCAGCGCAGTGGTGCTTACTGTAAGCACCAGGTGGGCGAGTTGGCCCCCAGAGGCCCTCAGGATTGAAGGGGAATTATTTCCCCAACTTAAAACGCGCCACAGGGCGTGTTTACACACGTCACCTCGGACCCCGTCCCCTCCCTTCACCACTGTGTAAACACGCCCTGTGGTCGTTTTAAGTTGGGAGATTAAGTCCCCTTGAATCCTCATGCTCCCTAGGGTCCAACTAGCCCAGTAGGTACCTCCAGTAAGCGCCACAGAGCTGCGTTGCAGAGAGGTGGACCACCTCTCTGCCATGCAGCCCTGTGGCACTTACTCGAAATACCTGGTGGGCTAGTTGGCCACCAGGGACCCCCAGGGAATTAATTCCCCAACTTAAAATGCACCACAGGGTGCGTTTGCAGAGCGTTGCTTAGAGGGGGCAGGGCCTATGCTGTCACGTGGTTTTAGGCCACTCCCTATTTACATTGCTAAGTTAGCTCAATCACGTTAGCTGTTAGACAACCATCTTACTGCTTTTGCTGCCTTTGCACCCGACACTGTTGTTACATGTTATTCATTTGAGAAATGCAGACTCGCTCTTGTCTCAAGTGAATGTTATTTATACATCCTTAACAGTTGCTAGTGCCCTTGGTCTGTACATCGAGTAAAGAACTGTTCTAGGACACTAGACGGTGCCGGCTGATTGTGTTCAGGGTGATCGTACCACTGTTTAGTCATAACATGCACGCAGCTGCAAATACCAGAAAGTCGTGGGCTTTAATATTACAGCGCAGCAGGTTTTTAGACACATTCGATAGAAGAGCTGAAGCAGAGAACACTGAGCTGATCCTGTGATGTGATACACCTAAGCTGATCTATACGGTATGGGGTCCCCTATGCAAGCCTATGAGACCTTCTAATAGTCTAATAATATTTTATTAGTTGCTAGAGAAAGGAGGGTGGTTGTTTTCCACTGTCATTATTAATATGATCGCTCCTTTCATTTTCTATGGTATTGTAACAATGTTGATGGTAATGATCTTAACCATTTGTCTGCTTATGTTAGCCAAAGTACTGTATAACAGGACTCGAGGTTTATGAATAAATTCTTTAAACTTTACTGTGTCTTAGTTATTCTGTTGTGGACTGATATATAAGTGCAAACGGGTATTTCGGGTTCCCACCATTCCTGAGAATAACTAAGTCGCATGTTCTGGGTTGTCTATACATTGGGACCGCCGAGCTAAATCTCGGATAACGAATGTGACACTAAGCTAGTCGGATAAGGGGTTCTTAGTTCTGAGGGGAGTTTCTGGTACACCACAATTCTCTAAGGTTCTGGTTTCCTGCGCATAGTTCTGTGCATACGCAGAATCCCTACAACATGGCGCCCAACGTTGATGACATATACTTAACAGACGACGAGTTGCTTCCACACCTTGCTCGCGTGGACAACATAATTACTATGTTTGCGGACTTTGGTTACAAGTTTAACTTTAAGAAGTCCCACATTGCCGAGTACACAGTATTATTCTTGGGGTACGAACTCAACAATGAGGGCCGCGGCTTGGCTCCGCAGTTCCTTGAGAAATGCGCACGCCTTCGTATCCCTGCGACACTGAAACAACTACAATCATTGCTGGGCTTTCTGAATTTCGGTCGTACCTACATTCCTGAATATGCCCAGCGTATCGAGACACTATATGCCTTGGTACAACCAACTTTTACCAAATCTTGCTGGCTGCCAGAGCATTCAGCTGCATTGTACTCTTTGCAGTCTGACCTTCTTACTGCGAAATATTTACAAACTCGTGATAACCACACAAACCTGGTCATAAGAATTGTACCGGGTGTGGAGGGGTTCACGTACTTAACATACAATGAGGGCGACACAGTCCCCATTGCTTACAAATCTCATTTATATACTTCGGCTGAAATGCGTTTCTCCACTGTCGAAAAGGTTTTGACAGCAGTTCAGATGGCAATCCTGAAAGAACGAGCGCTATCACAGGGGAAACGCATGATGGTGGTGACACCATTTCCTGCCCTAGAGGCAGTCACTAAAGCAAGTGTGCCGAATTCTAAAGCTTTGCATCCAAGGTGGATACAATGGGCGACCTCCTTAGCCTCGCCTGACGTCGAATACATCTTTGACGCAGGGCTACAGACTCAGGAGAGTTTGGAGTATGAATTAGTTCATCCGGCTCCACTTTCATTGCGCCCGTTGGAGGAGTTCCATTGTGTTATATACGCTGATGGGTCCGCGCAGCCCGCAACTGGATCAAGGCACGCTTATTCAGCGGCTTGCGCAATTGTTGTTGGTACTTTCGTGAATGGAGAATTCATACAGGATGCGGTGCATACGCAGACTTTGGGTGATTGTACCGCACAATTGGCGGAGCTTCGTGCTCTGGTGCTTGCACTGGAGTTTGCTGATTATAGAGTCACAACTCTTATAGTGAGTGATTCTTACTATTGTGTTCAATCTTACAACGACAATCTGACGTTTTGGATCGCGAATGGATTTCGTGATTCAAAAGGTAGCACAGTGAAGCATAAAACGCTTTGGGCTAGGGTGGCTGAACTAAAAGACAGTCGGCCCCTTGTGAATGTTATTCACACTCTTGGTCACCAACGAGTTGGCGTCCATGCTGTCGGTAACAGTTTGGCTGACGAGGCAGCTAAAACAGCAGTGGCAACATACTTAGTAGCAGCAGTTACAAGATCCAAAAGTAAGATCGATGATGACATCTTGGCAGCCATTGCTGCTTCAGAGACTGGGACAAACTTCCCTAGAGGTTTCCCTTCTCGATACCATTATCACTTAAGTCCTGATAACGTCCCGTTAGTGAGGATTAATGATGTTGGGGATAGAGTTATTCCCAATGCAGACTGCAGGCCTGCTTTGGTGCAAGCTGCACACGAGGGTGTTGCGTCTGCGCACGCCGGAGTGTCCGCAACTGTGTCACTGTTGCAGCAGCGTTATTGGTGGTACGGTTTGTACAAACATACGTGGACTTATGTCCTCAATTGTGGTATTTGCCAACAAATAAAGCCGTCTTCTGTGGCGCGTCCACCACAAACGCAGCTGCATATATCTAATCAACCACTAGCGTGTGTTTATTTAGATCACTGCGGTCCTTTTTCCTCTGACACTGCATACAAGTATATCTTGGTTGCAGTGGATTCGTGCACACGTTTTCTTTGGGTGTGGCCACACAGGAGTGCTGACGCCAGGACTGTTATCAAAGCATTGCGTGTCTTTATAGGGAGTTTTGCATGTGGAACCCTTCACTCTGATCAGGGCCCTGCGTTCGCCTCTAAGGCGTACAAAGAAGCTATGAGAAGTTTGGGGGTCCAAGTAAAATTTTCGTCTCCATACCGGCCTGAGGGCAATAGTGTTGTGGAACGAATGAACCGTGACTTAAAGCAATCATTGACAGCCAGGGTGTTAGGTACTGGCAAAAACTGGCTAGCCCATTTGTATGACGTCCAACGTGCACTTAATAATCTCCCTAGAAGGTCTCTGGGTGGGAGGACCCCGTACATGATGCTCTTCGGGGTTCGAATGTTTGTCCCAGACCTTGAGGGTCTAGACATGGCGGCGGCAGCCGCGCCTTTTGACTTAGATGACCACTGTACTGTCTTACAGAATCTTCAAGAAGCAAGAGACACTCTAGCAAAAGAGCACATATCCTCTGCGTCCGAAGCTGGACTTCAGATTCCGGTAGTCGGCTGGCTACCCAGAGTTGGTGATCTGGTCCGTGAGAAGGTGGAGAAGAAGAAAGAGTTTGGCCCCTCTTATCGTGCACCAGTGCCGGTGCTTGGAGTTGAGGGTACACGTACAGTTGTTTTACCTCCGCTTCCTGGTCACAGAGACAACAGGTACATTTCAGTTGACAATGTCAAGCTACACAGGGTGGCCGATTCTCCATAGTCTGACACCTTCAGTTTCTTGCCCTTCAATGATGCGCAGTTCTGTTGTGGTGCCACCATCTGACATCGTGCCTGAGGTTGCCATTGAAATGCAAGTACTTTCTGATTCTGCTGTATCGCCTGCGGATGGTGATTTGCCCGATGATGCTGAGTATTCTTATCCTGCTGATGTTCCATTGCCCCTTTTGCATTCAACAGAAATTATCCAGTCTAATTCTTCCTTTGGAACTGAATCATTGACTTCCACTGCCCCTTCCAAATTTTCAAAATTTTTTGCCTGGTTCAAGAGACAATTTTTGGTTCCCCCCTGGATTTACATTTGGCTGGTGCTCATTTGCATTTTTTTGTTCATGTCCATTGGCTTTGTGGTGGTGTTTTTTAGGCTTATAAATGGACACTACCTGAATGAACGTTCTACAATTAGATTAATTAATGGAACTTTGGCCCCACATTCATCATCGCACATCATGAAGAGGGACCAGACTTTTGTGAACATCACCGCCTGGCCTGTCCGTGATGGGATAGCATGGGATGCAGTTAAATTTCAAATTCATGGGCCCACGGAAGTGATTAATGTGCCATCTGTATATCGTGTTTCTATGGGTGATGTGGTAAAACAGAACATTCGATCTGATGATTGGGATGTAAAAACTATAGAGACACTGTTTTCTGATTTGAAATACTATGCCGCATTTGAGGCTGAGGATTTGTATTTGAATACTGAAAACTATGCAGAGCAGTTTTGTTATCAACATTATGGAACTCATTTTCTTCATAGGGCAAGCACATTTCGTAGTTTAGTCAATTTTACTCAGTGGGAACATTGCCCTGCCCCGATGATTGGTAGTTCGAAAACATTGGTCAACAAATTTTCATATTTTTCAGATTTCAGTGTATCCAATAATGCATCCTTTTATTTTAAACTTAGGGACGAACCTATTTCAAAGGTGCGTTTGACACACACTAAATTGTTGTTTTCTAAGTCCTTTATGGACGATTTGGCAATTGGAGGGTATGACGTTTGGAAAGATACTATTGATCTCAAATCGGTTTGGGGAACTAAGTCTTGGCAGGTACAAGGAACAGAAGCTTTACATCGTGCCTGCCTCATCCCAAACCACCTGTTATTTTTAAATTCCACAATTTTTCAGACAACCTGTTTTGGATTCGCTATTTCTAAAAAACTAACTTCTCCCTCGATCCCGGATCTGAGTGCTTATCCTGGTTGGGAGAATCACACAGATCTGTCCCTTGCTATGTTGCAGTCTTTCATTTCCAATTCCACCTTCAATATTAGTGCATTTGACCCTAAAGGTTGGTTGGTATGGCAGAGGAGTTTGGATACCTGTCAACGTAGGTTTTTGGGGTTGGCTCCCGGATACATACAGGATAGAGTAGACCCTCGTTTTATGTCCTCACACACTGTCACTACCTACTCGGTGGGTAAATTATGCCAGTCATGGCTGCAACATTCCACATTAGATTCTGTTAAAATTCACTTGTCCCGTTTACATGACAAAATAGATTTGAATGATTTTGTTAAAGGTCCCGCATTGGGAAGATCCAAAAGGTGGGTGTATGCTATTTACAACGAGGTTTGGAAGTTGTCGCAAATTGAGGCTGCTTCCAGGCTCCGTGCTATTGACCAGGCCAATATGGAAAAAGTATTGGCAGTAATAGATAATAGTATTAACACCTTATCTTCGAGAATATATACATTAGATAACATTGTTTCATCTGTTGTAGATATTGTCCAGGAGGATGTGTCTGTGTTATATCATGGTCAAAATCAATTACGATCGATTATGCAATTTGCTTGGACTTTGCAGACGTTAAAGGCGGGGAAAGTACCTTGGGATTACATGAATATTTCTTCTTTATTCCGCCCATTTAATCTGATGGCAAAGCAGCAATTCATGTCCATGAAGGATGCTACGTATTCACTACTGCATATAGAAAAGTTAGAACCTTTGCCTTTTTCAGTGGCTGAGTCTGATTATGCAGTGTGGCTCTTCCATGGGATGGTAACTCTCCCGATTTCTATGTATAAGTTTAGTTCGTGCATGAAACATTACGCCTTGGGCAGATATGAAAAACTTGGTTCTGCATTCTTGCATGAAGTCTGGTCTCTCCCATTTACATATCGATGTGAGAGAGAGGGCAAAGAAGTTTATTTGAAGGGTGAGGAGTGTACGTCTGCTCCTGATCATTCCGTAGTGTGTAGACATATCCAATTACATGGATCGTGTAATATGAATGCCCCTAATTTAGCTTGCGTGTTGAAGGGCATTCCTGTGCCAGTTATAACGCCATCATTTACGCTGCTTGCTAATGGTAGTTATCTGCTTTTAAATAGTGAGGCTTGCTGTGGGATGTTAGCTGGAATTCCCTATATTGTTTCAGTTTCACGGAGGGTAATTTGCTGTAATAACGTGCTTTTCCCACCCCCGCAAGGCAGACTTGATATATCCATCTGGCCGACGATTCCAACCTTGAAAGCAGAGTTCAATAGGATGAGCAGAATAAGGGCTCTTTTGTCTCAAAAGGAGGTTGCGTTGACTTCGTCCCGTGAAACATTTCTCCTTCAAGTGGCGAACACTCGCACAGAAGTTCAAGCTCTTTTGAATACTGACCTCCCCCTGCATTTTGGCACATTCATTCACACTATCTTCAATGCTTCTTCCACGACTGGTCTGGTCCATTTTTTTTTAAAATTGTAGGCTCTGGCCTTGTGACGTCTTTCCAGTCTATCTTTGGTATAATACCAGCTATTTTTCATTCTATTTTTTCTGGGGTTTTCGGAGGGTTTCCTCTGATTCTCGCATTAATTGCTGGCATACTCCTGTTGGTCTGCGCTCTACGCTATGGATGCACGACTTGCGCTACTCGACCACGGATTCAGCCTGTTCCATCTGCGTAGCCGGATGTGGGAAACCTATGGCACTTTACCACTGGCTACCTTGAGTGTCGCTTATGGATTATCCTTCCGGTTCCCGTTTTTCACTTGTGTACAGCCTGTTTTTCACTGTCTCGACTGTCCGTTCCAATGGGCTCCTGATATGTGTTTGTCAAACTTGGTGTCACCTGACCTGGATTTTGATCGACTGATGTATCCCTTAGTGGTTCATAAGTTTGACTGTTCTGGAGTCGGGTTTATGGCCTTGGGTGCGGCGCATGGAGTCCTTGGTTTATGGGATATCGAGAAGGCAGCAGTTGACTTCCTGGCACGAAGTTACATCGAGATGCCTGCTTCTTGTCCACGTGGGGTGCTTGATACTCATTTCCCTGTGGAACACGTGTGTTCTTTTTCTTTGCTGAATTGGATGGCAGACAATTTTGCGGATGATTCCAATGATTTCCTACTGGAAGCTGCGGCTGCATACGCTGCTTATACTTTCCTAGATTGACATTTGTGCTCACAATGTCTGGTGGCGAGTCATGTGGAGTTGCATTTTTTTTTTTTCACAAGCGATCGTTGGCCTCTATGGACGATGGCTTGTGTTTTTATATATATTTTTCTCTTCGAATTTTTTTTTACATTTTCTGAAACTCACATTTCAAGCTCTTTACTCTGCATCGTTGATCTTGAACTCTGCGTTCTACTGAAATATACGCCCCTGGTGGTCACGTGGTTCGATCAAAGGGGGATGTCACGTGGTTTTAGGCCACTCCCTATTTACATTGCTTACTGCTTTTGCTGCCTTTGCACCCGACACTGCTGTTACATGTTATTCATTTGAGAAATGCAGACTCGCTCTTGTCTCAAGTGAATGTTATTTATACATCCTTAACAGTTGCTAGTGCCCTTGGTCTGTACATCGAGTAAAGAACTGTTCTAGGACACTAGACGGTGCCGGCTGATTGTGTTCAGGGTGATCGTACCACTGTTTAGTCATAACATGCACGCAGCTGCAAATACCAGAAAGTCGTGGGCTTAAATATTACAGCGCAGCAGGTTTTTAGACACATTCGATAGAAGAGCTGAAGCAGAGAACACTGAGCTGATCCTGTGATGTGATACACCTAAGCTGATCTATACGGTATGGGGTCCCCTATGCAAGCCTATGAGACCTTCTAATAGTCTAATAATATTTTATTAGTTGCTAGAGAAAGGAGGGTGGTTGTTTTCCACTGTCATTATTAATATGATCGCTCCTTTCATTTTCAATGGTATTGTAACAATGTTGATGGTAATGATCTTAACCATTTGTCTGCTTATGTTTGCCAAAGTACTGTATAACAGGACTCGAGGTTTATGAATAAATTCTTTAAACTTTACTGTGTCTTAGTTATTCTGTTGTGGACTGATATATAAGTGCAAACGGGTATTTCGGGTTCCCACCATTCCTGAGAATAACTAAGTCGCATGTTCTGGGTTGTCTATACATTGGGACCGCCGAGCTAAATCTCGGATAACGAATGTGACACTAAGCTAGTCGGATAAGGGGTTCTTAGTTCTGAGGGGAGTTTCTGGTACACCACAATTCTCTAAGGTTCTGGTTTCCTGCGCATAGTTCTGTGCATACGCAGAATCCCTACAACAATGCACAATCGGGTTTATTTTTTATTTTTTATTTTTTGAGGCCCTGGGGACCCCATCCCCCAGGGCCTGACCCCAATTTAAAAAAAAAAGAAAATTTATTAACCGGAAGGGGGCCGTGTGGGCCCCTGTCCCGTGGACAATTATGACCCCGGGGACCCCATCCCCCGGGCCGGCCTTTGCATTATTTTATTTTTTTAAATGATTATTGGGGAGGGGGGCCACGTGGCCCCCCTCCCTGGCCACTTCTGGCCCCGTGGACCCCATCCCCCGGGCCTGGCCACCTCGTTGGGAACTATAGGGGGAGCCCCAATTCCCCCACAGACTCTGCCAGCTGCCCACGTCCTGCGGGAGCCGGCATTGCTTTTCCACATGGGGAGCTGCTGACATGCAGCTTCCCATGTGGAAAAGCAATGTGGTTTGGATTTTGGAAGAGAGAGCAGGTTTCCTGCTCTCTCTTCCAAAATCCAAACCACAGTTTGCTATGGCAGAGTGGGAGCCGCGAGGCTCCCGCCCTGCCATAGGAAACTGCAGTGTCCCAGGGGTGGGCACCTCGGGACACTGCAGGAGCCGGCCCTGGGTGTGGCGATCCCCAGGGCCATCACAGGCTCCAGGAGGGGAGCTGCGTGGCCTCCCTCCCATTACATTGGCAATGCCTCGGGGAGGTGGTGGTCCCTGGGGCTTGGGGGTCCGTAACGGACCCCCGAATTTACATAATTAGTGCCCCAGGTAGGTGGCGGTCCCCGGGGTGGGGGCTTGAGCCCCCCCACACAGGTATATGTCTTTTTTTAAAAGCCCCGGGGGTGGCGGTCCCCGGGGCTTGGGGGGGCCTTGGAGGCCCCCCACACATAAACAAAATTAAAGCCCCGGGGGGGTGGAGGTCCCCGGGGCTGTGGGGGGCCACGAGCCCCCGCAAATATTTACTGAAAGCCCCGGGAGGTGGTGGTCCCCGGGGCTGCGGGGGCCTGCATGGGCCCCCGCAATTTCAATTTAACATGCCCCTGGGTCTTGGCCCACCCGGGGGCTAAATAATAAGGAAGCGCGGGAGCCTTCGCTTCCTTCTTTTTTTCCGGCCGAAATTCGCACTGGGTGCGCGAATCTCCCTGATTTAAAAAAAATGCTTTTTTTGGCCCTGGGGGTCCTTGTGGGACCCCCTGAGCAGGCCTAGAGGGTCAGGGTGTTTCTACCCTGCCCCCTTTTCTTGTTTTGCGCCTTTTCTTCTGTTTTCTTGTGACTCGGTTCTACCGAGGCAAAAGATGGCTGCCAACGCTTCCTGGTTTGGAGTGTTGACAGCCAATTAGCATTAAGCTCGTGATCGGGAGGTTGCGCGGATCCACCGCTGCCATAGATATCACTATCTTTATTTCTTAATTTCTCAAAATCTACTGAAAGGATTTACACCATTTTTAAATAGGTCGCTTTCTGAGCCAATCAGTACCTTTTTGCCAAATTTGGTGTAATTCCGTTCAGCAGTTTTTGCTATAACCATGTCTAAAGTTTCCTATGGGAAATTGATTTTTTGCCCTCTATTTTTTTAATTTCTCAGGAACTACTGAACGGATTTACACCATTTAAGAAAAAAGTCTCTTTCTGAGCCAAGGGCTATCTTTTTGCCAAATTTGGTGTTATTCCGTTCAGCAGTTCGGGCTGTAGCCTGTTCCAAAATTTCCTATGGGAAATAACATGGAGAAAACACGATTTGGGATCCCCTTTTTCTCGGCCCCCGCTTGACGAATCACCCCCAAACTTTCGGGATGGGAGCTGACTGGAGCGCCCCACCAGTTTTGAAAATTTTGTGAATATTCGTCATTCGGTGCCAAAGTTATTAGGAAAAGAATGTTACAAATTTCCTATGGATAATAGGTCCTAACTATAACTACCTACTGGCGACTGCCAGTAGGTAATATATATATATATATGCTTTCAGAGAGTCACATTCCTAATGATGAAAGCGTAACCAATGCAGGCAATACGACTTGTAGATTTGTTTCCACTTATAGTAGGCAAGCAAATGCAATTCGAACCATCATTAATTGACAATGGCCTATAGTTTTAACTGATACGGTGCTGTCACAAACATTGCCAACAAAGCCAAATTTCAATTATCGCAAGGCACATTCTATGCGAAGTGACTTAGTTAAAACTAGTCCTGAATTAGACAATAAAAGTACATGGTTGTCCCCCAAAAAGGGTTTTTACAAGTGCAGCTCTTGCCGGGTGTGTAAGTTTGGTGTGAATACTAAATCTTATTGTACCCCATTTTCTGATGTCTCTATTAATATTAGAGGGCATTATACTTGTCGTACAGACTACGCTGTGTACATTCTTCAATGTATTTGCGGATTACGCTATGTAGGTAGCACCAAGCTACAGGTGTATGTACGAATTCGACAGCATTTGCACGCAACAGTAAATTTTGATCCCACATATCCTGTGGCCCGTCTCATCAAATTGGAACATGATAATAAACTCAGTGTTCTTCAATACTTTGTTATAGACAATGTTCCAGTTAACAAACATGGTGGCAACCGCGAAAAACTTTTGAGACAATTGGAAACAAGATATATAGTTGAGCTAGACTCTAAGGCCCCGAGGGGTCTCAATTTATGTGAGGATCTACATCACTATCTCTAATTGCATTCATTTAAAACTTTACACAGCAGTTACTGCTTAGTTTATCCCTGCATTAGTAAAATTCAATTAAGGTGGTGTTTAATCCCTTAGTGGAAACCAGTTTTTCTATATGTCGTATACCAGAGAGGCATATTAGAGATTGTCCTTAGGCCATATAAAGTTCAATATGTCCTCTGTTTTTCCTTGCTGTTGCTTTTGACTTTGTCTCTATCATAACCTTTTGCTGAATGAGGTATATAGTTATAGTCAAATTTTCTATAGACAAGTCCGCTGCCTTCACTTATATGAATTATATATTTTCTTCTTTTTAAGTTTATAATTTGATAACACTGTATGTAATGCACTTTTAACACTTTACGGTGACTAAATATACTCTATTGCCTATGGATTGCGTGAGATAGGTTCTTAAGAGATTAAGCGTACATTGCACAATACAATGTTTTGGTCCAGTAAGTTGTCAGGGGTCCAATATGTATAAGTATTAGTATTTGTACTACCAAATATACATCGTTCAAAAATACGATGTGGCATTGAATGTCGAGCATAACCAGTCAATTATTTATGCTTTTCAATTTAAGCCTTGGTACAACAGAATGCATTTGTGCAGATGGAGTTGCCATTGATTGACCTATTGCTAATATTCGACGTTCCAGTTTGAACTGTTAATAATGAATTTCGGAGATATAGTGATATAATTCCAGCGCTTGTCTCTCCTGGTTCCCCTGTTGCTTATTTGGATGAAGCAATTTCATGTGTACATTTATTCAAACATGCTAATGGAACTAATTAAATGTTTATATTATGATGCTGAACTGTTTTAGTATTTTCTCTATGTCTATATCTATGCTACAAGGTAATAACCAATCACGAGACTGTTTAGTCACCATTCGTATATAAATACGTCACTTTCTTGCGACGTGCTCATGTGAGCAAGGCCACCGAGTTGGCCGAAACGCGTCTTTTCGAACTTTGCACCAGACAGATGATTTAAATAAATCGGTACTGCGACTGGCAGTATCAGCACAAGAAGAAGTTGTCCGTCTCTCCTTCCGGTGCCGTAAAGCACCTCTGAGTGGTAATTGGATATATATATATATATATATATATATATATATATATATATATATATTACCTACTGGCGGTCGCCAGTAGGTAGTTATAGTTAGGACCACGTTTCCATAGGAAATCCGCAACATTCTATTTTGAATAACTTTGGCGCCGGTCGATGAATCCTCGCAAATTTTTCAAAATAGGTGGGGCGCTCCGCTCCGCTCCTACCCTGAAAGTCTCGGGGGGATTCGTCAAGCGGGGGCTGAGAAAAAAGGGGGGTCCCAAAACGCGTTTTTCCCATGCATTTTTCCATAGGACCTTTAGACAGAGCTACAGCCCGAACGGCTGAACAGAATTTAATGAAATTTGGCAGAGAGGTAGTCCCCAGGTCAAGGAAGTGCCTTTTGTAGGTGCCTTTTGGTGTAAATCTGTTCAGTAGATTCTGAGAAAATAGCATTTAAATCAATATATATATCTATGGCAGCTTACGGTGCGCTTACGGTGCGCTTACGGTAAGCTTACCGTACGCGTACGGTGCCGTGCCCGAGCGCGATTCTGATTGGCTGTTAGATCTTAGTAAACATTCGAATCGGTCGAAACCAGGAAGCGGCGGCCGCCATTTTCTCACTCGCACTGTCAGGGGGGTGAATAAAAAAGGTGGATAATGTGAAAAGGGGGCAGGCTCGACAGTTCCTGACCCCCTAGCCTTGGTCAGGGGGTCCCAGAAGGACCCTCAAGGGCAAAAATGAAATTTATTTTTTTTTCGAAAAATCGCCGTATGCGCGTAGCGTACGCGCACGGTGTAACCTGCGAAATTCCGCGAAATTCGCAGAATTACGCGTACCGTGCGCGCACGGCAAAAAAAAATTTGCAAAAAGGAAAGCTTAAAAAAAAATAAAAAAAATTGTGAGGTAAGGTTGGCTCTTATAAGAGCCGTTGGGTTAATACAGGGATAGAGGAAAGAAAGAATGGGAATATTATAAGCGTCTACAAACATGCTGGTCTATCTTATTGTTAATAAGGGGAAGACTGATCTCCCCATAAACAATAAGACCACCACATCTTGTACACCTCATTTCAACCCTCCCAAATCGAGGGTTAATGTCCACAGGAAAAGAAGAAGGTGATGCTCCCACCTCAGAGGAAGGGCTCAGCTGAGCTGCCGATGATGTACTCGGCTGAGCATCTGAGGTTGGGCTCTGGTGACTTACTGAAGAGTTTTCTCCAGTATGTCGAGCAAAGGTCCTGGGATGTCTATCCTGTAGGTGTCTTTTCATAGAGTGATTTCCAAAGGAATATTTCTTCCTTGGATTTCCTCTAGATAAAACACGGCCACAAAGTGTGCAAGTGACCAATTGAGCATTCACCTTTTTCTCCCCCTCTGGAAAAGAAAAATACTCCCATACAAAAGAAGTCTTTTGTTTCCTCCTTCTCTGGATCATGGTGGTGCTGCTGGCCTCACTCTCAGAAGAGCTCTGCTGTTCTGCCATTGTATCCCAATGTCAATCCATCTCCTTCTCCTAAGGGATCTCAAGCAGTAATGAGGGGAATGGGTGGGGTGTGGGAAGTTTCTGGAACTGAAAGTACTTTCAACCAATGAAAAGTGTTCTTTCAAGCAGTAATGAGGGGAATGGGTGTGGTGTGGGAAGTTTCTGGAACTGAAAGTACTTTCAACCAATGAAAAGTGTTCTTTCAAGCAGTAATGAGGGGAATGGGTGTGGTGTGGGAAGTTTCTGGAACTGAAAGTAATTTCAACCAATGAAAAGTGTTCTTTGTGGATCACATGACCTACCGTGCGCGCTCCGTAAGCTCACTGTACGCGCTCGTAAAAAAGTACGCATGCGCAAACGTGACGCTTACGGAGCGCTTACGGAGCGCGTACGTAAGATGCACTCGCGCATGCGCATTACACGCCCCTGCGTAACCGCGACGTTGCTTCCGCGTGTACGCGTACGTCACGCACGTATCACGTAGGCGCGGTGTACTTATGACGTGCTGAGCACGTAGCGTCAGCTTACGGTACGCGTATCCTATTACGTACGCGCACCGTACTAATGATGCACGGAGCGCGTACCGTCAGCTTACCGTACGCGCACGGAAAAAAAAGCATTAAAAAAAAAAACCTTTCCATAATGCATTATTTTATACATAGGTTTACAAAAAAATGTCCAAAAAAAATTTGCATTTAAAAAACCGTACAAATTCACTGAAAAAACCATGGCTTTCACACACGTTATAGTTAGGAATTAGCATTTAAAAAACCTTGCAAATTCACTGAAAAAACCATAGGTTTCACACATGTTATAGTTAGCTGGAAATTTTACTGATAAAAAACCAATGAAATTCCCCCGTTATAGTTACTGTAGGCAACTAACTATAACTCACGCGACCGTAATCCTGTGCTGATGACATATGTGTCTTTATGAAAAAAAAATATTTGTAATATATGTATAGCTAAAATTTAATGGAAGAAGACATGGGCAAATAAGTGTCTAAATACAGTATTAGCATCAGCAGAGGATTGCGGTCGCGTGAGTTATAGTTGCCTACAGTAACTATAACGGGGGAATTTCATTGGTTTTTTATCAGTAAAATTTCCAGCTAACTATAACATGTGTGAAACCTATGGTTTTTTCAGTGAATATATATATACATATATATACATATATACATATATATATATACATATGTATATATATATATATATATATATATATATTAGGGTGGGTATGGATTTTTGGGTGGTAAAGGTATTTTTAGGGTTTAGTTTGGGAATAGGTTTTTGGGTGGCAAGTGTATTTTTAGGGTTTAGTGTGGGTGTGGGATTGTGGGTGGCATGGTTTTTAGGGTTTAGGTTGGGGCTTTGGGTAGCAAGGGTATTAGGGTTTAGGATGGGTATGGGTTTATGGGTGGCATGGGTATTTTTACAGTGTAGGGTGGGTATGGGATTTTTGGTGGCAAGGGTATTTTTAGGGTGGGTTTTGGGTGACAAGGGTATTGTTAGGGTTCAGGATGGATATGAGCTTTTGGGTGGCATGGGTATTAGGGTTTAGGGTGGGTGTAGGTTTTTGGGTGAAAGGGGTATTTTTAGGGTTTAGGGTGGGTATGGGTTTTTGGGCACAAAGGGAATTTTTAGGGTGGGAATGGATTTAGGGGTGGCATGGTTTTTTTAGGGTTTAGGTTGGGTATGGGGTTTGGGCCCCAAGGGTATTTTTAGTGTTTAGGGTTGGTGTGGGTATTTTCGTGGCTTAGGGTGGGTGTGGGTTTTAGGGTGGGTATCGTTTTTTGGGTGGCAAGGGTATTTTTAGGGTTTGGGGTGGGTATGACTTTTGGGGGCCAATGGTATTTTTAGGGTTGAGGGTGGGTATGACTTTAGGGGTTGCATGTTTTTTTTTAAGGTTTAGGGGTGGGTATGGATTTTTGGGTGGCAAAGGTATAAGAGTCTAGGGTGGGTATGGGTTTTTGGCTGGCAAGAGTATTTTTAGGGTTTGGGTTTTTGGATGCCAAAACCACTCGTACAAAACCATAGAAATTCAGCAGTTATAGTTAACTGAGCTAACTATAACTAACGCAATGCACTGCTTAGGACCACACATATTACATACCATTTTTAATGCTCTCACTTGCTGTAAGCGAAGCGTTTGCTGTGGCTTGGCAGGAGCGGTTACGCTCTCGCCAAGCCACAGCAAACAGCTATGTCCCGGGGGTGGGCACCCTGGGACATAGCATGAGCCGGCCCTGGGGGGTGCCGGCCCCAGGGCCATCTATGGCTCCAGGAGGGAGCACCCCTCCTTTATTCTTGTAGGGCCTGTCCTGGCGAGGTGGCGGTACCTGGGCACTAAAACGGATCGGGAGGTGGCCCTCCCATTTTTAAGAATGGATTTCGTCCCTGGGGGCTGGTGGTCCCCAGGGGGTCCATGAGGCCCCCCACTACAAATGTATTATGGCCCGGGGAGGTGGTTGTCCCCCAGGGCCAGGAGGGAGGTCTGAGAGGCTTCCCGAATAACAATGCATGTTCCCCGGGAGGTGGTGGTCCATGAGGCATGGGAGGCTCCAAGAGGCCCCCCCGATTTGTTTTTGGAATGTGTCCCCCAGAGAGGTGGTGGTCCATGCGTCCCCCCTCCTTTACTTTGAAAATGCCCCTGGGAACTGGCCTGCCCAGGGGCCGATCACTAAGCGTGGGAATCCATGTTTCCTTTTTTTTTCTCCGCAGGAGCCACTGATCCAACTCAGCTCCCCTCGAAAGTCAAATAAAAAAAATGCTCTTTGGCCCTGCTGGGTCTGTGTCACCCCTCCCCCCCCAAGAGACCTAGGGGGTCAGGGTATTTCTACCCTGTCCCATTTTGTAAACGGCTTTTCTGTGACTTGGCTCAAGCCAAGCCCCAAGATGGCTTTCAACACTTCCTGGTTTGAAGTGTTGGCAGCCAATAAGATCTCAGCACAAGAGTCCCTATATATAAAATTGGAAATTTAATTTAATAACTCTGCTTCTACTGAACGGATTTACACCAAATCACAAAAAGGCACTTCCCTGGACCAACATCTACCTTTCTGCCAAATTTTGGTGTAATTCTGTTCAGCAATTAGGGCTGTAACCGTGTCTAAAGATCCTATGCGAATTAGCAAGGAAAATGCTAATTTTTTGACCCTCCCTTTTTCTCTGCCTCTACCTGACAAATCACCCCGAAAATGTCCAAGTACAACAAGAATCACTGGGGCACTTTTTGGAGAAAAGTTCGTGAAGATTCGTCAAATGACACCAAAGATACAGGCAAGCCAAAAAACGCCTTTCCTCTGAAAACTAAGTCCTGACTTTAAGTACCTACTGGTGACGGCCAGTGGGTAATATAGATATATATAAAATATATCTATATCTAAATATATATATATTACTTACAATTTCATTGTAAAGGGCATAGTCGTTGTAAAGGTTTGTGTGGTAAATACGCATGTGTTGTAAATCCTGTGTGGTAAAGGCATGAGTGTTTCCAACCGCGTTGTAAAGACTGTTTTCCGTCGAATTTCCTGAAATCAGCTATCCTTTTAAGGTAAATTCTCAAAGCTCTTACCACATCCAGTAGGTGAATGAAATTATCTGAATCTGACGAAGAACTTGGATCTAAGAAAGGAAGGGTTATTTCTTGTTCCCTAAGAAATGGGGTATTTTCCTAAGGCTAAACTTTTTGGAACGCACAATACGATCCCAAAACTTTTCAGATAGGGATAGTGACACCCCACCACTCTCAGTCGTATTGCATAGTTATATCAACCCGAAAAAAGACTTTCAGAGTTAGACATTTTTCAGAGGCTTCATACAGAGGTTCAAAAGGAGATTTTTTATAAAGGCTAAAACCAAAGGTAAATCCCATAGAAGGAAAAAGAATTTAACCCTTGATCTTAATAGTTCAAACCTCTTAAAAAGGTTTGAAATTAGAAAGCTTCGAAGGAATTCATTTGAAATTAGTTCCATGGAGGGAAGGTCATTCCAAGGAAATCTAAATGCCCTAATGGTGGGTCATTGAGGTTTAAGTGTAAACAAGGAAAGGTTTTTCTCAAAGCTATTTTGAAGACATTGTAGATTGTCTTCTGGAGGACTCTGAACTGGAGAAAGCTCTTTAGATCTACACTAATTGTCAAAATAACTGAATGATCACAATAAGCTTTATTGGTGTAGATTTTCCTTGTGGCCTGTAGAATGGAAACAAAATTGGAAAGACCTTTATTTAAGAAACTCTCCCTGCTGATGAAGGACATAGACAAGCGAGGATAATTCAGAGACGAGGGGGATAGATGAAAGATCCATTCCTGATTTACTGCTAGACACCAAAGAAGAGGAAATCAAGGTCTTCTTGTCCAAAAATTCAATATCATGATTATGTCTGCTGGTTCCCTCTGATGTTTTTCCAAAACCCTAGGAAGCAGGGGAATTAGAGGGAAGACATGAAGGAGGTCTTTCGGCCAGGACTGGTCAATGGATCTACCTCCATTGCTGCTTGATCCTGATAGGTTTAGAACAACCCTGGGAGCTAGGAATTCTGCTGGGTAGCAAGCAGGTCTACCTGAGGACCACCCCACATCTGGAAAATTGCCTGAAAAATGCAAGGACTCAGAAACAACTCCTGGGAACAAGGAAACACTTGGCTTTGTTAATCTGTCTGATAATTTGATACGTCTCTGATATGGACTGCTCTTACAGAAAGGAGATTCTGCCTGCCCTAAATGCATAGTAGTTGCGTCAACTGGTTGACGGTCAGAAAACCGGTTCCAAACTTGCAATCATATTGTCTGCACGAATCAATAGAACATTCCTTATTAGACTGCTTTTCATATTGCCAGCACTTATTTCCAGTTGGAAGATTTGCTCTTCTCATCCCTTTCCAAAGACGCTCAGACTCTAAAACTGCTCTTATACCAAACACTTGTGTCAATAGTTAGTATCAGTGGATCTGGATAAGCAAGCATTGTCCCTTAGTTCAGTGTTGAAGGCATCTCTTCCACCATGACACGTATTCCCACATTGTCTGAGAGACAGGACTCAGAGACCCAATGTTTTCCTGGGCTGGCACTCAGGGGCTCAAATATGAAGCACCACCTGACCCAGATGATGGTGAGCCCAGTGGATGATGAATAAGGTTGCAGCCTTATAAGCAAACCTCAGGCAAGATAAGACAACTGATCCTCTACAAACTGCAAGAAAACAAAACAGGTAGAGGATCAAAAGGGAGAAAAAAGTTACCCTTGCCTTGTCTTCTGTTTTCATTAGTAGCACTACAGATGGCCTTTGATATTCACTTTTCTGAGGATAAACACCATTACTGTGTACAAGTCAAATTAAGCCCCAATGTACTCTAGGATCTGAGATGGGGGTCAGATGAGACTTTGACAATTGTTTAGGAAGTCAAATCTCTGAAAGGTGTGAATGGCAATACTGGTATCTTTCATGAGGAGAGAAATTACCTGGTGCAGTGTAATCATTTTTAAATGAACTGTAGAAATGGATAGGTTGAGGAGCTTTAAATCTGTTATCATCCTGAAGTCCCCTGAAAAAAGACATTCTTTAAAAAAACACCGTGGTGTAACAACCTGTCCCTCTTTCCCGAAAAGGTACATAAAAAATACCCTCCTTGTTTATCAAGAATGCTACACTGTCCTGTATTTTCATCTTCCTTGAAATCTCTTTTGGCTAGGGAGCTTGGATGAAGCAAGGCTCCTGGAAAAGTGAAGAAATGTTTATGGCATAATGTTTGGGAGTTCTCTAGGACCTGTTGATCCGGAATCAATATGTTCTATTCCACTTTAAAAAGTAATAGATGTCGCACCACTGGCCCTGACAAGAAACAGGAATGGACAGAAATTCTGCTTGGGGTTAATTTTTCTTCCTGAACACTGAAAAGAAGAAGTGCCGTCAGACCCCGTAGCTTGAAAACGGGATCTATTTTAATAAAAGTCACTTTGTCTTCTTTTATTATAATCAAATGTTCTCTTCCTTCCTTCCCCGGGCTTATACTTATGATAAAAATGCTGTGTGCACTCCTGGCTTTTGAAAGGTTTTAGGAAGACCTCCTCTAATTCTTCACCAAACAGCTTGTTGCTAGAAAAAGGCATGCCCAAAAGACAATTTTTCTGTGCTGCATATACCTTCCAGTAATAAGATATCTCAAGATAGAGTGGGGGTCTAAGGGATAAGATTTTAGAGACTCAAACAGTATACAATCCCCAAATCAACATACCAAGCAGAGAAAACTGTGAGTCTGAAAAAATCAAGTGACCTTGAAAGTGCTACAATGCAAGTACTGCAACAAGTCTGAATGTTAACACAAAAATATCACACTGGATATGTGTATGCATTAAAAGTCTATGTATGCATAAAAGATTCCCATCACCCACTAGAAGTGGCTCGCTTTATCATTTGGGAACCCAGGGACTCATCAGAGAACCATCCACTACCAGATGAACGTGGATACAGGTTCAGAGTGTGTCCCGGACGCAACTATGAGTATGTTGCTTAAATAGAAGGAACCAAAACTCAAAATGGTGCGGGGTGATGTATGCAGTGCGAGTGATGAAAGAAGTGTGATGAATAAAATTGGTTAACAAGGCACAAAGAAATTTTATTTGAGTGCTACCTTGATGCCAAATTAAAACAGTGCTATAACAGTTTAAACAAATAACTGTGTTGAAAACCTGGTCTACATGTTTCAGCTTATGGATAGATTATACCCCAGCTTTCGTCAGGACCATAACAAGCTACTGCAATTTTATGAGTGAAAACAGGTAAATCATACAACCTGAACCTGTGATAGGTATAGGAGAAATTACCTGTAGAGGTGGAAACAAACAATGTGAGAGGTAAATGACAAGAGTGCAGCGACATAATGAGGTCACAAGACGCATAAGAAAAGTTATTCAATTATGCAAAATACTTGTTAGTATAAACACCACATCAAATGATTGAGATGCTAGTTATTTAACACTTACCCGAAAATTTCTGGGTATGCGCCTCGCCTCACCTGGCAACTGCTCAGGCTGAGGAGGCACCGCTCTAGGGAATAGATAAAGGTATTGTATAATCTAGTGCTATGAGTCAAACAATACTTTAATATATAAACACGCATTTCTTTAAAAACCAAGGCAGGTGAGGAAAACACGGGAGTCTGACTACCGAGAAGACTATGCCTCTGTGTAGACGTGTCAGGTCTTGTAGTAAATGATACCTACGCCTCAATGATGGCTATTCGAGGACAATGGCATCGAATACTATTAGACTGTACTTTAAAAGTATCTGTAGTAGTGAGGGCTTGTCATATTTGAGCATAATTACTCGTGTAAGCAGTGCCATATCTCGTTTCCGCAATACCGAGGAAACACCACATTAGGCTAGGTGTTATAACATGCTGGACTACATACGTGGTGACTAATATAATGCAATTCACGCAATCACTAATAGTATTCGATGCCATTGTCCTCGAATAGCCATCATTGAGGCGTAGGTATCATTTACTACAAGACCTGACACGTCTACACAGAGGCATAGTCTTATCGGTAGCCAGACTCCCGTGTTTTCCTCACCTGCCTTGGTTTTTAAAGAAATGCGTGTTTATATATTATGCGTCTTGTGACCTCATTATGTCGCTGCACTCTTGTCATTTACCTCTCACGTTGTTTGTTTCCACCTCTACAGGTAATTTCTCCTATACCTATCACAGGTTCAGGTTGTATGATTTACCTGTTTTCACTCATAAAATTGCAGTAGCTTGTTATGGTCCTGACGAAAGCTGGGGTATAATCTATCCATAAGCTGAAACATGTAGACCAGGTTTTCAACACAGTTATTTGTTTAAACTGTTACAGCACTGTTTTAATTTGGCATCAAGGTAGCACTCAAATAAAATTTCTTTGTGCCTTGTTAACCAATTTTATTCATCACACTTCTTTCATCACTCGCACTGCATACATCACCCCGCACCATTTTGTGTTTTGGTTCCTTCTATTTAAGCAACATACTCATAGTTGCGTCCGGGACACACTCTGAACCTGTATCCACGTTCATCTGGTAGTGGATGGTTCTCTGATAAGTCCCTGGGTTTCCAAATGATGAAGCGAGCCACTTCCAGTGGGTGATGGGAATCTTTTATGCATACATAGACTTTTAATGCATACACATATCCAGTGTGATATTTTTGTATTAAAATTCAAACTTGTTGCAGTACTTGCAGTGTAGCACTTTCAAGGTCACTTGATTTTTTCAGACTCACAGTTTTCTCTGCTTGGCATATACCTTCCAACCAGTGCTTAATTTGTGTGGTAGTTTCTGGTGCTCAGCAAAGGCACTTAATAGTCAATACCTTATGGCAGTCGGCCACATGGGTGCGCTGTTTGTTACTTTTGAAATCAGCACAACAACAGTTATTTAATAATTTAATATACATTAAAATACCTGCTGTCTGAGCCATTCCTGTAGCTTTCAGAGGCCTGGAATAGTCTGTGCTGCAGATTTTTAGGCATGAGATGGTTGGTAGATGTGCTGGTACAGTCTTCAGCAGCACTGGCAGGGGCAATGGGCAATGCAAGCTGCTTTTGCCTCCTGACGAGGGCCCTGGTACTTCCTTTTTTTTTTACAAATTAAGCACTGCTTCCAAACCCTGAGGTAGAGATGGTGCCTGCAGCGACTGTGCCAGCCAAAGTCATTGCAGAAGCCTTTAGGGTGTCAAAAACTACATTGGAGATAAAATTCGCCTGGATTTCAATTGATCCCAATAATTCCAAACAATCTTCCACTTCCTGGATGCACGTAGCTAATGTGTGGAAATCCTTCATCAGGTACTAAGAGGTGTAAACGGCAATGTTCTCTGATCGCACCGGAAGACTAAGACCAGCATGAGCTTTTTTCAAAGCACCCTTCACCTCTTCATCCACAAGATCAGCGACCACAAAATCTTCCATCAGCAAGAAAACCTTTCCTAATAAATGTACCCAAAGAGGATCAGTCACCAGAGACTGTGGACGTTCAGTATGTCTTTTAGCGAAGGAATACAGTCTTCCCATAAACCTGGACACTGATACTTTGTCCAGTTCCCTCCACCCTCTTTTTCTTAGGTCCTATTCACGCAGCAGAGGGCATTTCAGAGTATATGATTGTATCCTTGAAAAAGTCACCTGTGTGACGAAACACGTGTCAGCTGTTTTTCCTGACTGAAAATATGAGCTTCAATGAAAAAATATTTGGCTCTTGTCGTTCAACTGTTGGATCTGTGAACTACTAAGAGGAGTGAAAACACTTCATGATTGTTGTAGGGGGTGCTGTGGTACTAGTTTCTCATATTAAAACAGGGGTCTTTGGCCAAAGTGTATTATGCATTCAGGGTAGTATGATGCATTCCTACCATATTACACCACATTGAAAAGATTTTTCTGTACAGTTCTGGTTACTAATAGAGTGGCACATGACAAGAGAAGTGCAATGAAAGTACCTTCACTACCCGTTCTAATTGGTTGAAAGCCGGCAAATTCATAGCAGTTTTATAACTATACAAATTTGAACACTCCCTTTTTTATAAAAAAAAAAGTCTGTATAAAGAATAGTAACATATAAAATATACCTTAGGAAGTTGAAAAAGGCACTGATAAAGACAACTAAACCCTTCTTTCTTTTTTTCTTAAATACTTTCCTCTACCTCTGCTCTGTAAACCGAGCAGACACTGAAGGATGAACCATTGCATGGAGAAGTCTTTAGAAGAGATAAGAACCCCCCAAAGGGACCCCTGCATCAGACAGAACAGGGGGTCTAAAAACATAATAGTGATTTCACTATTTTCTTTATTTAAAAAAAACTCTGTTCTGATTTTAAATAATCACATTTAAGTACTCACTACTCTCTTTAATGGAGCAGGCGAGAGTACGTCCGACAATACCTTTCCAATTGCTGATCAATAGTTAGCTATGGCTGGGCAGGACCTCACCACATGATAAAAGTCTGCACCTGTGGTGTGAGATGGAAGGTGTAGACACTACAGTTCGGAGTTCCCAGTTACAAACAACAGACACTTGCAGTGTGGGATGGGCTCCACTGGGCCAACCCCAGTCCCAGGGGCAATAAAAGAGTTGCAGAGTTGTTCTGGAAAGACAACCCGGCCTCTTCCACACACTTTTTCTTCATGGGGGGTGGACCACAATGTCGATTCCTTCCGTGCAATTTTCTCAACAGAAATTCCACTATCCTATCACTCCAAATAACAGACTAACATGTCCACTGCTCAAATTAATTTCATATTTCACTGTACTAGGTCACCGCTAATCCTTTTTGTGTTCCGGAGTAGCTGCTACTCGCGAAAAAGAGCTCCAACTCCGCATCAGGGGTTGTAAGCGCTATATAAATGCAATTACAATTGATAAACTTTTTCCTATTATGCCACTGATAGAGCTTCTTTCGACATCTTTGTCTTATTTTTTAATAAGACTCCTGATAAAAAATATGTGAAGTATGACCCAGGTTTCGTTTTTTTATTTTAATTCCGATCTTGCAGCTTCCACGAAAAGCAGCCGGTGGAGGGACGGGGAGAGGACACGAACTAAGAAACGCAATAAATATGTGGGCTTCCGAAAAGCTCATGTTGAGCATTACAAGTTGTGTAGTTTCTTAGAACAGTGTGCGCGAGGCGTGGGAGTGCCCTTTCTGTGACCACAATTCTGGTGTAAACGGGGTGTAGCGCACATCCTTCAGTGACAACGGAAGTGGCCTTATATGCAGTGGGTTTATCTGGGGTTCACATTGTGCTCCATATCAGGGACCCTGCACGAGCCCCGCGCCTTCATCCAGATCAGTTCTTTCCTGGAAGTTGTAGAGTTTGTTTTCTCTGAACTGAGTTGACTCGAATCAACTGTCAGAAAACACCAGCATGTAAAAGGAAGAGCCCGAATCTATAAGTGGCGTTGGGTATAGTTATTATACTTGTATGTGAATATATGTAACGTGTCTCAGGCAGTGCGATATTTTTTCCTTGAAATGTGCCCCTTGCAATGGCTTTGTGATGTTGATTTGGCGAAACAAATGATGTCCTTGTCCTGAGAGTGTATTTGTTCAGCAATGAAGGGTTCTGCGCTTACTGTGAGAGTGATGTTTAGTGATGAAGAGTTCTGCGCTGGCTGTGAGAGTGATATTTAGTGATGAAGGGTTCTGCACCAGCTGTGAGAGTTATGTTTAGAGGTGAAGGGTTCTCACAGACAGCGATGTTTAGTGATGAAGGGTTCTGCGCTTACTGTGAGAGTGATGTTTAGTGATGAAGTGTGCTGTACTTGCTGTGAGAGTGGTTTAGTGATGAAGAGTTCTGCGCTGGCTGTGAGAGTCATGTTTAGTGATGAAGAGTATTGCACTTGCTGTGAGAGTTATGTTTAGAGGTGAAGGGTTCTCACATACAGCGATGTTTAGTGATGAAGGGTTCTGCTCTTGCTGTGAGAGTGATGTTTAGTGACGAAGGGTTCTGCACTTGATGTGAGAGTGATGTTTAGTGATGAAGGGTTCTGCACTTGCTCTGAGCGTGATGTTTAGTGATGAAGGGTTCTGCTCTTGCTGTGAGAGTGATGTTTAGTGATGAAGGGTTCTGCACTTGCTCTGAGTGTGATGTTTAGTGATGAAGGGTTCTGCACTTGCTCTGAGCGTGATGTTTAGTGATGAAGCGTTCTGCACTTGATGTGAGAGTGATGCTCAGTGGTGAAGGGTTTGCACTTGCTGTGAGAATCATATTTAGTGATGAAGGGTTCTGCACCAGCTGTGAGAGTTATGTTTAGAGGTGAAGGGTTCTCACATACAGCGATGTTTAGTGATGAAGGGTTCTGCTCTTGCTGTGAGAGTGATGTTTAGTGATGGAGGGTTCTGCTCTTGCTCTGAGTGTGATGTTTAGTGATGGAGGGTTCTGCATTTGCTCTGAGTGTGATGTTTAGTGATGGAGGGTTCTGCTCTTGCTCTGAGTGTGATGTTTAGTGATGGAGGGTTCTGCTCTTGCTCTGAGTGTGATGTTTAGTGATGAAGGGTTCTGCTCTTGCTGCGAGAGTCATGTTTAGTGATGAAGGGTTCTGCACTTGCTCTGAGAGTGATGCTCAGTGGTGAAGGGTTTGCACTTGCTATGAGAGCCATATTTAGTGATGAAGGGTTCTGCTCTTGCTGTGAGAGTCATGTTTAGTGATGGAGGGTTCTGCACTTGATCTGAGTGTGATGTTTAGTGATGGGGGGTTCTGCACTTGCTGTGAGAGTCATGTTTAGTGATGGAGGGTTCTGCACTTACTCTGAGTGTGATGATTAGTGATGGGGGGTTCTGCTCTTCCTGTGAGAGTCATGTTTAGTGATGGAGGGTTCTGCACTTGCTCTGAGTGTGATGTTTAGTGATGAAGGGTTCTGCTCTTGCTGTGAGAGTCATGTTTAGTGATGGAGGGTTCTGATGCTCACTGGTGACTGGTTTGCACTTGCTGTGAGAGTCATATTTAGTGATGAAGGGTTCCGCACCAGCTGTGAGAGTTATGTTTAGAGGTGAAGGGCTCTCACATTTGCTGTGAGAGTCATGTTTAGTGATGACGGATTCTGCGCTGGCTGTGAGAGTCATGTTTAGTGATGAAGGGTTCTGCTCTTGCTGTGAGAGTCATGTTTAGGGATGGAGGGTTCTGCACTTGCTCTGAGTGTGATGTTTAGTGATGAAGGGTTCTGCTCTTGCTGTGAGAGTCAAGTTTAGTGATGGAGGGTTCTGCACTTGCTCTGAGTGTGATGTTTAGTGATAGGGGGTTCTGCTCTTGATCTGAGTGTGATGTTTAGTGATGGAGGGTTCTGCACTTGCTCTGAGCGTGATGTTTAGTGATGATGGGTTCTGCTCTTGCTGTGAGAGTCATGTTTAGTGATGGAGGGTTCTTCACTTGCTCCGAGTGTGTTGTTTAGTGATGAAGGGTTCTGCTCTTGCTGTGAGAGTCATGTTTAGTGATGGAGGGTTCTGCACTAGCTGCGAGAGTTATGTTTAGAGGTGAAGGGTTCTCACAGATAGCGATGTTTAGTGATGGAGGGTTCTGCTCTTGCTGTGAGAGTCATATTTAGTGATGAAGGGGTCTGCACCAGCTGTGAGAGTCATATTTAGTGATGAAGGGTTCTGCTCTTGCTGTGAGAGTCATGTTTAGTGATGAAGGGTTCTGCTCTTGCTCTGAGTGTGATCTAAAATACACTAAAATGATCCATATCAGTCACCTGAAAACTTAGCAGTGTTATCTGGGGTGAGGAGTACGGTGCACCAAGACATTCTTAGCTAAAGTAGGAACCTTCTGCATATTCTTCCTGGCAGATCAGTCTCTTTTATTGGTTATCAATTTGCTGCAGGAAGTGTCATGTATTTTTGTAATCTGTTGTTGAAAAGAAGCTTCAGGTAGATAGAGATTGAAAAGAATGAAAAACACAAACTCGCCTTGTGATTTTCTTCCGATCGTTGGAATCCGAGCATATCCTGGAAGCATTTGTTACATTCCTCTGAGAACCATTTGGTAGCCATTGATGGTGAAGGTTACTCTTCCAGGAGGACGCTTGCATTACTGTATACCTGGGCAAAGTGGGGGCAGAAGGCGTTTTATCATCTCCCTCAGATCCTTCTGGTAGCCCTGGATTTTAGGAGATGGAACAAATGCACGAGGGCTGTGAGTGTCAACCATTTAGGGAAAAGGATTTGGAAGAGGCAACTGTGGGCTTGGAGACACATAGGTTCTTTGCACAATGACAAATCGCACACGAAATGCTGGATGAAAATGTGGCTGCCCTAAGGGGCTTGGCAGCTGTATCTGACTTTGGCTCATTAGTGGATCAGCGCGTGTGAGACCAGGCTACAGATTTTCCTATCAGAACCTCCACAAAATCCAGGAAAGTTTGCTGTGCAGCAAGAATCCCACACTTGAGAAAACTCCAATTTTAGGTAAAGAGATTGAAAGGAAAATTGTGGCTTGCAAGCAGTTGAACAATGGCAGTGATTGTGGGCGTGTTGGAGTAGTGGTGCTTAAAAGTGCACAACACAGCAGTGGTTCTTAAAATAATTTTACTTTTTACACGTGCGGTGTAAAGGGATATATGACAACTTCAAAATGGTACACAGCAATAGGCAAACAGTGCCTGAGGAGGAAAGCATTTGGTCACTTTACCAGAGTTAGCAAAAGGGGACGATATCAGGTTAATGTTGTGCGCGAGTGAAACGTGAGACAGCCTGGAGGAATGCAAGTTTGCTTTGTAGCTTGCACTAGGGGTTAGGAGCAGGGAAAACCAGTTGTGCATGATCAGAATTGGTGGGGAAGGATATACAGGTAATGGTAGATACATTTTCACCCATTACGTTGGTGTCTGATTGCTTGCATGAGAGCCTCTTTGAGAAAAGTGAGCTGCACCCCGCTGACATTTTGCCATAATGAATGATGGAAAAATGGTTAAACTTATTGTTTATTTTAAAACAACCATTGAATTTTATGAGAGACGTGTGTGCACCTGTGTATAAGTGGGAAGGCAAGGTTACAACATCTTGGGGGTGGTGTGACACGACTAAGGGATGTTGGGGATGATAATATGTGCAGGAAATGACACCCCCATTAGTGTTTCAAAAGTAATAGTTGCTGGTGAAGAACATGTTTTGCGAAATTCTCAGAAGTGTTGGAAGAGAAGCTTTGATGTGTGCAGTTATGAACACAAAATTGTGTTGATAGAGAAGTCTTGTCCTATTACACATAAAGTCTGAAATGTCCTGTTGAGCATTAGGAAGGAACTCAAGGCACACCTAGGTGAGCTGGTGGAAAAAGGGTAAATGAGAATGCTGAGTCAGCGCAGTGGGTTTCGCCCCTCATGGCGACCAAAAAGCGGGAAATATCCGTTTAAGTGTGGATTTGTGGTCAATAAATAAGAACATTCTGATTTACTATCACCACTCCATAAAATACGAGTGCTATTGGCATCTTTGAGTAGGAAATCAGTGTTTTCTTTAAAAGAGTTGCAGGTGGCCTGACGCCAGACCATGCTCGATGAGGGTCCAGAGCACTTACAACCCTTGTTATGTCTTTTGCAGCTTTTGGCTTCTGACTCTAGCCTTTTGGGCTTGCATCGACTGCATCAGTCTCCCAAAACGAATAGGATGTTTGGATATGAAAACCAGGTTCTGGCAAACTAGGAAGACATCTTAGTGTTCTCCAGGATGAAAGAAGAGCATTATTTGCTGTGGACATGGCTGAGAGCATTCCCAGTGGAACTAGGATGACTTTCAGAAAAGAGAAATATAGTTTCTTTGGGGCACACTTTCGCCTGGCACTAAAAAAAGATCCGCTATGTGCCGTAATCACAAGTCCTCAAATCAGGTACAAAGGAACAGGTCAAATCTTTCGTGGGTTTGGGCGGGTAGTGCGCGTAGTTTGTTCCTGAGTTTGCAGCGATATCAGAACCTTTGATAAGGGGACTGAGAAAGAGTGGGCCAATGGTTTGGAACACCAATGCGCTTGAAAGAGGCAAGGAGATGATGCTGTGGCTCTCAAACGTTTCAGTCCTAAAGTGAATTGCACAGTAACAGTTGATGCTAGCAAAATGGGTGCTGGGGTGGCATTGATACACATGGTTGAGGGTGAGGAGCACACTGTGGGGTTTACTTCACGTTGCCGGAGGAGGCAGAACAATATTAAAACACAATTGAGGAAGACATTTCGGCCAGGGTTTGGGATCTTGAATATTTCCAACTTTTCTTGCGCGTCAGAGGATTTAACGTAGTCACAGATTACAAACCTTTCATCTTTCATTTGGGTGAGAAAGGCATAGGCAACGAACACCCAAAGCTGGTACATTTACTGTCACACCTTCAGGAGTTTACTTTTGGCATTGTCACATCCCAGAAAGTAAAAATTCAGAGGTGGATTTTCTGTCATTTTTTCCTAGTGTGTCCCGTATGGGAGATGAGGATAGTTAGTGGCTGTAAGAGTGGGTAATTGAGTTAGTCACTCTGAAATTGTATGACTCATGGCGAGGGTTAGATGCTTTTGTTGACATTACTGTAGGGTTGTGTTCTCATGTCAGGATGCTAACAGACACTTTGTAGTGAGGAATTCATCTTTAGCCGCAGTGGGATTTCCAGCTTTACCATGAGAGAAAGTCAAAGTAGATTATACGCCCATTATTTTGTTTTTTCCTGGTGCTGTTCTTTTAATTGGTCTTATTGACTACCACTCAAAGTGGATCTTTCACAAATGTGTTAATCGGGCAGATTCCAGATCAGTGATTGATTTTTAGAATTTGGATTTCAATGTTGAAGGGTTTACCAAATGGTTAGTGTTCAATAATGGAATGCAGTTTGTCAGTGCAGTAGATTTTTTTAGGTTTCTGAGTTTTCGCACATCACTGTTTTCCTTTACAGTCCCCAACCTAATGGGTTTGTTGGAAGGGCCAATAGAATCTTCAAAGTATGTTTACAGCTTATTCTACAGTCTAGGTTGGACTTCGTGGAGACTATCTATGGACCTGGTCAGAGTGAGTGTTATCGAAGCAAGAAAAGAGCCAGGAATTCTATGACCCCAAAAAGTGTGTCAGCAGCAGCTTTTAGAGCCATGATACATTGTGAAAGTCAAACATCCTGGCAAGGCGCAGAAAGCAAGTTTTATAATTAAACAACAATATACCTCCCCTGCGTGGAGAAACTATTTTTGTTACATAGGTTTCTCGGAGTACTGAGTTGTATAATCTTATCATCTAACACTGTATATTACACAACATGTTACTGTCAATTCATTAGAGATATATATGTATTCAATATGTATGCACATTCACTGAAAAAAACAAAGGTTACAGTGATGTTATAGTTAGGTTAAAATGTCAGTTAAAAAGTTACATTTTAAACTCTTAAATCCACTGAAATTCACTAGTTAAATTTAACTGAAGGAACTGTAACTCATGTCCCTACCGTGCACGGAGTTGGCATCAATTATGCAATTTCAGATGCAATCAGTGAGGTTATCAATAATGTAATGAGTGGCATAATATGTGGGGTCATAAGCAGTGCATGGCAAGGGTGAGAATTATTGTTCCTTACATTAACTGGTGAATTTCAGCGTTTTTTAAAAGTTTAAATGCCGCCTGCCCTCCCCCATCTTTGGCCTGAGGGAAAGGGTCTCGGGCCCATTTGGGCTTGGGGAGGGGGTCCGTGCAAGCCCCCTCCTGTTTCTCATATCAGGTCCCCAGGGCCTTTTAAGTCTTGGGGATGTGCCAGCACCCCTCCCTACTCTTTTTTTTATAAACTAGGCCCCGAGTGATGGGTTCCCCATGGCCCATTTGTGGCTCAGGGAGAGGGGGCGTCTTCAAAATATAATATATATATAAACGCAAATGGGCAACGCCAATGGGTTTTGTTTAAAAACAAAGTTGGTAACCTGCGGGAGAACCAGAGACTATAACAAGACTGCCACTCATTCCCCAGGCAATGATGCTAATAAAATGGGTCTCCGGGTGCTCAGGCCCCATTCCTGTTATATTAAGCAACTGCGCCAATTTGAGGTCTAACAATTTTCAACCACCTCAGGCGACCTAGTAAATAGGGTGTACCCATAGCCCTGTGTGTGTGCTCCGGTGATGATTCACCAACCTCGTGCAAAGGGGCTATGAATCACAGTCACCATCAGATGTCCCTTCCTTTCCTGGCAGAACAGACTCTTTTTCCTGTTTTGCCAGTTTTATTTTTACTGTAATTGATGGCACCGGGACTTTATAACTCAGGGCCATGCTTCCTATTGTTGATAGGTGGGTGACGGTAGGGGAAGGTATGCACGGACCAGCAGGACTTAGGTGGGTGACGGTAGGGGAAGGTATGCACGGACCAGCAGGACTTAATTTGTGGCCCAAAGTATCACATTTTTAAAGCACCATGTCTGGGCCTTTGCAAAATCTTAAAAGGTGAACAAGTGGCCTGTATTTTTCTGGGAAACAGGCATGCGTCCATGCCTCTTTACACCATGACCAGACATTCCCTGTCTTTTTCATTGCCACTGTCTCCTTTTGTCACTGTTTTTCTGGTTTTTCTCCCTCCTTCTTTTCCGCTTTTTCTTTTTGTCAAACATCTGTTTATTAATAGGTGTTCTAAAACATCATACAGTTTGGCACAAGGCCACATAACATATCCCATTAGGATCCATCCCTCTACAGTGTACACAGTTTCGTTAAGATACAGAAAAACCGGGGTATCCGTGCCTCTGCAGGCCTCATTGTACCAATATAATTTTCAACGAACTCTGGCAAAAGTACACTTGAGAAAAACCAAAGTCTGTGGTTTCTGACGATGGCCGCGAGGAGGGCCACATATACATTGAAGAGGGTGGGGCACAGGGAGGAGCCCTGGGGCACTCCGCAGCTGATCTTTGTAGGTAGTGAGAGGAACGGGGGTAGTCTGACTCACTGTGTTTGGCCGCTAAGGAAGGAGTGGATCCAATCCAGTGCCTTGTCATGGATGCTGGTATTGTGGAGTCTTGTGATTAGGGGGCGGTGGAAGACAGTGCCAAAAGCGGCCGAGAGTTCCAGGAAGATGAGGGCTGTGGTTTCACCCCGGTCGAGGAGGGAGCGGATGTCGTCGGAGGAGCTGAGGAGTGTGGTCTCGGTGCTGTGGTTGCTTCAGAAGCCAGATTGGGATGTGTCCAGGATGTAGTTTGATTAGATGAACTCAGGGAGTTGGGAGTTGATAGCCTTCATGCTGACCTTGGCTGGTAAGGAGTGTGAGGTCTGTCGGGCCGGCAGATGACTTCTTCAGCAGAGAGTTGATCTCGGCATGTTTCCAGTCACCGGGGAAGGTGGCGGTTTTGATTTGATGGTGCGGCAAAGCTCGGGGGCGATGAAGGCGCTGCTCTATGGAAGATGTGGTATGAATAAGGATCCGATGGGACTCCTGAGTGGATGCTCTTCATTGTTTTGAGTGTATCTCTGTGGTGAGTGGAGTCCAGTTGAGCATGATCAGTTGGGGTGCAGCATGGTTGTGTGCGCTGGTGTTGGGGTGCAGGCATTGTGGCAGGGTCTTGGGTCTCAAAGCTGTCATAGATATGCCTGATATTGCGGTGGAAGAAGGTGGCAAGTTTGTTGCAGAGGTCTTGGGAGGGTGGGAAGTCTGTGGTCTCGCTGTTGGGCCTGGTGAACTCCTTGATGATGGTCGAGACTTCTTTGCTGTTGTGTGCATAGGTGTTGATTCTGTCTTGGAAGGTTGTTTTCTTTGTGATTTTGAGGAGTAGTTGGTATGCGTTGATGTCGGATTTGAAGGTTGCTTTGGTTTCCTCAGTTTTGTCGTTCCTCCATCTCTTCTCGAGTCGTTTGCGGGTGCGTCTGGACTCGTGGAGGGCAGGAGTGAACCAGCTGGCTTTCTTGAAGTGTTGCTTGCCTGGTGTCTTCTTGAGGGGTGCCAGAGTGTTGGCACAGTTGGAGATCCATTGGTGAAGGTTGCGTGCTGCGGTGTTCGTGTCTGTTGGTGTAGGCGGAGTAGTAATGCAGAGGAAGTTGACGAGAAGATCTTCTGTGGCCTTGTTCCAGCTTCGATGGGGGGGCGGTGAGGGCAGTGTTGTATGGTGGGAGTGCCAAAGGTGAAATGCACGCAGAGATTGTCAGTCCAGAGGAGTTCAGTGTTGTGGCTGTATGTGATGTTCCCGCTGGCAGGGAAGACTGGGTCGAGTGTGTGTCCGGCTGTGTGGGTTGATGCAGTGACTAGATGCTTAATTCAGAAGTTGGCTAGGTTCTCCAGTTGGGAGGCGGTTTTCTGGTCACTGGGGTTGTCTATGTGGAAGTTTAGGTCTCCGAGTAGGATGTAATCAGTGAATGCGAGAGCCTGGGGTATGATGAGGTCTATGATGGCATCACTGAAGGGCGGGCGGGGCCCGAGGGGCCTGTAGACGAGGGTGCCGTGGAGGGTGGTGTTGGGGTTGGTCTGGATCTAGATGTGGAGGTGTTTCATGGTTGTCATTGGGTCATTTGAGTGAGTGGTCACTCAGAGGGTGTTCTTGTGGATGATGGCGATGCCTCCTCCTGGTTGGTCTGCGCCGTTGGTCGGCTGGGCGGCAAGAGGATCTGGCGTGTTGGTATGGGTGAAGGTGTGGCTACAGTTCTGGCAGGAGAAGGGTCCTTGGGTCTCTTTCAGCGACTCGAGGTGACAGGTGGTGTGGAGTTCGAGCACATCGCATCTAATGACTAGTAAAAAGAAACTTGGTGCCGTTGTCTGGACCTAGGTCTACATCCATCCTATTTCGGAGAACATCCAGCAACTTCATATTTTTGGTCATGAGTTACGCCAGGCAGCTGGATATAGGGGATTTTGTAGTATACAGGGTGAAAATGGGTGGCATTTGTGGTGCTGGATATTTTAGTGAATGGTGAAGAGACATTTAAAGGATTAATTCCTATCACGTCATTGCTCCTGTTTTTGTGACAAGCTTAGAGTGCTTGTTGTCTTTGCTTGGAGGTCCTCTTAACCTTGGCTCATTTTGTTAAAGTACCTTTATGCTAATGTATAAAGACTGCCACAGTAGTTGGGAAGTTTGAGTTAATTTCCCTTTTGCGATATAGGATTTGCAGGTCACAAGCGCATATTTTTAGACCTCGCCTACACAGTGCATGCTTTGTGGTGGCGAGACATATTGCTTACTATTCAGTGGGCTTACAACTCAGCCACAGCTCACCATTGGTTGTTTTCGTTGTCATTCATTTGCAATCTTTTAATTAGCTGACATAGATTTCCTTCTCTTTGTTGTATTAGTTACTCCCTAGAGCATGGATCATGCACATGTGCTCTTTCTCATCTTTGTTCTTCTTCTTCTTTTTGCAATGCACTATATTCATTTATAACCGCTTTGGTATCATATATCATTTAACACTGATATATGTCTTCTTATTCATGTTGCTTTCACCGTATCTGCTGTCTCCATCGACGCTTCATTATTATTAAGACCCCACTTGGGCACATTAAATTATGTTCTTTAATTACCAAACAAGGGTAACAAATGATTTTAAAAGAATCACTTTTATTTTGAAGAATACTTTCAAAAGTTGTACTTTTATTTTACATTGTGCTTTCAGTACAATTAATCAATTCATTACACTGCATGTATTTGCATTTGAATTCCGGCTTCTTATTTATGTTGCTTTCACCCTATATTCTGTTTCCATCAACGCTTTAGCTATTTACACCCACAACTTTATTACTCTACGCTATTCCACGCCCTCCACACTACTCGATTGTATGCTGCTCAATTCTACGCCATGCCATTCTACGCCACTCCACCGTACTCCATGCCACTCCATTCCACCCTACACCACTCCCTTCCTCTCTACAGTACTCCATTCCTCTCTACGTGACTCCATTCCACTCTACGCCACACTACTCCACTCCATTTTACCCCACGCCAATCTACCCTATCCCACTAACATTTAGCCATGCTGTTATAAAACATGGCTAAAAGACATTGCCATTTGCTTATGCTTGTTTTATAATACGCCTCCAGCTGACCTGGCAGTGGGACACATGGAGCTAGGTGGCACAGGTCTAGTGTTGCTGTATGGGTTGAGATGTTCCTGGGCTAGATCAAGCTTCTTTTGATACAAGGTTCTTGAGCACACACAATAACATGCCCAGTGTGTGATTTTGTTCCCTTTCCTTATGGCTAAGTAGTTTTACTTCAACCACTCCTGTATTTCAAGGATAGGTATGCAATTTCAAATGAAGTACATTTGCCTGCATGCTACAGCTCCATTTGGGGCATCTAAGTAAAGGAGTTGTGAAGTTGATGGTGATAGGTCCATATCCCTGCCACTGGAATTCCAAGGCAAGGGAGGACCAAATTATAAGGTACAATTTGTGGCTTTATTTAGTCCTTTTTACACGTTAACGCTATTTGTTCAGAAGCTCCACCTCATTACCATCAGTTTAAAACCTAAACGGAGCAATCAGCAACTGAAAAATGACCAGTTGACCTTTGCAAAGTGTTTCCATTAAGTAGCACCAGACATGCTTCCATTGGTCAACTAGTAAGGTGTCCCTAGAATGTGGTAACTATTCTCCTAGTGTCACAATAGGGCCCTACTAATGCCGTATTGCTTTGAAATTCCTGGAACGATTTTCCACGTGGTGTGTTGCTTCAGAAGAAGCCAACCTTCTATTGTTTGAACTTACCTTATGGTTTGCATGGCAAGCTCCAATACACAAAGTAACTATGGTAACCAGAGAATTGTCATTCACCTGTGCCGCAGGGGTCGAGAGGTAATCACAAGTGGGCGTACGTCCTCCTGTGTTAAATACTATTCCACAAAAAGTAACCCACGATCCAGTGAAGGGTGTTCACTAGTTCTCACACTTAACCCTGGGCGGTTAGATATGGGACGATCCTCTATGAAGCAATTAGTTACTATCCACTAGAGAGTGGGGAAGGAAACACTTCCTTTTGTTGATATTACCCTCACACACCCTAGTGGTGTCATGCTTCATCATCGGGTTACCCTGACCCCTATAAGTCAGGGTGGGCTTGACCGTATTCCAGGGTGCTCTTGGTGAAAAATAGCCACTGAGAGTTAAAGAATACAAATCAGCAAGCATATCCTGGTATCCCTTTATTCATGGATCTGCCAGGGATATTAAAATGCTCAAGAATGTAGAGAATGAACTGAGTAAAATCACCGGCTGGCTGAGGCTATCGCAAATGACAGGAGCTCACTTGGCAGCTATGAAGCACCCATAAAGGTCGAGTGGTTCGATGACACTTAGTACTTGTCACTCACGTTTAACAGAATGTTAGATGACAGAGTTGTCGTCGGCTGCCTGGGCTTTCTTGAGGTGAGTTTTATTGGATGGCAGGAATTGCATCCTGTGGTTGGAGCCAAGACTGCTCTCTGTGCTGGTGGTCTTAGACATATCAGGTGTCACTCTGCCCAGTGGGTGTTTTTATGGTCCCCTGCTGTCTCTGGTGGGTGTCTGCACCTCTCTGTATTGTCTCTGATTGAAAACATGGCCTCCCTGCTGCTGTATCTGTTGAGTGTTTGGAGACCGGCACTATGGTAGGTGCTAAGACATCACTGTCACATGTGATGTGAGCCAGAGTTCCCAGCTTTGTTTGTCCATACAGGGCAGCTTTCTTGCGTGAGGAGTGGAAAGACTCGCCCTTGCAGATCTGTCCAGGTCAGTGGTACACTGCATTGATCTGCCTTGGTTGCTTCTCTGCCATTTATGGATTCAAAACCTTCTTGTCAAGAGGCGGTTTCTTTTTTTTTAATGGAAAAATGTGCAAGCTAGCCCCCATGCATAAGAATACGTATCTTGTATGTGCCCTAGAAATCCTGAGAAATCATGCAGGATGCATTTGTGATGCCCATTGAGTGGCAGCTCCACACAGAGTGCATCAGGCTTGCATAAGTGCGCAATTGATGGGTGCATGCCCCTTTTCCTCATAATAACAGCTCTTGGACTTTGAGTAGTGGGAGGCAGCCTCAGTGCATAGGGACCAAAGTTCTAAGTTATAGTGGGTACCCTGTCCGACTACAAAATACAGGTTGATTGATATTACTTTCTTGCAATATTAATCAAATTACTTGAACATAACTTTTCTCTATGCTGGATAAAGTGTCACTCAAAGTGTCGCAACTTACACTGTGAAATGTCACACATAAGTACACTAAAATGGTACATATCAGCCACCTGAAAACTTAGCAGTGTTACCTGGGGTGAGGAGTATGGTGCACAAAGACATTCTTAGCTAAAGTAGGAACCTTCTGCATATTCTTCATGGCAGATCAGTCTCTTTTATTGGTTATCAATTTGCTGCAGGAAGTCTCATGTTTTTTGTAATCTGTTGTTGAAAAGAAGCTTCAGGTAGATAGAGATTGAAAAGAATGAAAAACGCAAACTCGCCTTGTGATTTTCTTCCCGATCGTTGGAATCCGAGCATGTCCTGGAAGCATTTGTTACATTCCTCTGAGAACCATTTGGTAGCCATTGATGGTGAAGGTTACTCTTCCAGGAGGACGCTTGCATTACTGTATACCTGGGCAAAGTGGGGGCAGAAGGCGTTTTATCATCTCCCTCAGATCCTTCTGGTAGCCCTGGATTTTAGGAGATGGAACAAATGCACGAGGGCTATGAACCATTTAGGGAAAAGGATTTGGAAGAGGCAACGGTGGGCTTGGAGACACCTAGGTTCTTTGCACAATGGCAAATCCCACACGAAATGCTGGATGAAAATGTGGCTGCCCTAAGGGGCTTGGCAGCTGTATCTGACTTTGGCTCATTAGTGGATCAGCGCGTGTGAGACTAGGCTACAGATTTTCCTATCAGAACCTCCACAAAATCCAGGAAAGTTTGCTGTGCAGCAAGAATCCCACACTTGAGAAAACTCCAATTTTAGGTAAAGAGATTGAAAGGTAAATTGTGGCTTGCAAGCAGTTGAACAATGGCAGTGATTGTGGGCCTGTTGGAGTAGTGGTGCTTAAAAGTGCACAACACAGCAGTGGTTCTTAAAATAATTTTACTTTTTACACGTGCGGTGTAAAGGGATATATGACAACTTCAAAATGGTACACAGCAATAGGCAAACAGTGCCTGAGGGGGAAAGCATTTGGTCACTTTACCAGAGTTAGCAAAAGGGGACGATATCAGGTTAATGTTGTGCGCGAGTGAAACGTGAGACAGCCTGGAGGAATGCAAGTTTGCTTTGTAGCTTGCACTAGGGGTTAGGAGCAGGGAAAACCAGTTGTGCATGATCAGAATTGGTGGGGAAGGATATACAGGTAATGATAGATACATTTTCACCCATTACGTTGGTGTCTGATTGCTTGCATGAGAGCCTCTTTGAGAAAAGTGAGCTGCACCCCGCTGACATTTTGCCATAATGAATGATGGAAAAATGGTTAAACTTATTGTTTATTTTAAAACAACCATTGAATTTTATGAGAGACGTGTGTGCACCTGTGTATAAGTGGGAAGGCAAGGTTACAACATCTAGGGGGTGGTGTGACACGACTAAGGGATGTTGGGGATGATAATATGTGCAGGAAATGACACCCCCATTAGTGTTTCAAAAGTAATAGTTGCTGGTGAAGAACATGTTTTGCGAAATTCTCAGAAGTGTTGGAAGAGAAGCTTTGATGTGTGCAGTTATGAACACAAAATTGTGTTGATAGAGAAGTCTTGTCCTATTACACATAAAGTCTGAAATGTCCTGTTGAGCATTAGGAAGGAACTCAAGGCACACCTAGGTGAGCTGGTGGAAAAAAGGGTAAATGAGAATGCTGAGTCAGCGCAGTGGGTTTCGCCCCTCATGGCGACCAAAAAGCGGGAAATATCCGTTTAAGTGTGGATTTGTGGTCAATAAATAAGAACATTCTGATTTACTATCACCACTCCATAAAATACGAGTGCTATTGGCATCTTTGAGTAGGAAATCAGTGTTTTCTTTAAAAGAGTTGCAGGTGGCCTGACGCCAGACCATGCTCGATGAGGGGTCCAGAGCACTTACAACCCTTGTTATGTCTTTTGCAGCTTTTGGCTTCTGACTCTAGCCTTTTGGGCTTGCATCGACTGCATCAGTCTCCCAAAACGAATAGGATGTTTGGATATGAAAACCAGGTTCTGGCAAACTAGGAAGACATCTTAGTGTTCTCCAGGATGAAAGAAGAGCATTATTTGCTGTGGACATGGCTGAGAGCATTCCCAGTGGAGCTAGGATGACTTTCAGAAAAGAGAAATATAGTTTCTTTGGGGCACACTTTCGCCTGGCACTAAAAAAAGATCCGCTATGTGCCATAATCACAAGTCCTCAAATCAGGTACAAAGGAACAGGTCAAATCTTTCGTGGGTTTGGGCGGGTAGTGCGCGTAGTTTGTTCCTGAGTTTGCAGCGATATCAGAACCTTTGATAAGGGGACTGAGAAAGAGTGGGCCAATGGTTTGGAACACCAATGCGCTTGAAAGAGGCAAGGATATGATGCTGTGGCTCTCAAACGTTTCAGTCCTAAAGTGAATTGCACACTAACAGTTGATGCTAGCAAAATGGGTGCTGGGGTGGCATTGATACACATGGTTGAGGGTGAGGAGCACACTGTGGGGTTTACTTCACGTTGCCGGAGGAGGCAGAACAATATTAAAACACAATTGAGGAAGACATTTCGGCCAGGGTGTGGGATCTTGAATATTTCCAACTTTTCTTGCGCGTCAGAGGATTTAACGTAGTCACAGGTTACAAACCTTTCATCTTTCATTTGGGTGAGAAAGGCATAGGCAACGAACACCCAATGCTGGTACATTTACTGTCACACCTTCAGGAGTTTACTTTTGGCATTGTCACATCCCAGGAAGTAAAAATTCAGAGGTGGATTTTCTGTCATGTTTTCCTAGTGTGTCCCGTATGGGAGACGAGGATAGTTAGTGGCTGTAAGAGTGGGTAATTGAGTTAGTGTATGTGCTGGAACAGAATGGCAGAGCAGCGATTCAAGAAGAATGGCTGCGGCGGAAAGGAAGATGAGGTTTGGGAACGTGTAAAGAGAAGATCTGCAATGGCTGGCTGGAAGTCAACAAATTGCCAGAGGAACTTCGAGTTTGGGGTGAAGATAAAGTTGTTTTAAGTATTAAGGGGAATTTGGTGTTGAAAGGTGATAAGGACTTACAGAGTAAAGAGGACAGTAGGTGTGGTTGGCCCACTCTGAAATTGTATGACTCATGGCGAGGGTTAGATGCTTTTGTTGACATTATTGTAGGGTTGTGTTCTCATGTCAGGATGCTAACAGACACTTTGTAGTGAGGAATTCATCTTTAGCTGCAGTGGGATTTCCAGCTTTACCATGGGAGAAAGTCAAAATAGATTATACGCCCATTATTTAGTTTTTTCCTGGTGCCATTCTTTTAATTAGTCTTATTGACTACCACTCAAAGTGGATCTTTCACAAATGTGTTAATCGGGCAGATTCCAGGTCAGTGATTGATTTTTAGGAATTTGGGTTTCAATGTCGAAGGGTTTACCAAATGGTTAGTGTTCAATAATGGGATGCAGTTTGTCATCGGAGTGCAGTAGATTTTTTTAGGTTTCAGAGTTTTCGCACATCACTGTTTTCCTTTACAGTCCCCAACCTAATGGGTTTGTTGGAAGGGCCAATAGAATCTTCAAAGTGTGTTTACAGCTTACTCTACAGTCTAGGTTGGACTTCGTGGAGTCTATCTGAGAATGGATTTGGAACTACCTAACAGTTCATTCAATGGGGTTTCACTATTCAAATTGTTGAGAGGAAGAGAGCCATGGTCTGGTATGAGGCCAGAATGGATTTGTGACAAGATAGCTCGTTAAGAGGTGGACATGGACCAGGTCAGAGTGAGTGTTTTCGAAGCAAGAAAAGAGCCAGGAATTCTATGAACCCTAAAAGTATGCCAGCAGCAACTTTTTGAGCCATGCGACATTTTGAAAGTCAAACATCCTGGCAAGGCGAAGAAAGCATTGTCTAAGTTTTATAATCAAACAACAATATACCTCCCCTGTGCAAAGAAATCATTTGCGTTACATAGGTTTCTCGGAGTAATGAGATGTAAAATCTTATCATCTTGCACTGTATATTACACATGTTACTGCCAATTCATTAGAGATATATATGTATTCAGTATGTATGCACATTCACTGAAAAAAACAAAGGTTAAAGTGATGTTATAGTTTGGTTAAAATGTCAGTTAAAACGTTACATTTTAAACACTTAAATCCACTGAAATTCACTAGTTAAATTTAACTGAAGGAACTATACGTATTTGTCATCAATTATGCAATTGCCGATGTAATCATTGAGGTTATCAATAATGATGTCATGAGTGGCATAATATGTGGGATCATAAGCAGTGCATGGCAAGGGCGAGAATTATAGTACCTTACAGTAACTGGTGAATTTCAGTTGTTTTTTTGTATTTCAAAATGTCACGTGCCCTCCTCCCCTCTAGTTCATCTTTGGCCCGAGGGATGGGGTCCTGGGCCCATTTGGCTTGGGAAGGGGTCTGCGCAAGTCCCCTTGTGTTTCTCATATGAGGTCCCTGGGCCTTTTAAGTCTTGGGGAAGTGCCACCGCCTCTCCCTACCCTTTTTTGATAAACTAGGCCCGAGGGATAGGGTCCCCATGGCCCATCTGTGGTTCCAGGAGAGGGGGTGCATGCCCTCCTCCTCCTCAAAATATTACATAAATATAAACACAAATGGGCAACGCCGATGGGTTTTGTTTAAAATAAAATTGGTAACCTGCAGAAGAACCAGAGACTATAACAAGAATGTCACTCATGCCCCAGGCAAGGATGCTAATAAAATGGGTCTCTGGGCACTCAGGCCCCATTCCTGTTATATTAAGCAACTGCGACGATTTGAGGTCTAACAATATTTCAACCAGCTCAAGCGACCTAGTAAATATGGTGTCCCCAATATGCAAGCGCCTGTCTCAAATTAAGCACTGCACACCAGCCAGTTAGTCAGGGTAGGCATGCAGTCACATAGGGAATTTCTCTCAACCCCCCCCCATCTTTAAATGGGCATTTTCTTCAAGGAAACCTAGTCCCGCCTCTATGTGCTCCCCCGTAACTTAGGGTGACTGCGCATGTCGGGCTGGCCGTAGCAAAAGAGCCGGCCAACCTGGCATGCAAACTGAAGGGGCAGCTTTAATCCTGCGATTGCAGTCCCACTCCCGGCCCTCACACTGCTGCGCTTAAGTAAAATGGCATTGGCATGCCATTTTATTTATTCGTCCGTGCCTGCTGCGCTTGCAGCAGTTGGGGCGACGCTCCTCCACTCAAACAGAGAAGCCGCCCTTGAAAAAAGGAGTAGTGATAAATTAGTATATGGAAATATTAAATTAATTTGAGCGGTGGACTTGTGAGTTTGTTAGTTGGATTGAAAAGGAAAGTGGAGGGATAGAAGAGGGAAGGGTCTAGAAAGCGTTTATTTGGAGATCATAGCAGTAGGAGGAGGTTTGGGATGAGTAAAGGAGAGATGGAGGAGAAAGAGTCTCTAAAAGTGGATTAGGGAGAAAGATGAGGTATTGGGTGAGTCTAGCAGGGATACATGAGGGAAGGGTTTAGAAAGCCTTGTTTGGGAGATCAGAATATTAAAAGAGGTTTGAGATGATGCAAGGAGGGATAGAGGGGAGAAGAGTCTAGAAAGGTTTATTTTGGGGATCATGGTAGGAGAATGGGTTTTGAGATGAGTCAGAGTGGAGGCAGAGGATATATTGAGATGGGTATAGGGTGAGAAATAGGGTAGTACATTATAGAGAGTAGTATAATGAGGTTTGGGATGAGTCAGAGAGTGGAGGTAGAGGGTATACTGAGAGAAGTTTAGGGTGAGATATATGGTAGTGCATTGGAGATGCTGAATTAGGAGTAAAGTAATAAATATAAAGATACACAAGTACATGGAAGTTATAGGAAAGGTAATATATCTAGGTTCAAGTTGTATTTAATAAACTCAGATTTTCAAGTGTTGCTGTACTTTAAGCTAATTTATTATTATAATGTATTTATAATGTCTTTTCTTTCCTTTTAATAATTCAATACTGAAGCAATTGTAATAAATAGTCATGATAACAATGTACTTATTTATGCAGTGGCCCACATACCATTTAAACATAGAATATTATAACCATAGGTAATATGTACATTTGTTAAGCAGACCTAATTAATACCTATATATTTCAAAAACGTAAGTACTATACACATTTATACAGAGGATTACACATATCTAGTTGCATACGTATAATCCAAATAAATGCTTATATACACAGGGATATGCTGTTGATTTATATTTGAGTACGGTGGTTATGGGGGGAAGAGCCAACTCTTGAGAAGACTTCTGAAGATAAGGTAGTTATCTGTGGATCTTATGTTTGGGGGTAAAGAGTTCCATAGCTTGGCTGCTTGAACACAGAAGGATGTGCCACCTATGTTTTTTTTCTTGTAAGGTGTGATTTTGAGGTGAGGGGCCAATCTAGAGCGGAGATTCCTTTGTTGAATGTATTTGGTGATTTTATTGCTGATGAAGAGTGGCCCTGTTCCATGCACCACTCTGTGGGTGATAGAAAAGCAGCTTGAATGTGAATCTTCTGGCAACCAATAACCAATATAGGGCCTTAAACGCAGAGGAGATGTGGGCTTGTGACTTTACATGAAGGAGTAGCCTGGCAGCAGAGTCCGTTGTAATATTTACATAGTTGTTAAAGATGATCCGTGTAGAGGCTATTAGTATGATCGAGTTTAGACAGAACAAGAGAGATAGTAGCGTGGACCTTGTGTGGAAATCCCCAGCAATAAAGCTTGAGCTTGCTAGTTTGTCCACTTGGGCATTCAATGATAGCTTGGAGTCCACGGCAATTCTAAAGGTTTCTTAGATACTTTAGGCGGTGTTCCCAGATTGTCAGGCCAGGCCAGGCCAGGCGGCAAATGGGTCATAATGTTTCCAATCGCCAAATGTGAGTATTTCCATTCTGGAAGCTTTCAATTTGAAATCGCTCCATGTCATCCACTGATAAACGGCTCTGGCGCAACTAAAAATGTGTGAGTTTCCAATATCTTTGGGGCTTTCCAGTTCAAGGAGTATTTGTGAGTCATCTGCATATTTATAGCGGGTGAGGTAAAATTCATTGATCAGTGCCGGTAATGATTTCATGTAGATGTTGAAAAGCACGGGTGAGATGATAGAACCTTGAGGGACCCTTGCTTTTGTGAAGTACGCTTTGGATGAGAAAGGGGGCATATGGATGACATTTGTTCTGTTTTGAAGGCAGGATGCGATCCAGTCAGATCAGTCCCCTCTATCCGTGGTTCATAGAGTCTTAGTATTAGAGTGTCATGGTCAACTGTTGCAAAGTCAGCTGAGAGGTCCAATACAAGTAGTGCAGCCACCCCGTTCCAGGAAACTGTGTTCTTAAGGTCATCCCATATGGCAACGAGAGCCGATTCTGTGCCTCTTCCTAGACGGAATCCTGTTTGGAAGTCTGAACTTAAGGAATTATCTTCAATGTATTGTGACGTGGGTGAATGCTGCTCTTTCTATTAGTTTGCCCTGGAAAGGTCCAGTTATTGGTCTGTAGTTGTCAAGGTTAAGCAGGTCCAGGTTTGAGTTAATAATTAAAGAAAAAAAGAACTACAGTATAATATGGTCCGCTGCAGTTTATAACAAGCATTGGCAATGCAATAGGTTGCGCTTTGGGGACCTATTTGCATTGCAAATGCCTTTTGGCAATGCTCTATTGCGTCAGGAATATTCCATTGACCGTGCAGCATTGTCTAATAAATTTTAAAAAGTCGGGATGAAGCAACCACTGCCTGGGGTCGTATCTTTCCACTGGCACATGCATGCCTGATATGTATGTGCATGCATGTATCCGTCAGAATGGATGTGTGCACAAGCGGAATGATGCAGATGCCATTTGCTTTCCTTTTCCTTTTTTGGCTGGTCTAAGATGGAGGATGACAATTGAATCCGCAAATAAAAAAAATTAAGACATCCTTGGTGCGAAAGTGCAAATCAAAAAAAAAAAATGTATTGCTGGAGGTTGAGGTAACAGAGGAGCAAATAGGGAAGCAGATGGAGTTGAGAAGTGGGAAGAATCACACAAAAGAGAGACCAACACATGGAGCGTGAGGAGAAGAACACATGGAGTGATGAACACAGAGCATAGGGACGAGGGAAAAGAACTTGCTACACGGGGGCAAGGAAGAATAGTATACAAGAGAGGGAAAAATACCCAAACGTGAGAGCATCATGGTGAAGGGGGAATAAGAGCACAAGTGTGGCAACATTGTGCACGAGGAGGTTTGGCAGGAGTTCAAAAGAAATAAACACTGAGTGCAGTGGTGGGACTTTGGTGGGAGCACACGAGAGAGAGAAGGATAGAGTTGGAAAACACATGCACTCTCATGGGATTCTTAACCAAAAGGAAAAAAAAGTTTCTTAAAAGGGAGCTGGATAGAAGCCCACCAGTGAGATGGTAAGGAGGCTATGCTCCAGGGGAAGGACAAAATCAATATGCATAAGATGGGACAAGGCATTGAATCAGAAGCAAGCAAATACTACTGACAATAAAGCCAACCAATGGTAAGCAATAGGCCCTGTAATTTCTTGCGCTCTCTGGTAGGCTCGGCTTACAAATGTATTGCACACAGTATCTTCCCAGCAGCTTTTAGGTTTGCTGATGAACTAATTTCACACATTTCCATTTCTTTCAGGTAGCAGGCACATTGGAGAGAAGTCTTCTTTCTTCTTTAGCTCTCTGTCCCTCCTCTTGTTTCACAGTACAGGAGACCCTCTCTCCCTCTCTTTCAGCCTGACTTGCTCAAGATCAGTATTGACTGTACGGGAGCGGTTGCTTTCTTGCTAAAAAGTATGTGAACTGTTTTTGTAAAATTAAGAAAGCTTGGGAAGGTCATTCCCAGTAGACCCTGATCAGTTTGACCTCTGCGCCGGAGTCTCAAGGTCAATTCTGCATTACACGAATATGAGCAACATGTGCACTGTCCCTCTCAGCTACCTTAAAGTATGCTATTGGGATTAAAAGCCTTCACTTGCAAGTTACAAACTGTACTAATACGTAATCTCTCTGTTCACTGCCTTTCCTCTTCCCTTCCCTTTCCTCTATCTGCTCCCTCCTCTATTCTACTCTTGACATTCATTGGTCTCTGTCTGCCTGTCTTTCCCGCATCCCTCTTCCTCGCCTGGAAGTCCGCTGTCATTCTGCTTGGAGTCTATATGTTGCTAGCTTTTCATCTTTAAGGAAGCTCAGCTATATGTGAATGTTTTTTCAATACTCCTAATGTTATACAAACCAAAAAGCATAAACCTATTTTGACTTGCATTTCCGTCGTCCTTCTGTTTTAGAATTGCGAAACCTCCTCAGATCTATCCATAAAAATGACCTTTTGGCCAGAACATTTGTCCTGACTTTTTACAGTCACTACCCAGAACTTGCCTTCATGCCAGGTGGTCACCTTACTGTGTTTATTTTTATTACAAAGTAAATACAGTGCATTTAAAGGCACAGTTTTCACTAGAAACCTCTGGCGCCCCGGGTCATTTTAGACAGGCCATACTTAGGCTTGGTGCCCTGCCAGCTCCCCGTATATTTATAGCACACAGTTGGACCATGCCAGTCAGGACACCTGGGCACACACCGGGCTCTGTTGATGGTCGCTATGAGTTGTCTTGGCCGCTCTTATCTACAATTTCCAGGAGTTCAGGATCCAGATGTGTTTGTAAACAGGTCCTGGAGCGCCGCCATTGTGTGAGCCCAGCTGCTCTAATGTAACCTTGAGTGTGCGCGAGGTTCAGCTTCCCAGGCATGCCCTCTGTCCACACTCACACCAGTGACCTCTGCGCACACTGGCCTGTGCCCCAGTCCCTTCTCTGCGGGCTGAAGAGAGCCAGGCCAAGAAAGGAGGGTTGTGTAGTATCAGAGCATCATGTCTTCTTTACAGAAGGGTGTCCACCAGGAGTGCAGCTACAGGAGGGTGGGGGGGTTTGACACCCTCAAATAAATGCGTTCTTCTCTTCGTAGTTGGGTCTGGGGGCCCTGAGTCGGGTTTGCTGTCTCTGTTTTGGGTTTTCTAGCCATGAGCAAAGAATGAAAGACAACACAGTGTCTTTTATATAACCGAGAGAGAGAGGCACAGAGATACCCACTTGGTGGCGGAATATCAAAATGTGATATAAAAAAACAGGGGATCACAACCGGTTTCCCTGCTTGTCCAAATTGTGTGATCCTTGCAAAGAATTGACAAAGCACCCTTTTTTTCAATATTACATACGAGCGCACTTTCAAGTACCATAGTCCAGAATGTGCATTGTGCAAGCACCTCTCAAATCTTGATTAATAGACTGTAATGTTCCTCCATGTATAATAAGAATCTAGGCCACGTTTAGGGCTTACATGACTATTGGCCTGCCTCTTAGTTCATGTCAAAGAGATACCCTTTTTTGAATTTTGCATAGATTGAATCAAATAACATTACATTATGTTAAATTGCACGATATACATACCAAATGTTTCATGGCTTGGCTCGTAGTTATAGTTTTAAAGCCAAGCCAGGCTCCTGGCTCGACTTTGGCTCAGCCTGCCCTATTAATTTGACTGTGCGCCCAGCCCTATCTATGACTGAGGCTTAGCACATGGAGCATCAGTCACTTGATAAAATGATTAGTAAAGGGTTTGGACTAGAAACATGTAGCCCAGACCACATGCACCAATTTGACAGCTCCACTATCAAGGCATGACCCTGTTCCAGGCAGGTCGCTCCCCACGCCGCACAGCTCCACCGGTTTGTGCCCGTGTTTCCCACCCTCGCTGCTGCCGAGAGTTTGCGACAGTCCTCTGCCTTCGTTTTTTCTCCCATCTGCCTGTCAGCATTTTCTCTTTCACTACCACTGTATTTCTGTATTTCTTTCCACCTTCATTGTAATTGGTTTTCTCTCATTATCTCCTTTATCTCTCTTATTTCTCTCATCTCTCTTACTTCTCTTATCTCTCTTATTTCCCACCACTGCGGCCCCGCCCCCCTCGCTCGCTCATTGGCCGCACACATACCTCCCCTTCTTATGGCGGCCGCTGCGCCGTGAAGAGAGCGGCCCTTGACCCTGTTCCAGGCAGGTTGCTCCCCTTGCCGCACAGCTCCACCGGTTTGTGCCCGTGTTTACCGCCCTCGCTGCTGCTGCGAGTTCGCACCAGTCCTCTGCCTTCATTTATTCTCCCATCTGCCTGTCAGCATTTTTTCTTTCACTACCACTGTATTTCTGTATTTCTTTCCACCTTCATTGTAATTGGTTTTCTCTCATTATCTCCTGTATCTCTCTTATTCCTCTCATCTCTCTTACTTCTCTTATCTCTCGTATTTCTTCCCCTTATTTCCTGCCTCTGCATCCCCTGCAGCCCCGCCCCTATTGCTCGCTCATTGGCCCGCGCACCCACCTCACAACTGCTCCTCCCTCCCGCCTCCCCTTCTTATGGTGGCCGCTAAGCGGCCGTGCCACTGGCGCGCCTAAGGCAAGCCTGCCCGTGCCTGGACCGCACCCAGCGCAAGTCCCCCTGGCCCCCGCGTGAGCCATGACGCCTGACGCCGCTATGACGCCAAGATCCTCCACGCACTTAACACCGGCTATACATCTACCTGCTTCCAGGCCACCCTGAAGCACACCCATGGACCCTTCACCTGCCGAAACTGCAGCTTCACCAGCCAGCGTACACCAGCACGACCTGCCCCTCCCATCAGGGCAAGCCACAACCATCTCAGATGCATACTACTCAACACCCGTTCCGTCCACAGGCACGGACGTCGCTTTCCTGACGGAGACTTAGGTGAACCCCTCATCGGCACCCGACATTGCCATAGCCATCCCGGATGGCTTCAAGATCACCCGCAGGGACCGCACCAACAGACCGGAAGGAGGAATCGCCATCGTCCACAGAAATACCCTCAGAATCTCAACCAACACCGACGACACCCTCAGCACCGCCGAACACCTGCACTTCCAGATCCACATCGATCCCAACACCACCCTCAGAGAAACCCTCGTCTACAGACCCCCCCGGACCCTGGCCACAGTTCAGTGACTCCATCACAGACATCGTCAGCTCGCATGCCTTGGCCTCCACAGACTACATCCTCCTCGGAGACTTGAACTTCCACCTCGAGAATGCCAACGACAACAACTACACCACACTGCTGGACAACTTCGCCAACCTCGGTCTCAAACAGCTTGTCACAACACCCACTCCCTCCACCGGACACAGGCTTGACCAAATATTTTCCGCTGCATCCACTTCTCCTTCGAGAAAAACACCGCACACAACCACCAGCAACTAATCCCCCACCGCAGCTGGAACAAGGTCACCGAAGACAAGCTAATCACCACTCTCTCCCGAGACCCACCGACCGACCACAACGACACCAACTCAGCTGCCCGCAACCTCAGGCAATGGATCGACGACTGCACCAACACTCTCGCCCCGATCAGGAAACACTCAAACAGACGCACCGACAGAAAGGCCATCTGGTTCACCTCCGACCTCCAGAAATCCAAGCAGAGCTGCTGAAGACTCGAGAAGAAGTGGCGAAACGAACAGACACCGGACAACCATGCAGCCCTCAAGAACGCCAGCTGCAGGCACCACCAACTCATTCTTACCACCAAAAGGACCTCCTTCAAGGAACGTATCGACAACAATGCACACAACAGCAAAGAGCTCTTCAACATCGTGAAGGAACTCACCAACCCCAGCCCCAGCTCTAAAGACATCCCGCCATCTCAAGAACTCTGCGACTCTCTAGCCACTTTCTTCCACCGCAAAATCATAGACATCCATGACAGCTTCAACACTCAGACCTCCCCGTCAGCCGCTGACACCTCTGACACACCGCCCCCCAGCCACACCAGCCTCCTGCTCTCCTGGAACTACGTCAACGACGAAGACACCATCAAAACCATGAACACCATCCACTCCGGCTCACCGTCAGACCCCTGCCCTCACCACATCTTCAACAAAGCGAGCTCCATCATCGCACCCCAACTCCAGAAGATCTTCAACAGATCCTTCGAGACCGTCACCTTCCCAGAGAGCTGGAAACATGCAGAGATCAACGCCCTATGCAAGAAACCCAAGGTAAACCCAAAGGACCTCAAGAACTTCCGGCCCATCTCCCTGCTCCCGTTCCCGGTGAAAGTAATTGAGAAGATCGCTAACAAACAACTGACCCGCTTCCTCGAAGAAAACAACACCTTGGACTCGTCCCAATCCAGATTCTGCAGCAACCACAGGACCAAAACCACCCTCATCGCCGCCACCGACGACATCAGGACCCTGCTGGACAATGGCGAAACCGCGGCCCTCATCCTCCTAGACCTCTTAGCTGCCTTCGACTCCGTCTGCCACCACACCCTACGCACACGCCTCCACAACGCAGGAATACGCGACAAAGCCCTGGACTGGATCACCTCCTTCCTCACCGACAGAACCCAGAGAGTCCGCCTCCCTCCATTCTGATCTGAAGCCACCAAGATCACCTGCGGCGTACCCCAAGGATCTTCCCTTAGCCCGACCCTCTTCAATGTCTACATGACACCGCCCACCAACATCGTCCGGTCGCACGACCTCAACATCGTCTCATACGCCGACGACACCCAGCTGATGTTCTCCCTCACCAAGGACCCCGCCATTGCCAAAACCAACTTCCACGAAGGAATGGATGAAGAACAGCCGCCTGAAACTGACCTCAAACAAGACGGAGGTCCTCATCCTCCACCCCCTCCACCTGGGACGACTCCTGGTGGCCGGCCTCACTGGGAGCTGCGCCAACCCCCACCGACCACGAACGCAACCTGGGGTTTATCCTGTACTCATCACTGTCAATGACCCAGCAAGTCAATGCCGTCTCCTCCTCCTGCTTCAACACCCTCCGCATGCTCCGCAAGATCTACCGATAGATCCCCACCGGACCCAGAAGGACGGTCACCCAGGCACTAGTCACCAGCAGGCTGGACTACGGCAATGCCCTCTACGCGGGATCCACAGCCAAACTCCAGAAAAGACTTCAGCGCATACAGAACGCCTCCGCATGCCTCGTCCTCAACATCCCCTGCCACAAGCACATCACTGCCCACCTGAGAGACCTGCACTGGCTCCCTGTCAACAAGAGGATCACCTTCAAGCTCCTCACCCACACTCACAAAGCACTGCACGACACCGGACCAACATACCGACATACCTCAACAAACAACTCACCTTCTACGCTCCCAACCGCCAGCTTCGCTCCGCTGACCTCGCTACCGTTCCACGCATCCACAGAGCAACCACCGGCGGCAGATCTTTCTCCCACCTCGCCGCCAAGACTTGGAACACTCTCCCCATCTACCTGCAACAGACCCAGGACCTGCTGACCTTCAGAAGACTTCTCAAGACCTGGCTGTTCGAACAGTAGCAGCATCTCCCCCCCTTAGCGCCTTGAGACCCTCGCGGGGGATAGTGCGCTCTACAAATCACTTGATTGATTGATTGATTGAAGGCTTCTTGTAGCAGAGAGGAAGAAGAGTATGTGCAGTGAAACTACATTTAGAATAAGTGATCCCAGGTCAGGGACAAAATTGTAGTTGTGCTGTACGTGCCCATACTTATGAGTTCCTGGGGATGACTGCCAGGTGGGTAGGGGCTTACCATCAGCAAAGGTGGTTCGGGTGTGACATCCCTCAGATCATTCTTGGTTTGGTAGTTGGGTCTGGGAGGCCTGAGTCGAATCTGCTAAGTTTGTGTTGGTTTTTGTCATTGTTCTCATTTCTCTAAGAGGGTTTAACTTGTTCATTATTTGGATTGGGATCTTCAATACATATATAGTGACTGATTTACCAAAAAAGTAGTAAATCTGCCCCTATAGAAGTACTCCTTGAATGGGTGTACATTTAATACTTTTGGGAATTCACAAACATTGGCAGTTGAATGCTTGCAAGTTGCACCAGTTTCCACTTTCCAGGCATAATACTGGAAATCAAACAACCAAAAGGTGATGGAATGAATGCTGGCAATTGCTTGGGGTAGCATTACAATATGTTTTCTGACCATTGTGCCACTCAAGACAGATGTCTACCTAACTTCCTCATGGAAACAGTCAATCCCAAACCTTGGTCATCTCAACCCCTCCACCCTGCAGCCACTGCTTTTTTAGTTGGGAAATTTGAGATTCACATCCCCCAGATCTCACTGACTAAGCCACGCCCCTGTGTCCAATGTAGATGAAGCCACATTTTCAAGCTATTTATGTGAGATAAATGCACATAGACCAGGTATGATCATTTTAAAAGCTGTGAACTTAAATAGATCTTATTTACATTGTTAGCTGTTATCAAGGGCATGGGCATAATTCTGCTCCCCCTTGACCTGGAAGATTATATATATCTGTTTTACAGTATGCATTATAGCCAGAGCCACTGGAATTATGCGGCAGCGGTGGACCAAATTGTGCGTCAGTTTTGACTAAATTATGCAACAAGAAAATCAAAATCAAGCGGCGTAATGTGGCACATTTTGTGAGAATATTAATTCACTATTTGTTATTTTCACACTCCTTGACCCTGTCTGGGCATAGACTCCATCTCATTAGCAGCAGTTTAACACCCAAGTATAGCAATAGGCTACAAAATGTTGGCCAGTCATCGTTTGAGAAGGGCCTTCCACTAAGCGCCAATATATAAGCGCTACATTTTTAGTAACTTTTGATCTGTTTGAGCTAGAAACATGTTTTTTGTTAAAATTAGCAGATTATGCGGATGATGATGTACCTTGGAGCATATGCGTCAAACCTATAACTGTGCGGAAAGTACTGCAGCTACAAAATTCCATAATTCCAGTGATCCTCGTTATAGCCAGAAGTTATCATTATGACATAGAACACAAGGATTCCACGTATTGTCTGTTGTGACTGGTAATAGTACCTTGTGTGGGGAATTTCATGTCCAATGTTTGATGACAAATGGCTCAGAACCACAATACATAGATTGGGCCCGATTCACAGAACTAACTTAAGACAAAAACCTAAACTTACTACTTTTGGTATTCACAGAAGGCATTTAGTAGTATTAAAGTTAGGATTTTGTCTTAATTCTGTCTTAAGTCTGTCTTAAGTATGTCCTAAGTCTGTCCTAAGTCTGTCCTAAGTTTGTCTTAAGTTTGTCTTAAGTTTGTCTTAAGTCTGTCTTAAGTCTGTCTTAAGTCTGTCTTAAGTCTGTCCTAAGTTTGTCTTAAGTCTTTCTTAAGTCTGTCTTAAGTCTGTCCTACTACTTTTGGTATTCACAGAAGGCATTTAGTAGTAGTAAAGTTAGGATTTTGTCTTAAGTTTGACTTAAAACAGACTTAAGACAGACTTAAGACAGACTTAAGACAGTCTTAAGACAAACTTAAGACAAACTTAGGACAGACTTAGGACAGACTTAAGACAGACTTAGGACAGACTTAGGACAGACTTAAGACAAACTTAAGACAGACTTAAGACAGACTTAAAACAGACTTAAGACAAAATCCTAACTTTACTACTACTAAATGCCTTCTGCGAATACCAAAAGTAGTAAGTTTAGGATTTTGTCTTAAGTTAGTTCTGTGAATCGGGGCCTAGATTCTCCTTGGAGTGACAGTTGCGCTCTATAAATGGATCATTACATTTACATTTACCTACTACACATCCCAGTATCCACCACAGAAGAACTCCACTACAATCTGTCATTGGTTTGGCACTTCTAGGCGTTCGTTTGTCGGGGTTTATTAATCCAAATAGTTTGAGGTTTCAATCGCTAGAGTATGATGGGCTTGTCAGGAATATAATTCATAAGCATTTTGTCAATTAAACTAAAAAAAGACATATATAGTATGAATATTTTGAGAGAAAAAAATGTTTGTATCAGTAGCACGACTGTATCATTAGTGCATTCTGAAGTATATGTCTGTAGTTTGTTCATCATCTATGCAACCCCAGGGATAGCACTGTTGTATGAGACATCAGTATGCTAAAAGTAACTGGAGATAGATCTGCTCTCCGAGATCTGAGACTGTATGTGCAGTCGGAGAGATAGTTCTGTTGTACAATAATCTTACATGCAAAACCTGTGTAAACAGCCAGCAGAGGCCAGCCTTACGACCTTTGAAGGATAGCCCCACCATATTTTTGAATGTATATCTGCCATCCTGGAATTAGGCGACGTCACTTGCTACAAACTGCTGCAGAGAACGTCGCACAGCTTCAGACGGCCAAAGCAAAATTCAACCTGCACAAGTGTGATGGACTACATTTCTCTCACACGTGCAAAGTTTTCTGTGGGCCTGGGTGTAGTGGTGCCATTTGTGCCGATTTTACAGCGTGGGGGAAACACCCAACACTAAAAATCAGCACGAACGGCGAAACCTAATGCACTCGCCGCTTGCGGAAATCCACGTAGTGCAGTGGAGATTTTTTGTCTCTTCACGAGTTCCGAGTAACGAGACTCCACGAACTCGGCCCAGGCCTAATTTTCTGCTACTTGGGAGCAGGCGCACAAAGGTTTGCGATAGAGCAGCGTGGGCGGGATCGGAGGGGCACAATGTGCCCATACTTTTTTAATTTAAGGAATACAGTTCCCCTACTTTCTGTGAAAAGATAACTGCCCTGAGAAGGTTAATTCTGAGAACTGAAATGCTTCAGCTGCAGTGTAAGGCGGGGAGTATTTTGCGCTGTGAAACCGAGGGCGGAAGCCCGATAAACTTGCATTTATTTTATATTTAAGCTGTGTGTTATCTTATATATATAATACCTCAAGGGGAAAGACCGAAAAAAGTTACAGAATATTTTGTTTGTAGCTTTGATCCCGCCCTCACGCTTACTTGCCCCTCCCCCATTGTGCACAGCATCACATGTCCCTTACTTTTTTTTATGCGCTTCGACGCTGCGATAGAAAGACGAGTTGAAACCAGGGCTGGGTGAATTTGTGATTTTTTTCAGGTAGATAATAGACATAATTCTGTTGAGAATAAGGGTCTTTACTCAAATTGTTCTGGGATGGTTGTCTGCTTCAATTTGCACAAAAGGTATGCCATTGAATACAAAAGGTACACAAGGTAGCTCACCATATTGTCCATACATAAAGTGACACATTGAACGTTGTTAGTGCAGCGAATGCGCCCACAGAACAGGTCAAGTTTCATGGGTCCCTTTTATTTTATGCAAGTACCGAGCATAAATGGCGTAAACAGCATAAGCGTAAGAAATATGTGAAACCCATTAATAGGGATTTACGAATAATAAGCCTTGCGAAATAAACATTTCACACAGCTCTAGCTGAAGCCATGGACTCCAGCTCTATAGCAAAATGTGCTGTAAAGGACAATTAGCATAAAGCAAGACCGCATCAGGGTTATGACCAATCAGAATGCGGCAGTAGCTGCAGGGTTATTGGTGCTGCAGCAGAGTTAGTGTTGTCAGTTGCATTGAAAAGCAGCAGTGTCCTCTTATTGGGAGGTGTGCAATCAAGACTGAGGTATGTTTCTATGCGTCTGCCTGGTCGGATGATTGCACATTCATGTACCTGATGGTGACCCAGCTGGGAGCCATCTCCGGCATGAGAGTCCCCTCATTCCAGATGGTCGGGCCGTCCTTGGCAAACCATGGGCAATCTGGCAATAGACATTTCGGGACCTATCCCTGGCATAGTCATGGCACTGGCATGCTGATGCGCCTTTGCGTCATATCGTCAACATCCTTGCCATGATTATGCTCACCCGTTTCATTATCCTGGTCATCCTTTCCATACCGTGAGCATCCTTGGTGCCTTACCCTGACAACATGGCAGTTACTTGAACATATTTGTAACATTCACTGCATGATGCTACCACCCCTTCATATTGGACTCTTTAATGTATTCAGGCCATTTTTGCTCTTAGAAAACCTCCTTTAAGCAAGACGTGTCCCTAGTATATCAGTGATGGTGGTCTGAATGTTGGTTACCTTTAAAAAATGATGCACAATCTTAGCATCTGGTATGGTAATGGACCCCGAATAATTGTGGCTATTTTTAGCATATACATTATATAACCGTTCTTGCCATAATATAGTTTTGAGGAAGAAATGGGACCAATTGGATCAGTAAAGTGGTTTATTCAAGTTGAATATCAGCAAACCCCAACGGCTGCCTCCTGATCCACAGCTGTCCTGTCTCCGTGACTCCACACACTGGCCTCACGTAGTAGAACCTCTGTAGCCCAGTTACAGCTGCTAGGCAACCATTTAATGACATCACCAATTAGAAAATACATAAGATCACAACATATAGTCCCTTCTGTGATGGTATTCATGTTGGCATAATGTCAGCATCCTTAGCATACACTGCCTGATCCCTTGCATAAACCTAGTCATTTTCAAGCATCCTTGGCATTTTGAAGTCCACTCACAGTAAAATGTTGCCCGTGACATAACTCGGATAAGTTTAAGCATGCTTTTGACATCATTTGAAGAACGGTCACACCAAACCTGAGTTATACCTGGCCATCTTTGAGGTGTCCTCGGCATTTTGGAGTCCACTCCTAGTAAAATGTTGTCCCTGACATAACTCGGATAAGGTTAAGCATGCTTTTGACATCCTTGGAAGAAGGGCCTCACCAAACCTGGGTTGATCCTGGCCATCTATGGCTGTTTAGGGGTTCCGTTGATATTATCGAGCATAAAAATGGCCATAGCATGATTAGGGTCATTGTAGCTTTTTTAAAATATATATTTAGCATGATGGTGTCAACTCCTGGAATAATGATTACCTTTCTTGACATAAAGGTTGTACCATTGGCATCAGGCGTGCGAGGTACTCCACGAAAATGCTAAAATATTTCATTTCCTTTGAAACCTTTGAAACCTAAAGCCTTTTAGGCAAGTTATATGAAATGTGTGGGGAGAAACTCCCTATGGTTCCTGGAGAGGTTTGGCTTTTCTACCTTTACTCCCTCATTGGACTGCGGAAGGTGTTTAGGCCACACACTTTTAAAGTACCATCACCGGTGTACCCTGGGGTGTACTGCAGATTTCTAAGATGCTAACATGTCAACTGCACAACCCAAGAATAGGTTTGTAAATGCTAACTTAACATCTGCGCAACCTGGAGGATAGCACTGCTGTCTCATGTGTGCAACATGTGCTGTCTACAAGATTTGTGTAACTTGAGGGATAGGGCCGTTGACTGGCTGGCATGCCCTGCATAAGCTAGGTGAATTGAGAGATAGCTCTGCTGACACAAGCGTATAACTTCTGAATCAGGCACGGAGAAGTCCTGCTCACTGGGGAGCGTGTCTCTAAAGTCTAGGCAGTGCTTCATGTGAGAAAGAACGAATGCTGGTGCCCAAAGCTCTCCTCAGAAGCCTGTGGGGAGTGCAATTAAAAGTGGGCACATCAAATACCCAAACTTCGTAAATCAACCTCATTACTTTTTAATTCAATACAAGGCACTCCCTGCTCCCTTATCTCACTCTTGCAGGTTTCTGCTTGTTCCCTTTGTGACAGTTTTTCTGTCTTTCTCTTCTTCATCTTTGCGATTTGTGATCTTTCTCTCACTTGCTCTCTTGCTCTCAGTAACTGCCTTATGCAGAAGAATAAGTGCTGCTCCTCACAAGATGAGTCAGCAACCACCAGCTCAGAAGCATTGAGTCCAGGTAACCTGGAGGGATAGTTCTGCTGTCACAGATGGGTATCCAGGGCATCTCCTCTCCTCTCCCCCTTACCCCCCCCCCCACAGCTCCCCCCCGTAAGTATAGTTCTCCAGTCTCGGCTATCTGTATTTGTGGCAAATCTGGGAAGTGTATTCAGGGCCACTGGAACTATGTGGCAGTGGAGGGCCTAATTATGCGGCAGGGTTGAGTAAATTATGTGTCAAGAAAAGGCCAATTATGCAGCATCATAAGGCAAATTTTGTGATAGTATTACTTCATTATTTTATTAATTTTAAACTTGTTAACACCTTCTGGGCATTAGTTGCACCTCTTTAGTGCCAGTTTAATGCCCAACTAGAGCAATAAGCAACAGAAAGGTGACCAATCCAACTTTACAAAGGGCCTGCCACTGAGCAGTGTCACGTGTCGCTGCCTCGCTGGGGTTTTAGCAACTTTTGAACCGTTTGAGCTAGATACAATTTTTTATTTGTTACAGTATGCAGATTATGCAGCAACTACGGCAAATCTATAATTGTGCGAAAATCGTTGCAGCCACACAATCGCATAATTCTAGTGGCCCGAGTATAATATAGCTCTGCAAATTGACAGATAACGCTGCTGTTTGCTAGATTCTTAACAGCTGTGTAATCTTGGAGCTAGCTCTTCTCCCCCAACACTAGTAAGATCTGTAGAGTCTCAGGGATAGCTCTTCTAGGCACGTCAGACACCTCTACACTGATTTATCTACCAGCTGAGGGCGTTACATATACTCTACTTAGCGCTGCTGCCAGAGCCGGCTCTAGGGCGGTGCGACCAGTGCCACCACACCGGGCATTGACTTCGGGAGGCGTCGTGGGTTCAAGTATATTTTGATTTTATAAGCACCTGTGAAGTAATGACAGACGCAAGGAGTGAGTAACTTCTTCTTTATTCTTCTATAAGTACAGCTGCACCTCCAGCTTGCCGCTGGTGTTTACCTAGTCAGGCTCTCTGTCAACATTCCACCAGAGCCTTCATTCCAACATTCTAAGAAGGTACCACCAGAACGGGGAGGGTGGGGGGAACCGGGGCGTACCAACCGGGGAAAGATACAACACATCTCCCTTCCCAAAGAGAGCCCAAAGCAGGGTGCCTGCGGGGAACCTGTAACAGCAGGTGAAGGGTAGCCCTTCAACACATCATGTAGTCATTGTGCCATGTGGGAGCATTTTTTGATCTTTGCCCCCTGCTCTCTTGCTCCTCTTCCCATCTGCTACACTGCTCCAGTGTCTTGTCTACTCCTCTATTCCTAGTTTCCCATTGGTTCGTGGCCACTCTATCCATACTCCACATTTTCCCATTCTCTAGTACGACCACATTACTCTTTACCTCCTTGATCTTCTCTGGAGGAAAGAATTTGTCACCTTTGCCGCCAAGGCCAAACGGTTTTCTTATCCACACTCTTTGTCCCGGGGCTAGTGACTTGTGTCTTGCCCCCCATTTCCTGTCGTACTACTGTTTGTATTTTTGCTGTTTGTCTGAAATTTTCTCTTTGAACTCAACCGGGTTGACTGCCCCTGTTCTTCTTCGAGGCATCCAATTTGGAGACAACTTTGAGCCCGCCTTTCTCCCCCTTAAAAGCTCAAACGGAGAATACCCCGTGGCTAGGTTGGGAGAGGTATGGTATGACCACAACATGTCTCTTACGGCCGCTTCTATGGGTTTACGTGATGTTACAGCCAATTGAATGCAACCCTTTAACAGTCTATTTGCTCTCTCCACCTTCCCATTAGCCTTTGGACAATACAAAGGTGTACGTATGTGTTGAATGGACATATCTGCTAGAAATTCCTTCATTTCCTCTGATACAAATTGTACCCCATTATCTGTGATGATACTGCTTGGTATGCCCTCTGTAGAGAACACCTCTGTCAAAAACTCAATAAGTGCCCTTGTGTTGATTTTTTTCACAAATTTATGCGTGATCCAGTTTGAATAGTAATCAATCAGGACCAACATGTACATTTCCTGTGGACCTAACCCATGCAGGGGGCCCGCAATGTCCAGACCCAGCTTGCTCCATGGATCCTCAGGTACCTCTACCGGTCTCAAAGGAATCTGCCTGGTCACTTTGCTTTTGTCACTTAGGCTGCACGCCTCACATTCACTCACTTTCTCCTCCATCAATTGATCCATGCATGGAAACCAAAAGTCAGCTCTTAATCTAGCTTTGCACAGACTCTTGCCTAGATGCCCCTCATGCGAAAGGTCAATGATTGAGTTCCTGAGACCCCCTCATGCGAAAGGTCAATGATTGAGTTCCTGAGACCCCCTGGGGGAACTAACTTTCCTGATTTTAGAAGAAAATCCCCTTCCACCGACAACTCATCTCTCACATTCCAAAAGGGATGTACTTCTTCAGGAAGTGCCTTGCACTTGGTTGGCCACCCTTTAATTACATAGTTTTTTACGGACTTAATGATACCATCTTGTTCCATATGGAAGTCCCATTGGTCTTTGTTCACTGCTTTTACTGTGATTTCCAGAACTTCCTCCTTCTCCCCTTGACTCACTGCATCCGAATCCATAGGAGACCTTGATAGATAATCTGCCACCTTGTTCTGTGGTCCTGGTACAAACACCATCTTGTAGTTGTACCCTTGTAGCCCCAGCACCCATTTTGCAATGCGAGGAGTCATATTCTCCATTTCTTTTCTTGTGAAAATAGCCAATAGGGGTTTGTGATCCGTGCATAGTTCGAATGGTGTACCCCACACATAAAATTTGAAATGCTTTATTGCCCAGTACACTGCCAATGCCTCTTTCTCTACCGTCGAGTAGTTTGCTTCTGCACTTGTTAATGTTCTGGATGCAAATGCTACAACACGTACTTTATTATCCACTCTCTGAGCCAAGGTAGCCCCAATCCCCTTGCTGCTTGCATCCGTTGTTATCAAGGTATCCCTTGTCACCTCAAAACTTCCTATGAAAGGGGCTGAAATTATGGCATCCTTTATCAGCCTGAAGGATTCCTCTTGCTCTTTTCCCCAAGTAAATGTTGTATCTTTCTTTACTAAGTCTCTTAAGGGCTGAGATAGCATTGAGAAGTTCCTTATATACTTTGCCATAAATTCTGCCAAACCCAGGAATGACAAGACATCTTCCCTACACGCGGGAGTGCGTGCCTTCCTGACTGCATCCACCAAATCAATTTTTGGTTTTATTCCTTCCTCCGAAATGGTGTGCCCTAGATAATCCACTGATGTCACACCCAATTTGCACTTACTCTCCTTGGTCGTAAATTTGTTGAGTGCCATTTTCACATTTTTTCCATGTTCATGCTCGCTTGAACCGTACACCAAGATGTCATCTTGAAAGCATATGGTTTTCTTACAATCTTTCAGGATATGTTGCATTATTCTTTGGAATGCAGCAGCGGCCGATGCCAAACCAAATGGCATCCTCACGAATTTAAAATTGCCAAATGGGGTGGTAAAGGCCGTCAAAAGCTGCGACTCAGGGTGAAGGTCCACCTGGTGGTAGGCCGACGACAAGTCCAGCACACTGAAAAATTTTGCACCCTGGATTGTACTCAACATTTCGTTTATCCTTGGTAAGGGATGTCTGTCCACCAGAATATTCGCATTCAGGCCTCTCAAGTCCACACATAATCTGATGCTGCCCCCTTTGTCCTTTGTTGTAATCACAATGGGTGCCAACCACTCAGAACTCTCTATTTCCTCTATCACCCCCTGCTCTACCAACTTCCTAAGTTCCTCCTGTAAAGGTTCCCTCATGAGCAGTGGAATGGACCGGGTCTTGTGCACCACCGGTTTCGCTCCCTCCTTCAAGACAATTTTGTGCATGTAATTTTTCAACTTGCCCAGTTTATCATTAAACACCTCAGGAAATTCTTTAATGAGATCATTGCCCACTCCCTGCGGTTCAACCAACATGACCTGTTCTACGTTGTTCGGGTCCAATGTAATGCCCAAATCCTTCTGCTGCTTCCACCCTAAAAGATTCGACCCTTGCTTGGTGATGTACACTTTTCCCACTGTGTGCCTATCCTTAAAAGTTATTCTCATTCTCACCATCCCCACTAATGGAATGGGTTCCTTGTTGTACCCCAAAGGATTGATGTCTGCATTCTCTATCACTATTTTTTTATCTGTAAATTTTTCTTTAAATCCCTCCTCCTCAATGAGTGTAAATGGTGAACACGAATCTGCATACATTTGAAATTTTTCACCATCCAGGATTACCTCACAAGAGGGATATTGTACCTTTTCTTCTACACTCCCTTGGCCTATCTGGAAGATATACGTTTTTCTATCCCCCAACTCAGATTCTGCCCTCCCAATTTCATGTACTCTGGGTATAAATGCTTTACACACCTTCGCCAAATGTCCCTTCTTTTCGCATTTCCTGCATACCACACCCCTAGCTGGGCACCTCCAATTATTCGCCAAGTGATTGGGACTGCCGCACCTGAAACACAACCAGTTCTCCATCTGTTTCCTGTGAGCCTCTTTTACTTTATCCCCAACCTTACATACTGCTTCTTCGTTTAGGCCCGCTTTGACTTCTCCTTTGTCTCTACTCTCACCTGAGGATGCTCTTATCTCCCTCATGCATATTGCAGTGTGTTCTAAACCCTTTGCAATGTTTATCGCCTCCTCCAGGTCTGGGTTTCTTGTCAACAGTTCTTCCTGCACCTTCGTATCATTAGTACACCGCACCAATTGGTCCCTGATAAGGGAGTCCGTTAGGGCACCAAACTCACAGGTTGCTGATAAACCCCTTAGGACTGCTACATACGATGAAACCTTCTCCTCCCGTTTCTGGCTTCTTTTAAAAAATGTATGCCTTTCTAGTACTACATTTACTCTATGTCTGAAATGCTCTTCCAACTTCCTCAAGGTGTATTCATACACATCCCCTCCTACCTCCTCATCATCTGTCTCATCCTCCACTAATCTCCCTGTGATATCCTCAAATACCTTCCTTCCCTGAACTCCGAGATTGTGCAATAAAATGTGCTGCTTTCTCACATTCAAAAAATTTCCACCCCCAATGGCAATAAGGTATGACTTAAAAATACCCTCCCATCTGTGCCATGGTATATCCGGTTCTCCTACTTCATTCAAGAACGCAGGTGGTTGACTCATGCCTGCCCCTGCCATTTTCTGGTAGAAAAGGGATAACTTGAAAGTGGAAAAGTAAAAACTAAAGTGAAACTCTCTACTAAGAATGTCCTATAGATTTACCGCCCCCTGGTGCCAGCTATGCTTTACACTCTATACTAATGAATAAGTTATTACCACGTAAACTGCTTTGAAAGTGTTACTACAGACCACCAGTTACTTCCCTCTGTCTCACTGAAAATGAAAGGTTAATAACATCCCCTTCCCATTTATGCACCTTACTTCCGTCTCCTACTGCAAATTTCACTGTATTTGTCCCCAAAAACAACTCTGTGGGTGACCTCACGTACTGGCTGTTCATTTTCCTCCTTAAACTCAGCCTCTCCAAGACGGAAACACTTTTAATTTGCTGCGCAAATGTAGCTGAAATTCTCCCTTGCTGATTCACTGCCAGGGGATACCAAAGTCCCAGTCTAGAGACACGAGGAAAGTTTGTTGAATCTGCCACTTGGAATCACCAACACGTTTACTCCTTTGACCTTGACCCGGAATTCCTCGGTTCATGTGGAGAAATCTCCTCAGAAAATCCTCTAACCGCCTGCCAGAGCTTCAGCGCTTCTCCTCAGTGATCGCTTTTCCTGGATTCATTTTCTCCGCTCTCACCCATCAGCTGTCGTGGACCCGTCACGGTCACACTTCTACGAACTCTTCTTTCCTCCTCACCGTGTCTGCCCACAGCCTTCCATGTCGCGCCGCTTTTCTTGAATTACACTCCTTTGCTGCGCTGTCCTTTCCAGCGCCCTTGAAGACCCTGCAGAGCACACGGCACCCAGCAGTCCACACCAGTTGTGCGACTCACAATCTCCAATTTTAATAGACTCCCCGCCGTGTCCTCTTTTCAGTGCGCCAGACCGTGGTGAATTTTCAATAGCTGCTTCACGTCAGTACAGTGTCCACGAACCAAGCTGGTCCTGAATTTACCTCACTGCACCTTGAAATTATCTTCTAAATTATTCTCTTGAGGTAGCAGCAAACTCGCACGGCAACTTCCTCACGTATCCTTTGAACTCGCCAATAAATCATTTGCCTGACTTGAGCGTTGTAATCAACTGCCAGCTGACAAGACGATAAAAAATCACAGGGGGAAGATGCAGCGCTGTCCCTTCACAGCATCCCGCCCTCGTCGCCACTAAATGAATTAATGACAGACGCAAGGAGTGAGTAACTTCTTCTTTATTCTTCTATAAGTAGAGCTGCACCTCCAGCTTGCCGCTGGTGTTTACCTAGTCAGGCTCTCTGTCAACATTCCACCAGAGCCTTCATTCCAACATTCTAAGAAGGTACCACCAGAACGGGGAGGGTGGGGGGAACCGGGGCGTACCAACCGGGGAAAGATACAACAACCTGCTACCACGTTCCTTGCCTCCAGCTATTTTCAGGGAACTATACAAGTGCCAAAATAACTCCAGCGATTAATGTTCTTCCTGACGAGAAATCGGAGTTTTGTCTAGTAGCAGTTTTGACTTATCATAAGGTAGTGTAGAGGGTTAATATACCTGCTGCAAAGTACGTGCACCAAGCAGATGAAAAGTCCATATAATGTAGCTAGATTAATGGGTTACTGCTTTTGTCAGAGACATCCTTTTGTTACTTACAGTTTATAGGTTAAAATCCTAAAATAGAACAGTTAGCTATTAAGTGTCATCAAATCTGCATGGACACTACAAGGTATAGGTTAGAGTTTTATGTTTTTTTCCCCAGTCTTTCATTGTCCTAATGTTGTAAATCAATTCTTATTAGTAAAGACAACCCCTATCCATCGTGTTAGTTTTAAATTCTGAGTTCATGCTTCTCCAGACCATGCACTCTTAATCTATACTGTCTATCAGTATAAATGACATGTGACGTCTACACTTTGAAGTCCTCTGTCTTATGTAACATTCCTTTACACTGATTTACACAAGTTTGATTCAATGTCTCTGTGTAATGTGTGTGGGATGTAAAGTGCTCTGGCACCCTACACTGGTATGAGTGGCACTATGAAACAAAAGAAATGCATGAGAGAGAGAGAGTGGTTATGGAGACTTAAGAGGCACTGTTAAAGGGTGGTGGTGAGGGAATCCGCGGAGACAGAGGTCATTGGGGTTTCAACAAACATTGTCGCACAGGGCACCGCTAAAGCTGGGCCTGGCTGCTGTTACAGTCAGCCTTTGGAAACCATCCCTCACTCTTGAGTCTGTTATCGTTAATTGCTGTGAATCTTGCAAATCTACGAAGGTCAAACATTCCTTGACTTTAAGCCTCGCATACAACACCTCTCTAACCCTAATACCCGGGGGCAGACACCCCCATACATAGGACATGCTGCCTGCACCTCTGTAAACCTACTGCCTGATAGCAGACACCCCCATACCTGGGACTCGCTGCTTGCTCCTCTGTAACCCTACTGCCTGACGGCAGACACCCCCATACCTGGGACTCACTGCTTGCTCCTATGTAACCCTACTGCCTGACAGCAGACACCCCCATACTTGGGACTCACTGCTTGCTCCTCTGTAACCCTACTGCCTGATGGCAGACACCCCCATAGTTGGGACTCGCTGCTTGCTCATCTGTAACCCTACTGCCTGATGGTTGACACCCCCATACCTGGGACGCGCTGCTTGCTCCTCTGTAACCCTACTGCCTGACGGCAGACACCCCCATACTTGGGACTCGCTGCTTGCTCATCTGTAACCCTACTGCCTGACGGTAGACACCCCCATACTTGGGACTCGCTGCTTGCTCCTTTGTAACCCTACTGCCTGACAGCAGACACCCCCATACTTGGGACTCGCTGCTTGCTCATCTGTAACCCTACTGCCTGACGGTAGACACCCCCATACTTGGGACTCGCTGCTTGCTCCTCTGTAACCCTACTGCCTGACAGCAGACACCCCCATACTTGGGACTCGCTGCTTGCTCCTCTGTAACCCTACTGCCTGATCGCAGACACCCCCATACTTGGGACTCGCTGCTTGCGCATCTGTAACCCTACTGCCTGATGGTTGACACCCCCATACCTGGGACTCGCTGCTTGCTCCTCTGTAACCCTACTGCCTGACGGCAGACACCCCTATACTTGGGACTCGCTGCTTGCTCATCTGTAACCCTACTGCCTCACGGTAGACACCCCCATACCTGGGACTCGCTGCTTGCTCATCTGTAACCCTAATGCCTGATGGTTGACACCCCCATACCTGGGACTCGCTGCTTGCTCCTCTGTAACCCTACTGCCTGATGGTTGACACCCCCATACCTGGGACTCACTGCTTGCTCCTCTGTAACCCTACTGCCTGACGGCAGACACCCCCATACTTGGGACTCGCTGCTTGCTCCTCTGTAAACCTACTGCCGGACGGCAGACACCTCCATACCTGGGACTCGCTGCTTGCTCCTCTGTAAACCTACTGCCTGACGGCAGACACCCCCGTGCCTGGGACTCGCTGCATGCACCTCTCTGACCCTACTAAACACGGGTAGACACTGCTATACATGAGACTCATTGTACCTCTGTAACACTACTATCCAGAGCCAGACACTACTATACCAGGGGCCCTCGGCCTGCATCTCTCTAATCCTACTCTCTTGGGGCACACAGCTCTATACTCGGAACTCACTGCCTGCACCTCTGTTACCCTACTGCCTAGGAACAGACACCACCATACCTAGAATTCCTGCTTGCACCTCTGTAACCCTACTGCTTGATGGCAGACACCCCCATACCTGGGACTCGCTGCCTGCACCTCTCTAAACCTACTACACACGGGGATACACTACCATACCTGGGGCTCTCAGCCTGCACCTTTCTAACCCTACTCCCCGGGGGCAGACAGCCCTATACCCAGAACTCGCTGCCTGCATCTCTTTAACCTTACTGCCTGAGGACAGACACCCCCATACCTAGGACTCACTGCCTGCACCTCTGTAACCCTGCTGCTTTGGGACAGACACTACCATACCCAGAGCGCGGTGCCTGCACCTCTGTAACCCTATGTCTGGGGCAGACACCCTCATACCTGGGACTAGCTGCCTTCACCTATGTAACCTTATTACACATGGGGAGACACTACTATACCTGAGATTCATAACCGTACTTACCAAGGTAAGACATCCATATACCAGTGACTCTCAGCCAGCACCTCTCTAACCCTCTGCTTCCGACTCTTTGACTGTATCCCCTAAACCTATTGCATGGCGTCAGAAAGCCCTAGACCTGGGATTTGCTGCCTGCATCTCTCTAACGCTACTGTGCAGGTGCAGCATCAATATACCAGGGACTTGCAGCCTGCATCTCTGTAACCCGTCTGCGATGGCCCCTCTTCCTCCCCTGTTGGTTATATTTGGTGTGTTTGAAGGCTCTGGAGGCACGAGAGTGGAACGTTCGCTCCTGGGGACGGCCCTCCTGGTCGCTAACTGTGATACTGATGCTCGTTGGTTGTCTCCTCCTCCTCCCACCCTGTCGGATTGGCGACGAGGTGTGGACTGGTGTGCACAACAGGAACAAGTGGTCTAGAAGGCCAGAGGTTGTCCTCGCAAACATGGACGGGTTTGGGAGAAGTGGTTGGGTCAACTTATCTGAAGATTTAGTTGATATAAAATGTTGGTTGCCGCCAAATGTTATTTCGAGGTGCTACGTGAGGGTTTTTATATTATATAATTGCTGCTCTTTCTTTTGACTTGTGCTGCATGTGTGTCAATTGTTCAACTCCACCACTCCGGTGGTTTAAAATCAATAACATCTGTTTAGCAACAAACAAAAACTACTGCGACAGCCATGTGCGTCCGCAGAAATTTTTCCGGGGGGGGGGGGGGGGGCTAACCTGGCAAATGAAGGGGCGTGGCTAATGTTAATCAATAGGGGCGGGCCTAACATGGCAGACAATCAGGGTCGGGTAATGCTCAGGCCAAGCTGAGAAAAAAAGTAGTGAATTCTGCATTTGAAACTGGACAACAATTACAGCACACATGAACCATAAAATTACCCTCCTGGCCCCTTCAAACTCATACATTCCCTGATCCCTAAAATTAGCCCCCTGGCACCCCAAAACCCATGACCCATACCCGCCCTGACCCCTAAAATTGTCCCCCTGGCACCCCAAAACCCATACCTGCCCTGCACCCTAAAATGTCCCCCAATGCACCCCAAAACGCATACCCACCCTGAACCCCAAAATTACCCCCCTGTTACCCCAAAACCCATACCCGCCATGAACCCTAAAACTATCCCCCTGGAACCCCAACACCCATACCCACCCGGAACCCTAAAAATTACCCCTGCCCCCCAAAAACTCATATCCACCTGAACCCTAAAATTACCCCCCTCGCCCCTTAAAACCCACACCTGCCCTGAACCCTAAAATGACCCCCCTGGAACCCCTCCTTTAATCCATTTGTATTGGGCCTCTCATTCTCCCATCTGGCTTTGAGTCTGTCCAGGTCTTTTTGTCTGAGATGTTGCTTCTTTTGGCCATTCTATTCTATGGGAGCCTTACATATAGCCACAAGAGTTCCTATTATTCGATCATGAGACACCCATTTTATCAGCCTCATAAGAATGAAATCCTGAGGTGACCATGCTGAGAATAATTAAAGTGTCTTACCTGTTACACGTAGGCAGGGCCACTGGAATTATGCGGCAGGGGAAGGCTAAATTATGGGTCAGGGTTGACTAAAGAATGCAGCAAGAAAAGGTAAATTATGTGGCATGATGCTGCACATTTTGTGAGTATTATTTAATTATTTTGCCTTCTTTACACTTGTTAACACTGTCTGGGCATAGAATGCACCTTATTAGTACCAGTTTAACACCAAACTATAGCAATAAGCAACAAAAAGGTAACCAATCAACCTTTGGAAAGGATCTTCCACTGTGCGCCAGTACATGTTGCTGCTCTTTTAGTAGGTTTTGAGCTAGAATATATATTTTTTTTAATCTGCAGATTATTTAGCAGATAATGGATTATTTGGGAAATCAACAAATATGTGAAAACACAGCATCGGCACAATCGCATAATTCCAGTAGCCTGACCCATAGGTCCCTGCAGAAGGAATCATTCTATCATTTGAAACCATCAACATACATATGAATGTTGTATGAATTAATGTAACAATGCATAGAATGTTCTTTCATTTAGCCAATGACAAGATAAAACTTTTCTTTTGTTAACTTTTTCCATTAATTTATTTTTCATGTAATGCTGCAAGTTTTTAAGAGTCTCAAAGCGGGAAGAAAATAAAGCATACCCTGAGTGAATCTGTAATCTAATTGTGTACACATGTGTACTCAATTTTCTGGGAACAGGAAAATCCTCTGCAATACGTTTCTGTTACATCACTGTTTTCAGCTCCTAGGAACCTTGTGATGGGAGCCTGCAGCCTCTTTAGCGTGAGTGAAAGTGTTCACGATGTCTGTGATGTTCATTTGTTTATCTAAGCAGCTACTATCCCTGCAGAATTTCTTACCACTCCTCAGGCCTGAAACTAACGTATGTCAATGGTATTAATATTTAAATAAACAATGAGGTACAGCCCACAAGACTTCATACCCCCGTGAAACATTAGAGTGAAAAACGTATTTTTCAGTTCTTAATGGCCTGGGGTGGGCCAGGTTATTTCGTGGGTGGGCCTGGCCCACCCTCTAGCACCGGGTCTGGTGGGAAGTATGCTTTATAAGCTCAAACTGGCCATTGTCATTCTGTATGTGATAATCAGCCACAGACAGAATGACAATGGGCGGGAGGGGCTGCGATGAGGAGTGCGAGGCGGCCCCATCAGGGAGTTGAGGCCTCTGGCAGGGAACAGCTCTGCTCCCTGCAGGGCCCAGAATTACGGACAAAAGGCGTCCGTAAAAGCATGTGCATCCGCAGTCGGGGCAAGGAGGGGCACTCCAGGGGGGGCAAGCACCCCTCCTTGCCCCCCCCCCCCCCTGAGGACACCCATGGCAACAGCATTAGAGAGGTCATGTGGTCTCCTAACTCTAATCCAAACCATTTAGCTCTGGACTTAAATTAGTAAACTAAGTTTGCTGTATAATCGCAACCTATAAATCCTTGAAGGTGCAACTGACAGCATAAAAAAGTTTAGGATGCCCTGCCAAGTGGGCTCACATAACCTGCACCACACTAGCTCTTCCAGACCCGGCACCTCACACTTTCTGCACATTCTTAGCTTTCACAGTCCCTGAGCCTCATCGGCTCTCTTGCATGTCCAACACCTCGACTTCACACCACCTCCATTTTTAACAGTGGGTTCACATTCAACAAGTAGATCTTAACCATAAAGTCACCTGAAACCAAATCAACAAGTCTTATATGCATCACGCCATTCATGTGGTCTTTTGAAATAGGAATATATATGTCCATACAGACGTACAAAACTGACTTTCAGTCATCCCTCTTCATCCATTGGCCTGCCGTTGTGTCACTCAAATGCATACAGCATGGGCAGAAGGGCAACCCGCTTCAGGCATTGTCTTTGGTGACTGAGTCACCATGATTCTGATCCTACACCATATGCACATCCAAACAAAAAATATTCCCCATTCAAAGACTGCTGTTTAAATAGTTTTTTCCTTTTATTTTTTCATTTGGTGAGGGCCCAGCAGATTACCCAACGCTATTACAGCGACCGCTCGCTTATCTTTGTATTCCTGCATCACGCTCATACTTCATTATTCTTTCAAAGGTTTTTAGAAAACTTTATGTTAGAAAAATCATGTGCACTCTTAGACCGCAGTTTTTTAGTGGTTTTTGCAATAAAAATTCTACCAGAACCATTCGTACACAAAAAAGCATTGGGAAAAAGGTCTTCAGCCTGTGCCAGATCTATTGGGTTTGCCAGTTCTTGTTACTTTTAAAGTAGTAGGCCAATTTAGCTACTGTAGCAGTACCCTTTTCCCAAACTCATATCAACATTTCCCCCCATTTTTATGTCTAAATATGTTGCATTTTTCTTACCAAACATAGGATAACAGCTATTTTTTATGTTTTAACTGTTTCTCGTTCCTTTTTTGATGTTTATCAACTTAACTACTAACAGGCAAAAGAAAAAACAGATAATGCGCTGCTTCGTTGATAATCCATGCCTTGGCAAAGGCAGGTGAATTTTTTCCGCTTTTGCCAAGACGCAGTACATCCCCCTGTGATGTACAAATCAGCTGTTTTCCAGCACAGTGTGGTATCATTGTTTCGTTTTAGGAAGTTACATAGATAGATTGCCTACCGATAGGGCTGCTTCAGGGTCCTTTACAGCAGGAAGGTAAAACTGCCATTATAATCAAGAAAGACATCTCTCCATTACAGGAAGTCCAGTGAAGACATCAATCAAACTCAGGGAGGGACTTTTGGCCCTTTATTTATTTATGCATTTTTATGTAGCGCAAACTTTACCCGAAGGTGTCAGCGCTTTACAATAGAACCAGTTACATGACATAAGGACTTCGGAGTGCATGAATTGCAAAAAGATACTAACAGATAAACTCTAAATTCACATAAGAATGGTGATAAGTACATACGTCTACTACAGATACTAGTGGTTAGAGTTACATATATACAAGTTGCAAATCACTCAAGGTTACATTTTAAGAAAAGTTGAAGCGATTAGGGTTGAACAAATATATATTACATATTTACACAGCTGTTCTGCACCTTTTTATATCCACACTCCTACCGCGCAGCAGTGGAGCCAATAAGGACTCTGTAGTTAATCACTGCTGTTCTGCTGCACCTAAGGGCATTTTGTTTGCATCACAGTTTTCAAGCTCTTTTTCCAAAAGAAACTACCCCTGCTGATCGCTCAGTCTCCTCTGAGGTCAGCGATACAGGCCGGCTATGCTGGTGGTGTGCGCCATCATGTTCCATCAATGCCAGGCATGAAACCACCAATATGATCTATACAGGTCAGTTTTTTCTCATAAAGTCCACAAACCAGTACATAAGTAATATAACTAATCGGTTTGCTAGAAGCAACCATTTTCCTCAAATTGCTGAAAAAGTCTCAACAATTCCTAGATCCTGACACTGTCCCTTTAAAAAACCATGGCTTCTCTTTCTAGAAATAACCTGCCAGCTACATCAACAATAAAGATGAGGCTCTTTATTTTGCTTTGTTTCCTCCTGCTGACCTTTCTCTCGGATTCCTCTGTGCTGATAACGGGCAGGTGGTCTATAAAAAGGAGGTCAAAACAATAGAGTTGTTCACTTCCTGTTGGCGAGGTTTACTTCCTGCTGGCGCCTAGCCCAGTTACTGTATCCCAGGAGTAGTAATCTCGACTGAAAAGCAAGGCAGCACTGGAGAGGGAAGGAAAGGTGACACTTTAAAAGAATGAGCAAGGGTCAGGAGTCAACATAATAAGGAACTTGAAGGTCAGTGTGCAACGTGAACTCGTGTCGCCTGCCCGAATGCAATATATCCTGAACACGTCAAGTACAAAACGCTTGATGCAAGGAGTCCTCTGAAGACCATTGTGCAACCTCTCCCAAGCCACTGTAGTTTATTTCCCTGTTTTATATAGAAGGTGACGTTGCCTTGGACCAGCCAGTGAGTCCATGTGGAGTGACCAATAGAACGGACGGGAAACAGACCTGTCAAGCCTGGAACTGAAAACTGGTCTGTTTGCTGTGGGACAAGAGTAGGGAGTCTGGTCAAGATGCTGAGAGAGCCCTTGCCAGTCATTCGTCGATCACTCCCATACCAGCAGTCCCCAGTCCAACTTTACTGGAGAATAAGAGCTGCCCTTTTACCAGTAAACACCTGGTTATATTACATATTCACTATACAGGGGTTTGACCAGTTCATTTATATGCAATTTTTCGTTAGCAGATGAAATTCATACCTGCAACAGGTATGCACTTCACCTGCTAAATAAAACAAATGTACTCCAGTCAAACCACTGTAAAATCCTCAGTCAAAGGCACAGTTGTACAGTTTGGAGTTCAGAATTCTTCATGAGAACAGACAGCTTGGTTATGTTTTCAGTGGTGGTTTATGGTCTTCCCAAAGAACTCACTGGCCGCCCTCCTTATCTTTTATTTACTACTTTAATATTGATGGTGATTTCAACTTTCTTTATTTTCGGTGAATCTGTCTGGTCTATACGGGTGTGAGAGAAAAGTGCGAAGGGGAAGAGAAGTGTGTATGTGGGTTGAAACATCATCCTGGGTGAAGTGTAGACATGTTATTGCATCCTCCAGTGACAGACTAAAAAAAAAGTGGGGATATTTCTACCCACAAGCAGAGGTCAACATGTTTCTGCCTATACAAGCCTATACAAACCTTTGCAGAGGTGCCAGTGGCATTCGTCAGGACTAAAGTTGCCTTCTCTGCTACAAATGTAAAATCAGTAGACTAATTTAAATACTACCTGTATATGATGTGTTTGAATGATGCAGGGTTTCCAACTCAGTATTATGAGCTTTAGTCATAATTAGGGCTACCAGTTGTATGTTATTCATTTTTTTACATTTCTGTCTGTATTTATCCATATTTATTCTTTGTTAATTTTACCAGTTTTTATCCATATTTCGTTTGGGTTTTGTGAAAAAACAAAGCTGAAACTAGTATATTTCGACAATTATCTAACAGATAAATGTGGACTCTTTCTTGAATGCATCACAGGCCTCACTGATACAAACACCCACAGCTGATACATCAATTTACTTATATGACAAATTGCACATTTTAGTATCACCTTGTGCATACCTACTGCTAGTTAAATCTTACTAAAATCTCTTTCTTTGTTAACCTCCTTACATTTTAATCCACACAGCTGTTGGCATGCCAGTCATAAGGGACAGCATTTAAATTCACTGATAAAATAACCAAATTTCCAGATAGGAAAATAAATGTTTTTCTGTCTAGATTTATCTGCAAAAATCAGTAAAAACGGAAAACAGGAAGTCTTAGTCATAATGATAAAATAGTTTTACTGCATCTTCGAAGTTGGAGCATAGAGGTTCCAATCCTAATGTAATTATGACTTCAGCAACATTGGCGTCTCCTAACATCAAGGGAAACATCAAAGTAGATCCTAGTTCTCCTGAATCTGGTTCTCTTGTTCTTTGTCCTGGTCATGGTCATCCTTGTTCAGGTCATCCTGTTCCTTGCTCTCTTGCTTGTGGTCATGCTGGCCCTGATCTCCATTGCCCTAATTCTCCTTTTTCTCCTTGCCGGGGTCCTCCCGGTTCTGTTATGCCAAGCCTTGAATCTCTTTTCCCTGACCTTTGTTATCCCCTTGGCCTGGTTCTCCAGTCCTGTTTCCTGGTCTTGTTAGAGCTTATCCATTTGGCTCTGGTTACCTGGGTCTCTGATCTCACCCCTTGGGGCTCCAGCCCTTGGTCCTCCTATTCTTCGTTTTCTTAGTCCTTGTCCTGCCTGTGATTCTGTGATCTCTACACCTGATCTTCTTGGTTTCTTGTACCTTGTAGTTTGGGCTCTTCAGCACCTAGTCCATCTAGCCTTTCTGGTCCTGGTCTCCGTGGTCCTAGTGCTTCTTGTTCTTGCCCTGTCATGCTGCTCATCATAAACCTTGCTTTGTCCATCCCAGCCCTTTCTCATTTCTCCAGTCTTGGCCCATCCTAGCCCTGTTCCTTCCTGGTATTCTTGACCCAGGCACCTTGTCCTGTTTCTCCTAAGCGGTACCACAGATCCTGGTCCTGCAGGTCTAGTGGGTCAATTAGGTCTCTTGTGTCCTGTCCCTCCTAGTCCTTGCCCTCCTTGTTTGGGTTGTCCTGGCCCGCCTGGCTCGACCCTCTTCCTTTTTGTTCTACTGCTACTCAACGCACTGGTCCTGACCCTCTTGATCCAGGTTCTCTTTGTTCGGGTTGTCCTGAGCCTGTTAATTTTGTTCCTGGTCTTCAGGGCCACTGTTGTCCTACTCTGGTTAGCCATGTCAAATTTCATCCTACTCACCCTGGTCCTGATCTCACCTACTTAGTACTCCAAGCCCAAGGTCCTCTAAGTTCTGATCTTCATGGCCATCATCTTAGCCCCATTTCTGGTCCTCCTGGTCATGGTCCATTTAGTTCAGCTAGTCCTCCTTGTTCTGCTCCACATGGTGACCTTGGTCCTGGTCTCCATGTCCTGCTTATCCTGGTGTCATAGTCCAACTGGCCATTGTCCTCCTGGTCCTGGTTTTCCTGCTCCTCGCTCTGATAGATCTACAGTAACTTGTCCTGTTCCATAAGTTACTCAATAATCATCCTAGCGTTTCCTAGTTCTGATGATCAAGGACCTCCTGTCCATGCTAGCCTTAGAACTACCTGGCCTTCCCAATCCTGATCTGTCATTCCCAGGCACTCCTTCTCCTGACCCTCTGGATCCTGGTTGTCCCCTGTTTCCCATACTCCTGGTCCTGGCCATTTCCATCCTTATCACCCCAATTCTGGTCCCTTATGGTCCTACTCACCTGGTTTATCTAGTCTCCTTCATTTGCTCGTTCCTACACCTTCTGCTCCTGGTCCACTTGGTTCATGTAAGTCTGTCTTCTTAGTTCTGGTACTCCTTTGTCTGGCACTCCTCGATCTGGTCTTCTGGTTCACTGTCCTTGTTTTCCCTAGTCCCTAGGTATTCCTGCCCCATACGGTCCTTCTAGCCCTCGTGGTTGGCCTGTTTCAAGTCCATCTGGCTCCATTCTTCTCTGTCATATTCCTCCTAATAGTGGTCCTCCTTGATCTAGACTTCCTTGCCCTTCTGACAGTGACCCTGGTCCTCCCAATTCCTGTGTTGTAGTCCTGGCTAGGGTTCTTCTGCCTCTGACCCTAGTGGACCTTCTTATCCTGGTCCCAAGGGGTCTGGATTGCTTGGCCCTTTCTTCCGCCTGGTCCTGTAACCTAGGGACACAGGGTCCTGATAGCTGTAGTCCTTCATAGTTCTGGTCTTCCTGGTCCTGTTGCTTGTGGCCCCCGGGTGCTCCTTGATCTGATCTCTGTGATCCTGGTCCTCCTATCCATGGCTGCCTTTCCATTGTTCGCCTTGCCCTAGTCGCTTGGGTCTGTGATCATGGATCTGCTAATTCTGGTCCTGTCCTTCCTCATCCATTTGTTCCTGGTTCTCTCTGGCCTTGGTAACCTGGGTCCTCATAGATTAGGTCTACCTGGTCCTAGTACTTCTTGTTCTGGTCCTCATAACTCTGGAAGTCCTAGCCCTCCTGGTAGTCCAACTCCTGGTCCATTTCATTCTACTGGTCCTCCTTCCTTTCTCAGGTTCCCTTCACAATGATTTTAGTAGGTTACACACTACAAGTCTATCACTCATCTTTTTTGGTGCTTTAGATTACTTTTACAGCGGCAACACTACCAAGGATAGAAAATAGAAATAAGGGCTAGTAGAGACTAATGTATGACGCAAACATTTACAACGCAGTTTTTACATTGCAACATTCTTTGCAACGCATGTTTTTACATCGCATGCCATCACAATGCATTTTTAGAAACTACATTAACAACGCATACCATTGCAACGCATATTACTTTTAGGGCAATAGTAGGATAGTGTAGGGGTAACATTTACTATTCCCACTCCAGTGAGTGCAACAGTAGGGAAAGTATTGGATAGGGGAGGGGTAAAAATGACTATTTCCCATTACTTACCTTATATTGCGTTGTAATGACATGTGTTGTAGTGACATGCGTTGAAATGACATGCGGTGTAGTGACATGTGATGTAATGGTTGCATTGTAATGGCATGCGATGTAAAGGATGTTGCGTTGTAATGACTGCTTTGTAAATGTAGTGCGATGTAATGACTGCGTTGTAAAGGTTGTCTCCCGTAGAGGCAGAACCCAGCCCACTTAAAACACAGCTTAGAATGTTAAAAACAAAACTATAATTTTCAAGAAACATTGGGTCGGCGACTAAAATCTCATTGTGACTGAATGAGGCACTCATGACATGCGTTGATGCAATATGCATCTATATCTGAAACCCACTCTGTTGGGTGAATAATGTGGAAAAGTGTGTTTATTCTACTGGTAGCTGAGTGAATTGACACTTCCCTCATGAGCTTCCCAGATACCTTGCTTACCTGTCTCCAGCATTCATTTTCCCTCACACAATTTGCAGGCTGCAAGTGCTCCAAAGCACTAGGCTCCCAGAACCAGCTGCCTTATGTAAGTGCCTCTTCCTCTGTGGCCCAGATACCACCTCTCTCTCTGCACTCACTGTTTCCTACTACTTATTAGCTGCTGCTTCCGCAAGTTATAGTTAACACTAAACAATAACTGGTGAAATTCAGTGTTGTTTGTTTTGTAAATGCGAGTTTTTATCTTATTTCACCACCTAAATATAACATCAATTTAACCTTAATTTTTTTGTGAATGTCTAGGTGTTTTTAATGTAAGCCAAGATCTTATTTCCATACCCAACTATAACCTCACTTTAAGCTTTAATTTTGTTAGTGAGTTTCTAGATTTTACTTTTTAAATAAGGTTAAGATCTTATTACCATACCTAAGTCCAATGTAACTTTAACCTTTGTTTTTTTCAGTGAGCATCTATTTTTTTCTTTTTAAATAAGGTTAAGATCTTTTGACCATACCTAAGTACAATGTAACTTTAACCTTTGTTTTTTTCAGTTAATTTCCGGGTATTTTTTATCATAGTTAGCCAACTCCTCCACTGCGCACAGCTTCAGGAGATTGGGAGCTGGGCCTGGCTGGATGCCGAGCCCTGCGCTCAACCTTGTCGCGGGTGACCAACCCACCGCTGAACACAGCCGTCAGCCTTGAGCAGCGAGGTGTTGCACTCAACCTTGCTAGGGGCAGCCAAAACACCACCTTTGCACATATGCAGCTGGAGGTTGGCAGCAAGGTCTGGCCAGAGCTCTGCACTCGTTCCTAGTGGATTCTCATCCGCACATGGACACCCAACTCACATTTGTTATTTAGACTTTTTTTTTGCACTATATTGCGATACCATGGGGGTCAGACTTGAACAGCAGCTACTGAGGAAGTATTCCAGTACTTCACGCAAAGGTAGGGCTGGGTCTCACTGATCATTTTAATATTTTGGCTCTGTAGAGGGGGGCTCCACTAGCCCCCCCAACTGCCAGTGTGGTCAGGATGTCCCTTGCCCCTTGTAGCTTATTTTTCAAATATTTTCAAAACACGGGGGCCAAACCTCACGTGGTATAATGGTGCCATAATACCCTGAAACCGGTCTAGACATGCTTGTTTCAGGTCCAGGAAGGACCTGGCTTGGCAGTTCGGGCTGGACTGTTCTCATGAGAAGCAGGGTCAAGACTGATGTGCATATGGCTGGGTCTAAACTGGAATGGCGTAGTGAGCAAAAGAACAATGGATTTAACCCAGATCCCTTGACTGGGGGTGACCGCATGATTGATTCTGCATTTTGTCTATCATTTGTTTGCTTAGCACATAATGGTGGATGCAACATTTCTTTTGAGTTGCGGTCAATCACCTGTCTGGGTCTCGTGGAGCTGAAATGGCCGATTGGAGAAAAAGCTGCTGTGGCCAATCAGTGGGACTATTTTCTATTTTTTTAAATTTCAGTAAAGCAGGACTCTTCAAATAATAATTTCTCGGACATGGCAGAACAGTTTACACCAAATCACAAAAAGAACTCTTTTTGAATAAAGTTTTTACTTTTTGCCAAATTTGGTCTGCTGTTTTTTCCATATATGCAAAGTTTCCTATGGGAGAAGCATGGGAAGTCAATGTTTTGGGACACACCCCCTTTTGTTGGTTTCACCTGAAAGATGGCGGCAACTATTTCCATAAAGGAGCTGAGGAGGATGAACTTTTTTGGGGGGGGTTAAAGTTTTTTCAGATTCGCCAAACAGTGCCAAAGTCATTAGCAAAGCAAGCAAATCATGGAACCTCTTTAACTAACCATAACCATACAGTGCAAAAACAAAATAGGTAGTAGTGTTCCTTATAAAGGAATAACCGCACACCAGAATAATACACACAAATTATTAATTGAACAAATATTTTATCGGCGTAAGGTTTCACTTGCTCTCAGTTGGGCAGGGGTGCTCAAGGCAAATTATGACGTCTACTACCTGAAGACATCGCCAGCATGTTAAACAACATGCATGTATTAAACTATACGCAAAGCCTGAACAGCACACCCCTATCCGTTAAATGTACAACAAAACTGAATTTCAGTCACTTTATCCAAATTTTCCAAGTACTCATCAGTACAGGTGAGAAGAATCAGTTCCATCAATTGTCATTCTCCATTCTCAAAGAATCCAAACCCCTTCAGCTGATTGTCATCATTTATTGTTAAAATAGAAATCCCCGCACACTGAGCGTCGTATACATTTGTTTGCGGGACCAAACAAATGTATAAGAAAGTGGTTAATTAAAGCAGTCTATTTTATTACTGCAGCATAGTCTAAGTCATTAATGTAGTGCAGGCGCTCTCACTATTATGTCTCACAAATGTGGTTTATTGCATTTATAAACAAGGAGCCGGACCGACATTTGGCTCAAGATCTGCTTTTGTAAGAGAGGTAGTATGTGGGCTTTTTTAAGATTGACTGGAATCATGCAAGGGTGTGATTAATCAGTTGCTGAACAGTAGAAGGGAGAACTTCAACCTTTACTCTTTCAGTAAGAGCTGGAAGCGAATATTCCAGTTTTTGGGTAGGTTTAAGGTAGGTACACAAAATAAGTGATATGATATATATACAATTAAAATCCTGATTTTGAAACACTGACACTTCCTTCAGTTTGACACTGATTCACAGTCAGAAGTTGGGAATTTTTCACAACTTTAGAAATATAATGGGCCAAAGTCAACAAAAAACGGGAACTCATTTGAATTATCACCTAAATCTATAGGGTTTCTGCAAATGTACAAAATGAAGTGCATGCTAATCTGCCAGAAACTGCACTGAGAAGTTTGGTTTTGATGATTCACGCTCAACCTAGTCCTGGTCAATCAGAGTTATCCAGGCTTAGCTCACTTGCAGCCCTGGAATGTCTCCAGCAGATCTTTGACCCTATTGCAAGGAAAATATCTCTGGTCCTGGCTTGTATCTCCCGGACAGCTCAAGGTAGGGTTGCACACGTCTGTATGAACTTCTTCAAAGTGGAGGTAGCAGCAAGTAAATGTCAAGTAACATTTAACACGTGTCTCTGCAATTTAAATCCTCTTTTGTGAGGTTGGCACCTTGGGCACACTTATGAGGTCCTCCTGGTGGTCTCTGACGGATGGCACTAAGGGCCTTATTAGGAACCCCTGGTGGCGGTCCAACCATCGCCACACTGCGGACCAGCCTGCAGTATTACATGTGTGGCCGCTGAACCGCCACAGGACCGCTGCAAGCGCCTGGGATCCAGGATCCTGCGGCAGCCGTGCAGCGGTCAGAGGCTGAAATATGCTGGTGGTGCTGTAGGGGCAGCGCCAAGCAGATTTCTAGTTGCATTTCCACTGCCATGGTAAAAAGGTGGCAGAGAGGTAAAACAAGGGGACCCCCTGCCACCTTAGGGCCTGGATGTGAATACGGGGGACAATTTATAGTGCCACCTGGATTTGGACCCCCAGTTCCTGCATGGAGTGGCATGTATGCCATACCATGCAGGAAGGTGCAGTCAGCACTCTAGCAGCAGTGGGCTGCATGTTAGGCTCTTCTATGAGACTAACAGAGCGCTGCTGTCAGACCACCAAAGGACAGCCCGCCAGACCAGAATTGAAGTCCTAATCTGGTGGGCAGCTGCCCCACTGCTTTTCCGGTCCTACAACGGACGGCTCATTGCACCATCAGCTTTAGGACTGCCAAGTCATAATAATGCCCCAAGTCATAGGCTCCAGTTCTTCAATCGTCCACAGCCCCTCATCCCTCACAGAGGTCTCTCCCAAGAGGGGTCACTTGTCTGTGGATAAAGGACATCCAAACAAATAAGTGCCTGGCTCTGTTGCTAGTGAAAGATCATACCCTCTGTCAACAGTGCACTCAACTAACTTGGGATGGTCTTACATCTCTGCACCTTTCCCAAGAGCCTTACTAGGGTGTTTTTTCTCTGAGTATCCAGAAAATAAGCCCTTGAGTAGTTCTGGCAGACCCCAGAGGATAGAACCCAAGTTCCTGTCCAGCAAAGGGAGGCACTTTTGTAAATCTAGTCGAAGCCGCAGTGGAGGATTTAGCATGCACTGAGCCTTAATTCTCTCTGGGAGCCTTTCTTCTATGAGTTTTCTCAATAGGACACAAACAGTGGGAGTACCTGGTACCAAGTAATTTTAGCCTTTTCAGTGTCAGCTAATTGAGATCTTTATCTAGGAGATATTGTGTGGGAAGATGTCCTTACATACCCACCTACTTCATTTCGCTCACGTACGAATCTTGGGATAATAAAGCAGATATTGTCATTGATGATATTACACATGCTGCTCGACAATAGGGAAACAGCTGCCCTCATCCTCCTGGACCTCTCTGCAGCGTTCGACACAGTTTGCCACCGCACACTAATACAGCGCCTCAGCGACACCTCTTTCCTCTCCTGTTAATGATTATTCTGCATTTTTAACAAGACCCCTTTTACAACATTCACTGTCAAAATGGATAGTTTCAAGTCTTCTCCTGTATGGTAAAATGCAAATATTAAATGCAATAATAAATTACTGAGTTGGAAATATCGGTTAACCAAGAACATACATATAATTGAACGTTTAATGTGTGGTAATAGATTCTTCACTTCCCATGAACTACAACTACAACTACATTTGCAGTCCCTGCAGTTTCCGTAATAAACACAATCTTCCAATAAACAAAAAATCAAGATTCATATGCCAGCCTCTCCTTCTCAGATGCCGATGTCAGCTCCTCCTTCTTCTATTTATGATTTCTCTACAAAGGTTGCAGCTTCATATATTTATTTGGAGTCTGGTGGTGTTGTAGAGTGCTCCATATACAGGAGCTGGTCTTGGCCTAAAACTTGGGAACTACCCCGAGTTCCCTGCTCTTTTTTGCTTAATTTATGCAGCACTCTAAGCCTGAAAGGGAATTGTCTTGATTAATTCTGGTACTGGTTGCTCGCTTGTGTCTGCATGAACCTATGCCACTCCGATAAGCTCTAATAAGAGCAAAACACATCTGTCAGAGATTGCTTTTATTCATTTTAGGTGGGCTTGGATGTCATTTTACCAATCCAAGGCTGTAATACTCTGCCTGGAATGGTGAAAAGCTTTTCTCATTGTAGGAGGGATGGGCTTAGGAAGCTTCTCTGATTTACGTCCGATTGCCTTTTACTGAAAATCTATGTATAAACAATGTGGGTATTAAATGGATGATCCTGATGCGAGGATAGCGTGGCTGGGTGAGGGTGTTCCTCCTGATGTGACAATGCTGGTGGTAATGCTGAATTCCTTTCTCCTCCTTAGGATCTTTAAGATGGTTGCCGCCGCCAATTCCCTCAGGGAAAGACAGGAGAATGTTGCGATAAGTATACGCCAAAATGAGCATTTGGCTTATTCCTTCACCAGTGCACCCGAGTTGTTTTATCCCGAAGGATCCATGAATAAGATAGGCAGAATGTGTTTTTTACCCTGTACACCTGTGGGGTTATCCCAAAGGAACCAAAAAAGGATAGGTATATTGCATAATGTTACCCTGTTTCATGCACCATAAAATGGGGGCTTGTAGCTAGGAGTTACAAAAAGCTGGGGGTGGATAGCTTTGTGGCTTGTGACCTTGCTTTCCCCTCTCACCATGGATTAGAGCACACACGCATGTTTGTCTTTTGGGTTCTGGTCGGGTGTCCTCAGATAAACAAATGTGTGACTGTGTGGATAATAATACCACAAAGAAGTAACAAATACCAACCCCCCTTCCAATGAAACCAGCCCCTTCCTCTGTCAGGCCCCGGTTTCAGCCCTCCTTCCGGCCACTCACAGCAGAGCCTCAACTCTCCTGAGTTGTGGTTCGCTCCTGAGCTTCTCCTGTCAGCGTCCACCACTCCTCTCACCAGGTAAAGTCGTGGTCCCCTCCTCGCCATCGTGTTCCGGGGTTGAGTCGGCCCTCTCCTGGTTGTTGTTCTCTTCAATGTCGTTCTATGTCCTACTTCCAAGTTGGAAGCTGACTTTTCCCACATCTGTCCTCCCTTTTTATGGCCGTGCTCCTAAACCTTTTACCTGCAAAAGAAAGTCCCTCATCAATGTTTGTGGCGTTGTGTTTGGGTCAGCCCCACCATTTTTCTAACGCAGTAACTTTGTTTTTCCTCCAGGTCTCGGCGTCCCTTACGGTGGAAAGAAGGAGCAGCGGCTGGAGAACTCGGTAAGTGCCAAGACAAGTCAGGTTCATATCACAGTCATTTTTTAGCTTGACTTGGATGCCATCTGCTGATCCTGTGCTTAAAAGCTTTGCTACGAAAATGGCAAGAGGCTTTGTCACTTTCTAGCTCAGCGTGGATGGCACTGTGCTAATCATTGCTTAAAAAGAGACATTTGAAGTGAGCAGATTTGGAGTGACGGTGGGGTTGTAGAGTGCTCCATATTTGTTTTTGTTTTTTTGGAAAACAAGACATTGGGAGCCAGGCCTAAAAAAAGCAAAAAACAGTAACTGCACTCTATTCCTCATTCTTATCACCATTGAACATCTCAATCCAGGGGTAACATGCAGTAGTGTTATTATCACATCAGGGCATTCCCTCGGATTTACCACACACCTACAATTAGCACCCAAGAATTTCTCGCAAAAGCGAGTGCCTCTAAAGCCTGAGAATTTGGAAAACCAGGGATGTGGGAAGTGACCCTCACAATGAACAACGGTGTGACAACTTCCATCCTGCAATGAAGTCATGTCTTTCACAGGTACTGTTTCCTTCTCAGACAGGACAGGAGGCATTTTGTTGGCGCTCACGTCTATTTCCTGCACAAAAGGAGCAATAACTCACTGGGTGGAAGTCTGCCAGATATGAAAAGATGGGCCTATGAAGGTCAGCCGCCAAGAACTGCCCTTAATGCTTGATGCATTGCTTGGAGCCCATGGTAGATGGCACGTTGGCAGGATGGAGCCAACATCAGACTGATAAGAGGAAAAAACAGGATCTGGGCTGAGACAGTTGGTAATACATGAGTAGGGAACATCACTTGGATGCAAGGATGGGCCCAGTGGCGTAACAATAGCCCGCGCAGCCCCTGATGTGCGGCAGGGGCCCAAGCTCTAAGGGGGCCCTCTTGCACAGGGCAAGGGTGGCGGGCCCCTGACCTGAGAGTTCCTGACTGGGTCCGGTGCATGGAGGGCCCCCTCCATGTACTCTGCGGGGGGCCTCAAGTTTTGTTAAGCCACTGGATGGGGCACTTCTGCTAGGGCCCCTGTGAAAGTCAGATCTGTGACAGAAGACTTCTTCACTTATAACATGGTGACCTGGTGAAGTGCCACTATCACACAGTAAGATAGAAACCACTTCACAGAAAAGGCATCCCTGATCAGGAGTGAGCAGTGTCCCCAGGACACGGAAGGTGGCTCCAAATGATTTAGCTCTTGATATGGTGGAGGGTAGGTGTGATTGTCTGGGCATTGCGGAAGTCATAAAAATGTATGCTTATAAACGATAAAAAACAGGCTCGCAAAAACGCCAACTTCAAGGTCCTGGCGACTAAAGGGCCCTGGAGCAAAACATTCCTGAAACCAGTCCTGGCATCCTTACACATCAGGTAGTCTGTGGCATTTGAAAGATATGTATGCTGAGAGAAGAGGGTAGAACGCCTGAATGAAGTAAAGTCTCAACTACTGCCAGTGACGAGGGGCCAAGAGGTTACAGGCACATCCAGTGGTAAAACAGAGTGCAATGTAAAATGAAAGCACAAGATGGTGTAGGGGGCAAGATGACCCCCTCTGAGGCCAGCAGATGGTCCTAGGGGGTCAGGCTTCTAGTTTCCGGCAAGTGCCCACTCCAGGTGCTGTTAACAAATAATGCCCTAGCTCCAATCACTACAACGGAATTTGAAATGGGGAGGGGCTAATACTACAAGGGCAAAAAGCAAAGCAACACGCTTAGTGAAGTTGACCTGGGCCGGGAATAGCCAAAGAAGCAGCACCATGCGGGTCCAATCCAAAGACAGAAGGACACCAATACTGGAGAGAGCAAACGCCAGCCAATTCAACCATGCTCTCTTTCAGCCCCCTCTGGTACAGTCAAACAGGAGAGCAAGTGAGGAGAATGGAGCCTCCTTTGAATATAGTCAGCACCTTCCAGGTGAGCCTGCAGTCATGAGATGGGTCTGGAAAGTTATCCATTGCTTGCATGTCCTTTGAGTGGCTGGAAACACAGCATAAAAAAGAAAATGGTTTCTCCTCATTGATCGCTGGCTGATTGTCCTTATTCTGAGTGTACAATAGCAGTCGCCACTCAGAGGATTCTGAGGGTTGGATTCCTAGAACTAGGAAAGAACGTAGAAGAAGACTGAAATTGGAACAAGTTGAGTGACGCAGCTAATTAGAATAAATGAAAGAATTTGTAAAGAGCCGGAATCACCCCCTAAGGAGTATCTATGTCTTCTGAAGATTCCTGAAAAGGTGGAAATCAGAACACTTTAGGATGTGTAAAGGCAATAAGTTCCAGTATCGTGGAGCAAGACACAGGAAAGCTTTGCCCCCCCGTGAGAGATTTCCCACAACGGGGGGTGACAAGAAGCGCTTTCTCCCCTGAACGTAGAGGTCTGTTCGGCAAAAAACAAATTAGTTTTTCAGTTAAGTAGCTAGGATCCAAGCCATGAGTTGATTTAAACAAAACAACAGATCTTAAACTTAGTTCTTTGGCGTATGGGTAGCCAATGAAAGCCACGCAACAGAGGGAAAGAGGCAGTTCTGGGTGGCATATTAAGAACCAAATGGGTTGCAGTGTTTTGAACCACTTGAAGTTTGTTCAGTAAAGATTCATTTGCAGCTGCCAAAAGTGCATTGCAATAGTCTAGTCAACTAATCACCAAGGCCTGAATCAGAGTTTTTCGTACAAATAAAGGAAGGAGATGGAACACTCTATGTAAGAGACTCAGCATGTGGAAACAAGTCCCGGAGGTAGCCATCACCTGGTCTCTCATGGTGAGAGAATGGTCCAAATGGACACCCAAGTTTTTAGCCACCGGTTTAGGGATCAGATTTGTACCTAGTTCTGGTGGCCACTATTCTGGAGACCATAGTGTTTGAGCGTTTTATCGGCATTTAGCTGGAGAAAGTTATCCATCATCCAGCCTGCAATTGCTTGCATACCTTCTGCAAAGCGAATTTGGTAGAAGGTGTGATATTATCAAATGATAAGAGGAGTTGGGTGTTGTCCGTGTAAGAGAAGGGAGTAAATCCAAAATCTCTAATAAACTTAGCAAGAGGGGCCACATACACATTAAACAGGATGGGGCTAAGACAGGAGTCCTGTGGTACCCCCTTCGTAAAGCTCCATGGTGCTGGAACGAAAAGGTCCCAGGTTAATAGTTTGAGTACGCTGATTTAAAAAACTAGACAACCATTTCAAAGCGAGTCCACAAATCCCAATCTCTTTCAGTCGTTGGAGTAGCTTATGGTGTATCAAAGGCTGCGAGCAAATCCAACAACACCAGTAACACAGCCTGATTGTCATCAAGGGAGAGTTTGATGCAGTCCGTAACACCTATAAGAGTTGACTCTGTGATATGCTTTGGTCTGAAACCCAACTGTGATGAATCAAGGCAGCCTTGTGACTGGGTGGTAATTAGCCAAGTCTGATGCAGGTACATTCGCCTTCTTGGAGATCGGAAGCACCTGTGCAGCCTTCCATTCACGTGGAAGTTGGCCTTCTTTCAAAGATATATTTAGTAACTCACAAATGAAGGATGCTAGTTGCACTGCTAATAAAGCAAAAAGTTTAGCTGGCATGATATCAAGGGGTAACCAGATTTAACTGCTTTCAGCATCTCTTCCATTACAGGGACTTGTAGATGGGGAAAACTCTCTAAACAAACATCATTCTCCCTGAGGGATGTAGGTTGTAAAACAGTAATATTCAAAGTGTCACTATCTCTGGGAAATTTGTGATATATTTTATGAATCTTTTCTTTCAAATAGTTGGCGATATTGTTTTATAGGATTTGGGCATGAGGAATATAGTTAATATAGTTAGGAGATCACTGTACTGCCCACACAAAGTAGGGAGAGGTGGTCAGACTGAATTCCAAAGAGGTATGCTCCTGGGGCACAAGAACTGGGCAAAGACACATGTCGGGATCACAATAAGCACAAACACGATGGACTAGAATTTGGCCCAGGTTAATTACCACTGGCCAAGATTAATTCAAGCATTCTTCTGCTCGCGTTTTCGCTTTCCTCACTAAGACAGCACACATACAATGCACAAGCACAGAGGTGGTACATGCATTCACTGTGTTATAAGACTCAATTTGTACCTCACTGGTGAGGTCAAACAAGACTGAAACAGCATTTCGTTGCTTCTGTTCCAATACACAGGCGACAGCCTAGCAACTCTAGCTGGATTGTTCCTATTGGCGCAGGGCCAGGCTGATTTGCATATGTTTGCACCCTGTTTATATTGATACATGGAACTAAAAATTATGGAATGGAATGTCACCCATACTAAGTACAAGTAGTAGAGAATAATTCAAGCTTTCCATCCATCATTTTCTTGTTTTTTCTCAAAATGGAGCTGCACCCTGACCTCTCAAAAAAGAGGTGATATGGCTCAAATTAGATCCGACTCCCTGAGGGAGCACAGATGAGAGCAGTAGGGTAGCCACTTGGCCATTTTACCACCGGCATGACTGTTATTTTAATGATTCAGCCATTGCAAAATACAAAAAAAAGGAAAATCACCCGAAGCTAATCTTTTTCCCCTTATTAATCATTACCTCAAACGGCACATATAAGAAGAAATCACTTTAAAACGTGCTCGAGAGCTACGTTAACGACACCTGACTGATAAGTAAAGTAAACAAAAACAAAAAAAGTAATATTACAAAAGAATACAGAAGGTTTTATACGAAGCTCCTTTTAAGTATCAGATGCAGGGCTCTGCAGACATTTAAAACATGATCATGTAGCCGGTAGTTTTCTTTTGGAAAGGCGGCAACCCTAAAGAAAGCATGACAGCCACCCAGGGGCAGGGGCAGAATGGTGCCGGAGATACACAGGGAAAGCTTTGAAAACAAAAAAGGCAGATTCAATAGGTTTGAAAAAAGGAGGAATTTGATTTTACAACCCTAACATGTTACAGAGTAAAAGGAAACATCACCAACACACTATTTTACAAGCGGACTCGACCTAAAGGAACCGAGAAGTATAGATAAAAGTGCTCGGTGTGAAAAAACACAAAACACGACAAGGCGCATGTAAGAAAGCAAAAACAGCGCAGAAGAAAACCGAAAGGAGGTGGAGGAGAAACGAAAAGGAGACAGGGAAGAAACAGGGCTGCAACGGGTGGAACACCTGTTAAAGGTAAAAAAAAAAAATTGCCAAAACAATTAAACCTCTCAAGGTCGGGCTGAGACAGAAAATAGATTCTGGTCAGAAAAATAAAAGTGCCTCCTGTTAGCGAGGCAGTTTTGAACTTGTAAAGCCTCTGTCAAGGTGTTTTGCAAGGTATGGGAGGCTGCATACATTTGTACTTGCAGCAAGAAATGTTTGTGGTAATATCAGAGAAATTCACACTTAAAAAAGCCCACCAGACCATAAACAGCCAAAAAACCTGCCCACACATAGACCTGTCATGACCAGGCCTCCAGGCACTGTTTGATTTCTCTATAAACCAGTCAGACAGTGAACCACTCTCAAAACACAAATTTAGAACTAAATTAAGGGAAACTAAATGTTTCTGACTTTTATTTCAAATGTATCACATAGATATGCTGACAGCTTTCGTTCTTGTGCTAATGGAGGGGTGCCTTTTGGGCTCAGGGAAGGCTTGTTATGAGGCGATAGGCAAAAGGCAAGGGAAGCATGGCCCTCACCGCCGCAAGCAGTGGAGCTGAACCTCAATGAGGAAGAAAGCCTCACGAACTGTACTTGTTTAGGGACTAAAAGAACAATGGGTGCCTATTAAGGTCAGCCTGGAGGCCAAGCCCAACCTCAAATACAAAGCCATAGAAGCGACAACAGTGCACTGATGCCTCCTATGTACCATATGAGGTGGTCCCATACAGGTGTATTATATTATATTGTATTAGCATTTGGAGAAAAAATCTGAACCTGCTTGACAGAAGTCTTTCAATAGTTACTTCACCACCAGCGTCAGTGTAATGCAGGCAAAACGGAGCAACTTTTTTTTGGTATAAGATCAGACGAGCCATGGCAGTCCTTTTGGCCGTAAGGTGCTCCCCCTCCATTAAGCCACACTAGCGCTGTCAAAAATGTGGGCATTAAGTTTAATGGTGAGCTTTCTTTTCTATCACAGGTTAATGCAGTAGTAGGGGCAATGTTTGGTCTGCTACAGGAGCTTGGAAAGTTCCTTAATGTTCTGTCTTTTTCTGCTAGGGAACTGCTGCTACAGGATTTGTTAACATCTAGGCTTGATTATGGCAATGCACTGTCTTTGGGCCTGCCTGATTGCCCGATCAGTAAGTTGCAGGTGGTCGAAAATGCAGCAGCTCACACGTTTCTCGGCTTGCCACTAAGAACTCATGTATCCTCCTATCTTAGAGAGCTGCATTGGCTTCCTGTTAGGAAGAGGATTCTTTTCAAAACATTGCTACTGGTTCACAGAGCTCTTCATCAGTCTGGCGCAGAATACCTCAGAGCAAGAATTTGCTTTTATGTTCCTTCCAGACGTTTGCACTCAGCCAACCTCTTTCTGGCCAAAATACCCAGGATTAGACGGTCCAGAATGGGGGGCAGGTCCTTTTCATTTTTGGGACCTTCACTCTAGAACAAACTCCCTTTGGAGTCAAGGTGCATTTCAGCTACCGTCCAGTTCCAGTGGAAACTGGAAACTTGGCTTTTTAAGCAAGAGTAATGTTACTTCTCTTAGCTACTGCTTACTGGAGATGCAGAGCGCCAGGACACTCATTGGAGTAACAGAGCACTTTAGAAATGCCTTTTACATTACATTCACATAGCGCTTACATATTGCAAGGCCCAAAGCGCTTTCCAGATGGATGTGGTAAGTATCTCCTCCATCATGCATGGTTGCAAGGGTGGTAGTAGTGGTGTTGCCTAAGGAAGACACGTCTAAGTGTTGTGATAAGGACTGGAAGTGTGCTCCAATAGTGTTGGAGCAGGCATCTTGCAATGCAAAGAAGCATGAGATGAGGTCACAGCCTGCCTGGCCAGACATAAAGTTACTGTGGGTTACGTTTAGTTTCTATTATGTTTCAGAAAACACCCGGGCTTTTAGCGTCCTGCTAAATTTAAGGTCATTGCTGCAGAGAGAATGATCACTCTAATCAAATTTTCAAAAGCAGGTGTGACCAGAGGCAAAGCCATTCTTTATCTAATTACTTTTCCGGCAGTAGAGGCTGAGTGTTGATTATAAAAAGAAGTGTCCCGTTCAGTGGATTGCCCGGTGGCTGATGCAGATTGAATGAGGTTCTTCTCGCAGCTTAGAGCCAGTGAAGACGTTGAAGGCAGTGGTGATTTGGTCCTCTCTTTTCAGGTTTCACGCTTCTCTCTCTGCTGCATTCTGGACCCAGTGAACCTGTTCTTTACTTTCTCACTGACACCAGAACTTCAAATAAAGTGCACATGTGATGAAGCCAATGCGCTCGCACACATGCACATTTTAGGCTTTTTGGTTGTGGAAGAGCTGGGGATTGGACCACTGCCCTAAGACTCCACCAGAGCAATGTGCTTCAGTTGCCCAAAAGTCAAGGAAGCTGATCACTCTCGAGCACACAGCCTGAGAGACTGCAATAGTTAGCCATTACCCCTGCAACCATATATAGGAAGCCCTTTGCTTTCAATCACATCCTTTGCGTGAGCGCATGGCCAGGTATGGAGTAGAAGGAGGATAAGAGACTAATTCAGGCAGGACCTATGATGGCATGTGTAACAGTTAGACACCGTCTCAGTAACAGAGGAGACACTGGGCTAGATAAGTTAACGTGATCCGGGGAAAAGTGTGGGGGGGAGGGTGTGTGTGTATGTGTTGGTGTTTCACAGAATGTGCAAATCCCTATTATATAAGTCACAAAAAAACATAGTCATAGTGCAGTTATGGTTATGAATGAACCACTGAAATTTGCAAGTTATGGTTAGGAGCACAACCAATAACTCACACAACAGCCTTGAAAACTATAACTCACACACCAAATGCAATGCTCATGAGTTCACCTTTATTGAAGAATATGCAATTATAGATGTAAATAATTTTACAGAGATTACATATCACATCACTCTTACCAATTTGACAGAGAAAACTATGAATGTAGTATCATAAATTGGTTTGATTGTTTTGTTGTTTGATTACATTTCAATTTTATATGTTATCATTTTTGGTATACATATTGTGAGGTCATAATCATTACATTTGGTGTGAAAGTTATGGTTTGCATGGACTGTGCTCCTTACCATAATTTGCACATTTCTGTGGTTTTTACAGCTTTAACTTATAACCATAACTGCACTTGAACTGTGTTTTAGGTGGATTTCTCAATTGTTTTTTATAAATATGTTGAGGTATTTAACCAACTGTAATCAGAACTTTAGTGTCACATTTGTGTGTTTTCAGGATCTTTTAATCATTTACAACATCCAAGTGTTTTGTGCGCCAAACCCTCTGCGGGCGGCCAACACCCACAACGCATGGCCATCAGCTGTGTGCAGCAGGGGTTGGCCAGAGTGGGTGGCTAGCCCTTGCTGCACACTGCTGAAAGCAATGCAGAGTGGTTGACCACTGGACCTGGCCTTCAGGCCATGCGCCGCACCCTCCATGGATGGCCAACAACACTGCACATGGCCTTTGCTGTCTGCAGCAGGATTATCCACAAATCCTGGCCTCCAGCAAGCACCTGCACCTGCTGCGCACAGTTTTCAGCAGTGCGCCTCAAGGTGTACCTGCCACACCCAACTCCTAACCCTTCACCGAAACCAACCTTCACTGCACATGGCCTTCAGATTTGCACAGCAGGAGGCTGACCGCAGGGCCTGCCCGCTGGCTCTCTCCCTTTGCCCAGTTCTCCACAGGAGGCCAACACTTGCAGCAGCATATAGCCTTCATCTGTGTACATTTGAAGTGGGACTGACGGCAGGCTCTTGCCTCCGGCCTCCTCATACTCTTTCTTTTTAGTTTTCCCAACATGGTGCTCAGGCCCAATAGGCAGTTCCCTACTTCATGTGACCACCTCAATCCCCCCCCCCACCACCACCACCGCGGACACCCTGGAAAAAAGAGAGGGAGGAGGTTCCCTGGCATATGAATGCAACGCTGTGCCGCTACCCGCTGACTTTTCCAACAATTTCTCACTATGTGAGACGGGGTGCGACATTCATAAATATGCCCTGGTTGTTTTACAGCCCTAACTGTATTTGAAATGCAGTGTGCCGCCAGTTTCACTGCTACATTATGAATGCAGAATAACAGGGTTTTCTTTTTCACTTGAATGAATGAATACAAATATATAAAGTACTTTTGAACTTTTTTCAAATTTCTTTGAAGCTTCAAGCATTAGGCTTTCTCTGAATGAACTAGCCATACTACCCAAGTTTAATATGTGACTGGCTTTCAGTTACCAACCTGTCCTAGCCTGGGATGTGGCTGACTCAGTGGTCAAAGTGGGCGGGATCTGAGGGTCATGACGTGCCCATACTTTTTTGATGTAACAAAACAGTCCCCCCTACTTTTTGTGAACGGTCAGCCGTCACAGGAGGGTTTATTCAGAGAGTCGACATGATTCAGCTGATGTGTAAAGGCCTGGATCTTTCGCCAGCCTTCAAGCCTGTAAACCATGAGGTCCTGTTGGATCGGCTGGAAAAATAATCTGTGTTGGAGGTTCTGCTTTGAAACTGCTTTGTTCTTTTCTCTCAGATAGAGAGCAGACAGTCGCTCTGGGGGATTTTGTGTCCAAGGCCTTTACTCTGCCTTGTGGGGTTCCACAGGGCTTTTCGTTGAGACCCACATTGGTTAACATTTACTTTACTTCCCTGACAAAATTAATTTGCTCATTCGACTTCACCTCAGTGGCCTATGCCGATGACACACAAAGTGTGGTGTCTATCTCGAAAGATGTTGAGGACACTGCCTATAGTTTCAATAGCTGCATGGGAGCTATGGAACAATGGATGGGTGTTAGACCTGGCATTTTGGGCATGTCTATCCCCAGACATTTTGCTTTTTGGCCTCCTGTTTTTGACCCATTTTTCATTGACTTTAGGACTCTGGGCAGTTTACCACTGCTAAGCAGTGCTTAGGTGCATATGCTCTCCATGTAAATAGTGTTATGGATTGGTGTTTCCATGATTGGCTAATTTTATTTACTACTAAGTCCCTAGTACAGTGCACTGTGTGTGCCCAGGGCCTGTAAATCAAATGCTGCTAGTGGGCTTACAGCACTAGTTGTGCCACCCACACAAGTAGCCTTTCAAAGGGTTCTCAGATCTGCCACTGCAGTGTCTGCGTGTGGTTTCTACTGCCAGGTCAACCTGGCAAGGGCACCCATTTGCCAGGCCCTAACCTTCCCTTTTCTCATGTATAAGACACCCCTAAGGTATTCCCAGGGTACCCCTGTGGGCCGGGACAGTGTGGGTGAAAGGTAGGGCATGTACTGGTGTCTGTTACATGTCCTCATTTCACTGTTGCAAGGCTATCTGTTTCGTAGGTTAACATGGGAGTAGCCTTGTAACACCTTACTTTAGGACATATGATAAGCCTTAGTCGGCAATGTTTTAGCTGTGTCGCCCTCCTTTCCCCCGGTGCATAAGGCTCAGTACCAAGAAGCCTGCTGGCATTCGTGCTCTATATTAAACTACTCAATATCAATAAATGCAGGGAGACTCCTGTGCTGTGAAATCGAGAGTGAGGCAGACAGCTAAACAAGCCGTCAGGATCCGTGCTGCCTGAAAGAGATGTAATGTGCTCAACTGGTTAATCTGCTACTGTAAAGGATGCTTGGAAACCAGTAATGGCTTTAATTGATGGAATCATGTGAAGCTTCCTGATGACAGATTTATTCTTTTCGAGCGGTATTGCAAGGGAGTTTCCAGCTGAGCTGTGAAGCGTGTGCTTTTAAATGACGGTTTAGAACATATTGCACTATGTACAGTCTGGGTATTGCTAAAATGGATATTTAGGAAGCACTTTTTATCTTAACCCTTTTGCGCATTTTGTAGCAGCCCATCTTATACTGTGAGAAATGCAAGTTTAAAATATTGACAAACATATTCACAGTGCTTTCTGTCACGGGCTGGGAGCTTATAGCACTAAGAAAAGTCACAATTTTCCACTGCACCAACCAGGATTCAATTCTGTAGCCTTCCGGTTACAGACACAGACCTCTGCAGTACATTAACTAATAGAGGTTTCATAATGTACGATGGTGCATTTCCCACTGATTAATTTTACTTGAATTTATTTTTCATTTATGGCGTGTGTTATTTTATATGTAGTTATCGGAAGGTGCCTACCCATCCTGCCTTTCAGAGATATATATACATATATATGTATATTCTGCTTCAAGGTTGTCCACCTGTAAGTAGCACTCGACTGGCAGCTTGATTTATGTGTAGGTAGGGACGGGGATCCGCTTGTAGGAGCCGCTCCGTAGTGGATTTGCCTGATGCGTTTTGAAGCTCCATATGCTTCTCTTCAGAGGCTTTAACGGAAACGGTGAGCACAACCGCTAACCCACTTCACCATTTAACATATGACACACCCACCAATGGGAGGCTCAAATGAGACTGTGCATTATGGGAAGTGTAGTGCGGAAAGCACATAATCAAGTCCTGTATGGACCCTGCAAGTGGGCCCGTCCTCGATCCCATGTACGGCTGCTGTTCCACTTTCGTATCCCCCAAGGCTTCCAGGGTGGTGCATACTCCGCGGCTGGACGGCTGTGTGTTATATTCTGCTCCAAGGTTGTCTACCTGCAAGTAGCACTCGACTAGCAGCTTGATTTATGTGTAGGTAGGAATGGGGATCCGCTTATAGGAGCTGCTCCGTATTTGAGCCTCCCATTGGTGGGTGTGTCATATGTTAAATGGTGAAGTGGGTTAGCGGTTGTGCTCACCGTTTCCGTTAAAGCCTCTGAAGAGAAGCATATGGAGCTTCGAAACACGTCAGGCAAATTCACTACGGAGCGGCTCCTACAAGCGGATCCCCGTCCCTACCTACACATAAATCAAGCTGCTGGTCGAGTGCTACTTACAGGTGGACAACCTTGGAGCAGAATATATATATATATATATATATGCCTTGCCGGCTGCCAGCATGGCTTCAACATTTCACCGCAAGAAATGCCTCGCCCAGGAGACTGACGCCTTGTGGTGACTGGGCATTGCAGAAGCCTACGCCGATGCAGTGAGGTCTGTCCGGCATATTTGTGACTTTTCATGCATCAGTACCCTTCGACCCGGAGTTTTGTGCTTGGTTCATTATTCATGCTGCCTTTCACTTTAGGACATTGAGACTGGTTCACCTTTAAATAGACTATTCCTTATGGCCCTTACTTTATTGGATTTAATCCGGCATGGTTTTGGGTCCCAGTCATTTGTTTTTAGATGCAGACTCCTCAAAATGACTTTTCATGTTGCCATCATGCATGCGATCGTCCAGTTGCATTATGGGAGGGGTAGTTCGACTTCTTTTTTTGTGCACGCGTTGGGAAACAGGCATTTATGCCTTACATGGCTACAATTGTGTATAGTTTGTTCCCATAGCACGACATTCTGTCCAAGTACTCTTTCCTTATTTTTCTGGAGGCTGCAATGGAGTTCTCTGCATTTCAAGTATGGCTTTGATTCACATATTTTCTGCAGCAGTAGTCAGAGGTGGATTATCAGATGACTGCTCAAAATCGGAACAATATATATTGGGTCAGAATTGTTATGGGGTGTAACCAATCAATCTCAAGGATATGCAGCAGAGTGTTTTAACCCCTTGTGTGCCCATGACGAGCTGGACTCGTCATGGGCCGCGGTTGCGCTGTGCCCATGACGAGTCCAGCTCGTCATGAACCCCGCCCGCTAATGCAACGCCCGGCACAGGGCGGGGAAAGGGCGTGGCACACAAGGGGTTAATTAAGAAAAGTACTGTTAGATACACAGGTATCACACTTAAGAGCGATTGGTGTCTCATGCTCATTTTATACAAATTTCCCACCCAGACGGACTTAAGTACTTGTTATTTTACCCACACCATCAGTACTGTAGTGATTGAGTAGATTAAGTAAGTGCTTTGCGCAACTTTTATTTTTCTACATGCATTTTAACACCTATGTTCCAGTATATTTGTTTAAAACTGCAGAGGGTTCTAGTTAATATATATTTTCATTAGTATGTTTTCAATGTTCATTAATGCCTTGTGTGGGTGGGACTATATAATGCAAAAGTGTAATGGCACCAATCAGATGGACAAAGGCTTCATAGAAGCCGAAACGCGTCTCTTGTGTCTCGGGTGACCTGTTTGAATAAAAAGAAGCCGTATACCGACAGCCTGATGTCCGTGCCTTCTTCTGATGGAGTAGGTGGTTGGTTCATATACATATACATATTTATATATATTCTTTTTTTGGGGGGGGGGGATTTTTTATGGAGCGCAAACCCAACCTGAAGGCATTGGAGTGCTTTACACAAGCACCAGTTAAGTTACACAAGGACACATTAATTTTTGGTAGGCACGGGGAGATTAAGTGATTTGGCCAGAATCACAGGATGTTGAGCCGACGCCGACACTCAAACCCGGTTCCTCAGCTCCAAAGTCGGCAGATCTGGCCGCTAGGCCACATCCTCTCTAAAACTCTCTCAAATTGGCCTGGCATGTGAGAATTGTCACCACTTGGTCGATGTCACCAAATACCACACATTACATTTTCTTAGCCTGCCTTTACAGTCTGATGCATTCTGGGGGTTGCAGTCTTTGTTTATGCCCATAGAACAAATTGCACTAACATGCCTTTGAACAATAATTTGTAAAATGTAATCCCAGGACTGTGAAATTAGGCGTCTGGTGACAAAAACAAATCATAAATACTATGCTAGGTGTGACTTCTTTCATAAGAACTAGCTCAGTGCCCCCCACCCTTCAGACTCGGTGACTCGCCATTGGTGTTTCGTAAACCAGGGGCTCAGACAATGTGTTTTGATGCTGTTTTGCCACCTGCATCCCCCAGGGCCCCCTGCCTTTGTCATGGTCACTTCCTTCCATTCCTCTGCGTCCTTATTGTTTCAGGAGCTGTATACTGCACTGAAGTGTTTTTTCCTGTTCTGTCATCCACAGCTGCATGCGAGGAGGCGGGCCTAGGGTCGTCCTGGAATCACTACTAGGAAACCGTGACGGCTCTGCGTCTTCCCTGCTCCCTCGGGACCGTTCCTCAGCGTAGTGTGCGTAAGTGCGTCGCACAATGATGTAAAAACAAACCAGGAGGGCGAAAAACGGAACAAAAACAAAAATAAAGATATGAACAAAAATACGAGAAAAGAAGAAAGGGAGGAAATAGGAGAAGGACTCTGACTAATGAATGAACGAAGATGAGAAAAAGAAAGAGAGAAGGACAAAGAAAAGCGGCAAGAGTGCTGGGAGTGAATGTGGAATTATTAGCTCTCTATTTTGTCATTTTTGAAAACATCATTATAATATATGAGCAAAAGTTTCACTCATTGGTATCAGTTGTTCACAATGCCACAAGCAGCAACTGAAGGGTGACCAGACAACCTTGGAAATAATCTGCAACTGGTGCTTTTTTGGTAACTTTTGACCATATTGAAAAAAAAATGAATCCTCAAGTTCTGAAGCAGACTGTGGATTGGGTGGCAAGAGCAGCACATATGTGTGGAAAACGCTGTGGTCACAGAACTCCTTCGCTCCATTGCCCCTGCCTGTGACGACGCCTGTAACACTGAGTGAGGTTGTTTAATCAGGCAGATGTTTATTATATTAGTTGAAAGATGGTGATCATCTAATTATTACCAGTAAATTGTGTGGTTTGCGCTTGATATTTGTTTTACATTTTTGTTTTATGTGTGTAGAATTGTTTGCTTATTATACTGGTTTGTTTGTAAGCGCTTTGAAGCTAGATCTGTTCCATCAGAGGTTGCACATTATAAATACCATGACTCAGCACAAAGAAACCGCTGCAAAGGTAGACGGTTGCACATTATAAATACCATGACTCAGCACAAAGAAACCGCAGCAAAGGTAGACGGTTGCACATTATAAATACCATGACTCAGCACAAAGAAACCGCTGCAAAGGTAGACGGTGCGTTATATGCAGTGGTAGAAGTGGGCGGGATCGGAAGGGCACGGCGTGCTCCTACTTTTTTAATTTAACCCAATCCGTTCCCCTACTTCTTTATTTTAAAAATGCGTCCCAGGACGGCAGGAATGGTCCGAATCTAAAAAGTTTTGCTCGATCGTCCAGCCCTGTGTGATGCACATTGAGGAAGGCCTCTTAAGTCGCCACAACCTCCTCCCCCTTCCCCTCTGTGTCTGAGGCCGGGAGCCTGCCCAACAACACTGTAGGAGAAGTGTTTCACTGTAGGAACAATCAATCAGCAGCAAAAACGGCATGACCCCACTGTGACCAATACAATAGTCAGATCAGGATGCATAAGCAACCCACCCTTGACCTCATATGCCCTTTATTTTGCGGCTCACCCAGACTGACAACACCACAAGGAAAGGAAGAGCACTCCAGTGTAGAATTTCTGGCAGACTGTGCCCAAACCTTGGCGCTTTTAAAAATAAGCATTTGCAACGCAATAGGTCTCACATTTGCAAAATTTTAACCATTGTAAATGCCAATGCCTTTTATTTATCTGTTTTCAAAACCAACACAGATAAAAGGTTTGTCATTTACAATGCCAATAGCTTTTTCATTGTAAACGCTTGTTTATGTTTGTGAAGAGCAAACTTTGACAAACTTGTATACCGAACGCTGTTTAGTAAATTCGCAGTTAAAAAAGCACATACAAAGAAAATCACAGTATACAAGTAAAAACAGCAAACAAAGCAAGAACTTACAATGTACAGAGAACACAAGGTGTTCCCATACAAATTATTATGATCTCTGTCCCACTGCACCGACCCTTATAAACCTACTCATGAAGCAATGTACAAAATCTGCCCTAAAAAAACAATCACAGACACGTGATCAGGTGTTATTGAACTGAAGTGCTTCACTGCACTTCTATTAATTACAAATAGTTTCACATTCCCCTACAAGACCATAGAAGGCCTTAGAAGCCCTAGTCTCTTAGCACCAGCAGGAGGACCCATCCGGTGGCCAATGTGGGTTAACCTTGAAGCCCTGTCCACCACAATCAATACTGATGTTCACCTCCAGTCTTGTAGACAGGCCTTCAAAGCAGCACACCCTAGATAAACAGAGACTTTGTCACTGAGGTCAAAGGACCCTTGAGGCCAGTCCACCTCACCCAGTGGTGCCTCCATTGGCTTTGTTTTAGCAGTGGTAGTGAAACTCACCAGGGATGGACAATGCAGGATATGCATGCACACCAAACCAAGGGGCATATTTACGAGGACCTTGCATCATGTTTGCAGCACGGAACATGGTAAATGCACAACGTATATCTCTAAGTCATAATTACGAAGTCACTCATAGCCACTTTTCATGGCTTTGAATGGTTTCATAAATATGGAGTAATGCGACACAGCACAAATCGCCGCTTTGCCTTCCTCTGCACAAGGGACGCGTTGTGGTGGGTGTTTTCATGCAACTCCCATGATTTTTGATGCATTCCTAGATTTACAAGGACTTGTAAACCTGGGAATGTATCGAAATCTTATGCCTCGCCAAGGGGGGCACAACAAGGAGAAATTTCTTTATTTCTCCCTGTTTTTTTCTCTTTCTATATGTGCAGCACACATAGAAAGAGGAAAAAGACTCTCAGGATTGTTTTTGTTCAGGAAGGTGCCACTTCCTGCAAAAAAACAATCCTGCCTGCAACAGGGTGCCTGCATTGGCGCTAGGCTTAAGAAACAGCACCAGTGCAGGGGGAAAAGACAGAAATGGACCGTATTGGATAAATATGGTGCATTCCTGCCCTTTCCCTGTGACGCAGGGCAGCACAGCAAAAAGACTTGCTGCGCTGCCCTGCGCCACCATTCCTGTATATATGCCTCTAAGTTCGCAAACTTCATGGTCTCTCTGCTTCTTGCACAAGCACCTTTAACATGTGCTGCCTGCTTTGGGGCCACTGCAATTATGCAGCAATGGAGTACAAAATTATGTTGCAGTTTTGACAAAATTATGCAGCAAAGAAAGGTTGCAGCGTAATGCGTGGTACATTTTCAGATACTTTATTATTCTGACTATTTTACGCATACTAACAGTCTCTGCAAAGCTTTTGCCTATTTAATACCAGTTTAACATACAAGTGCAGCAGTGACAATGGTGACCAGTCAACCTTTCTAAAGGGCCTTCTACTTCACAGCAACACAAGTCACGTGTTTTGAACCGTTTGAGCTACAAACAATTTTTTAGTTAAAACCATCAGATTATGCAACGGATGATGTATTATATGGCAAATATGGCAGAGCTATAATTATGTGTAAAACATTTGCAAACTAGGATATTTTGTCATTCATGTTTGAACTTCCTCATACAGTCTCTGTTGGGTGGTATTTCTAGACACCTACAGTGCTTGTGGAGAGACAAAGGATGAAGTTGGCTAATAGTGACTGCAGAGGATATTAGTCTGAAAGGGACAAAATAACTGATTGAGATAATCTGAGGTCCACTACCTATTTCTGACTCAACAACTGCTTGAGTCTCATAATTTCAGAATTGATACATTTGCAAGTCTCATTGCTAACTAACTTGAGTACTAATTTCACAAACTACTAATATAATAATTGTTTCTCTTTCATCTGATATTGCTAAAAGCATCTGCAAAACCAACAAGTCTGGGTTGTTTTAGGTGTATGTATTAATTTTTGAGTGCTATTTCTAGATACAATAACAGGAAACCAGGAGGCAACTAATGCTGGCTTCATGACATGTTGCGTGAAGCACATGAAAAATGTAGGACTACAATTTTGCATTGACAGAGGGGCTCAGAATGATGTAATCAACAGTGCTTCCCAACACGTCAGGCCTCCTGTCATAGAATTTAAACCCACATTTTATGTTCAGAAATGGTTAGAAAAAGGGAGAAGTCCTGATGAAAGAAACTGCATTGCTCGTAGACAAATGGTATCTGGTTCCACATCTAAGCATATTTGGGACATTCTGTGATGGAAAACATATCCCACATTGTAAATGTATTTTAATATCATTGACTCATATATTAAACCTCAAATAAACTTGTATCCATTGATTGTATTAAATTACGTTATAAGCTGTAACTGGTCAGTGAAATGCCAAACATACTAAAAATTGGTATGTTTTACTCTTTTTAGCCACACCTCTGACTCCGCCCACTGAACAAATCCTCTGTCATTCCCGCCTCCTGATGCTCCGCCCACAGTTCCCCTACTTTTTTTCCCCCACTTTGACCACAGGTTATATGAATAACACCCAACAATACTGGTGCACGTTTTCTCTGCCCTGGGCTGCTCTCCTGTATATGCATCATGTATGCATACAACATTTGCTAGGTCTAGCGTTAGTCAAGACCTTTTCATTTTATTAAAATGATGTGTATAATATACTTACAGAGGCTGTCAGTCAGCCCTCTTTAGCCATTGGTCTGTTCTTGTGTCATTCACATTTTTCTTCCCATCCGCTGAAGCGTACATGCGTCAGCCCGCTTAAGACATGGCTAACTTCTCTGTGAGTGATAGCATTCTGCTCTTACAGAAGAAGAACTTCCACACGTAAAGTAGTTCCTGCCTGAGGCAGAGCTATAAATTAGGATATAAGCAGGGGCTACCTGTGCAAGGATATAATCATGGTCATTACAGTAGTTGGAAAACTTCGACAATTTCTCTTTTATGACTATCCTTCTACTTTGAGAAAACAGACATTGATGTAAATTTAACCGGATTCCCAGGTGTGCATAAGGTAATGCTCATTAGTCACAGATTCCCCGAAGTCCTGCAGTGCATAAAATATATACCTGTGAAATTTCCACTGGATGCAAAATTCTACATGCAGTGGCTTTGCACTTTTTAATTGTTTTAGCCATAGGGGAAATATTTTTCCACGTTGAGTAGTCCCTTCTCATAAACCTTTCTAAAAATATGGGGCAGTTATCTCCCACTTGAACCTGCTTTTGACTGGAAAAACAGATGGTACCTTCACAGTGTGGAAAACGTCCTACAGGAGGTATGTGAGCATCCAAAAACACACCTATTTGTGAGCATTCACCAGTTCTTTACAGGCTGCCCCATCTGGAATTGCTCAGAATCCCATTCTGTTTCCTAACTTTGTGCAACACTTTTGTGTTTTGTCACCAATATTCACAATGTTGAAACACCGTCATCTTAACAGTGCACTGAGTGGCGTGACCTGAATAGCATTCTCGTTTTACCAAGTAGTGAGAGATGGTGAAAAACATGAGATTGGCTTTCTCAGTTTATGAGACTAAGTCGACTTCTGCTAAACCAGGCAAATACATCAATCAGTGCATTCCTATCTAAGAGTCCTGCTCTTAATTAGTAAAACTGTCCATTTTGGTTCTGGGTGTACAGCACTTTAGTCTTAATTGAACTTTTTGACAGGCAAATAGGTAAAATACTTCTCTTGATGTGATCATTTCAACATCTCTATCATACAATACATTTCCACTAAGGCCTTTTTATATATATATATTTTATTTCTAATCAACAATTCATAAGAAAAACCAGTGAATTTGTTTTAAAGTTAGCGACGTATTGAAATCATGCACATTTCCACTCAGTTCAATTTTCCTTCTGTACCGGAGTGTCATCTGTAATGTATGAAAAAAGGGATTAACTCTGTTTCCTCTATGCAATCCTGATTGGTTCACACGGGCACTAATTACCTCACGCTACACCTTTCCGCCTTGAGAAAGGAGTGCAGTTCACTGAAGAAGGAAGTGCGGTTCACTGAAGAAGGAAGTGTAGATCACTGAACAAGGAAGTGTAGTTCACTGAACAAGGAAGTGTAGTTCACTGAAGAAGGAAGTATAGTTCACTGAAGAAGGAAGTGCATTTCAACGAAGGAGGAAGTGCAGTCCACCGAAGAAGGAAGTGTAGATCACTGAACAAGGAAGTGTAGTTCATTGAAGAAGGAAGTGCAGTTCACTGAAGAAGGAAGTGCATTTCACGGAAGAAGGAAGTGCAGTTCACTGAAGAAGGAAGTGCAGTTCACCGAAGAAGGAAGTGTAGATCACCGAACAAGGAAGTGTAGTTCACTGAACAAGGAAGTTGAACAAGGAAGTGTAGTTCACTGAACAAGGAAGTGTAGTTCACTGAACAAGGAAGTGTAGTTCACTGAAGAAGGAAGTGCATTTCAACGAAGGAGGAAGTGCAGTCCACCGAAGAAGGAAGTGTAGATCACTGAACAAGGAAGTGTAGTTCATTGAAGAAGGAAGTGCAGTTCACTGAAGAAGGAAGTGCATTTCACGGAAGAAGGAAGTGCAGTTCACTGAAGAAGGAAGTGCAGTTCACCGAAGAAGGAAGTGTAGATCACCGAACAAGGAAGTGTAGTTCACTGAACAAGGAAGTTGAACAAGGAAGTGTAGTTCACTGAACAAGGAAGTGTAGTTCACTGAACAAGGAAGTGTAGTTCACTGAATAAGGAAGTGTAGTTCACTGAAACAGAGTTTCTGGGTTCAGGATAAGCCTGAAAAATGCTTTAGGCAGGGATCTAAATGAACATATACCTTGGGATTACCTGTGCAAGCATATATTAAAGGTATTTATCAAAAATAAATGTAGCTCCTGACCCCCACCCTTCTGTCACTAACTCTTAACTCCTACCTGACGAGTATTACCTTTCACTTCAGTACCAGCACCAACATTTATATGATGACATCGCATGAGGACTTCATCAGCTGGCACACGACATTTCTGCACAGCAGAACACACACATGATAAACAGATAAACACATAATCTGAAAGAAACACGTTAGTTAGATTCCTCACCTTAGAATATCCCCAGGCGTCAGACTGGATCCGGAAGATTTTTCGTCAGCAATACCCCTTGCGCGTCGCTAGGCGTCGTCTGCGGCTCCACGTCCGTCGTCGGCGTCGTGCGCCGGAATGACGTCGGAGTACTTAGACGCCGCCCTCGCGCGCTGACGTCAGTTCTTCTTTTTTCCGCGCCAGTAAGCGCAGATCCGGGAGAGCTACCCCTTTAGTCAATTTTTGACTAACTTTTTGATCCTTTTTGATCCTGTCTATCGACACCGGTGCCGGTAGGATGCCTGGGTTTAAAGCCTGTACGGACTGTAGCCGATTGATGTCGGTTACGGACCATCACCGCCGGTGCCTGTACTGTTTGGGCCTCGACCACGACGCGGAGTCGTGCTCGGACTGTAAGGCCCTGACCTCGAAGGCTAGACAGGAGCGGTCCCGTAAGCTTCTCGAGATTCGCCACTCGGCTCCGCGCGTCTCTCGATCCCGGTCCAGGAGGAGGTCCAAGGATCGGTCGCGGAGCCGCAGCCGACGTCACCATCGGTCGTCGGGATCAAAGTCTTCGGGTAAGTCGAAGCATTCCAAGAAGTCCAAGAGACGTCATCGCTCTTCGGACTCCCCTCGCCGGTCGCGCGACTCGGTCGAGGGTCAGGGTGGTTCCACCCCCGCGGCTCCGGCGGAGCCGCAGGCGCCGCGTCCGTCCCCATACCCTCCGGTCCCTGGGACTAACGCGACGCCGGCGGAAGTCAGTGCCTTCCTCTCGTCCATGAGGAACCTGGCTCCGCCGTCGGCGCCCGCTGGTGCGCCTTCGGGCCCCGCGGACCCGACTGGGTTGCCTTGCCAGCCGGCGGCTCCGGCCCCGGCGCCGTTGACGGCTCCGGCCTCGACGCCACAAGCGCCCGAGGGACCCGTTCTCGAGTCCCCGTCGACGCCGGTCAACCTTGTCACTCCTCCACCGGCGTCGACTCCGGTTCCACCCCCGATGCCGACGTCGACTCCGCTCGACGCCGTGCCCCAGTTTAGTCCCGGTCCGGGCCCGGCGCCGGTCCGGCGTCGATGGACGCCGAGATCGACGCCGCTAGAGACACATTTTGTCTACCGCCCGGCTCCGTTACTTTCTCCCCTACACCAGGAGTCGGATGAGGGGGACTACTGGGAGGGATCCGAGGATCCTATGGCCCATCAGGCCCAACTGTCCCAGGACTGGGCAGATGAACTGGGGGAGGCCAGTGGTCTGGATACCTCGCCAGACACTGGATTCATCTCTCCTCCGACTGTGGCTTCGGAGGAGGGTGCTGCTTTCTCCGTGGTGCTGCGCAAGGCGGCCGCAGCCCTTGGGCTCGAGCTACCTGCCGTGGCTGTGAGGACGAACGTCCTCACTGAGGTGCTTCAATCTGCAGCAAGCTCCACTGAGCCTCTGCTGCCGTTCAATGAAGCCCTCACTGACGTTCTCCAGGGCACCTGGTCCAAGCCCTCCACAGTTCCTCCTGTGGACAGGAACGTTGCCAGGCGCCACCGCCCTGCTCCGGGCGACCCCAGTTTTCTGTCCCAACACCCTACCCCTGAGAGCCTGGTTATCCAGGCCTCCACCTCCCAATCCTCTTTCCCGACCGCCCCGCCGGACCGGGATTCCAAGAGACTGGAGCAGTTTGGCAAGAAACTGTTCTCATCCCTTAGTTTGGGCCTGCGGTCTTTGAACACCGCTTGTCTCTTGGACCGTTATTCCCACTCTCTGTGGGATGCGGTGGAGGACGCGCTGCCCCTGTGTCCGGAGGAGGTCCGGACACGACTTACCCAGGCTCTGGCCGATGGGAGGGATGCCGCGCGACATGTCATACGTTGTGGGCTTGACACCACGGACTCGCTGGGTAGGGCCATTTCCACCACTGTGGCGCTTCGACGTCACGCCTGGCTGCGGTCCACGTCGTTTTCCGGCGATGTCCAGAGCACTCTCATGGACATGCCGTTTGATGGCACTCGCCTGTTTGGCGAGAAGGCGGACAGTGCGCTGAACCGCTTTAAGGACTCCCGGGCTACGGCCAAGTCCTTGGGCCTCTCGGCCCCGCGGTCGCAATCTTCCGCTTTTCACCCCTTTCGTGGCCAAGGAAGGGGTGCCTCCTCACGTGCGCCTAGCCACCAGCCGCAGAACCAACCTGCGCGCGGTCGCGGACGTGGTTTCCGCCGAGGCAGATCTGGAGGTCGACGAGGTCAGCCCACATCCACCCCGGCAGCATCCGCCTCAAAGCCTTCCTAGTCCGAGCTTTCAGGCCCATTCCACGCCAGTGGGCGGCAGAGTTCGCCATCACCTGCTCCACTGGTGGTCCATCACATCGGACAGGTGGGTGCTGCAAATCGTCCGAAGGGGCTACTCCCTCCCCTTCGAGACGACCCCTCCAGCCATGCCACCGCAGCACCACCGTATCTCGGGGGATCACTTGCGTCTTCTCTACGAGGAGGTTTCCGCCCTCTTGGCCAAGGGGGCCGTCGAGCGCGTTCCGAGCCCAGAAGTAGGTCGTGGTTGTTATTCCCACTACTTTCTGGTTCCCAAGAAGGGCAAAGGGGGCCTCCGCCCTATCTTGGACCTTCGGAACGTCAATGCCTTCCTCCGGAAGGAAAGGTTCAAGATGTTGACTTTGGCTCAGGTTCTAGCTGCCCTAGACCCCAGAGACTGGATGGTAGCGTTGGACTTGCAGGACGCTTATTTCCACATCCCCGTCCTGCCGGCCCACTGGCGTTACCTGCGGTTCACGGTGGGCCAAGAGCACTTTCAGTTTACCGTGCTCCCCTTCGGCCTCACCAGTGCCCCTCGGGTGTTCACGAAAGTGATGGCGGTGGTCGCAGCTCATCTGCGCAGATCAGGGGTTCCAGTCTTCCCCTATCTCGACGACTGGTTGTTGAAGGCGGGCTCGCCCCAGACAGTCGTCTCCCACCTCCAGACTACGGCGGATCTCCTGCATTTGCTGGGGTTTTCCATCAACGTGCCGAAGTCACACCTGAGTCCCTCTCAGAAGCTCCTCTTCATCGGAGCAGTTCTCGATTCGGCACAGTTCCGGGTCTATCCACCGGAACAGCGGGTCCGGGATATACAGGCCCTGATTCCCATCTTTCGGCCTCTATCCTGGGTTTCGGTCAGGCTAGTGTTGCGGCTTCTGGGGCTGATGGCCTCCTGCATCCTACTAGTGCATCACGCCAGGCGGCGCATGCGGGCTCTGCAGTGGGACCTGAAGTTTCAGTGGGCCCAGCATCACGGCAACCTGTCCGACCATGTCTTGATCTCGGAGGGCACTGCACAGCAGTTGCAGTGGTGGCTCACGGACCGCGATTGGGTCATGGGCAGGAGCCTCTCCCTTCCCCAACCGGAGCATGTCGTAGTGACGGATGCGTCCCTCCTGGGATGGGGTGGCCATATGGGAGAGGCGGAGATCAGAGGCCTCTGGTCTCCGGCGGAGTCTCGTCTCCACATCAACCTGTTGGAGTTGAGGGCGATCCGACTTGCACTGAAAGCCTTCCTTCCCTCTGTCAGGGGCAGTGTCGTGCAGGTGTTCACGGACAACACCACCGCCATGTGGTATTGCAACAAACAGGGCGGGGTGGGGTCGTGGACCCTTTGTCAGGAGGCTCTGCGCCTCTGGACGTGGCTGGAACACCAGGGCGTCACCCTAGTGGTTCAACATCTGGCGGGCTCTCTGAACGCCAGAGCGGACGAACTCAGCCGCCGGTGCATGATGGATCACGAATGGCGTCTGAACTCCGAAGTGGCGCAAGGTCTCTTTCAGCAGTGGGGAGAGCCTTGGTTAGATCTATTCGCCACCGAAGAGAACGCGCAATGTCAGCAGTTCTGCGCGTTGGAATTTCCAAGGCGGCACTCGCTCGGCGATGCTTTTCGTCACGAGTGGAGTTGCGGTCTGTTGTACGCCTTTCCGCCTATACCACTTCTGCCCAGAGTGCTGAAGAAGATCAGGCACGACCGGGCCCAAGTCATCTTGGTGGCTCCGGATTGGGCACGAAGATACTGGTATCCCGAGCTACTCAGTATGTTGACCGATCCCCCGATACGTCTGCCCCTTCGGGAGGATCTTCTGTCGCAGCAGCAGGGGACGGTCCTCCACCCGAACCTGTCCAGCCTCCACCTCCATGCGTGGAGATTGAGCGGCGGCAGTTGATGCCATTTGACTTGCCTCCTGAAGTCTGTGATATCATTCTGGCAGCCAGGCGTCCCTCCACAAAGACGGTATACGCCTGCCGGTGGAACAAATTTGTGGCATGGTGCACAGCAAAGGCTGTGGATCCCCTTTCCGCCCCTCTTTCTGAGGTTCTCCTCTTTCTTCTTTCTCTGGCCCGGCAGGGCTCTGCCCTGGGCACCCTGAAAGGTTATCTTGCTGCCATCTCTGCCTTCTTGCGGCTTCCTGATCAGCCTTCTCTTTTCAAGTCCCCTGTGGTTACACGCTTTCTAAAAGGCATTACTCACACGTTCCCTCCTGTCCCTTTTGTAATGCCTCAGTGGGACTTGAATCTGGTCTTGACATTCCTGATGTGCGCTCCCTTCGAGCCTCTTCACAATTGTCCTCTTCGTCTTCTGACTCTTAAGACTGCTTTTCTGGTAGCCATCACCTCGGCTAGACGGGTGAGTGAGCTCCAGGCTTTATCTTCAAAGCCTCCTTTTCTGTCTGTTCATCCGGACAAGGTTGTCCTTCGGCCTCGTCCCTCCTTTCTTCCGAAAGTGGTGACTCCATTTCATCTTGGGCAGTCTGTCACCTTGCCCACCTTCTTTCCGCCTCCGCATCCTTCCAAAGAGGAAGAGAGGCTCCACCGTCTGGACCCAAAAGGTGCGCTCTCCTTTTATCTGGACCGCACAAAGCAGTTCCGGGTGGACGACCAACTTTTCGTTGGATACGTGGGTGCTAAGAAGGGGAAAGCTGTGCACAAACGGACCATCTCTCGGTGGGTCGTTTTGTGCATCAAAATTTGTTACTCTTTGGCAAAAAAGGACCCTCCTGTTGGGCTGCGCGCCCATTCTACTCGGGCCACAGCGGCTACTACTGCCTTGGGACGGGGAGTCCCTTTGCAGGACATCTGTCAGGCGGCGACGTGGGCTTCGCTACGCACGTTTGCCAGGCATTATTGCCTTGACAGCCAAGTCCGGAGGGATGGCTTCTTTGGCCGTTCTGTCCTCCAGGACTTTCTGGTGTGATCTTGGTTCGCAGACCCACCACCGGGGATGGTATTGCTTGGGTATCTATTCTAAGGTGAGGAATCTAACTAACGTGTTTCTTTCAGATGAACAAGTTACTTACCTTCGGTAACGATGTATCTGTAAGAAACATTAGTTAGTTAGATTCCTCACCGACCCACCCATCCTCCCCGTTCTGCGAACTGACATCTAGGGTTAAGGTTATCCTTTTCAGGCCCCTAGATTTTATTTTTGGCACCAGTGTCGGTCTTTGCATGGCTCTGCGTTCCTGGCGCGGAAGGCTATGTACAAGAACTGACGTCAGCACGCGAGGGCGGCGTCTAAGTACTCCGACGACGTCATTCCGGCGCATGACGCCGACGACGGACGCGGAGCCGCAGACGACGCCTAGCGACGAGCAAGGGGTATTGCTGACGAAAAATCTTCCGGATCCAGTCTGACGCCTGGGGATATTCTAAGGTGAGGAATCTAACTAACTAATGTTTCTTACAGATACATCGTTACCGAAGGTAAGTAACTTGTTCATCAAGCCCTGGTGAAATGTACTTCAAATAAGTAAGCACACCAAATGTCTCTTAGTATCCTGTTAGGTTTACACAACACTAGTGATACTGTGCGGTGCACATGCGTACATTTTGCTAAACGATCATTACTATGCACGCAACTGAATGCTCAATCTAATAGGTGCAACATTTATGAATGTGCCAATTCATAATACTGGTGAATTTCTATATTCATAAGTGCACTTTATAAAGCTACATTTTCACCAGTCTGATTCTGTGAGCTAGGACTGGGACATAGCATGCTCAAGTTCCATTTTCTTGTATTGCCAAAAGATCTGGCATGAATGCTCAAAGTATATATATCAAGTTAGATGTAACAAGCATTGGCAAAGTGAGTAAATCTGGAGTTGAATTTGTCAATGCTTGTTTTGTAATGCTTTTTGTAAAACTTTATTGATGGGGTGCTGTGGGGCACTCACAAATATAAAACTAATATCGTACACTATATGTTACAGCTATAGTGTACTATGGTGTATTTTCTATTTTAACATATTTAAATATGCACAGGGTCTACAAAGTATTGCGATAATGCCTAAAAACTTCTGTGATACTTAAAACATTTTTGGGAAATGCGCAGTTCTCCCTAAACTACTGTAAAACATATATAAATACATTTCTATATCTATTACCACTTTAAGAAAGTAGCAAAAGGTAGTGGACAGCAATAAAACCTACTACTTACCTATATCTAAGGCCATAAACCACAACACAGCGAAACGCAGAACACAGCCAAACTGTGCTAAAAACGACTTGGCTGCCTTTTACCTTTGGTGAACACAGCCATTACATACCGTCTTCTCATCTGAATGACCCATGGTATACTGTGAAATCACTGTGGTATACCATGGTACAATATATAACTACATTTTTTAAAACATAGCTTTAATACTACTTACACTATTCACACATACCACCAAAAATTAACATTTACACCTCTTATTTTTCCTGATGCATTACATTTACATCTGTTAACACTTTTACGGTACGTTTGTTTCAGTTATCACATTCTATGTGACTCCTCTTTATACATCTCCACTCTATCCCACCACACTCTATGCTATGACACTTTACACCATTTCAGTCTAAGTCACTCCACTATACATCAGTCTATTCGACACTAAAAGCCACTCCACTCCACTGTACACTATTACATTCTACGCCACTCCATTCTATGCCACTCCAGTCTATGTCCTTCTACTCTATGCTAGACCACTGTACACTATGCCACTATATACAAAGCAATGTCACTCTGCGACACTATATTCTATGCTATTGTACTTTATGCCACTCCACTGGACGCCAATTCAGTGTACACCATTGCACTATACGCTATTCCAGTGTATGCCACAATCCACTATAAACTACTCCTTTTTGTGCCACTCCTCGCCACTCCATTCTACGCCACTACACTCTATGCTACAACACTCTACGCTATGCCTCTTTACAACACTCCATGCTACTTCACTATATGTCACTCCACTCTACAGCTATCCACTGTGTACTATTACACTGTACAGTACTCCATTCTACACCTCTCCTCTCTGCGCCACTCCATTCTACCTCACTATATTCTGCGCTATTGTACAGTATGTCACTACATTGTAACTCACTCCACTGTACGCCGCTCCACTCTATGCCACTTCACTTTATGCTACTCCTTTGTACACTACTACACTCAACCATACTCCAATTTTACGCCACTCCACTTTTCGCCAGTCCATTATATGCTATTCCATTGTATGCTACTCCACTTTATGCCACTCCACTCTACAACACTCCACGGTACGCTATTCCACTTTATGCCACTACACTGTGCGTCAAACCATTCTATGCATCTCCGCTGTACCCTACTCCATTCTATGCCACTCCACTATACAGTATTCTACTGTATACTCCACGCAACTCAACTCTACACTATTCGACTCTATGCCATGCCACTCTACCCCACTCCACTATAACTCAGTTCACTGTAGGCTATTTCACTATATGCTACTTCACTGTAACCCACTCAACTCTACACCATTACACTGTAGGCCACTGCACTTTTCGCCACTTTACAGTACACTATTCCAATCTACACCACTCTAGTGTATGCTATTTTACTTTATGTCACTACAAAGTACGTTACTCCACTCAACGCTATTTGTGTATGCTACACTACTGTACTTTATTCCATTGTATGCCACTCCACTGTTTACCACTTCCCTGTATGCCACACCAGTGTACGCCACTCAACTCGGACACTCCCCTGTGCTCCACTCCACTTTATGCTATTCCACTATAAGCCACTCTACTGTATACAACAGTCTATGACACTCCACTGTACATTACTTCACTCTATGCCAGTGCATTCTACGCTATTCCATTGTATGCAATTCCACTCTACGCCGCTTCACTCTATGCTATTTCACTCTACCCTTCTCTACTTAAGGCCACTCCACTATATGCCACTAAAGTGTATGTGACTCCACTGTACGATATTCCATTTTACGGCAGTGCACTGTACACCACTCTAATCTGTGCTATCCCACTGTATGCCACTCCACCACTCCACTCCACTATAAGCTATTCCATTTGCCGCCTTACCATTCACTGTGGCCTGAGAAATTGCCATTTCAGGTGTCATACGTCTTATTTTAACTGCTATGGTTTCACATGCTATAAGTTATAAAATATGGAAGGGTATAGCCAGTACTTGTAGAAACATCCAGTTATAGTTAATGTAGTGCAATGACTGATGTGAGTCAAATGTTTACGAAGGCACATGGTGTATAGTAAATTGAGGGCAGAGCACAAATTATAAATCTAAGTTCTATCTAGTGCTGCATAAATTAGAAATTTAAGTTATAACTATGACCTTATAATTTCTCCTGTTTGTACAGTTTAAGTTGGGTTTGTATATAAAGAATAAATAACGTTTTCCTGACTATAATTTACCTTTAACCATTGTTTTATATATAAATATACACAAATATAATTTTAGCAAAATCAAAACATCTTGGCTAAAAAAATCTAAAGTTGGCAGAACAACAGCCGGCCTCGGCAGTGGCAAATGAAAGTTCACTGATGTTTAAACACTCCAAGAAGTCAAACACCAAACGAAATTCCCAACCTCTACATGTTAGTAGTGAATAGAAACTGATATGTGATGTCAAAGCCCACCTCCAGGCCCACAAACTCTCTCACCATCCATGTGTCTCTCTGTGCACAATAGGTCAGGAATCCCTTTATTCCACATTTTGGGCATAGGTTGATTCTGGCTATGAATAGATAGTCCACGGTGTTCTACCGGACACTATTTCCGGTACATGCAGAAGACCTTGACAGAGAGGAAGAGCTTGAAATAGATGCAGTAAATGTGGTATTTCTTTCCTAAGGCGAAAAATACACGTGGATTTTCTGAGTTCATTTCCAAGGATCTTATTGAGTGGAAACTTACTGCATGTGTGTGAAGCAAGAGTTGGCCTTCACATGAAACAAGCATTTGCAAAGCCAGTTGGTATTGTTAATGTTTTTTTCCAGCCATGCTGCACAGCAGCACTTCTGCTGTGCAGCATGGCTGAAAGTAAAGATCTTTTTTTAAAGAGCCGTAACATGCCCAGCGGTGACGGAGTCATAACACTTGTTTTTTCACTTTCAACCATGCTGCACAACATAGCTTAAAACACATTGACAAAGCCAAATAGAAGATATGTGGCTTGGTCAAGAGTGTGTGTGCCTGTCTGTCATTTCACTTGATGCGGATTCACACATTTTTGTCACAAGGCTTGGACTGGCATGCATTGCTGTACTTGGATTCTGGGTTCTCGCAGATCCTTTTCGTTGAGATCACGAATTGTCATTTGCATTTTACAAGAGAGGGCTTCTTCTGACACAGGAAGCAGGGGCATCAGCAGTACTCCCTCCAGGGGTGACCGTATGATCTGACCTTAGCAAGCAGGTCAGATCAGACAAACAGCTTCTCTTATTGTCATCACTGGGGGAAGATCTCAGGCCAGTCTCACCAACTCGGATTGGCTTACATCGCCTGGCCTTCCATGTAAATGGCTGTGCATTCTGTTCACGCTGCAACACTGCACTAAAATGTTAATTCTGTCGATGAAGCACTGACAGCATTTCCACACCCAGCCTCGTTCATTATTGCAACCCATGTCATTGACACTATGTGCATCACAAAAATAGACCACATTTTTTAAACGGAAAAAATTATGCAGCCACGAGTAGGGTTAACTTAGGGTCGATCCGAGTGCCCTGCTCTGTGTTAAAAGTCTAAAGTATTTTTAAGTTGGTGCACCAGAGACACGGGGCTTAGAGGGGAGATTAAAAGCTAGCCCCCAGTTGTCAGGATACCAACTGTCCTCTTAGGCCCTCCTATGGGCGGAGGACATTACATTTGCGGCCCCATCTCCATTCTTGGGGCGTTTTCTTACTTCTTGCATTATGATCGCCCTGTAACGCCACTTGCAACGCTAAAAAACAGAAGCATTACATAATAACTTCTTGACCTCAAAACCTCAAAGCTTGGGGTGCAGGCGGGTTCGCTGCAGCTGTGCAGGACGAAAGAGCCCTGTCCCAAGCCTCATAAATACACTATGTAAACTTGAATGGTTTGTGGCACTCTGTGAGTAAAAGTGTGAATCGACTGTAGTAATAGGTTGCAAGTGGGTTCCGCCCCCTGATCCAGGGCGTGAGAGACGCAATATCTGAAAATCACGTTGTCTTCAAGGGATCAACATCCCCACTAGGCACTCCTTTAGGTCAAATTCTTCTGACAATTATTTCTCTATCATCGCATTTAAATCCAAGCAACCAATGGTAAATTCTCTCAATTAATTTATTCTGGATCATGTTTCTCGTGTTGTAAAATCACACGTGCAAACAAAAGTCACGATTCCTTGAATTCAATGTGATGGATCCCAATGCATTTCGGGACAGCGCCCTTCATCAGGGGAAAATTTCCTGCGGCATAATTAGGATCCGCGTGTTCATGTGTGAAGATTCAGCATTAGTAGCTTGGTTTTAAATGCGATGACAGAGAAATAATTGTCAGAACAATTCAATAAGCAGAGACAGCTGTTGCTTCAAAGCACTTGCAGGTCACGAGACTCTATGTCCAGTAAAATATGTGTGTGTGCCCCATAATATGTTTATATCTAGTTTATTTGTATAGACACACTCTAGGTCATTTACTTTTTAATGGTTGTTTCTAGAGCACTCTCTTTTGTTGCTACTGCACTTTGGGACACTACAACGCAAAATGATGAGACCCACTGAAGAAGGTGATGAGGGGCCCTGAGTGTCCCATATGTCACAGATATACATTAACCTTGGGCTCTATGGGGGTCCCTGAAGCGGGCCATCTGCTCCGCAGGGGTCTGTGCAACACCCCTGCCCTGGGACCTTCAAGGGCCCAGCTTAACTCGTTTGCTTCTGAAAAGATGCACTGTGACCTCGGCTGTAGTGGCTAATCACTTCCACTAGGAAAATCTTGTGCTTGTGTACTTGGGACTTACACGGTCTATGCGAGCTGTGCAGAGCTACGCTGACCGTCAAATATGGCCCTGCTATGATGGGTTCCTCTAAACTTCAGTGTTAGTCCACTGTCCACAGGTGGGATACTATCGTGAGTGACCGCAGATATAGGACTTATCTATGTTTCATTATGCACTGAAGCACTTGGACCAGCCACCTGCAACCTTAGCCAGAGCACATGTAATTATATGCTTCCTCATCTCAGGCTAACTATGTTCACAATAACCCTCCACCCGTCATCAAATGCCTTTTTGACTTGTTTCTTTATTTTACCATTCAAGACAGTTTGTACAAGCCATCAGCTTCCCTGTGGTTGCATCTCATTGCTGTCCTACGTGAGAGACAAGCATACTGGCTATGCCTGTTTTGCTATTTACTGGATACCTGCAGATGCCCAGGGATTAGCCTAGGCTTTTCTTTTTAGGTCTCGGCTCTAGACAGCATGCATGCGTTATCTCGAAAAGATACCTGTTGTATGTACTTTGTGCGCTCCAGCCCGCCCATAGGCTTGCCATTTGCTGGCTCCCTCGTTGCTCCATTATTCGTTTGTCTGTTTGCTCATGGCATGCATGCCTCAGGCCTCTTCCCGTCTTTAGCCCTCGCCGAGAGCAGGGATAAAGTACTACTCTTGATACACAACGGGCATTTTAGGCTATACATGTTTTCTGAACTATTTTTTTATTTGTCTTGGAGCCCTCCATACAGTGCTCATGTTATCAGTTCACTCGCTTAGTCTGTGATTTATCCAAGATCACAGGATGTTGTGCCAACAATGAAAGAGTGCTGTACGTGAGCGCCAGTTAATTTACACATGGACACATTAATTTTTGTAGGAACAGGGTGAGTAAGTGGATTGCTCAAGATCACAGGATGATGTACCGATGTGGAAATTGGAATAATTGCACTGACGCTCATAAAACCGTACCCGAAGCTGAGTTGTGGCCCCCTGCCTGGTGTTAACCCAATCATAGTGATCGAACTGCAGTGGCACACACTCCAACCTGAGGCAGTGTTTGCCTTCTCACTGCATCAGTTCATACCACGTGCAGCTTATTAAGGGGAAGAGCAGAGTTTTCTGTGCAGACAGTCCCTGCTTAAGTAGCAAGTGTTAATACCACATTCATAGGACTATTGTTTACATAATTATCAACTTTTTAGATTTCAAAATACCAGCCAGCTTACTGTGGGGACAGCAGCACTTGATGTGGACATTAAGAGGAATATTACAGCACTTTACTTGAGTGACAATTACTTTACACAAGGACACGTCTGTTTTTGTAGAAATAGGGAGATTAAGTGATTTGCGCAAAATCACAGGATGTTGCGCCGATGCTGAAAGACGACTTTACATGAGCACAAATTACATTACACAAGGACACATTTGTTTTTGTAGGAACCGGAAGATTAAGTGATTTGCCCAAGATCAAAGAATCTTGTGCTGATATCAATGTTTGAATAATTGCACTGAGGATAATAAAACCAGCAGTGGCAGGCACTCTAGCCGGAGGCAGTGTTTGTCTTCTCACTGAGGCGGATCATATCACTTGCAGTGTGCAATGGGGAAGGGCAGACTTTCTGATAGAGCCCTTTTGCTGCCTATGCAGACAGTGCCTGCTAAAGTAGCAAGTGTTAATACCAGATACATAGGACTATTGTTTACATAATTATCAACTTCCTGGACTCCGAAATACTGACCAGTTTACTGAGGGGACAGCAACACATGGTGTGGGCATTAAGAGTAATGAAGTTCTCTGGCTCCTACTGAAATCAGATTAACAGTTCACCCCTTCCAAGGTCAAACAAAGTGGCGTTTTAGATAAAAATTGTTTAACTGTGACCAAATGGCCCCAAACTGTACACTCTTGTGTGGGCAAGAACAGAACCCCTTTGGGTAATGGCAGCAGTGACACACCTCTGCTTGATCCTCTTCCTGACTACATATCCCCCACCCACTGATGCATTTATTCTCGTAATTGCTTGCCGGGTGTAAATATGTGCAAATGATAAATTTATGCTGTGTCTTGTTATCGTCACCCCTTAAAGCCCATCATTGTCTTGATGCTTTCTGACTCAATGTTCTGTTGTCTTGGTGCTACGCAAACCGTTTCTTGCCCAAATGTCACCGCCGCAAAATATACTTAAACAATGGCACCCTGTTTTTATGCCTCTGCTCTAGATGGCGCGCATGCATGCGCTGTCTCAAAAAGAGACCTGTTGTATATACTTTGTGGGTTTCAACCCCTCCTTAGGCTTGCCATTTGCTGGCTCCCTTGTCACTCCACATTTGCCCATGCCATGCATGCATTATACCTCTTCCCCCCTTTAGCCATCCCTGAGAGCAGGGACCAAGTACTACTATTCATACACAGCGGCCATTTTAGGAAGTGTTTTCAGGGCTACTTTTTTAATTAGTCTTGGAGGACTCCATTCAGTGCTCATGTTTTCAGTTCACATGCTCCGTCCTCCATCTGTTTTTTTTTCCAATTCAGTTTTAACCCTTTCAGTGCTCATGACGGAATGGTTCCGTCATGAGCACAAGTGCTGCTGTGCTCATGACGGAACCATTCCATCATGAGCACATGCTCAGAGAATCCCTCTGCTGCAGAGGGATTTCCCATTTTTTTTTGTTGCCTGGGGAGGTGGGGAAGAGCTCCCCCAACCTACCCAGGCCTATTTTGAGTTTTTGTTTTAGTGACGATCGCACGCATGGCGCGCTATCGTCATTGTTACAAAAACTAAACTGAAACTTAGTTTTGGTTTCAGTGTTTCAGTGCTCGTGGGGCTATCTCAGCCCCCCGAGCACCAAAACACTTGGGACAGGTATCGTTGGAAAGGGGCAACGGTAGCCTTCCATAGTGGATCCCTGCTTGGGGATCACCCCAGGAGGACGATCCCCAAGCAGGGATCCACCCACTAGCAAGCACCAGGGAGGGGGGAGTGGCCCCTTGGGCAAGGGCCTTTTCTACCCCATGTCTTTTGGGCCAAATTTAGTCTTTCTGCCCCCCTGGGGGGCAGATGAGGCAGTAGCCCCCAATCTGACCCCTGGGGGGGCAGGAAGCCCACTAGAGGCCAGGGATTTTGTTTTGACTGAAAAATAGGGTTGGGGCTGCCCAATATGGGCACACCAAAGCCCCCACCCCCCCAGATGGGGGCATTAGCCCCCAATCTGCCCCCACGGGGGGGCAAAAAGCCCACTAAATACCAGGGATTTTTTTGGGCAAATTTGAATTAGGGTGGGAGCTGGCCAAAACGGGCATGCCCATGCCTCTACCCCCTCTCCCGCAAAAATTACAGCCTTTCTGCCACCCCTGGGGGGCAGAAGCCTCCAATCTTCCCCCCGGTGGGCAAAAAGCCCACTAGATGCCAGGTTTTTTTTTGGGGCAAATTTGAATTAGGGGGGGGGCATTGGCATGCCCATTTTGGGCAGCCCCCACCCTAATTAAAATTTGCCCAAAAGAATCCATGGCATCTAGTGGTCTTTCTGCCCCACCCCTGGGGGGCAGATAGGGCAATTTGCCCCCAATCTGCCCACACGGGGGGCAAAAAGCCCACTGGACGCCAAGGACTTTTTTGGGGCAAATTTAAATTAGGGGGGGATGCCCAAAACGGGCATGCCCATGCACCCTACCCCCTCCCATGCTAAAATGACATCCTTTCTACCCCCCCCCTGGGGGGCACATGGGGCAGTAGCCCCCAATCTACCCCACCGGGGGGGGCAAAAAAGTCCACTAGACGTCAATGATTACGCTGGCTTTTTTTATGCGTGGGGGCTGCCCAGAATGGCCATACCAATGCCCCTACCCCCAAACAAATAGCCACAGTGTTTCTGCCCCCCTTGGGGCATATCGGGGCAACCCCACCATCGATACCCCCCCCCCCCCCACCAGGGCAGCCGAAACCCAAATTGGCATAGACTTGTTTTTAGCAATGTGCCTACCTGTGGATTTTGGGCCCAAGCGCAGCTGGCACATAGGGAGACCTAGCAAACCTATACATTCTTGAAAACTAGACACTAAGGGGAATCCAGGATGGGGTGACTTGACTGGCTCTCACTAGGTTCTGTTACCCAGAATCCCTTTCGAAACCTAAAGATCTGTAAAAAAAAAAACACATTTTCCTCACATTTCTGTGGTGGAAAGTTCTGGAATCTGCGTGGATCCACAAAATTCCACCCACCCCGAGTTCCCCAAAGTCTTCCGAGAAAAATGGTACCTCACTTGTGTGGGTAGGCGTAGTGCCCGCAACAGGAAATGGCCCTAAACGCAACGTGGACACACCATATTTTCCCAGTGAGAACTGACCCTTTTTTTTCAAAGTGCCTAGCTGTAGATTTTGAACCCTAGCTCTGCCGGCACCTAGGGAAATGTTATGTTTGGTTATCACTAACCTAGTAAACCTATACATTTTTGAAAACAAGACACCCAGGGGAATTCAGGATGGGGTAACTTGACTGGCTCTCACCAGGTTCTGTTACCTAGAATCCCTTCGAAACCTAAAGATCTGTAAAAAAAACCACATTTTCCTCACATTTCTGTGCTGGAAAGTTCTGGAATCTGCGTAGGTCCACAAAATTCCACACACCCCACGATCCCCAAAGTCTTCAGAGAAAAATGGTACCTCACTTGCATGGGTAGGCCTAGTGTCCGCAACAGACAAGGGCCCAAAACCTATTGAGATGACATCCAAGTTACCTATCACAAAACAACCTGGTTTTGCAAGGGGGGTCCCATGAGTTTTTGGCCTTGGGCTTGGCGGCCATCTAGGGAAACCTACCAAACCCACACATTTATGAAAACTAGACACCCGGGGGAGTTCAGCGAGGTATGGCTTGCATGGGTCCCCTAACGTTTTCCAACCCACAATCCCCTGCAAATCTCAAATGTAGCTGAAAAATTCACTTTGGTCTCAAATTTCTGTGTGGGAAAGTTCTGGAATCTACGTGGATCCACAAATTTACGCACACCCAGCATTCCCTCAGGTCTCCCGCTAAAAATGATACCTCACCCACGTGGGTGGGTCAAGTACCCGCGACAGGCAAGGGCCCAAAACCTATTGAGGCGACATCAAAATTACTTATCACAAAAGAACCTGGTTTTGCAAGGGGGGTCACCTGGGTTTTTGTCCCCGGGCTCGGTGGCCATCTTGGAAAACTACCAAACCGAAACATTTCTGAAAACTAGACACTGATACCTCACTTGTGTGGGTGGGCCAAAGGCCTGTGGCTAAGAAGAGCCCAAAACAAAGGGATTTAGAGCATAACACCGAGAATTCTAAGCGCTACATTAAAAAAATATATATGTTTTTAGCCAGTTCTGCTGTGGACACCCTCACAAGTGAGGTATCATTTTACCCGAGAGAACAAGGGGAACGCTGGATGGTAGGACATTTGTATCAGCACGGTGATTCCACGCAAAAATATGTGGAAAATATGATTTTTTCAGCTAAATTTGAGGTTTGTAGGGGATTCTGGGTAGGGAAATGTTGGGGGAATTCATGCAAGCCATACCTCATTGAACTCCCCAGGGTGTCTAGTTTTCAGAAGCGTGTGGATTTGGTAGGTTTCCCTAGATGGCGGCGAGCCCGGGGCCAAAAAACCAGGTGCCTCCCCCTCCAAAACCATGTCGTTTTGTTATAGGTAATTTTGAAGTCTCCACAGTACGATTTGGGCCATGTTTCAGCCACTTTTCCTACCCACACAAGTGAGGTACCATTTTTATCGAGCGACCGGGGGGGGGGGGACACTGGGTGGAAGGAAATTTGTGGATCCACAGAGATTTCAGAACTTTTTCACACAGAAAGTTGAGAAAAAAGTGATGTTTTCAGCTAAATTTGAGGTTTGCAGGGGATTCTGGGAAGGAAAACTTTAGGGGACCCATGCAAGCCATGCCTCGCTGGACTCCCCCGGGTGTCTAGTTTTCAGAAATGTGTGGGTTTGGTAGGTTTCCCTAGATGGCCACCGAACCCGGGGCCAAAAACTCATGGGATACCCCAAGCAAAACCAGGTTGTTTTGTGATAGATAATTTTGATGTCGCCTTAATAGGTTTTGGACCCTTGCCTTTCGCGGGTACTTGACCCATCCACGCGAGTGAGGTATCATTTTTATCGGGAGACCTGGGGGAACGCTGGGTGGGAGGAAGTTTGTGGATCCACTAAGATTCCAGAACTTTCCCACACAGAAATTTGAGAAAACATTTATTTTTTCAGCTAAATTTGAGGTTTGCAGGGGATTCTGGGAAGGAAAACCTTAGGGGACCCATGCAAGCCATACCTCACTGAACTCCCCCGGGTGTCTAGTTTTTAGAAATGTGTGGGTTTGGTAGGTTTCCCTAGATGGCCGCCGAGCCCGGGGCCAAAAACTCATAGGACATCCCTTGCAAAACCAGGTTGTTTTGTGATAGGTAATTTTGATGTCGCCTCAATAGGTTTTGGGCCCTTGCCTGTCACGGGTCCTTGACCCACACATGCAAGTGAGGTACCATTGTTCTCAGAAGACTTTGGGGAACGCGGGGTGAGTGGGAATTTGTGGATCCATGCAGATTCCAGACTTGTCACCACAGAAATATGAGGAAAATGTGTTTTTTGTGACAATTTTTTAGGTTTGCAAGGGATTCTGGGTAACAGAACCTGGTGAGAGGCAGTCAAGTCACCCCATCCTGTATTCCCCTGGGCGTCTAGTTTTCAAAAATGTATAGGTTTGCTAGGTTTCCCTAGGTGCCAGCAGAGATAGGGTTAAAAAACTACAGCTAGGCACTTTGCCAGAAAAGGGTAATTTTTCACTGTGAAATTGTGGTGTGTCCACGTTGAGTTTTGTGCCGTTTCCTGTCGCGGGCACTAGGCCTACCCACACATGTGAGGAACCGTTTTTCTCGGAAGACTTGGGGAACACAGGGTAGGTGGACATTTGTGGATCCACGCAGATTCCAGAACTTTCCACCACAGAAAAGTGAGGAAAATGGCATTTTTTGACACTTTTTTAGGTTTGCAAGGAATTCTGGGTAACAGAACCTGGTGAGGCAGTCAAGTCACCCCATCCTGGATTCCCCTGAGTGTCTAGGTTTCAAAAATGTCTAGGTTTGCTAGGTTTCCCTAGGTGCCGGCAGAGCTAGGGTTCAACAACTACAGATTGTTACTTTGCCAAAAAAGGGTCATTTTTCGCTGTGAAATTGTGGTGTGTCCACGTTGCGATTTGCGCCGTTTCCTGTCGCGGACACTAGTTCTACCCACACAAGTGAGGTACCATTTTTCTCGGAAGACTTTGGGGAACGCAGGGTGGGTGGAAATTTGTGGATCCACGCAGATTCCAGAACTTTCCACCACAGAAATGTGAGGAAAATGTGTTTTTTTGGACAATTCTTTAGGTTTGCAAGGGATTCTGGGTAAGAGAACCTGGTGTGAGCCAGTCAAGTCACCCCATCCTGGATTCCCCTGGGTGTCTAGTTTTTTAAAATGTATAGGTTTGCTAGGTTTCCCTATGTGCCGGTAGAGCTAGGGTTAAAAAACTACAGCTAGGTACTTTGCCAAAAAAGGGTCATTTTTCGCTGTGAAATTGTGGTGTGTCCACATTGTGTTTTGCGCTGTTTCCTGTCGCAGGCACTAGGCCTACCCACACAAGTGTGGTACCATTTTTATCGGGAGACTTTGGGGAACGCAGGGTGGGTGGAAATTTGTGGATCCACGAAGATTCCAGAACTTTCCACCACAGAAATGTGAGGAAAATTAGTTTTTGGGGGAAAATGTTTAGGTTTGAAAGGGATTCTGGGTAACAGAACCTGGTGTGAGCCAGTCAAGTCACCCCATCTTAGGTTCCCCTGGGTGTCTAGTTTTAAACAATGTATAGGTTTTCTAGGTTTCCCTAGGTGCCGGCAGAGCTATGGTTAAAAAACTACAGCTAGGTACTTTGCCAAAAAAGGGTCATTTTTCGCTGTGAAATTGTGGTGTGTCCACGTTGCGTTTTGCAAGGTTTCCTGTCGCGGGCACTAGGCCTGCCCACACAAGTGAGGTACCATTTTTATCGGGAGACTTTGGGGAACGCGGAGTGGGTGGAAATTTGTGGATCCAAGCAGATTCCAGAACTTTCCACCACAGAAACGTGAGGAAAATTTGTTTTTCTTTACAATTATTTCGGTTTGCAAAGGATTCTGGGTAACAGAACCTGGTGAGAGGCAGTCAAGTCACCCCATCCTGGATTCCCCTGGGTGTCTAGTTTTTTAAAATGTATAGGTTTGCTAGGTTTCCCTATGTGCTGGCAGAGCTAGGGTTAAAAAACTACAGCTAGGTACTTTGCCAAAAAAGGGTAATTTTTCGCTGTGAAATTGTGGTGTGTCCACATTGTGTTTTGCGCTGTTTCCTGTCGCAGGCACTAGGCCTACCCACACAAGTGTGGTACCATTTTTATCGGGAGACTTTGGGGAACGCGGGGTGGGTGGAAATTTGTGGATCCACGAAGATTCCAGAACTTTCCACCACAGAAATGTGAGGAAAATTAGTTTTTGGGGGAAAATGTTTAGGTTTGAAAGGGATTCTGGGTAACAGAACCTGGTGTGAGCCAGTCAAGTCACCCCATCTTAGGTTCCCCTGGGTGTCTAGTTTTAAACAATGTATAGGTTTTCTAGGTTTCCCTAGGTGCCGGCAGAGCTATGGTTAAAAAACTACAGCTAGGTACTTTGCCAAAAAAGGGTCATTTTTCGCTGTGAAATTGTGGTGTGTCCACGTTGCGTTTTGCAAGGTTTCCTGTCGCGGGCACTAGGCCTGCCCACACAAGTGAGGTACCATTTTTATCGGGAGACTTTGGGGAACGCGGAGTGGGTCGAAATTTGTGGATCCACGCAGATTCCAGAACTTTCCACCACAGAAACCTGAGGAAAATTTGTTTTTCTTTACAATTATTTCGGTTTGCAAGGGATTCTGGGTAACAGAACCTGGTGAGAGGCAGTCAGGTCACCCCATCCTGGATTTCCCTGGGTGACTAGTTTTCAAAAATGTATAGGTATGCTAGGTTTCCCTCAGTGCCGGCAGAGCTAGGGTTAAAAAACTACATTCTAGGCACTTTGCAAAAAAAGGGTAATTTTTAATTGGGAAAATGTTGTGTGTTCATGTTGCGTTGTGAGCCGTTTCCTGTCGTGGGCACTAAGCCTACCCACACAAGTGAGGTACCATTTTTATCAGGAGACTTAGGGGAATTTAGATTTGTAAAGCAACTGTTATTACCTATTGACTTTCGATGCATTTCTGCCTTCCAAATGAAAGACAATGTGTAAAAAAGAAGTAATTTTGAAAAATGATCGATAATTCTCATGCTAGTATGAGTATTCCCAATTTCGGAAATGTGCAAATATCTACTGTTTCTAAACTCAATATTTTGTTCCCATTTCAGAAATACATAGGTGTCTTTCATACCGATTTTTCCATGTATACATTTTTCCAGAATAATTGCTATATACCCGGTACATAATAAAAAACCATTGCAAGTCGCTGCTCAGTTTTTGGCTCTGGGTTCGTCGGGTTCTTGGTGAACCCACAAGTCCTATATATCCCCACAATCAGGAAGGTCCAGCAAATGTAACGGTATATTGCTTTCAAGGAGTTGTCATAATTAGAAGAAGTTACATGTGAAAACGTTGACACAAAAGGCTGTTTTTTTCAACTAAGTTTCAATTTTTCCTATATTTAACTGTTAGTTTCTATAAAGAAACCTTGAAGGATCTACACAAATGACCCCTTGCTGAATTAAAAATTGTGTCTACTTTTCAAAACTGTATAGGTTTCATGGATCCATTATTGCTTTCATAACCATTTCTACCATTAACTGGAAGGAGGTTGAAAGCACAAAAAATAGCAAAAATAGGCAATGTCCCAGAAAAATGCCAAAACTGTGTAAAAAATTGTGGTTTTCTGACAAAAGTCTGCTTGTCCCTGAAAGCTGCGAAGATGGTGATTTCAGCACCACAACCCCTTTTTTGATACCATTTGCAGGGAAAAAAACAGACGCTTTACCTGTAGCCCTTTTTTCGTATTTTTCCCCCAAAAACCAAAATTTAGCTGTATTTTGGCTAATTCCAGGGTCCCCTCCAGGAGAATCCACAATCCCTGGGTACCTTTAGAATCCCCATGATGTTGGTAAAAAAGGACGCACATTTGGCATAGATACCTTATGTGGTCAAAAAGTTACAGGGGCCTAAGCGCAAACTATCCCAAATAGCCAAATGAAGGCTTAGCACAGGGGGGAAAAGGCCTAGCAGCGAAGGGGTTAAATAGAACAAACACCACCCAAATGTATTATTAGAGCGCTTTACATGAGCACCAGTTACTTTACACAAGGACACATTTGTTTTAGCAGCAACAGGGAGATTAGTAATTTACCCAAGATCACAATATGTTGTGACGATGCCGAAAGAGCACTTTACGTGAGCGCCAGTTACTTTACACAAGGCCACATTTGTTTTTGTAGGAACAGGATGAGAAAGTGATTTGCCCAAGATCACAGGATGTTGTGCCAACACCGAAACTCAAACATGGTTTCCTAGCTTCAAACTTGGCAGCTCTGGCCTAATGTCACATTCTCTCCTCCTATCCTAAACCTTCGACTGAAAACGTTTAAAAACTTTGACTTTGAACAAGTACCTCTCAGTGCCTTGGCATTATGTGCCGTATTAATATCAAAATGTCAACATGTTGAAGAAATACACTAATCGAGTATTTTATAAACCCTATCATATTTTACGTGATGTGTGTTGCATGATCTACATTGCAAACACTTTCAGAGCTTTGCGTGGGCTGGTTGCTCGCCCCTCTCTAATCATGGTAGCTACAGCTCCTGCTGTTTAGAGCCCATATTTCAGCAGCAACTGGCAACTGGAAGGCGCAGTCAGTTTCTCTAAGTTTCTCAGTCTGTTTCTCCACCGGGAACGGCAGTGCAAGCGTGATCTTGAGTGATTAATCATTGGATCTGAACTCAGGATCCTGGAGTTGGGTTTCAGCAGACATCATGAATTGTGACACAGAGCATTATTATGAATGAATTTGAGGAATTATTTTCCCTCTGGATATATTTACCATCAGCGAAGGCGCTGGTTGGCCTGCCTATTACATGGGCTGATGGCATTTGATACAAGCCTGATTCATTTTATTTTTTTTGACTTCTGAAATCAACTGGATTACGTGATATATCAAGTGTTGACACTGAGCTGCTTAATCCAACCTACCACCTTCCCTAGATGCTGCCGGTGCTAAGCACCGGCAAGCACCGGCACAAATTAAGCACTGGAGCACGGCCTTGTGTGTGCAGGGGCGCAGCTACCAAACGTGCAGCAGGTGCAGTGCACCGGGGCCCTTTGAGACCTGGTAATTATTGTATTTTACTACCGTAACAACAGTGAAAGGGGCCATTTCTCTTGCTTGCAACAGTGCCCGTGGCCCCATTGCTGCGTGACTGTGTGCGTGCACGGACAGAAGCACTCTGCAGCATCTCCTTTCACATCCTCTCTGCACATTCCCACGTCCTCCATCTGGACTGTAAACCAACCTCCAGACAGGGGTTTTAAGGTCAGGCAACGTCATGTGGCTGCGGTTACTGTCTTATTCTCGTAATTCACCGAGAATACAAGTCTGAGCAAACATGGACAGAAAATCTTTGTTGGCCGTTTCTATTTTGATGGTGTTATGTAGACCAGGCCCTGTCAAATAGGTGCCGGTGCTAAGCACCGGGACAAATTAAGCACTGGGTTGCCAAACAACGCCAGCGCCTGTCCTTGTGAAACATGACATGCTTTGAAGTTTTGGGCTTTGTTTGACCTCTTGTAAAGTACTTCGGTAGCTTCAAAGCACTAAAATAAATGAGCCATTCCTGTCATCTTGTTTAAACCTGAAATTAGCTATTTTTCCCCCTAATTGTCTGATTGTCAGCCAACTGTGGTGACACACTTTCAGTTTTGTTTTAATAATCTACCGCATGAGCTGCTGTACGTGAAACACATTTCAACCTTTCCTCCGTGCAACTGCAACACATGCCTTTTCCGTATTGTGCCTTTTTAGGTCTCGCTGAGCCCCAGCGCTTGCGCTGGCTCGGAGAGACATTTTATAGTTGGGATTTTCAAAGTGCTGCCGTGGCCTAAAGCTTCAGTGCACGTGAACGTGCACGCGCGCAGCGCCATGTGTCTTTCCTCGGCAGCACGCGATCGCAATCGCGATCACTTTCACTTTCGCGGAGATCGCAATCGCGATCACTTTCACTTTCGCGGCCGCGGCCGCGTGGCGAAAGCTTGTTATTTTCATCTTGGCGTCCACTTCACGGGACGCCAGGCACATAAGTGAAACATAAACAGGGGACGCCCTTTATATTTTAGTACGGCCCCTGCTTTCATCGTTATTCTTTTTATAACCATGGCACCTGAGCCCCCGTGCCGCCCGGCAGGTCCCGTGGTGGGACATGGATCAGGGGCCAATTGTAGCCCGTAGCTTCTGCTTGTTGTTGATCTGCTCCATTCTGTGCTGGTGGTGTGGCCCCAAAAGCAGCAACGGAAGCAGGAGGCTCGGGCAGAGTGGCTCTTCATGGCCCCCGCCATTGGTGGGCAGAGCAGGCACCCAAAAGCAGCAAACGGAAGCAGAAGGCTCACCCCTGCTTTCATTACATTTTTTTATATAATTACAGGCTCGTAGTTTCTGCTAGCCGTTGATCTGCTCGTTTTTGCGTTGGTGCTGTGGCCCCAAAAGCAGCAACGGAAGCAGGAGGCTCAGGCGGAGTTGCTCTCCGCTGCCCCCGCCATCAATGGGCTGAGACGTCACCCGACAGCAACAACGGAAGCAGAGGCTTGGGCTGAGCTGCTCTCTGCGGCCCCCGCCATTGACGGGCAAAGCAGTCACCCGAGGCGCCGCGTCCTGAGCAGGTGTGGGACCCATGGGCTTGGGGAGCGAACAAGTGTTTGCCCCCGTATTGGACTTATATTTGTATTAAATATCTGTACCTACCCTTGGCCTCTTGCCGCTAAACACAATATGTATGATCACAGGAGACTTAACTTTTAGAGGTACACTCACTGCTATAAATGGAAATCAGTTACAAGGCAAAAGGGGGCACTCTATTCTAGTATTCTAGAGTGTTTCAAACAACCGAGATGTTTATAAGAAAGCAATAATGCTTGAAGTTACCAACAATTATTAGCGCACATCACCACTTCATGAAAAACGTCTTTTTTATTTAGATAGTCAAAATCGAAACGTTATTGTTAAAAACACCCCCCAAAAATGTAACGGGTGGTCAAGGGCAGCTTCCCTGTTGTTAATATCCCAAGAAAATAATAAAATTGGTTTATCCAAAGGCGGCACCTTGAAATCCTGTGCTCTGCATGAAACAGTCAACTCTAGTTGCATAAGCAGTCTTTAAACAGCTTGCCTGCTCTCGTGAGCTGTTATTGTCACTCAGTTGCTGCACGTTGATGACAGTCCCACTAATCATGTTCACTGTTGCATTGTCAAGGTGCGACAAGCAAAACAAAGTTCCTTAAAATAATAAGACTTTGAAGAAGTAAAACTGTTGGTCAATAGACTAATTCACAAGTGCGATAAAAAACTACAGAATGTAAACTAAAACCAAATTGAAATAAACCATTAAAAGAACCCAATTAGCCAGAAAAAAAATAAATGCTATCTGTTGCTCTCTATTCATTAATGTCTTATACTTATGTACATTAATGTCTCATGCTTGTTATTGAAATGCCTTATCTCCAAGCATTTCATAGTGCTTACTTTAAGGAACCTACAACCCATATTAACTTTATAAATAATATTTGGTGCTAGAGGGCACTATATAGGTTTACCAAAAGGGAGAGAGTAAAAATCCCAATCAGTATACCATCCCAAATATGGAACATGAGCTGGTTTTAAATGGATTTTTTAGCTTGTGTTAACAGAACTTAAAGTAAAGGGCAAAACTAAATGTGCCATGCAAGGAGGCCTTATGACGTTCTAGCCATAGTTGATAAGTGGTATACCTCTGCATGGTGATTTTATCGTAGCGGCCCCTTTAAAATCTTACTTGTTATCAGATCAAACATATTGTACATAAAAATAAAATGCTGTTTCTTTATTTTCGCATATTCTTTCTGTCACTTGTATCTAATAACATTCGTTTTTACAGGAAAGTTTTAATATATATAAGGTATGTCTTTCATCAGGCAACTCAATAGGTCTTGCATTTGTGAGAGTTTGAGCTATTGGCATTGTAAATAACAATGCCTTTATTTGTGTTTTACAAACCTGCAAGTGGTGCACATAAATAAAAGGCATTGTCATTTACAATGCCAATAGCTCAAACTTGCGTAAATGCGAGACCTATTGCATTGCAAATGCTTGTTTGCTATGGGCTGTAGGCAAGGGCAAGCAATCAATGAAAGCAGGCCATCATTTTTGTGCAACATTCCCTGTAAAGCCAAGCTCATAATCACAACTCTGGCTGTGAGGGTTCTACAGCGGCAAGTGGCGCTGAGCCACCCCTAGAAAGAAAACTCTATGCCTTTCACAAAACGTTACATCGGTCTCCACCGGTACAGCTCAGCATTCTCCCCCTTTAAAGAGCAGTATCACAAAAGATTGGAGCAGGCAGGTGCCATCCTTGTGCAGCACACCATTCTACAACTGGTCTCGCTATTCAGCAAAACGATATGTAAATGTGTATTGGAAGATTAAAAAATGTGCTGAACTAGCTTTGAAAGACAACTATTTTGAATTTGAAGGGGACCTCTTCTTACAGATATACAGCACTTCAAAGGGCAGCACATTTGCCCCCAGTGTGGCAGGCCTCTGTGTATATAATTTTGAAAAAACCCACCTTCTGAACCCCACTTCTCCATTTTTCACTAACATCAAATTTTATAAGAGATACATCGACGATGTTATCCTTATAATGGAGAGTACCGAGACCAGATTACAAGCATTCCTAACCTGGATAAACGAACGGGACCCTAACCTTAAGTTCACTCACAATGTGAGCAGAGACAGCATTACTTTCCTTGACCTGGATATCAGTGCAGAAAGGGGAGGCCTCTCAACCAAAACACATTTCAAGCCTACTGCTAAAAACTCCCTCTTACGCTTTGAGAACTTCCACCCAAGACCCTTGCGTGAGAATCTGCCATATGGGCAATATCTAAGATTGCGCCGAAATTCATTGACTATAAAAAACAGGCTAACTCCTTGACCACTAAATTAAAAATCCTCGGATATCCCGAGAGAATAACCAAAAAGCACAAAACGAGCCAGGAACCAGAATTGCGAAGGCTTATTGGAACAAACTCAGAAGCCAACACCTACAATACCACTCACATGTGTGATGACATATAACTCCATTTCCAATAAGATAACACAAATCATCCAAAAGAATTGGAGAATACTCACAAGTGGGCAATGGGAAAAACCTTTGTTTTCCTACAGGAGAGCAAAATGTCTAAGAGACAGCCTGGTGTCCACACGCCCCCAACAGCAAACCACTACATCTAACACTGTTCTAAATGCCTTGCGGCTCTGTAACGTAGTAGGCCATTTTCCCTCTGGACCACCTCATGAGTCCTACTAAAACTTTGAACTTAAAAGCTGGGAAGACATGGCAGATCAGAAAACACACTAATTGCCAACGTGATCTATCTCATCACATGTCCTTGCAGACTCCGGTATGTGGCAAAGATGAGCCGCAAAATAAAAATCAGGATTTGCAAGCATAGAAGCAACATTCGCTGCAAGCGCAGCACCACAAAGATGACAGAACATTTCTTAGAATTCAGCCTTACCAACAACGACATGAGTTGGGTGGTAATTCAACAACTGGACAAAGGTACCACCCACCTACAAAATCAGCTCTTTGAAAAAGAGCAACGTTGGGTCTACCGCCTATCCACCCATCTCCTTGGGCTCAACGACAACATCCCATGGAACTCACTTCATTGAGCATGATGTGACACTCTAGCACTATTTACACTTGGGCTTACAAATTTACACAGACAAAAGGGGCAAGGCGTAGGCAATCCATGTTAGCTCCTCACGTACGCTAAGGCAACACCACTGCCCAACCGCGTCCAATATATTGGATAGCCCTTAAGGCATAGGGCACATCCACATTATTACATCACCGAACAGACACCTGCCAGGCTTAACATCTATTCTCCACTTCATCCATTTAGCGGTCAAATACCCTCTTTTTAAAAAGCAACCTGTGCCTCTTTTAAAAAAAAAAAGAAGCAAACTGTGCCTATCCAATGCTATCTAATAACTCTGTGTCTTATACTTTCTGCCCAAAGGATCAACTCCCCTCTCCACACTTTACATTTTTTTATTTTTTATAAATCTTTTTATTAATTCAACATTAAAGTCACATACATTATCCAGTTGACATTTCGAGTAATTGTATAATGCTGCTTCGTCGTAGGTGGGGAGAAAATGGTTACAAACATTATATCCCATCATCACATCCTTCCCTTCTTTGCATTTCTAGCTCCACTGTTGGGGATACACATAGGTTGCCACGGTAAGTATTCCATTTGCCCCATTTTCTATCCCACTTCTTCGGACACCCCCGCGATTTGAATACTTCCGTTTCTGCAATCATGCATTTATCTATTCCTCTCACCCACACTCGGGAAGTAGGCGCATCCGCCGCTCCATCCCTTCACAATCTCACGCTTAACAAGGGTGTAGCCCAGTGTAGTTAGTGGTTGTTCCACCTCTGTGAGGTCAGTCGGCTCCCATATATTAAGAAGACCTAGGCGCGGTGTGAGGGTGACTTCCTTTTATGAGGCGTTCTGAATATGGATCGTGGCTCCTTCCCATAGGCGCCGTACTTCCGGACATTCCCAGATCGTGTGATAAAAGGTGGCAGTGTGTTGGCAGCCCCGTAGGCACATCGTATACAGTCTGGCGCCTATCTTTGCTAGATTAACCCCGGTTAAGTACGACCTGTGTAAGATTTTGAGTTGAATCAATCTGAAACGGAGAGTGATTGCTGCTTCTCTGGGGGACATTAGTGCCGTCTGCCAGTCCTCATCGTCAATGGGTCTCTCTGACATCGCTCCCGTAATTTGTGGAACATGTCAGGTAGATTGTTGCACAACTTTATGTATGTCAGTGATATAGCTTTTGAGTGTAACGGTCCGTCTAGTAATCGGTCTTCCAGCGGTGATGCCTCTGGCATGTCCGTGAGATTGGGTAGTGTCGTGATGAGGGCGTGTCTAACTTGCAGGTATCTGTACAGTTCACCTTGGGCCAATCCGTATCTTTCCCTAAGCTCCTCAAACCTGAGAATCAAACCTTTTTTTAATCAAATCTCCGATATTGGAGATTCCTATAAGATCCCATTTATCAAAGCCGGGTTGATGACATAAGTGTCCCAGTCTATGTGTATACCATAGGGGCGTGTCTTTTATGAGGACATTTGCCCATCCCAGACAGGAGTTCACTTGATGCCAGATCGTCACCGTGTGAGATGTGGGCCCAAAGTATCTCTTCTTGTTTACTTTTGAATATAGTGCCCCTAGATATCCTGCTCGTCCCGTTTGGTATCTGTCTAAAAGATAGGCTGGATCTATAGGGGAGCGATAGAGCCAGTGATTCACTACAACTAATTGAGAAGCCCAGTAATAGAGTCTTAAGTCCAGGAGGGCGATGCCTCCATCGTACTATCCTTTCGTAAGTTTTCTAAATGCAATACGAGAAGACCCACCGTCCCATAACAGCGTCCGAATCGCACTCTCTATTTCCGAGAAGTACGTATCAGGGACCCGGTGCGGCCAATTCTGGAGGATGTAGAGAAAGCGTGGGAGGGCTAACATTTTAAAAAGAGCAGCTCGGCCCACCAGTGAAAGAGGTAGAGATCGCCAGTGCTTCACATCCGCCCGTAGGCGGGACAATGGAGTGCCAAATTACGGTCATAGAAAATATTGGGGCACGAAGTTATGTATATTCCCAGATATCTAAATCCATCAGCGGCCACTTCCACACAGCAACCCGCAGGGAGCTGAGGGACCAGACCCCGGAGCACAAACAACACCGATTTGCTCCAGTTTATGGCATAGCCGGAGTATTTCCCTAAATTCGTGAAGATATTTAAAACCCCGTGGATGTATCTATATGGAGAGGCAAGGTAACACAGAATGTCATCTGCATGGAGGGATATTCGGTCGTCATGACCCTCCACCCATTTCAGGCCTCTTACCTTGACATCTCGCCTCACCCAGGCCGCCAGGGGTTCCAGCATGAGAGAAAAAATCAGGGGGGACGGGGGCATCCCTGTCGGGTGTCTCTTTGTAGTGTGAATGTGTGAGATGTTTAGTTGTTCACTCGCACTTGGCCCTTTATACTCGTGTAGAGCAATTTCACCCAGCCCAGGAACTTCAGACCGAAGCCCATTCTCTTCAGGACTTCAAATAGGTATGGCCACTCGATAGAATCAAATGCCAGAGAGACATATAGGGGCAACACCACTGCGTCCTCTTCCATGTATTCCCGACGTGCGAGTACATTATGGAGGCGCCGGATATTAAGTGCTGTATTCCTTCCTGGCATAAAGCCAGATTGGTCCGGGTGGACCAGGCAGAAAAATTACCGTGACCAATCGCGAGGCAAGTACTTTTGCCAGGACCTTAGCTTCTACATTAATTAACGAAATCGGTCTGTAGGACCCGCAATTGTCAACAGGCTTCTCTGGCTTGCGAATCACTACTATGGAGGCTAGACGTTGATCCTCCGGCAGTATTCCTTTTTCGTAGCTTTCGTTATACATGGCCCTTAGGTGAGGGGCCTTCTGAGAAGCAACCAATTTTAAAAATTCAATGAGGGTCTCGTTTGGCCCCATCGCCTTACTTGACTGGATTTGGCTTATGGCCTTTTGGATTTCCTCATCTGTCAGGTCTTCATCTAGGTTATCTCTGTCAGTATCAGAAAGCGTCTGTATGTCACTGTTGGAAAGGAACTGACGGGAGTCTTCCGCCATGTAAGTAGTGGATGGGTAATAGATATGCTCCAAGTGTCCTGCATAAGTGTCAGCAATGTCCCTTGGATGTGTGACTTGCGTGCCGTCGGCTAGAGTCAGCTGGGGCACCCATCTCTCGCCTTGATCCCGCCTCTCCAGCCAGGCTAGGGTTCCCTGTCTCCTAGTTTGTATATTCTATGTTGAGTGCGGAGTAGTTTGGCCATCATTTGTTCCCTAGTTTTAATCTTATATTCCTCTTCATTTAGTGTGAGACGGTGAAGAGTGCCTTCTGATGGTGCCCTAGCGTTGTCAGCTTCCAATTTCTGGAGCTCACTTTCTAATAGTACCAGCTGCTGGTGTTTCTTATTGATGTATCCCATCTTGAGTGACAATGCCTGCCCCTTCAGTATCACCTTGAAGGCCTCCCAGATAGTGAGCGCCGGGTCAACTGAACCTACATTTTCTTTGAAATAATTAATTGTCTGTGTATATATTTCCTTTTTAATATCAGGGACTTTCAAGAGCCAGGGATTTAGGGTGATTGTGGCCCGTGGCTGATGACTCCCATGTGTGAACTCAACCCTTACCGGGGAGTGATCCGAGATACCCCTCGGCAGGGCCTGGGGATTCCGGAAGTGGCTAATTGAAGCTGTGTAGGTTAAAAAATAATCAATACGGGATGAGGTTTTGTTTGCATTAGAAAAATAAGTGAATTGGGCTCCATCCAGTTGCAATTTGTGTCACACATCAGAAAGTCCCATGGCTGTGGTGAATTCTTTGATCAACATATTCGGCCTCGCCCCCGGTTTTTGTGGGTATCTATCTTGTCGGTCGTCCATTGTCATATTAAAACCTCCCCCCAGGAGTAGGGTACCCACCGGGAGGTCTGTTAATATCTTACCCAGGTCTGTCAGTGCCTCCTTACCCAGTGCTGATGGCAATTATAGTGAAACAATGTTGAGCACCCTCCTCTCCCACTGTGCCTTGAGGACCGCAAATCTGCCCCCGTGTCCGCCCACGTACGTTTCACTATTAGTGCCAGGTTCTCTTTAACTAGGATGCCCGTCCCTCTAGAACCTGAGGTATACACTGCATGTACTAGGAGTTTGTATCCCCATCTGGTGAGGGCCTTACTCTTATTACCAACCATGTGCGTTTCTTTTAGTAACACCACATCCAGTGCCTGCCTTTTCAGATATTGTTGGACTATTCCCCGCTTAATCCTGTCCCCCATGCCATTTACATTCCAGGTAAGCACAGAGAGTGACGTTTCCATTCTACCCCCCATCATCAGCATTAAGAACAATTAAATCAGGACATTTTGAACTTTCTCCGGGCCCAGTATTTCTGATCTGTGCAGCTAATGTGTAATGGTCTCTGGGTGTGATGCCGGAGCGATCACCTATGGCAGTCCGGTGTCTAATTATCTCCCCTTTATAATCATTGTCTGCATTGGAGCATTTACGTGACAGCATGTAATCTGTGACTTTCGAGCTCAACAAACCTTGAAGCAAAATAAAACCCCAAACTGTAAAAACACTCCCAAGTCCCCCATCCCTCCCCAACATTCCCCCACCCCGCCTCCCTGCACGACGGGTTCACAACCTCCCGCCTCCCCCAACTTGCAGAGCGCCTGTCACCCACCCGTAACAGTTTGGGGAACGTGAAACAACCCCACTCCCTTAAGAAACCGTGAGTAACTGTTACCATCTCCCCGGCCAACCATCAACACAATTAGTAGTGCATACAGCCACAATAGGCATATGGATATAACTGGAAGAAGAAATTGATCCCCCCAAGGCTAGGCAATTACTAATAAAAGATCAGAGTATGTGCAACCTATACCATAGCAAACCACTGAAGAGGACATTGTATATAGGGACCAACAGTGTCACAGAGGGAGACCCTCGAGGGGGTTCTCTGCTACCCTTGTAGGGCGTTGATACTTGCAGTTTCGTACAGTTCATCCTTCTGGACTCAGTGTAGTCGGGTTGTCCCCGTGAGGTGAGTCACGCCGAGATCCGCGCCCATCAGGGCCCCCACAGTGTGCCCACAGGCCTGTGGGTGTGCTTGCCAACCGTTCTCCAACCTTCAAGCCAGTCCCAGGCGTCCTCCGGCCTGGTGAAGAACCATAGTTTACCCTCCGACTCAATCCGTAGAACATCATGGCATATTTGATGTCTTGGTCCCTCAAAGCGCGCTTCACCTCCAAGAAGCTGCGTCATGCTTCTGAACACGCTGAGTGAAATCAGGACAGAAGGTGACACTGCTATTGTCAATGATTATCGGCGGGGCTGCTCTCGCCGTTTGTAAAATGGCATCCCTGTCGTGGAAGTTAAACACTCCTGCAAGTAGAGGCCTGGGTGTCGCCCCGGGTCTAGGTCTACCACCAGGGACGCGATGTGCTCGCTCAATGGAGAAGCACCTGGAGACGCCACGTGGCTGAAGCTGTTTAAGAACCAATTCCTCCACTAATAGGTCGGCCGCCTGTCCCTCCGCCCGCTCCGGAACTCCTAGAATGCAAACGTTATTCCTTCATAGTCATCTAGTTGCAGGGTTAGGGCTTCCTGCGCGTTTCGGAGTTCCGATACTTGGCGTTTGAGAAGGTCCGAGTCAGATTTCAGCTTGTTGGTGGTTCCTTCAACCTCACCAACTCGGTCCGACATTTTCCTCATGTCCGCCCTGTTGTGGGCCACCTCCGTGGCCACCGTGGCGATTCTGGGTTCAAGGGAGGTACAAACCCCCGTTATGGCAGACAGGATGTCTTGCAACGTCGGCTCCGTCTGCTCTCCTTGGGGTTTTTGGGTGGTTTGGTCTCCCTCCTGGTTCTTCTGCCAGGCAAATTTGTCAATTTTGGCCTGGACGGAGCTGCGACCTCCGCGACACAACGCCATTGTGGTGTGTGAGGGCCCAAGTCCGCAAGCCGGCAAAAAGAAGAGGGGGGCCGGTAGAACCGTCCCAACCGGCTACTCACCGCCGCCTGCCGTGGGTGTCAGCCCACACCGGCCTGTCGGGTTTCGCCAGCTAGGTTCTCTCCCTCAACTGGAGAAAGTCAGGACGCAGGCCCCTCCAACGCCGCTCTCAGCACCGGGCACTAAGTCGGGGGGGGGGGGGATGAAGACGACCCACCACATGCGGTAACTATCAGGCTAGGTGCTTGAGGAGCACTTGGTGTGCCCCCCCCTCCCAGATCCCAAGCAAACACAGACCTGAGCCTTCGGGGTTGACAACACGATGTCTGTTCTAGTTTCAGTCTCAGGCACTCCATTGATCTGGGCTGCAGGTGAGAGACAGCTGTTAGGAACTCACCGCCTGCTCTGTGGTGCCTCCATGCCCCGAGGAAACACTGCGATGTGGGGTTAGAAGACACTCTTTGCCCCCGGCCTCAACTCTTCACCGGACGTACAGTCCAAGGAAGCAGCAATTTATGGCCCAATCCTGAGCTCTTTGGCAGCCCGGGGTGCATGAGGCGCGATCCGCTGGTGATCGGGGCTCCTACAGACTTATCAGATTTTACGGGAGTGGCGCCCGCAGTGTGTGACTACAGGAGGTTCCCTCTGGCAGGATCCGTCAGACCTTTTCAATTGCGGTTGAAGTCAGGGCTTCTTCGTCTTCCTTCTTGGTTAATTCCTGCTTCCTCCTACATTGGCTAGCACTCTGATCATCACGCTCACTATTATTTTTGCTGGCATAAGCGCGACTAATGTATTGTGCTCACCATTTGTAACCCATTTGTGCCTCACTCAAATTGATGTCATGGGTGCAAGGGTTTCAAGGTTACCAGCATCAGTGCGGCCACTCTCTTTGGCTCATAGTTTTAGACTTGGTTGTCTCACGCACATAATCTATAAAATATAGCCGAACAAAATTGATTGGCCGAAGGGTCTCCGGCGCATTCTTGTGACCACGCATGGTACCTGTTAAATGTTTTTATCATGCATGCTATTTCCTGTCACCATGCATGATCCTCTGACTATATCTGATGTCCAGCGCATGCTACATCTTTTTTTTTTTTACTTTATTTTCAGATTTCTGAAATACAAAGCAGCATTGTACGTCTTTGTTCACCTGTGCATTTGTCAAACATTGTCACTATAACACATCAATAGTTGCAAAAATACAATCATGATCTTGTTCACTGGGCAGGTAAGCACTGTAACATCAATATGACATTATAAAACAGGAAAGACCTCCAAAAACCATTCTCCCGCCCTTTCAGAGTCCGTGGCAGTAGTGTCATGCATTCAACTGTGTTGATTGATATCTAGAGAAATCACGTCTATAAGTCATACAATGAGTTAATAGGCAATGCGGTAACAAGATTCATCCGACTCCCTCCGGAACTATGCCCCGCTCCAGCTGGGAGCCAGATGTATGGCGTATGCTTACAATGTATGAGCGATATGGATCCCATATGTCTTTAGGCCGAGATGTGCTCGGCATCACGCTTGCATATACCTCGCTATTCACATTGCAGTAGGCCAGACTGTTCAGCCAATTCTGAACTGTGGGGGCAGACTTACGACCCCAGTGGATAGCTATTTCCCGCTTGCAAGCCTCCTGATCTTCTTGGGGAAGTTGACTGTGTATCTCAATAGTGCCACTTCCGGGGTGGGGATCAGAGGAAGATTGACCATTTGCCCTTGTGTATAATGTATACTTTCCCAATAATGCTGCAGTATTGGGCAAGTCCAAGTAAGATGTTCGAAGTCAGCATGCGGTGAAGAGCATTTCCGACAATTGTGTGGCTTGGATTGGTCAATTTTGTGTGCCATAGCCGGGGTGAAATATATTCGGCGCAGAAATTTAAAATGTAGGAGCTTGTGTCTACTGTTTAGGGAAACGTCTTGTGTGACTGTGCAGCATTTAGCCCATTGCTCGTCGGTGATTGGTCTTCCCAAATCGGCCTCCCATACGCTTCGTACTCTGTCATCGTTTATAGGTCAGCGCATGTCTTGTACAATTTAGAAATTAAATGAATGCTAGTTGTGTTTTCTATAATCATCGTGAGGGGACAGAACGAGGCCGGCTCAATTGGAAAAGATGGTAAAGTGGAGCGCAGGGCAGATCTGATGCGGCTCCGGACAAACTTGTCCATGACGTTCCCAGATTGGAAACGAGCATCCTCTGATAAGGAAAAGATGTGTCCCCCCAGGTATAAATCACCTATGCGTGAGAGTTCAAATATCGACAGGGTGTGTTGTACTAAGCGTTCCCCCGTGATTGGGATCCATCTGGGGTTGATAATGGGTAACGCTGAGGAGTACAGTGTGTCCACACCCATGAGCCTGCGTTGTTTGCTCCATGCCTAGCTCATGGTGGATACGGTTTGGATGTCTTGGGGATCTCTGGGGAAGCCGGATGGTAAGACCATAGAGAGCCGATCAAGAAGAACAAGATCTGCTTACGGTCTTAAATATGGAATTAGGGCGTCAGGGTGAAACCAGGAGTGAACGTAACTGCATTGGGCCACTACATAATATAACTGAAAATCTGGGACACTGTAACCCCCCCTGTCGTATGGCAACATGAGGATTGACCACTTGACTCTCGCCTGTTTCCCGCCCCACACCAGTCGGGTCAGAAGAGTACGAAGTGTTTTAAAAAAGCTATTGGTGAGAGGAATTGGTATGTTATTGAAGAAGTACAAAAATTTGGGAAGAACCACCATCTTCAAAATCGAAACACGGCCAGCTAGCGACAGGGGTAGTCTCAGCCATTTCTCGATTTGCGTTTCAAGCGTGTCAATGGCTCGTCCATAATTTACACCTATTATTTGGTCAGTGTCCAAATGTATATGGACTTGTAAGTATTTAACTGAGTCATTGCACCACTCCAGAGGGAATTCATATTCCCATGGTTTCGTGCCGGCTGTTAGAGGGAAAATGATTGATTTATGCCAATTGATGCCGAGGCAATAGAAAACGGCCGAATCTGATAATTTCCCAAATCAGTGGGTCCAAATTGTCTTGGGGGTGCCTGACGTATAGAATCTTGTCATCCGTGTAGAGCAAAACCAGGAGGGAGCCTGTATTGAATTGTAGGCCTCGATGTAAGTGCCATTCTTGAAAATGGCGTATCAGTGGGTCCATGGCCAGGATAAATAATAAAGGGGACAGGGGGCAACCCTGATGGGTTCCACAGGACAGCTAGAAGGGGTGAGATAGTGTGCCATTTAAGCGAAGTCTAGCTGTTGGTTTATTGTATAGCAACGCTGTTGTGGCGATAAAATCCATGGGCATGCCCATACGACGCATGACAGAGAGGAAGAAGGGCCCTTCTAAAGAATCAAATATTTTTTCGGTGTCTAGAAGAATAGCTGCTACGGGGGTTTCTGGGTTGATCCTATGTATAACTGCAAAGAGCGTTCTCAGATTGAGTGCAGTGGAGCGATGGGGTACAAAACCAGACAGCGCTGGGGATATGATAAATTCCATCAATTGGGACAACTGGTTGGAGATGACTTTGGGTAGAATTTTATAGTCTAGGTTGAGGAGAGACAGGGTCCTGTATGACCCGCAGTGTTTAGGGTCTTTGCCAGGCTTGGGGAGCAAGATTATTACCGCCTCCCGTATCGTAGCGGGAAGGAGTTGCGCCTCCAGAGCTTCGGCGTAGACCTCAATTAGTTTAGGGGCTAGGAGATCTTTGTACTCTTTATAGAAGTCTCCTGTGAATCCATCTAACCTAGGGGCCGAGGAACCTCGAACAGTGTCTATGGCACCAATCACGTCTGCCACAGAGGTGGGTTCTGCTAGAAAGTCTTGCATGTGCTTTTCGAGAAAGACAAGAGCTATCTCGTCTAAGTAAGACTCTTGTGCCTCATGGGTGCTGCCTAATCTGGTGGAATACAGCGTCGAGAAATGTTCCAGGAATGTGCCCCGAATGTCAGATGTGGAGGTGCATGTGTGATTGTCAGAGGAATGTAATTCAGTGATGTAAGTCTTGTGATAGGGCGGTGTCAGTAACTAGGCCAGTAGTCTGCCGGGCCTCTTGCCCACTCCATATCGTCTGGCCGTTTGATACTTTCCCAGGTATAAAATTTCCCAATCTGCCGTTTCCCTGTATTCGTCCAGTAGAGCCAAGCGTCGGCTCGTGTATAAGGGTGACGCAGGTTGTGTGGAGGCACTATCTAGTGATGCGATTTCGTGCTCAATACGGGTCAGTGTGTTACGAAGGTCTCTAAGGACCCCTGCGTGTTTGGCAATGTATGCACCCCGGATGACGGCTTTAAAGCCTTCCCACAGAATTGCCCATGAGTCCACCGAGCCAGTATTAATGGAAAAGTAGTCCTCTATGGCCTCGCGTATCTCTGCCTTAAATACTTCGTCATGTAGAGCGCGGCTGGGGAAGCGCCATTGTTTCTCAAAGCCATCAGGGCGGGGAACTTTCAAGTGAAGTGTGACGGGAGAGTGGTCAGAATAGGTCCTGGGGGAGAGTCTGGAATCAGGAGCACCAATCATAAATGTCTGGGGAGAGCAGCCAAAAGTCTATTCTCGTCCAGGTGTTGTGTTGTCCTGAATAATGAGTATATTCTGTGGTGCTGGGATTTCGTTTGCGCCAGACATCTAACAGAGTGAACCGGTCGCAGAGCTCCAACAGGGCACGTTGGGCACGTGGCTTGAAGTCAGGGGCCTTCGAGGTGCTGTCTATCCCGGGGTTGAGCAATAAATTAAAGTCCCCGCCAATAAGTAAGGTCTGCGGATCTAATATGGTAAGCTGTGCATGTAGGGTGTGGAAAAAGTCGGGAGCATCTGAGTTTGGAGCGTATACGCACACCAGTGTAACATTTCAGCCCATTAGGGATCCCAATACTGCAAGGTACCTCCCCTCTTCATCCCGAAGCACGGAGATAAAGCTGAATGTGACCCTCTTGTGTAGCAAAATAGCTGTTCCCCATGCGTAGTTGCTGTAGTTAGCTAAATATCTATGTGCCCCCCAGCTTGTTCCAAAGTGTGACTGTATCTGTTTTGGGGATATGCGTCTCTTGTAGGTAAGCAATATCCACCTTATGAGGCAGAAGATAGTGAATGACCTGTCTCCTCTTGCGAGTGTTATTTAGGCCTCTTACATTCCAAGACATTAGGGAGAGGTCTGAGGGACCTTCTATATTACCAAACCCAACCATTTACATAATGCAACTGTATATCGTGGTAGAGTAGCGACAAGGAACAGTGATGGACCATAGTGAACGATTCAACGCAAGTCAATAAGCTTGTAGTACAAATGCGCGCTTCCCCCCCTCCCCCCACCCAGCCAAACCCCAATAGGGGAAGGGCCAATCCCAAAAAGAAGAACTAATGCGAAGTACCAAAGAGCTTTACGAAAACATGCTAATCCCAAAAAACAGTACCCCAACGTAAACCAAACCAATCTCAAAGCATACACCATGGGGGGTGGCAACGCCCAACTAAGCTACCAGCTGGTTGTAATAACAATGCAAAGTGTTGAACGTATTTCCAATATAATATTAGAACAATTTGATATGTATTAAGGAGCTGCGTCAGCCCGTGCCAGAGCTAGCAAATAGATCAGCACTAGCGTCAGATCCACTATGGGGAGGGGAAGGACCCGCCCCTATCCTTGCAGAATGATTGTTAATTTGTTTGTAGATACAACAAAACTCCTGTGCTTCCGTAGGATTTTCAAAAATACGAGATCTGCCGTCCACGTCGACCTTCAGTCTGGCAGGGTACAGCATACCGTACCGTAGTCAGAAGTTCCTTTGAGATGCCTTGACCCCATTCAATTTGCATCTTGCATCTTGAAACATGGATGTAAAGTCCGGGTAAAAGGAAAGTTTAGAGCCCTGCCATTTTACATCTCCCCGCTCTCTGGCCAACCGGAGTGCCGCACCCCGGTCCCTAAAGTTCATGATTCACGCCACGATGGGCCTGGGAGGGAGGCCGAGGTTTGTGCGAGGTCCCAATGATCTATGTGCTCTTTCAATGACAAAGCCTTGAGTAAAGGATTCTTTGCCAAACAGCCCAATTAACAGAGTCTCGACAAAAACATCCATGCGGCCTGTGGGGGTCGTCTCTGGAACGCCCAGTATGCGTAGATTATTGCGGCGGCTGCGTGCTTCGAGGTCTTCATTTTTGATGGCCACCTCTTTCAGGATGCGCTCAATTCTTTCCAGACGCTTAGCTGATTGCACAGTTCCGTCTTCGATGTCTGAGATCCGAGCGTCCGCCACATCGAGCCGTCGGTCGTGTGCCTGGATCTTGGTGCCAAGGCTGGAGATGTTTTTGTCTAGGAGGTCGAATCTACTGTCTAGCATTTTAAAGCTGGCTCTCATTTCCTGGAGCAGCGAGGTGGACTCCCCTGGGGGGGCCATCGCCGTGTTCCATGTGTTGTGTGGCCTTTGCCATGTTGGGACTGTGGTGTGGGCCGTGTCGACTAGTTTCTCGAATGGCAGCGTCTTCTGTTTGGTATCCTTATGGCCCATGTCGCGTCGGGGCAGCGCTGTTGTGACTCATGGGCAGCAACTGCCAGGTGTTTCGGGTGTGTTGCACTGTCTCTTGCCTGTGGAGTGCTCAGCTACACAGACCAGGAATGCCAGGATGAGGTGGAGGGTATACCCAGACGTGCAGAAAGTGGCGCCGTTGAGGGTGGGAGCCAGATATATAGGTTTGGCAAGGATGCAGGGCCGCCCCGTCGTGTAGGCACGCTCCAAGCTCAGATCAGCCGATCTGATATTAGTGCAGGGCGCAGTGGCGTCACTAGGGGGGTGCGGGGGGTGCGGACCGCACCGGGTGACACCCTCACAGGGGGTGACACCAAAGGGCTGGTCCGGTCGGTGTGGTCATATGTTGCTTTAAAAAAATACAGAAACGCAACATTTGGCAAAAGGAATTAGTCTTCTGGATTAGAAAATGAAAACAAGTGAAATGCAAACGGGCTACACGCTGACGTGGATCACCTTTCGAGGGGGGGTTGCAGTGATTCTTTAGAAATTGTACAGCACTTCTTGGGACCTTTAACTTCTTAGCGGCGGTCACTGTGTCGGGCCGGCTGGGTTTACTGTGGGGTGGATTGACCTTTGGGCACAACCGCCTGCGCTCTGATCCCTACACAGATTCTGCCAGGCCGGACGTCTGTAACCTAAATTATACCTGGGAGTCTCCATCGGCTACCGAAATGGACAGGCCCTTCACAACTCCACGACAGACAACTGAAGGATCAAGCATATCCAAAGTCAGGAGGGGGTTCTAAAAGGGAACCTGTGTCACAATGGATGCAGAGTGTTAGTATTTAAAAAGCTGATGTAAGGAGCGTGAAAACGTTAAAGTATTGAGACGCTCTAACCTTTAAAAAAAAAATCGCAGAGGTGTCGATTTCTTAAATGCCTATAAGTCCAATCAGCAAAGCGCTACAAATATAGGCCCCAATAGAGGTTCACTGAAACCTCGGAGATCCAAGAAGGATTCTCTACCATGAAGTAAATGGATATGTCAAAGCCTAGATTTGAAAGGATCCAAATATCTATCCATTCATCCTGCAATCCACCCACTGATATCCACCATTTTGTCATCTGAATTCTGTCATCTATTCAGCCTTTGATCCAATACAGTCTGTCACCATTCCATACATCCGCCTGCCCATCCATATACAAGCCTATCCAGCCATCTTCAAATCTATCCATCAAACATATCCTTTCACTCGTCATCCATCCTTTCACTTATACATCCCTAATTTCTTCATTAATTCTTCTATCCATCCTTTCACCCATCCATCCACCCTTTCACTCACCCTTCCATCCATCCATCTTTTCAGTCTGCTGTGCGCAGCACGCACTGTCTCCTCCTCCGCCGCATCTGCGCGCCTCGGCAGTGCCATCACGTCGTCACTAGAGGGGTGCAGTCGGCGATGTAGTTTAATACAGGAGGAATCCGAATCCCGCATGCGCATTGGGCCCCAAGTGCGCGTGACTTGGCATCACGAGGGACGAGGAGGTGAGGAGGTCTCAGGTCGCCACAGCGCCACTATAATTACATTTTATTCCAAGCAAGGAGGAGCGGAGTCTGGTTTAAGGCTAACGGCCGCGGGCCGCCAACCGAGGTAGCTCCCCCCCCCTGTCTGCCACCAACTCAGCAGGTGAGTGGCCTATTGCCTATTCAGTCCCGGCTTTAGGGCGGTGCGACCGGTGCCGTCGCACCGGATGCCAAGTTAGGGCACCATTTGGATGGAACCGACGAGTGCCGGGCCCGGCCCGTTACTAATTTTCATTTTCACAGGTCCTGGAAAAGAAGTCAAAGGAGGGAGGGTGGGGTACCGCCTGATGCCTTAGGGTCCGAGTTCGCGCTATATAAAACTGCCAAAAAAATAAAATGCCTTTATCGGATTCGGAATGCACGAAGCACTTCTCTACATGTGAAAGTACACTTGGCCACAGAGTCATCAGTCGGATCCAATCCCCAAGCGCATTGCCCCCAATCCCCACAGCATTGGCAAAGCCAATAGGACAGGCCTCCATGTGATGAGGAGCACTCACAGTGAACCGGAGGAGATCCCAGGCACAAACAGCCCAACATATGACACCCGACAAATGCAGACCACCCTCCCACCAAGGGGCCTGTGCGACACAGTCGAGGGAACCACAGCATCCCGACAAACCCACGTGAACTCTCACCTAGCATACAGTGCACCACACTGCTCCCAAGAAACGGCACTGCAGGAACGCCAACGACTGACAATGCTGCAAGCAGGCACCGCAGGGATGCCAACGACCCACAATGCTGCATGCAGGCACAGCAGGGACGCCAATGACCTACAATGCTGCATGCAGGTACAGCAGGCACGCCAACCACCCACAATGCTGCATGCAGGCAGTGCAGGGATGCCAACAACCCACAATGCTGCAAGTGGGCACTGCAGGGACGCCAACGACCCATAATGCGGCATGCAGGCAGTTCAGGGATGCCAACGACCCAGCTGAGAGATGTGTGGAGCCGGGAGATTACCGAGCCTCGTCCACGAACGAATACTTCCTGCCCGGGGGGTGGGGGAAGAGAGCCTGCAGTTGTCTCCTCGGTCACTGCGTATTCCACAGAGGCCACTAGACAAGATCCAAAAGAGGAAACTGTCCCAAGAGTAACATTTCTGCTTTGTAAAGCAGCTACCACCCAACCTCTGGTACTGGTAACTGATCAATGGTTTGCTGTCACAACTCCAGTCTCAAACCATAGCTAGATACCTTTGCGACTCTCACACCTTCCTGTTTGCGATTCAGGAAGGTCACCCAAGCCCTGTTAAAAGTCAGAGGACTTGTCTGACCTGTAAACGAAGAGCTTTTGCACATTGAAAAATAGCATTTCTCGAAACGTCACACCCTATGATCTTTGCTGCGGCAACATCCCTTGGTACCCAGCTTTCCATTCTTCTAAATTGGGAAAGTGTAAACGATCACTTCTGAGCGTTGATGTTGTGAAAGCCCTGCTTTTGCAGCTTAAGCGGGGGTAGTGTTGACACACAGTTATTTATGAGCCTTACCTGTCTGCGGCTCTGTAGACAAAAGCACTAAAAACACACGGGACACCGATAACAGAGGTCAAGCAAGGAAAACGAATTAAAACAAAGAAATGAAGAGGAAATGAAAGGGAAAGAAAGCAAGATGGAGGGAGAGGGAGATGGCTGGGAGGAAGAGGGAAATGAAGGGCATATGAAAATAAGGAAGGAACTGTGACAAGAAGGAAGGGTAACAAGCATTTGCAATGCAATAGGTCTCGCATTTGCGAGAGTTTAAGCTATTGACATTGTGAATGACAAGGCCTGTTATTTATCTGTTTTTAATAATTAACACATAAATAAGTCATTGTCATTTACAATGCCAATAGCTCAAACTCCTGGAAATGCGAGACCTATTTCATTTCAAAGAAGCGTCCGCCGTTTTCACGGGCTGCTTGGAAAGTAAAAGCACGCATGGTGCGCTGAATGCTGCAGGAAAGCATGTCGTGCCTCCAGTAGGAGAAACTCATTAAAGAAAATAGTGCTTACAGATTAAATACAAAGTAAAAGGGCCAGCCCTCATGTGAGTTTACAAATGAAGACAAGGAGGTACTAAGGAGGGACTAACAAGCCTATTAACGAATCCGAAGCCAGCATTTACAAATGACAACGACGCAAGCCAATGAAAAATATGGGTGGAGAGTGAGCGGAGCTTCATGTCCATACTCGAATACAGCATTGCTCCAAATGGGTATGTCTGTGCCTTCCATGCAGTGTGGGGTTTACAGAACACAGAAGCGAATCTACACATAGCAAACACCTGGTCCGATGCCTTTTAGCAGTTAATCAAGGTATCAATCAATTTCTGAAAAAACAATCATTATTACTAATGTGCTTGCATATTCATTTATTTGATGGCTTTTTTTGACAGCATATGAACTGTCTCCCGCCATTGATTTACCCCCAAATTTAATATCTTAAATGGCTAATGTAATAGATAATGTGCTGCCTGGCTAAAAACGTATAAGGTCCCAAAGGCGAGACCTATTGGCTATGCCAATGCTTGTTGTAAACAAAGGTGTCTTGCAGCGAGATGTGCTAGCTTATACTCTTGCTGGGTCAACCATAATAAAGTGGTTATGATGTCAAAGTAATACCTCACAGGTGATGACTGGGAGGAGGAATATAGAGTAATGAAGATTACCAGTAAATAATCAGCTCATACTGAGGGGACAATTGTTTTCTCCTCTCAAAGAGTACCGCCAAAGCCAGTAAAATGCCACACATAGGTAAACTACAAAAATGGGAATGCAGAGATGTAATATTTCCCAAGTACCTCTCCAGTTGCTTTTTTCTATTTGCAGTATAATTCATGTCGGTATTACACTGAGACTACAAGTCTCACCATGCAAAGAAAAAACGTGGCCTGGACGAGCAAAGCCTGAGATAAAGGGAAGGACCGGGTAAGAAGCAAAGAGCCTCTGGTGAAAGGAGGGACAGAATGACGAAAGGGGAGAGAACCTATGATGAGCAGTTGGGAGCGAGTGAGAAGCGGAGAATAAAAGTGTAAGATGAAAGGAGGATCAGAGTTAGGAAAAGAAGCAGGGAGTCTCGTGATGAATTAAGGGAGCTAAGAGTAGGGAAAGCAGAGAGCTCGCAATGAATGTATGGACAGGATGAGAAAAGGCAGAGGGGGCCTCTAGAGAATGGAGGGGCAATGAACGACGGACAGAATGCACCGAGTAAAGGAACAGGGTAAAAGAGGATGAAGACCTGCATCACCCCGTCAGTGGTACTATGCGCTATAAAAATGCAATTAAATGAATAGCGGGGCTGAGTGAGGAAGGCAGAGCCAGGGCGTGAAGGGGCAGTGAGGACAGATTGACAGCCTGCAATAACCGACGAGACAGAGTGAGGAGTAGAAACATGTGATGGAGGGACAGGAGCAGGAAAGGGCAGGCAGGGGCCTGTGGTGTGTGTGAGAGGTTGCTTTGAATGGAGAGTCAGAGGGAGGAAAGACAGGCACTGTTTTTGCAGAGAGACGTTGCTAGGATGTGAGAGTGAGAGAGTTTTGGGTTGATAGAGTGAGAGAGGAAGTCTGCGTGCGGGAAGAGATAAGGTTGGAGTGGAGACACAGCCTGCAAGAAAATACAAGACAGAGAGACAGGGCCGTTATTGGGTGCAGGTTATGGAGAGAAGGAAAGAGCACCAACCAGCGGCGGATCGACAGTCAGGGTGAGGAGAAACTGATGACAGCCCCTGCCTCAGGGGTGCACTCCCTCTGTACAGAAGCAGGGGAAAGTGTCCCGGCGCACATCACTCTGAATGCATCATTGAGGAATGCCGCTGCCCGCGTTCCACGCAGTGGGACATCAGCAGGGCAGCTCTCTAGTGGCCGCCCGTCGCAGCCTTCCCCCTCTTCTGCCTCGCGCGCGAGGCTACGCCCAGGGAGGAGACCTCCCAATAGTGTGTAGGTGGAGGCGGGCCGTTGGGGGTGGGGGGCGAGGCTAGCCCCCCTACTTAGGCATCCCTCTCGCCCAATTCCTCCTCTGCTTGCTGCGCGCCGCTCCATTAAGCTGGCTCGCAGGGGCAGGGCACATATAACAGCAAAGGGAGGAAGGGGGGGCTCTGGCAGCGACGGTTGCCTCCCGAGAGCTGTGGCGGAGTTACAGGGCGATCTGGATGCAGACGGTTACAGTAAGGGTACCTCTGCGACAGGCGGTACAGTAAGGGTACCCCTGTCCGGCACAGTAAGGGTGCCCGAGCCAAGGTCCAGGAGCCGAAGGGGGTTCTGGATAGACCGCGACGGCGCCCCGTTAGTCCTTCGGGCGGTTGGGGGGCCTGACCAACCGGGGGTGTGCCACAACACGCTCCGCCCCTGTCAGAAGGGGCGGGAGTAGGAGACAGATCACGTGACCCAGTGGATGATCTGAAAATAAATATGTGCCACACTGCCGGGCATCGACCCACCGTGTGTGCTGGCTCACCAGGCGGGCGGAGCAGCTAGGGGCTGCTTGCCTTGGATCGCCCGTAAGATAACCCATTTTTACTGTCATACTTATGTTGTATGAAATAAACCTGCAGCAGTTCTTCACCCACAAAGAAAGTGTCAGTGTAATCATTGGGTGACGTCTGTGCATGCGTGTTGATTGAAGCGGATGACGGTGTGGTCACTATGCTGCTGCCCGCGTCCCACGCAGTGGGACATCAGCAGGGCAGCTCTCTAGTGGCCGCCCGTCGCAGCCTTCCCCCTCTTCTGCCTCGCGCGCGAGGCTACGCCCAGGGAGGAGACCTCCCAATAGTGTGTAGGTGGAGGTGGGCCGGTGGGGGGCGAGGCTAGCCCCCCTACTTAGGCGTCCCTCTCGCCCAGTTCCTCCTCTGCTTACTGCGTGCCGCTCCAGCTCGGACACGCGTATTCCCACCCTTTCCGCTTACCCTGCGTGGCGGAGACAGCGCGTTATTGGAATGTTTTAATGTTTTCTTTTGCGTTGCAGGCGGAGTTACAGGGCGATCTGGATGCAGACGGGTACAGTAAGGGTACCTCTGCGACAGGCGGTACAGTAAGGGTACCCCTGTCCGGCACAGTAAGGGTGCCCGAGCCAAGGTCCAGGAGCCGAAGGGGGTTCTGGGAAGACCGCGACGGCGCCCCGTTAGTCCTTCGGGCGGTTGGGGGGCCTGACCAACCGGGGGTGTGCCACAACACGCTCCGCCCCTGTCAGAAGGGGCGGGAGTAGGAGACAGATCACGTGACCCAGTGGATGATCTGAAAATAAATATGTGCCACACTGCCGGGCATCGACCCACCGTGTGTGCTGGCTCACCAGGCGGGCGGAGCAGCTAGGGCTGCTTGCCCTGGATCGCCCGTAAGATAACCCATTTTTATTGTCATACTTATGTTGTATGAAATAAACCTGCAGCAGTTCTTCACCCACAAAGAAAGTGTCAGTGTAATCATTGGGTGACGTCTGTGCATGCGTGTTGATTGAAGCGGATGACGGTGTGGTCACTATGGGTTCCTGGCACTCCGCGCCGGCCACACGCCCATGCACTGCACCTTGGCCTCTTTGCTGAGACTGCAGACGTGGCCCAACCTAGGAGGGCAAGAGGTTCTGCAGGGTTAGGGGTAGAGAGGGTCTCTCTGATCATGGACAGGGTTAGCAGGGTTAGCAGAGGCGGGACTCAAAAACATGCTTTGCTACCGCGAGAGCCACTAACAGAAAAAACATGGAAAACGAAGACGGCATTAAGTACAGGCTGCAGAGAAAAACGAGAGTTTGAGCTATTAGCATTGTAAATGACAGTGCCTTTTATTTATGTTTAAAAAAAAAAAACTTAAATAAAAAGCATTGTCATTTACAATGCCAATAGCTCAAAAACTCAAGCTGAGTGGTTAAAACAAGACCTCCAGACAACCTACAACGTTAGCAAGTACGACCCACGGTCCATTGTGGTAGCACGAACATTCAATAGGTGAGATGAGGAAGGCAGGTACTCACTGTCTGTTCCTGTAGTCCGCCACACGCCACTCTATTGTTTACAGAGCATCACAGTTGTGCACACGTTTCCAGTCCCCAATCCACGATAAACAGCAGAGTAAAAATTGAACAAGCCGGGCCACGGAACGGAAAGCGAGAGGCCAAAATTCTAAGGGGACTATGTGGACGTGTGACACTAGGACCCTCGATCAGTGCTCCGTCGTAGAAGAAGGACTAAAAAGGATAGAAGCCTTTCGAAGCTGGTTAAGGCTAAACAGGGCGGCCATCTTACAAAGACACAGTTGTGGATGGAGTGGAGGAGAAAGCGGACCTGCTGAATAATATCTTCTTGAATTGTGATAGTGTTTTTTCTTAATTGAAAAAATGAACTAACTTGTAAACATATTTATGTACTTTTTCAATTTTCGTCCTCAGTGGGAATGCTTTAGTTTCACATTGGAAAAAAAATGAAAATTAAAGATGGACGATAAACGGATAGTTGACGGGCGGCGAGAGCGCACTGCCTGTGGCATAAAGCTTGAGTGCAAGTGAGTGGTGCGCGCGCAGCAATGATTGGCGGCTGCGCGCGTGCACGCTCACGTGCACTCAAGCTTTAGGCCACAGGCAGCACTTTAAAAATCCCAACTATAAAATGTCTCTCCGAGCCAGCGCATGCGCTGGCATCAGCGAGACCTAAAAAGGATAAAAGGATGAATGCATGGGCAAATGGGCTGATGGATGTAAGGACAAAACAATATTTGCATGAGTGTGAGAAAGAAAGTGGCTGGAACGATAGAAGTCTGGATGGATGGCCGCCTGGATGGAGGTGTGGAAGGATGGACTGCTGGACTGATAAAAGGAGGGTGAATTGGTGGATGGATGAAGAAGAATGGATTGACTAATGGATGGGTAATAGGATGTATGAATGTTTGGAAGTGTGAGCGAAAGGATGGAGGGATGGAAAACTAATAATGAAAGGGTGGATGGATGGAATGGTGAAAGGATTCATGAAAGTATGAAACGATGGATAGATGGATGTATACATGAAAGTCTTAAAGATAAATGGAAGGGGATAATTAGGGACCTCATTACTGTTTGTTTTTATTTTAAAAATCTGCACAGGCCCAGCAAGGCACATCATTATCATGGCCATGGATGCAAGGCAACAATAAAACATGTCCAGAGAACTGGTGATTAATGATCCTGCTGGAGAGCAGTCCTTTGCCTGTTGGTAGTTTTGAAATGCAGATAAACTGTATTTTATTTGGATAGCTCAGTGGGTTACTGCCTTTGTCACAGAGATTCTTGTGTTACTTGCTGTTCAAAAGTTACAATCCTAACATAGGACAGTGGCTATGAACTGTCATCAAAGACCTGCAGACAAACATGAATGGTATAGTTAGAACTTCACTTTTTTTGTGTTACTATAAAGTTAGAAATTCCCCAGTCTTTCATTATTTTAATGTTGCTAAAAAGAGTTTGGGCCGATATACATTTTTATTAGTAAAGCCAAGCCCCAACCACTACGGTATGCTTTAAATCCTGAGTTTGTGCTTCCCCAGCCCAAACCCTCTTTAAAGTTACTGCCCACCAGTATGGATGCCATGTGATTCATACATCTTGTAATCCTCATTGGCTCATGTGACATTCCCTCTGTAGACGGAATTACATACTAGCGATAAAACCGGCCCTGTCATTGCCTTTCTGTTTTTATTTAATTAGCAATCAGGTCATTAGGGCAACTGTGGAACATATTTTAAAGTGTGTGCTAATTATATTTACTGCTATATTTAATGTTTTAAGTTTGAAGGTGATTTTGCTAATGTTTTTTTACGGGAATAATGAAAGTAGAGCTGGATGGGGCTGATATGGGGCTGGGGCCCGAAGGTCAGCTGTGAGATAAGGTACACAGGAGCGGGATGGTCGAAAAGTGGATAATCGGGCCTGGAAGTAAGTACTTGTGTTAAAACCTGGCCTGTTGGAATTTGAGGGTTTGCACTTACATCCAGACATCGCTTTTACTTTCAAATAACTCTCCACATGCTCTGTATACACACAGAATTGATCCGTTGTATACTGGTGACTGTTTGCAAGTAGATATAATCTAATCTAGGGCTTGTAGGCTAGCGGACTCGGAGCGGAGGAGGTCCATGCGGTAAGTCGTGAGGGGGTGACACCATGAGTTACCCGCACTGGGTGACACCAACCCTAGTGACGCCACTGGCAGGGCGGCTTATAGATCGCAAAGTCATAGTGGTGGCATGAAGGTGACGTATGCCCTGTGGAGATGGTAGGGCTGGGTGTCTGTCTGGTTTCACAAACAGGTCGCGGCCAGATCGCGGATGGGAGGCCAGCAATAGGGGTGACTGGAATGTCTCCGGGTTATGGCGGCAGCGCCCATGTAGATCTAAAGATTGTCGAACACCACTGTGGAGCAGCGAAAGGCACCGCTCATCAGCCTTTCCCAGAAGACACACAGGGGGGAACACGGACCCCTGGTGCAGCCGCCACCATGCTGGGGAAAGTGTGCTCTGCTGCCGCGCGACTCATGCAGGCCCACGGCGGAGCTGCAGGAGAATCAATGGCTGCCTCTCTGCCCCGGCTGTGCCATTGCTACGGTGCGTGCGCCGTGCCCCCAACCGCTGTCGTGGACCCAATTCCGCTAGGCGGTTTGGGGAACGGCAGGACCCAGCGCCTCCTCACCGGTGATGAAGCCCGGGAGCCAGCGTCTGATTCGGCCGCTTGGGTAGGCCCTCCTCCACAGGATTCACACGGCCTGGAAGTCGGACGGCCACGGAACTCCACCCCCGCCAGGCAACGCCACAGCGTTCATTCTGCTTCGCTGTGAAGGGTTCCAGGCACCATTCAGCTTCAATTTTCGGTCAGTGGGGATAAGACCTCCTCCGCCGTCCGTGGAACCATGCTGCTTGGTGTTACGGCAGCTTAAAACTTGGGAATATTACATTTGGCTGGAACGCTCATCGGAGCTTCAGAGCCAGGCGGCCATTGCAGTCACCGGCTTGGCCACGCCCCTGCACATGCTACATCTTTCATGAATTTTTACCACGGCCACTTTCGACTCATGAGTACTTACAGAGCACAGCAAAAACGTGCAGCATGCAAGTAAGGAAAGTCACATGCTTTATGCATATATGTTTTATATGATCTGTATGTCCTTTACCTTGTGTGTTTTCTTTGACAGATTATAGCCTACAACTGGGTCCGTAAGTACGGTGCCCCCACCACACTCACAGTACACCTTAGTGTGTGTGGAGATACTACACTCATGTGGCTGCTTCCACTTTTTTCAGCCACCTCACTATTCACACTATGGTCCTGATGAAAGCCTTACAATTAATTAACTTAAGAAACTAAAACATGTGGACCTGCACCAAAGGGATAATGAAGTACAATTTTAACTTCAATATATCCTGTCTGCATTTTTAATCATGTCCTAAGACCCTTTTAATAAAGTTTTTCACAACTGCACTTCTTAGAGACATTTTTATTTTTCACCTCTCGCTGAGTACCCTACTCACAGAGCACTCACTTCACTCATCAAAACCCGCTCCGCTGTAATCGGGTGTTGTAGCACAGCTGGGTTGCATTCAGCAGCCCAGCTGGGACCCCAATGATGAAGCATGCCACCAATTAGGTTGGTGGGTGAGGGAGTCTTCTTATACATCCACTGGATGTCTGTACTCAGCTACTGGATATTGAGTCACCTAAAGTGGGAACATTTTTGATGGGTTCGTCCAGGTTGTTTCTACCAACATAATTCCCCTCAACATAATTTCCCTCACCACACGATTCAACTGTTAAATTTCCATTCCACACCACATAATTCCACAACAACCCACATACATCCAATCCATACCATAGAATTCCACATCATGCCACAAAATTCAACACCACACCACATAATTCTACTCCACTCCACGCCATTTCACAACACACAATACCACTCCACATAATTACACGCCATTACCAAATACCTGTAAGAAAGTACCCTTTTTTACATGGTCACCTCCACTTTTTGCCTGGTATTTGATGTGATTTAGACTGGAAGTGCACTGAGTTCCTGCTAATCAGGTCCACAGTGCCAGATCTCTTTCCCACAACTGTACAATTGTTTCCCCAATTGGCAATACCTTCAGTACTCCCTGTAAGTCCTTAGTACAAGGTACCCTTGGTACTTAGCGCTAGGAGGCTAAAGAGGGACCTTTGTGCCACCCTAAAGGACTCCTTTACTGCATACTGCCACTGCAGGCTGCGTGTCTTGGTACAGACAAAAGTAAAAACGCAACATGGCACACATCCCTGTGTGCAATGCCCACAGACGCTGCATGTAGTAGAGGTAAATCATCCCTACGGCAGGCCTTACAGTCCTAAGCCAGGGTGCACTATACTATATGTGAGGACACATCTGCACTGTGCTAGTTAGCTCTATTGCTGGGAGTACAAGTTAACAGGGAAGCCATTTTTAAGTACATATGCTGGACAATAGTGAAAACGAGTTCTACAGCTACATAATGGCTTCACTGAAAATAGGGATATTTAGTATCAAACATCTCGTATTAATGATCCCCCACTGATGCCAGTATTGGATGTATTGATACATACACCCAGAGGGCACCTTACAGGTGCCCCCTGAAAATCGACCTGCTGCTGGTGTGCTGACTGACTAGTTTTCACCCGGCTACCACCAGAGACAAGTTTTTAACATCGAAGGAGAGGGCCTTTGCTCTCGGGAGGCCAGGAACCAAGCCTGATCGGGCTGGGGGTGCTTCTCCCCCTCCCACAGGATGAACTGTGGATTAGCATTCCAAAGAAGGAGAGCTACAAAGAGCCCACTGCTTTGGTATGTGAGTCTGGCTTCTCTCACAAAAGACGTAGTCGACCCCCTTTGTCCAGAACCCTTTGGCACCTGGACAGGTGGGAAAATGAGTCAGCCCAATAGGCATGTCCACCCTCAGGCTAGTACCACCCCTAAGGTGGGCTACCTGAAGTGGAGGCGACCTTTCAGAGTTAGCCATTTTGGTGATGGCAAACTTAGGAACACTGGGACAGAGTCATGACCACTTCCACAGGAAGTGGTCATATAGGGGGGGCGTAGTGACCCCAAGGGTAGGTAGCCCATTGGCTACTACCCTACACTCCAATAACACCCCTAAATTCAGTATTAAGGGGAGTCCCGGGCACCCAAAAATCATATCCTGATGACCTACGAAGGAGGACACAGAAGAGCCGCAAAAGACTGACGAGGAGCAAATGACCTGGCACCAGCACTGCACACATGTCTGCTGTTCCCTGTCGAACCTGGGGCAAAGATGTCTTGTCCTGCAGCTGTTTTGCCCCCAAAACCTGGGAGGACGACCTGCCTTCAATAAAAACTCAAGAACGCCCGTGGAGCAGCAGGACTTCTCCCCTGCATCCTCCAGGCACCCTAAGAAGACCCATGAGGACTATGGAACCGTCAAAACACGACGCCGCCAAGCACCACTGCACCCGAGCCCCCCAGCCCGTGTCAAAAGGGCCAAAGGTGCCAGCGTGGTCCCCAAGCCCTCCGGAGACAAAGACCACCTTGGTTTTGTCCTTGTGAACTCTCTGGCACCGCCTGCAGCCTCTGCTTGCAGGCCCCCCTCAACCGCTAGTGCTCCTGGACAAGGAAACTTGACATTTCAAAGACCCTCTGTACCCGGTTGCCCCATTCCTCGGATACGAGGACCACCAGTGTCTCCATGTACCCTAGCATCGGAAGACTGGCCTCCTAGTCAAGACCTGCAGCCTCTATTTACGAAGAACAATTCCTATAGACTAACATTGGGCGCATGACGCTGTATTGCACCCATGCACCCGGCCACCCTAGTGCTGCTGGAGGTGAGAGCTGGTGCTGCCTTGGACCTGGCCCAATACTTACCTTAAGCCCCGGAGATTGGTCTCGTAAGTCGCTGTACTGAACCTTAATGCCGTATTTGTTTTCCTACCTAAGGACAATGTTACAGCTTCTGAAAAAATGCACTGTGTTGACTTTTTAAAACGTAAAGTATTTCTCTTGCAAAACGTACTTGCCTGATCGCATTGATTCTGGTACCTAAACATCTATAAACATACGTGTTATTTTTATAAATTTGTGTGGATCTCCTTATTGAGTCGTGTGCATAATTTATTGACAATTGTGTGTATTTGCAGATGCCTAACAAGCCTCTCTGATTAGCCTAAGGGTGCTCGACCACACTATCCCCTAGAAGAGCACCTTGGGATTGCAAGAGCACACCCCTGTCCACTCATAAGGAAACCCCTGGACTCTTTGCCCGATCTACCTCATTTTGGTATATCCTATAAAGAGACAGTTTCCTACAATACTACTCCGCATAATTCCAATAAACTCAATACCACATCATTGCTATCCACAAATTTCCACTGAATACCATGGCAGATAATTCCACTACACATAACTCCAGTCAACACCACACAATTCCATGCCAGGGAATTCTACAACATAAAATTCCACCCCAATTTACGTAATTCCACCCCACAACACATACATGCACTCCACTCCATAACACATGACTAAAAGACATTGACAACGCCAGCAGATCTCGGATTGTCTCGAACTATTGGCTTTGCCAATGCTTGTTTTGGAGACACTAGTAAATGACTTAAATCCCTTTTCCTGAATAACCACTCTGGGTTGTTGCTGCCTCAGAAAATTATAGGGTCAGCATGATGCACTCACTAGGTAGGGTCAGTGACAACAAACCAGCACAGTGTAACTTGCTGAGCAGTGGGCTCTGACAAGGGAAACTGTATTTACAATGCGGGCAGAGCCACACATGCCATTTCCCAGCAAGTGCAGCCACACTTGCCTTAACTAGGCATGTGCATTAACCACGCATATGCGTGGGTAAGGCAGTGCATGGTCTAGATGTCCAGAACAGAACGCGTCGGGACAGAAAGCTCGATGCAGACAGATAAGAGGGGCTGGGGCTGGGTTTGGAATAGTTTATGGGGTAGGGGTTGTTTTTACAGTTCAGAGGGGTGGCGGTTGTTTCTATGGCAGAGGCCAGGGTTTTAGGGCTCATGTATAATTAATGGTGGGGGTAGTTTTTAGGGTTTCGGGGGGAGTCAGGTAGTCAGGTAGTTTTCATCTTTATGGGTAGGGGGTAGTTTTTAGGGCATGGGGGGCGGTGGAGGTTAAGGGTGGAGGGGTTAGGGTTTAATCTTTACCACACATCCCCTTACCAATCATGCCGTTACCACAAAATTGCGTGGTAAAAGTATGCATGGTAATAGAATGTGTTGTGCAAACGTATTGGTTGTTAGGGTTGTGTTGTAGAGACACGCATGGTTTAGACCTTATAAGTGTTTAGCCATGCAACTGTTGATGTTGCACCAAGGATATTGTGCTGCATAGTTAAATACTTATAAGGTCCCAAAGGCGAGACCTATTGGCTATGCCAATGCTTGTTTACATTGCTCTGTCGCTAAGCCCCACCATTGTGCACTCGAAAAAAACACAACGGTTAATTTCCTTGCAACAACTATAAACAATGGTTATGTAGCAAAACAATATCCAAGAGAATTAGTCACCCTTTGCATTTATTTTAAGCGTGACACATAATACAACGGACACACAGATGATGGACGTAATGCAGAGCAGGGAGTGTCTTTCTGCTCACAAAATAGTTCAAAAATGTGAAAGAGAAATGGTGGGGTCATATGTGCCCACTACAAATTATATATTATTTTTAATAAGAATTATTTTTGATTTGGATATTTCTATACACTTGTCTGTTTTCATTTTGATGGTTATTCTTGAATTTTCTTTTTTCTTATTTCAAAGTATTTTAATAGAAAATGTTAGCCAAGAACCAATAACCTATCCACATCCTACCATTCCATGAAGCACTTCATGCACAACGCATGCAAATATTTATTTAATTATTTAGAAGTTTTATAAGGTGCAATTATTTTGCAGTTTAATAAGGCGCAATTGTTCATCCTTTTGGTTATGTCAGAGTGTTTCACAGAGTGGTGAAAAAATAAAGTTGTATTGTAGGGTGGAGAGCTTAGAGCCCATATGAACAGATGAATGACTAGATGCGTCTGAAGTCCTTTTATTGCAATGTCTGTTCTGTGTTGACTTTATTCACTTATTTATAGTTATATATGGCATGAACTAGACCTGGAGATAACAGAAAGCTTCAACTAAAATAAGATAAAATAGTCCAATACAATAATCGGGGCCACTGGAATTCTGTGATTTTGGGGCTGCAGCCTTTTCTGGATTCATCCCATTTGCCACATAATCCATCATCTGCTGCAAAAAATGCTACTAGCTCAAACGAATCAAAAGTTACTAAAAACGCACCAAAACGTGTTCCTGTGCAGTGGAAGGCCCATTGCAAAGGTAGACTGGTCATCTTTCAATAGCTTACCGCTGCATTCGGATGTTAAACGTGTATTAATAAAGTTAAAACTTTTCCCAGTGTTAACGTGTAAAAATGGCATAATAATGAAGTAATACTGTCACAAAATGTGCGGCTTTACACCACCCAGTTTGCCTTTTCTTGCCGCATAATTCTAGTGGCCCGAACCCCGAACAATGATATATGAATGCATCACTGAAGGTACCGGTCATCAAGTCCCACATCTAAGCAGAGATGAAAGAAAGCAAAGGGGCAAGCCACGAGTGTTAAAACCCTGCTGAAAGCGTGAGACAAGCCATGAGACTGACAGAAAATAAAGGCCTGTATTAGTGAAACATCATCAAAGACTTGTCGGTGGCGTGAGCGCAGACCCGAAGGGAAACTGCCAAGTGATGTCATTCTCGAAGAACTTGCCAACCGCATTTCTTCGCAACACAATTAATGGTAATGAGCACTATGCAAACACATAATTAGGAGTCCGGCTTGATCCAGGGAATGCGTTTCCGGATTGCGTCATTTCCGTTATGGGGGTTAAGCCGCGGCCGGCCTTGCGTATCCTCAGTAAAAATAGACATGGCGACTGCACATCTTGCTCATTTTGCATGGCCATCGCTTCTGCCCTGCCTGCTTTCGGCGCCAATAAGCAGTCAGTCAATCAGTCGTTTGTTAAGCGCGACTACTCACCCGTAAGGGTCTCAAGGCACTGGGGGGGTGGTTAGCAGGCTCCAGTCCATCAAGGGGGGGTCTGTCGAAGAGCCAGGTTTTGAGGTTTCTTGCGAAGATGGGGAGCGATGTTGTCTGTCTGAGGTGGAACGGAAGGGCGTTCCAGGCTCAGGCCGCAAGGAAGGAGAAAGAGCGGCCTCCTGATCTGGTCTTTCTGGTGTGGGGAACCACAGCGTAGGAGAGCTGGGCTGATCGTAGGGTCCTCTGGGGTGCGTGGAATTTGAGTCGGCTGTTCAAGTATGCTGGTCCGGTGTCGTGAAGGGCCTTGTGGGCGTGGGTGAGCATCTTGAAGGTGACTCTAGCTTCGATGGGGAGCCAGTGGAGTGTGCGTAGGTGCTGGGAGATGTGGCAGTGTCTTGGCAGGGCGAGGACCAGTATTGCGGCGGTGTTCTGGATGTTCTGTAGCTTGCGGGTGAGGTTTTTGTTTATTCTGGCATACAGTGCGTTGCCGTAGTCGAGTCTGCTGGTGACCAGGGCGTGAGTGACGGTCTTTCTGTGTTCGAGGGGGATCCATTTGAAAGTCTTACGTAGGAGGCAGAGGGTGTGGAAGCAGGAGGAAGAGATGGAATTGATCTGGCAGTCCATTTTGACCTCGGAGTCCAGGATTATTCCCAGGTGGCGTGCGTGGTCGTGGGAGTGGGCGGGGTTCCTGCAACTAACGAGAAGGGCCTGGATTGATGTGCGTTGACGTCCATTCGGCCCAGCTGGGCTCCAGCCCTGGGATAAAGCCTTTGAGAATACCCATGCATTAGCTCCGTTGACATAATGTGCAGCTTTCATACATTCCCTGGCATGCAAACATGCAAACCTGCAAAATACCCAATTAGTCTTTGAGTCTTCGCCCCAAGCCTTTCAGATACATATTGTGAAAAATGTAATTTACAGTGATGTACAGTGTATCACTTGTGGCAGACTCCCTCTTGTGAATTAGCACAGAAGGGGGCACAGGAACCTCGTTAAAATGAGGATAAAAACTCTTATTACAGTGTCCAGAGAACAGACACATTCAAGCTTTGAAAGCAAATGCATGTCTATAACAGGAAGCGCGAGAGAAGCGCGAGCAAAAAAAGGAGACGGAGAGGGCGGAGCGAGTGAGTGGCCGGGACGTGTGGCCGAGGAGACTCTTATTACAGTGTCCAGAGAACAGACGCATTCAAACTTTGAAAGCAAATGCATGCCTATAACAAGAAGCGCGATAAAAAAAAGGAGACGATAGGGCGGAGCGAGTGAGTGGCCGGGATGTGTGGGCGAGGAGAGAGGCGCACGCCCGCGCTTAGGAGAGCAGTCTTCACTTTTCAAGCACTGCACTCGTGCTTGTGGCGCGCTGCAAGGTGGATGCCGCCACAAGCACGAGTGCAGTGCTTGGAAAGTGAAGACCGATGGCTAAATCGCACTGCCTAGGCGAGACCTAAAAACTAAACAGCCATGCCTGACGCGTGCTCCAAGAGCCACCACAGTGAACATTGTATATACTACAGATTACACATGCATACCACATGTCACAAAGATAACAAGCAGCCCAGATCCCTCACACCTAGCCAGTAGCGCTGGAACAATTTTCAGAGTGGGGGTGCTGCCATCAATGTTACATCACCGAGTCCATAGGGATTGTGAAAATTCCAAGAGTCACACAAAGAACAAGTGTAGCAAAGGACTTCAGCAGGACATTGGTAAGGGGTGTTGCATAGCTATTGGTGCTTTTGGGAGAAAACTATTGCAAATATATTACTAAAGTGTGGCAGCAAAGAGTCATTTGTAGACAGGACATTTTCCATTTAATTACTGGCCACTAAAGTTGCTCAGACACAGTTTTTGGGTGAAAAAAGCACACAAATAACAATGGAAGGAAATCCGGTTTCAGGAAATAAGTATGTATTGATTTATTTTGATCCTATTAAAATCTTTGTTTCCATCATGCTTTAGAATTACAAAAAATGTGCTTCGTGTTTGCTTTCTGAATTGCTGATATAGTCTGAAACATTTGTAGTTCATTTAGAGGTATTTAAAAGTTATGTGATAGAAAAAAAAACTTCTACTGTCTCCCTGCAAGATTGCCACATAGTTCACTTTACAAAATCATCTCGCTTTGCAGTTAGAGAATGTAAACAATAATCTCCATGTGAAAAGAATAATCAGCCATTTTCCGGAAGTCATTAGCTGACATTTGACCTCTGTATTTGAAGTACAGCAAATGTTATCAGATAAAAAACAATATAAAGACAATTATTGCACATTCACCTTGATCAATTAGAGGGTGCTGCAGCACCTGCAGGACCCCTACTGTGAGCGCCTATCCACCTAGCACATAACACGGAGCATGAATATACATAAGCCACTATCTTGATAAACACAATGCCCCACCTGCGACTGTGCAGACAATGTGTAGCAGACCAGGCAGACACACAACCAACCACTCTGATATATTTAGAATTAGCACCCGCAGCTTAGAAATCAGCATACCCATGCCCTTGCCCTCACCCAATCGATGCACACACTCAGTGCACAGCAGCTCATGTTTTCTGGCATCAGAAAGGGCGACATGGCTGTGGAACGTAAAAGGCTGGCACACAGTGCTTAATTTGTAATAAAATAAGAGCCAGGGCCATTGTTAGGAGGCCACTGCAGCTTTAACCACCCATAGCCCCTACCAGCGATGCAAACGACAATACCTAAGCAACTATTAACCATAACACCCCTACAAATGTGATGTTTCAGACTATTCCAGGCCCCCGAAACCTATAATAATGGCTTGGGCAGCGGAAAGTAATCGTTTTTAAAGTATATTGAATAAAAAACAGCTGTTGTTCTATTCATCTCTAATTTACACAGATAGCACCACCATGTGTCAGACTGTCATAAATGCTGGTGTTCACAATTAAGTGTCTGTGCCGAGCACTGGAAACCCCAGGTTCAAATTAAGCACTGCTGATACAGTTGCTTTCAACATGCAGTCATGACCCGGCCTGGGGAACGGACTACAGACCTTACACGTTGTCCAACTAGTACTGAATACAAACCTTGCACACTCAGGTAAAATGATGGACAGAGAACTCACCAGACAAATACAAGGCTCTGCTTTTCAGAACAACATTGTAAACAATCAGGAGTTCAGCTTCAGGAGTTCTAGAGGCACGGAATCAGCTCTCTCAAACAGAGCAGATCACCTCACCAGCCTGGACAAGAACTAGCAAACAGGTTTGATTCGATCACACTATCCGGTTGAGCACTTTTTTTGAAAGTGACTTTATCATATTTTTCCATGATGTTTGTTGCATGACTTACATGCAGAATATTTTCATGTCTTGACTCTTGCATGGACGTTTAGAGTTAAGCACGACCCTTGGCTCAGTTCTGGCTCGTCTCCCCTGTTAATATGTTGACTCGCCCACTTCACTCGCAATCGATCCAACTGACACTGCCAGGCCAACACCTACTAAGTAATTATTACATCTACCCTGAAGCTACTTCCTTGGAAGAAAGGGCTTCTAGGCGCGCAACAAGAACTAAGATCCTAGACGCCTGAGAATAGAGTTCTGAAAAGAGAGAGGGTGTTTTTACAGTCATGCAAAGGGTCTTCCACCCTTGCAGCGGGGACAAGGGCCTTCTGGGACTGCTCGGAGATGACACCGTCATTGACTGGTGATAGGCCTTTAAGAAATGCAGGCAGGAAAAATGCGCTTCAGGGCTAGCCTGCAAGGAGCATAATGGTTTTATAGACTTGCAGTATAAAGAGTGGCCTACCTTGGCATTTAGTCAGTCATTGGAATTATACATTGGTGCGGCTATGGCGTTTTTCTGCATAATTATAGATGTGTGGCATTGGTCACATAATCCATAATCTGCTGTATAATCTGTATCTTTAAAAAATATTTATATTTGTTTCTATTTCAAATCATTCAAAAGTTACTAAAAATGCAAGGACATGTGTTGCCGATCAGTAGACGGCTATTTGCAAAGGTTGGCTGGTCACCTTTTTGTTGCTTATCACTATATTTGGGTGTTAAACTGGTACTAATGAGTTGGAACAACTCCTCAGACAGTGTTAATAAGTATAAAACTGACACAATAACAAAATAATACTATGACAAAATGTGCTGCTGACACAGTAAACCGCATAGTTTGGGTTTTCTTGCCGCATAATTTACTTAACCCCACTGCATCATCTGCCACCCTCTGCCGAATAATTCCAGTGGCCCTGCCTATAGGTCTTGGAGCTTTTGTAAACTCGCGGGGAAGCAAGTGTTTTTTGAAACTCGAACGAAGTACACAGTCTTCCATGCCAGTAAGAAGAGGGATGTGTAACAGCTTGCAGTAATTAGGCTTTTAGCCCTGCAGTGAGGACGTGAAGTAGGGTAAGAGAGCAGTGCTGTAAATGGAAATATAGAGGTGCAGGTACTCACTATTTAGAGTACCTTTTTGCTCCTGAGAAGTGCCGGTACTCTTCTTTTAAATGTATTGTAGCAGTGCTGATAAGTCCCGGTACGCTCCTCTTCAACTTAATTAAGTGCAGCTACTCAGTGTACTGGACAGTACCTGCCCACTTAAAGCACTGGGAGAGAGGATATTCCACAGGCCAGGGGTATTTATGGACATAGTCTATTAGCATCAGAAAGAGGTCTTGGCTTGCACTGACGAGAGTGGCTGTCTACGCTTTAGGTCTGCTCTTATAATCCGCCAACTACAGATAGATAAACAGTCTGTGATGAACAGCGGTCCTTCTCATTCGGCCAGCAATAATTCCCAGGAGGACCCATCGTGGCAGACTGTACGCAAAGGGAAAACAACTCACGCACGAGACGCGACGATGACGCAGAACGTTTCGCTCGTAAGGAAGCACGTTAATCCTGATCTCAACAAGAGGACTTCTGCCGTACTTTAAAAGCAGGGAGCGCGAGCAAAACGAGAACGAGAGACTAATGTTGGATACGAAGCCTGTGGGCCTAAGCTAGGGTTACCAAATGTCCGGTATTTCCCCGGCCAGTCCCAAGGGGCCTAGCTTGGTCAGTAAGATTGGTGGCGTGGGGGGGGGGGGGGGGGTTGGGGGGGAGTAAGCTTTATATTTTCCAACAAGCAGGCTGCCATCTAATGTTTAAATACATTATAGGAATAGCATGGTGCATGAGAGGGGCCTAAGGCCAGCGGAGAGGGAAAGTAATGCGGATTGATCGAAGTAGAGAGAGAAAATATTTTTGTGAAATATTCAATATTCTGAAGATTTTCAAAACAGAGAGGAAGAGAGTTTGTGTGCATTTATGTCTGTGTGTATGTAAAAATCAGCGGGGAAATCGGACTGACATCTCACAATACCCGACTGAAAGCACCTGCACCCAACTATTTCTCAGAAAATATACTTATGGAGCGGGTGTAACACACCAAACATCTCTTATCAAGCTACGCCCAACAGTCTGGTTTTAAGAGGTCATGACTGTCCTGGTGTCCTTACCCTTTTTCTTAATTTTAGGTAAATGTACCAGTTTTTGAGACAAAGATCAGGTCATTCTTTATAGCAGATATAGGCTCCATTCACAGGTGCCTCTGAAGACTGAAATGTTTTAACTTAAGTAATATATCTATTTCGGTCAGGCAGCCCAGGAGAGGGACGGCTGCCTGCTTCCAGTAGAGACAGTGGGTTGGAGGCAGGCGGGCAACTAGAGCCACATTTCGGGGGGGGGGGGGGGGGCTGAAAAAGATTTCGGGGGGGGGGGCTAAGTCTTCCAGCCATAGGCAAAGTGGCTGTAAGAAGGGGTGAAAACACAACAAAAGCCTCATTAACGAGTAAATGGTCTTTTAAAGACCCGTGAAGTAATCTGGTGTGGCTGCAATTAGACGGACGCCAGCCCGCTAGGCTGTCTCAGCCGGGCTCTCACACACGACGGGGGGGGGGCTGAAGCCCGGTGAGCCCAATGGGTGTTGCGCGCCTGGTTGGAGGGCAGAGGGAGCTCAGGGTTAAGGGGTCTATATATAATGTAATAAATATATATACACACACACACACGCTTGCTTAAATGTGTGTGTGTGTGTGTGTATGTGCAGAATTACAAAGCTATGAATAAAACTGGCCAGACCAGATATAGAAGTTACACTAAAGGCTTTAGTCCTACTGTTATGTCTGGCCTGTCCCAGTTTTTGCTTCCAAAATCTGGTCACCCTATCCTAAACTGGTTCTGTGTGCCGCTGCTCGTGGGCTGCGTTTAGAGCAGGGGTTTCCAACCTTATCTGTAGAGCTACTTAGGTCCAATGACAATCATCCCGCGCTACAATTGCAAGAGCTTTCATACTGACCACAGCAGACAAGTTTACATTAGTGGCCACCTTGTTCAATATTGCCAGCAAAGTGAGTGCATCAGATATGGTTCCTACCAGTAATGTAAAAAATGCATTGTCAATGTAGAATACCTCTACATGGATAATTCAAAGCAGCCATAGCAGCAATGACCCTGGCACCAAGTTATTATTAGTAATTCATCTCCCAAAATATCAGTTCATGAGTTCTGAAAATACACACTTTTTTGACTCAAATACACACTTTTCGATTTTGGCATACATGTATTATTTAAACCAAGGAAAAGCTTCTAATTTAGTTGGCTAGGTTGAACACAGGAGGGCTACTTATGAGTGGCTGGAGAGCTACAAGTAGCTTCCGAGCTACTCATTGCAGAAGCCTGGTTTAGAGGATAGGCTGCAATTTGGGAATGGACGTGTTTAGGGTTGGAAGGGCTATGTTTGGGAGAGAAAGCTTGGACTTGGGCGATGCGGTTGGGGAGGAGGCAGAGTGGTTGGACCGCTCAGTGGAAAGTCGTTATAGTCCCTGGCCCACAATATAGTGCCATAATCTCCAGGACCAACAAATTATAAGGTGCAGGTGTGTGTCTGAGAATGTGACTGTATACTAGCATTTGCATATCTGTCAGGTGGTGCAACGTCATGTGTGACGCCTTTGGTTTATCAGTATTCATAGTTTTTTGCCCTGGACTGTCTCCTCATTTTCTGCAGTTTCTGCAGTTCAAAATTACTACTTTTCAATCCTTCCTAAAAGTACTTGGGGAATTTATAACATTCTCCAAATGTTCTAGGACTGGAGTTAGAATAATAAATTTGACCTTACAGTGTTCACCACTCCCACTGCTGCCCTGAGGGTGCAGTTCATTGTCAATGTCAATGTCAAATATTCTTATAAAGCGCACAAATCACCGAAAAGTCTCAAGTTCAAGGGAAGAAACACGAACAATCCAGTTTTTTTGGCCCTTACAACATCACATCAATTGTACCCAAGGACTTGTAGTTTTGCTTTTAACTTTGTAAGTATTGTCACAAAAAAAGTGGGCAAAGTGCTGTTGGCTCATAAACCAGAAGTGACAGAAGGTGTCATACATGACATGGGAGCGCCTGACAACCATGAATGTATGTTTGAGACTGAATCACACACAACACCAAGTTTAACTTATCTGGCTGGAGTCTCCACCATATAAATGTTGCCTTCCTCTCGCCAGGAACTACAGACGTCTTTGGATACATTAAATGTTGCTTTAAAAGAAGTCTTCACATCATTGCAAACGTTTTGCTCCACACATTTTCTTTTTCTACTATAATAGATAGTAATATATGCAGCTTCCTACAGTTTGCTACAGATCGATTTTACTTCAACTCCCAGAGACATCACTTCTGTGAACTTCTGTTACTTTCGGTATCAAGTCAAGAGAAAATCCGTTCGAGGTACAATTTGTCGCAGGAAAATAGTTTTATAACTCCTGACTCTATTTGCTGAGTAAAAACCCTCCAGTCCTAATGTCAAATCGTGCAATTGCAGGTGTTTCTGTAACAGTCTGAGTCTGAGATTGGCCTTTAAAATATAATTACATTTTTTAGAGGGATACATGTCACCAGAAACCTCACTAGAACGCTTGAGCAACAAAGGCAGCAGGGATGAAGCGCTGAAGATGATTACATGGGAAAATTGAAGAGGTGGGTTTTACAGTTTGTCTCATAATGCTCGTACAGGGCCGGCTTTAGGGCGGTGCGACCGGTGCAGGCACACTTGTTGTTGAGCTTGGGGGTGGGGTTGGGGTTTGAGGAGGACGTGCTGTGTTTAGAAATAACATGGGTTTGAAAAGCACCTGCTGCAGAGTTACTTTTGTGTCAAGCAGCTTTCAGGCAACAGTTACAATGTCGAGATAACTCTGATGATTAATGTTCCTGCTGGAGAGAGCTCCAAGTTTTGCATAGTAGCAGGTTTGACTCATCATAAAGTAGCCTGCTGCAAGGAACATCTACCATGCAGATCACAACATTGTAGCTCAGTTGGTTACTGCTTTTGTAAAAATATCCTTTTGTTACTTGCGGTTCAGAAGGTAGAATCCTATTAAAGCACAGAGACCTTGTTATAACTGTCACCAAAGAGCTGCATGCAAACTGCATTGCATAGGTTATATTTTCCCCCAGTCTTTCATTAGCTTAATGTTGCTAAAAAAAGGTTTGTTAGGGTAGAAATGCATTCTTATTAGTAAATCCAGCGTTAACCACTGTGGTGCAGTTTAAATATTGAGTTTGTTCTTCTTCAGACCAAACACTCTTAATATATACTGCCTACTAGTGTGGATGACATGTGACTCTTACACCTTGTAATCATCATTGTCGTATGTAATGTTTCCTATGGGCTGGTGTGTGATATAAAGAGCTCTGACGTCCTACACTTGTATGAGTAGCACTATAAAACAAGTGAAAAGCATGTGAGAGAGGGGAAATGGAGAGATGAGGGACACTGTTGGAGGGTGATAGTGAAGGAATTCGTGGTGAAGGAGGTTTTGGGGCCGCGGGGGTAGAGGGAGCCATAAAAGATCATTGCACCCGTCGCCGCCAGCGCTACAGCCGGCCCTGCACTCATGTGTCTGTGCAAGTTAGTGAGCATTTGCTTATTTGACAGTTGAAGTTTATGAGAATTTGTGATTTCCTGTTCTTTAGGGCATCTGTATGTGTGTGTGTATTGCTCTAAGCTTGGATTGGTTTTCGTGACAGTTTGTGTGCCTCTCAAAGAGGAAGATAGGTGAATCCCCCCCTTCACCTTTTTCTTTTCCTTTTTTCTTTTTTTTAGGTCTTGCATAGCGTTGCAGTGCAACACGCTGTTCGCTTTACGAGACATGCAGTATACAGTATAGTCCATGTTTTTCATTGACTTGAATCAGAAATGCTGCATTCTGATTTGTTTTCGGCTTGTTTATCCCTCTTCCTGACGGCCATATCGTCATTTTTCTCCTTCCATGGCTATTGGCCCCTTTACATTACAAACTCTTTTGTTCCTCTGCCCCCCCTTCCCTCCCACAGTCTGTAACTTCCCTGCCCACCACCACCCCCACACTCCCAATCATGCCTTCTTGGATGCACGCACTTTTGTTTATAATGCAATAGGGCTTGCGTAAGATGAGTCCTATTGCATTTTGGAATGCTTGTTTTCCCATGGGATTGGCTGGCTGAGTCTCGCACTTTATTTTGCCTGACCTGTCCAGACGCTATGTTATGCATGTGTCGTCCAGCAGCCGCTAAACAGACGCTCCTGCGCATGAAGAGGAAGGTGTTTACCAGGACCCGGGCAGCCGCCCAGCAGAGCCGGAAGAGAAGCACGCTGCGCCTGAACACCCACAGCTGCAGCCTCTTCAGTAGCGCCGGGGGTCACATAGTGACACCTGTGGGGAAGGTACAGAGTGTTACACTGTACTCTACGAAGCACTATTTTTTCCCGCTCCCCCGCTCGCTGACAACTTGAAAAAAAAGCAGCAGAAGCAGAAAACGAAAGTGTAGTGGCCAGAATGCCCGTGACTGGAAGGGACGGGCCTTGCTGCACAGGGGCCGCCGTCGCTGTACTGGGCAGGAGGAAGTGACGGGAGCCCGAGCCTGCCGCACACAACACCAGGGCCGCTGCTCAGCTGCTAGTGGGTCCCTTGTTCCTGCGGGTGCAGCGCGGACCCTCTGTAACGGCGCCATGGCTGGCATCAAAGGTACCAGGGACCGAGGGAGGGCATCTGTAGGGTGCAGTGGTTTGCTTAAACTTATCTTTAATTTCGCACATCTCCTGTTTCTTTGCAGTGCCTGCGCCCAGCAAAGGCTGCAGGCTATTGGGGGTCTTTGTCTGGTGCGTGTTGGGGGTTGGGCAATCTGGGAAGTGAGGCACAGCATCTGGAAGATAGCATTCAGGGAACGGAGGGGCTGGGGCAACGATCTGTGTAAATGGGATCAGGAAATTCTTCAGTGGCTCGCCTTTTGTACTGGATGTTATTACCTGGATTTGAATGGCTCTGGCATTGCATGTTTATCAGTAATCACTGTGATTTTCGCTGTTCTGGTTATGTTTTGGAGTGACTGTGCTAATGCACTCGCGTCACCAAAGCATGAAGTGTTTGTTGCCTGTGATGATGGTTTTGGACATCGGCGTATTACGATATACGTAACTAGCTAGTTGGATAAGTTATTTAAAAGAACATCTGTCTCTTTTGCTGGTGCGCTCACTGTTTAACTAATCATTGAAAAAAAAAAATCTTTTTATTAACAATTCAAGTAGGTGGTCACTTTGTACAGTAAGAATAATTACTGTTGTGTCTCGGACTCACAAATCAAGCAGTTATTCCATACATTATTTCAGTGGGGTAGTAAAAGGTTGGTGGTTGGCTACACAGTTCAGCGTGTCAATGGTCCATCTGGGGGGGGAATTTGGGGGTTTACATGTGTTACCACGATAAACGTTACATTTAGTCCAGATCGCTATCCATTTCCGGGGAAGGCCACGTGCTTCATATACAGTTTTTTCCCGCACCATACACCAATCCATATAGTTTTTCCAGGCGCTCAGTGTCGGTGGTGTTGTCGCTCCCCACAGGCGGGCGATGTTTCGTTTAGCTACCATCTGACCAAGCGTTGCCCACAGTTTACCCTTGGTGGTCAGGTCTCTGGGCTCCCAAACATTCAGGAGACATCTTTTGGCTTCTAGCTGAATCTCCACCCCCCCATACTTCACTCATACATTCAAGTTCTTTCTTGCAATAACTTTGGATTGGCGGACACTGCCAAATGATGTGGAAAAAGGACACCACCATGCCCGCACTGCCTTTTACACAGCCCCTCTTCGCTCCTACCCATCAGAACCAGTCTGGGACCCGAGAGATACACCCTATGAAAGATTTTTAATTGGATCAATCTCAGTTTTTCCAAAATTGCGACCTCCTTTGGTGAGGAGAGTGCTTCCTGCCATTCGTCATCCTCCAGTTCCAAGCCATCCCGTCCCCATTTCTCCCTTAGTGGTATTAAAGGATCTGGCATGTTATGTATAAGCTTTTTGTATGTGAGGGAGATAGCTTTGTCGGGCAAGTAGCCGTTGAGCAATCTGTCTTCTAGAGGAGAAGACTCCGGTATAGGGTGCCCAGCCGAGATGTTAGCCTGGAGGGAGTGTCTGAACTGTATATATCTAAAGTATTCCGATGCGGCTAACTCGTGTGTCTGTTGTAGTGTAGCGAATGAGACCATGCCGTTGTGTCCCCAGAGGTCCCCAACGCGGGAGAGACCTATCAGGTCCCATTTGTCAAAGCCCTTAGACCGAACCAGTGTGCCCAGGCATTCAGAGTTCCACAAGGGAGTGGCAAGTGTGATCTTGTTGGTCCATCCTAGGCTGCGGTTTACAGTGTGCCAGAGCTGAACTGAATGCTGTGTGGGTCCTGTCAGGAAATATTTGTTGGGTTTGGAGTAGGGCGCCCTCGTGTAATTACCGCCCGGGAGTACCCATTTGTCCATCCTATAACCCGGGTCGTCCCCATTGCGATAAGTGCATTGGTTAATCGCTGAGAGGTGCGCCGCCCAGTAATATTTCTTAATATCAGGGAGCGCTATACCTCCATCGTACCATCCAAGCGTCATTTTGTGAAGTGATATACGCGGTCTGCCGTCCCACAATAGGTCTCTTTGAATCGATTCAATGTCTTTGAACATCCCCGATGGAACTGGGTCTGGGTAATTCTGAAGGGCGTAAAGGAAGTGGGGCAATGCCATCATTTTAAAAAGGGCTGCTCGTCCTAATAAAGAAAGCGGCAGTGACTTCCAGGTGGCCGTGTCTCGCTTGAACTTCTGTAAAGGGGGGAGAGGATCTGGGCATTCGTTGTAATGAAAATACCTAAGTAGTGGAACCCTTCCGTCACTGTTTGAATCGGACAATCATTTGGTACTATGGGGGGGTCACTGTGTAAAACGTATAGCAACGATTTGCTCCAGCTTATTCTGTAACCGGAGTTGCGTCCGAAGCTTGTGAAAATGTCTAGGACCACCCTCAGTGACTTCCGAGGGGAGGCGAGGTATAGGAGGATGTCGTCTGCGTACAGTGAGATTTGATCCTCCCAGTCTTCAGCCCATCTAAGTCCCCTAATGGAAGGATCCCTTCTTATCCAGGCGGCAAGTGATTCGAAAGAGAGTGCAAAAAGTAGGGGCGAGAGGGGGCACCCCTGTCGTGTCCCCCTACCGAGAGCAAATACATTTGAGATTTTATTGTTTACCACCACCTGCGCCAATGGCTCGGTGTAAAGGAGCCGTACCCATCCAATGAAATTAGGTCCGAAACCCAACTTTTTAAGGACTGCCATTAGATATGCCCATTCGAGTGTATCGAACGCCATTGTTGCGTCTAGAGATACCACGATGGCGTCTTCTCGGATGGTAGCGTGGCGCCCCAGCACTCGTAAATTGAGCGCAGTATTTTGATGTGGCATGAAGCCCGATTGATCAGGGTGGACTAGTTTGCTTATGACTTGCCTTAGCCAGTTAGCCAATAACTTAGCAAGTATTTTGGGCTCCGCGTTTAGTAGAGAGATGGGTCTATACGAGGTACATTCGTCTTTTGGTTTCCCTGCTTTGGATATGGCCACCATCTGGAGGATACTCAGTTTTTTACTATTTTCAAACATGGATTTCAGATGGGGTGCCAGCTTATCTGGCCTAAGTTTGTATAGTTCGACGGGCAGACCATTAGGGCCCAAACCTTTTCCTGGTCGTAGATCTCTGATCGCCGTGGCTAGCTCGTCATTAGTAAGTGCACTTTCCAATGCATCTCTTTCAAAGTCGGTAAGGAGAAGCAGTGGGATGTCTGCAAGCAATTCGGAGGAGTCCTCCTCCGGTAGCTCTGAACACCTCCGATATACTTGTGCGAAGTGAGTGGCGAATCTATGTACTATATTGTGGGGTTCAGTTAATACAGTACCTGAACTACTTTTAAGCTCCGGCACTAGCCTCCCCGTCCTTTCCTTTTTGTCCAGCCAGGCAATTAGTTTGCCCGCTTTGTCTCCTTGGTCATAAAGGCGTCCATCCCTGTCCCTCGCTAGGGTTTTGGCCGCGTCAGTTGCAAGGGCTTTATACTCAGCTTCCTTAAGTTGTAGCCTGTGAAGAGCATCTTGGCCTTCACCGTCTTTTGCTGCCTCCTCAAGGCGAAGGAGGTTGTGTTCGATAGTTGCCATCTGTTTGTTGTTCTCCTTGCGCAGCCCAGCTATGGCTGAGAGGGTGTGCCCCCTGATCACTGTTTTAAACGCCTCCCATAGAGTGGTAGGGGAGTCAACTGTGCCATCGTTTTCTTGGAAATATTGATCGACCGTTCGGATCAGCGCAGCTTTTAATCCCAGGTTACGGAAATACCAAGGGTTGATGGGTGCTACACATCCTACCCTTTCTTCTCCAATGGTTAAGCGGACCCACAGGGGGGAGTGATCAGAGATGCCCCTTGCCAGGTGCTTGATTTCTTGTGTGATTGTATTCTGTTGTATAGGCATGAGGATATAGTCTATTCTAGTAAATGTGCGGTGGGACCCCGAGAAGAAAGTGTATTGTTGGAGGTGAGGATGGCGCATTCTCCAAAGATCCGTGAGGCCAAAGGCCTCAACGGAATTGGAGAGCCAATTTTGCCCAGTGCTAAAGTCTCAGGGTGGGTGGCGGTCGAGCGTGCCTGATACAACCGAGTTGAAGTCCCCACCCAATATGAGATGCCCCTCAGGTAGTGAGAGCATGAATTTCCCCAGTTCCTTGTATGATTGTGTTTGGAGACCCGGTGGAATGTATACCGTTAATAGTGTAAGGGTTTGTCCTTCCCAACCCCCCGAGACCACCGCGTAGTGCCCCAGTGGGTCTGTCCATGTGTGTTTGACACTGAGTGGGAAGGTACGTTTAAGTAGAATTCTTACCCCTCTGGACCCGGAGGTGAAGCCAGCGTGTGCTACCATAGTGTACCCCCATCTATTAAGAGCTTTACAGTTGTTACCAATTAGGTGTGTCTCTTGAAGCAATGCGACATCCGGGGAATACCGCTTTAAGTGCTGGAGTACTATGCTCCTTTTCACCTTATCCCTCAGCCCGTTGACATTCCAGCTGATGAGCTTTAAACTCTTATCCCACTGCATAATTACTTTTACAGAGAAAAGAGCTGTAAGTCCTGTGAGCCACGGAACACAACCACATCCTGAAAAAACGTTTCCTGCACGACCAATGATCACCTCCCCCGTCACCCCCCTCCCAACCTTGATGGAAGAAAATCACAATAAGACTAAAAACAGAACTCCCCCCCGATGCCAATCCCCCCTCTCTGCTACCCTGCCACGTAGGTTTGAAACTACCCACATCCCCAACTAGCAGCGTGCCTTTCGCCCTGAGAACAAGTCAACAGTTACGGGGGAGTATGAGCTAGTACCAGCTCCAGCCGCCAGAGGCTTGCCCCCACCTGTAGAGAAAAATGCAAGTGAACCGGGCCAGCGCTTCATGCACTGTCCCCCACCCACCATCTCATAGAAAAGTATTTATACATTACAGTTTGTTGTTGCAGATCAATAAGTCCCACACCACAATTTTGAGTCACTTAGTCTCTTTGGTCTGCTAGCTTCCCCGGGCTGCTGGACCTTGACCTCCAGGACCATTGACTCGGCCTGTCAAAATCCGATCTACCATCCACCGAGCCTGGTGAATGAGTGCGAGTGTACCTCCAGTTATCGCCCTGGCTCGCCGATGATGTCGGTATGGCTGCTCGATCCAACCAGTCTTGTACCTCCAGTGGGGTCATGAAGAACTGCGATTTTCCGTCCTCTGTGATTTTGAGTTTTTCTGGGAAAACATCATGTATTTGAGCCCCCTGTCTCTGAGCGCTTTCTTAATTCCGTCGAAGGAGCGTCGTTCCTGCTGTACCTTAAGCGTGAAGTCAGGGAAAAACCAGACTGTCGCATTTTCGTATTTGAGGTCTCCTTGTGTTCGGGCTGTCTGTAAGATTGCGCCACGGTTCCTGTAGTTGAGGATTTTTGCGATGATGGTTCTAGGGGGCGTCCCCGGTTTGGGCCTGGGAATTGGTGCCCCGTGCGCCCACTCAATTGTGAATAGGGAGGAGAGCCGTTTCGGTTTAAGATGATTGAGGATCAAGTCTTCCAGGAAGAGGTCCATACTCGGTCCTTCTGAGCCCTCCGGGACCCCAACCACTCGTATGTTATTTTGGCGGGCCCTACCTTCCTGATCCTCGAGCCTGATAGCCATCTGGCGGTGTTGGTGAACTAGTTGCTGCACCCTTTCCTCGAGCTTTTTCGTGGAAGTTTGGAGTTCCAGGACATTTTCTTTGTTGACCTTGACTCTGTCTGAGGTTTTATTCATATCTGCTCTGAGCAGGTTCATCTCGATTGAGACTTTGTCGATTTTAATTTCTAGTGTGGCACCTAGCACCTGAATGGCCGCCATTATGGACGCAAGGGAGGGTTCGGCATCTCCAGTTTGCCCACCCTGGGCTCCCTCTTCTGTGTGGGCTTGTTTTGGGACCGCATATTTATCAAGCTTATTTGTTTGCAGTGTGGAGCCACTCTTGGGCTTCATTGTGAGGGCGTATATGTCTGGCCCCCCCAGCAGAGGCGTAGCGTCTCTACCTGTGCGTAGGTTAGTTGTTTCGGCTGCGTAGCGGTTCCGTCCCTATATATGTCCCAATTTGTTCAGTTTGTGGAGTGGGTGGTAGTAGTGTTAGGTATGAACCCACAATTTGGCCGCTTAAAACAATATCAATGCTTGCATGAACACGATGGGGTGTGGGGGGACCCAGAGCGGTCCTAGCAAATCTTGAGGGATGATGACCCTGTATTCCCGGGTAGAAGTTTTCACCGCCACCCACTGGCCGCTCCTCTGGTCCGCCCCCTCCAGCACAATGAGCAGGCCACCCAAAAGTGTCCGTAGGTCGTGGTCAGTTCCAAAGCAGGTGATGCATGAAGATCATAGTAGGGTTTTAGTCGATGTCGGTGTGCATTAGTACAAGCTGGTAGTTTCGGTTCACCTCAGCGATATAAACTTCTCGCCCCCGCATCCTGCTGCCCCAACACGCGTCCGTCTGCAGCTCCTAGAATGTTCAAGTCTCCCAGCGTGTGTCCTATGTCTACCCAGCACTCGGGTAGGAGCCAATTGTCCCACAACAGAAAGGAAATGGAGAACTCTGCTCCCACTTAGCTGCAGTCTGGAGAGTCTCTGTGCGTGTGGCTTTTCACGTCCCGCCCGACTATGGAGACTGTGCGTTATGTCCTTGGGCGGCTGAGAACGGGCGGAGGTTCGCTATGACCACTCCGCCCGCCGATTTCAGTCGCATAGTTCTGGCTGTGCGGTGAGCTGTGGGCCGCAGTATGCTCCTCGTGCACTCCTTCCGCAACCTCCTGTGGTGGCCTCCAGGGACCTCCCCGATTCCCCCACCTTCACCTCCCAGCGCCCTCGGCGCGATTGCGGCCAGTCGGCGATGCAGGAAGGGATCGGCCTCCAGGTATCGCCGGGTGAAACGGGGGGGGAGAAAGACTGAAGGGCAGACTCAGCAAGGCCACGGGAGGGCAGACTTTTCCGCAGAGTGGCTGCGAGGCAGCAATGGGTGTTACCTTCAGGCCGCGTGCGGCCCTTCCCGGCAGCAGCAGCAGCGGTGATATGGTGCGGGGCGGTTAGAGAGTGGCTCTTGGCGGCTGGTTTTTCGTCGATCTGATCCACTGGTGGTTCTGATGTCCTGCGGTACTGCCTGGGTCACTCTTGCCGGATGTTTAGAGGATGTTACGGGCTTTGAGGGCTCTGCCTCAACTGAGCTTTCACCTCAGGCGGCCATCTTCGTTAGCGCCAGGCCACGCCCCCCACTAATCATTTATTTCAACTTCATTTATTGGACCCCTCTTCTCGTCCTTTAAACAGATAGTTTTTGATACAATTTTTTCATACATCGGAAATGAAAACTGTCTGTATGGGGATACACCAGTGGCACCGGAAGCTCTTGGAGAAGCTGCCCCTCCGGCATCACTTGATCTGCTATACTCCACCCTTAAGCAGATGCAAGGGGAGGCCAGGCAGGAGAGCCGCAGGGCACGTCAGGCGACCAAAAAACTTCAAATATCATTACAAAAGGTAAATAAGCTGTATACGGATATGGTTGAAAGGGTGGACCAGGTCGAGTTAAGAACTGAGAGACTGGAGGAAGAAGTAGAGAAGATTCAGGTATCCAAGAAGGAACAGGAGAAGCGAACGGAAGATTTCATGTGGAAAATTGAGGACTTTGAGAACCGGCAGAGACGGAATAATGTTAGACTCCTGGGCCTTGAGGAAAATATCGAGGGTGGTGATATCCTGGCCTTTGTGGTATCCCTACTGAAGGGTGCCTTTCCAGATCTCTCTCATTGGGACTGGTCCACCGAGGTGCAGAGGGCACATCGGTATCCTCTTACAGCTAGAAAGGGCCAGAATTCAGGTCAGACGATGTACCCTAGAGTAATCCTTGTCTATATTGGGAATTTTCTATTAAGGCAAGCCATATTAGATATGGCAAAACCTCATACTAAACGGTGCTTTAACGGACATACCTTTTTTGCTAGGCCTGATTTCTGCCATAGTACAGTAGAGAGAAGGTGGAGAATGCGGCAGATGATTGCTCCCTTTCAGGAGAGGGGTTGCGAGGCATACTTGTTGTACCCAGCTAGGCTCAAGGTGGTGCTGAATGGTCGGGTCCGAATGTTTACGTCAGAGATCAAAGCACAAGAATATCTATTAGAATTGAAATCCACTAAGTGAAGGCCAAGGAGTGGAGTTTAAAAAAAAAAAAAAGGATGGGGGGTAAATAACAAGGATTAAAGAGCCAAAGCTTAGCCTAGACCCAGTACCTGGCGGGGGGGAACCCAGGGGGGAGATGTAGCAGCGCTGACCAGAGTTGATCAGTTAAGCTACCACATATAGGTCATGCTTGACCTATTTGCCTGTGATGGGATTGGGGGGGGTGGGGGAGGGGGTGGGAGTGGGGGTGGGAGTGGGGGTAGGGGTGTGGGTGGGGTGGGGGCTGGTCTCAACGAGGCCTGGGGAGTAGAAGTGGGAGGGGGAAGGAGACGTAAGAGCACAGCACAGCACGGAGCACTCTGGGTGGTACTAGGGAGATGTCGGATTTTTGGAGTAACAAGCCTACGGTATAACATTAAGCTTTAGTTAAATCATTAAAATGAGTATTAGAGTGGCAACTATTAATGTATGTGGTCTCAATGATCAACAAAAGAGGTTTAGAGTAGCTGCATATCTTAGGACACTTCGCATAGATATTTTGTGCTTGCAAGAGACTCACATTGAGGAAATAAGAGGGTATCTTTTGGAACAGCTGGGATTTAAGTTACTTACAGCCACTAAACAAGGGGTAAGGACAAGGGGTGTAGCCGTTCTAGCTAGTCACCAAAAACTAACGATTAAAAAAAAGGCTGCTGATAAATGGGGGCGCTGGGCCTTGGTAGAATGTATGCTCCAGGAGGAAACATTTACTATCTGTACTGTATACGGGTCAACAGCTGACGACCCAGAACTTTTGGAATTTTTAGAAGTAGAATTAGCTTTGTGGCCTGCCCCAGTGATAATGTGTGGGGATTTTAATATTGATGGTATTGGTAGATCTTGGGGGGGCACTGAAGGGGCTTACAGCGGCCGGAAAAAAAAAGTTTACTGCGCCCTTACCAATCTTTTGCGGAATAATGCTTTGGTAGATGTATGGGGGCGACTCAGACCCAATGATGCGGGTAGCACTTTTTTTTCTGTACCTCACAAATCAATTTTCAGATTAGATTACTTTTTTGTTTCAAGCACAATATTAGCTAGGTGTAGTATAGAAAAACACCCCCGGGTTGTTTCTGACCACAACCCTTTAGTACTTACTGTTACTCTGACGGGGTGCTCTCAGCCGAAACGAGAATGGACATTTGAAAGAGGGCTCTTGGTGGAACCGGAATATCTAACTCATATGAATCAATGGATACCGCTTTTTTGGAGGGTTAATCGTGGTAGTACAGGGGCAGGAATGGTCTGGGACGCCTTTAAGGCTGGAGTGAGAGGTGAAACTCTAAGTTATAGTCTGCTACGCCAAAAAAAGGAAGCAGCACTTTTGGATAAACTCTGTAAAGCATTAGCATTGGCAGAAGAGGAATTGCTGACCGCAATTGCTACTTGCAACTCACTGGAGAGTATTATGCTTAGAATTGCAGCCATACGATCAGAGATAGGGGATATCTCAACAACAAAGATAGCTGCGCGATACTTAGCAAAAAGACAAATATGTCATGAATATAGTGAAAAGGTGGGGCAAATATTAGCTGCTAGAACAAGGCAAATGAGTGCTATCGGAGAAATTTCTGAGATCAACGATAGTAACGGCTCCCTTGTAACAAGCATACCTGAGATTCGCAATGTGTTTCGTAACTATTATCTAAATTTATATAGCGAGGAGCAGTTGATGGAGGAGAACGGGATCCAAGAATATTTGGGAGACATTTCTAGGGAAACTATCACAGAAATAGAAAGGGATAGCCTGGAAGGAGAAATTACGCAGGATGAAATCTACGCAGCACTTAGTGACCTACCCTCGGGTAAAGCTGCTGGGCCTGATAGAATTCCTCTCGAATTTTACAAAATATTTAAGGAGGCTATCGGCCCAGACCTGATAAATATTATCAAGATGGCTCAGTTAGGCCATGCTGTGCCCGAATCCTGGTCAAAGGCCGAGATAATAGTCTTCCTTAAAAAAGGCAAGCTACCAAGAGATCCTGGCTCCTATAGGCCTATCACACTAATGAATAGTGATGCAAAGATCTATTCTAAGGTTTTAGCAATGCGGCTTAATTTAATTATTGGCAAAATGGTACATCCCTGTCAACATGGATTTATATCAGGGAGAGGGACTACTCAACATATACGTAGAGTTATAACACTATTCGACTCCACAATAGTCTCGGGAGAACCTATGGCTTTAATTTTAATGGATGCTGAAAAGGCCTTTGACCGGGTCTCATGGGGCTATTTATGGGCTGTTTTAAGCTGGTTTGGGATCGGAGCTGGATATATAAATGCAATACAGGCTCTCTATCGAGATCCAATGGCTCATCTAAAAATAAATGGCGGATATACGGAACCTTTGGCGATCAAGCGTGGTACACGGCAGGGTTGTCCATCTTCACCCTTGCTTTTCGCTTTGTATATCGATCCACTTATCCGAAGATTAGAGGCCATTGAAGGAATACACCCAATTATATTACAGGGACTGGAGTCTAAGATACTGGCCTACGCGGATGATATCGCGGTGATAACCTCTAAACCTGGGGAAGCATTAGTGGCAATTGAAAACGAAGCTTCAGTCTTCGGGTCGGTTTCTGGATATGCGCTTAATCAAACAAAAACGCAAATTGTGAAAAATAAGCTGACTGTGATTGATGATTCTAGGGTGGTAGACTCGGCAACATATCTTGGTATAGTTATAACCGCAGATTTGGATATTTTAGTAGAGAGAAATATCAAACCAATTATACAACAAGTTACAAAAGATTTGGATAGAATGAATAATCTCCATTTATCAATAGTTGGATGTACTAATGTTGTTAAGATGATAATATTGCCCAAAATTCTATATCTTTTCAGGACAATCCCTCTGGAATTTGAGAAAAGATGGTTTGTAACCTTAGAACATCTGGTTAACAGATTTATATGGGCCCATGGCAAAACAAGAAGAGCAATGCGATTTATGTCACTCCCGAGGGAAAGAGGAGGCTGGTCAGTTCCTGACTTTCGGATGTATTATTGGGCTGCAGCTCTACAATATATGGGGATTCTAGTTGGTGCGCAGGATAAGGAACTATCAAATGGTCTTCCAGAGATATACAAACTATTGTTAGGAGAAGAAGCAACTAATTGTTTTCTACAATTTAAAGAACCTAGCTACTTTAAGCGGACTAGATTCAAGACAATCTTGGCAGCTTATAAAATTTGGAGGGCATTAGGGAAGAAAATAGGTATTGGTAGGATACATTACTATACACAGTTATATAAGAACCCCAATTTTCCGGAAACTTTTTCCGATAGAGTTATGGCAGATTGGGGGCGACTGGGAATCCAAAAGGTTGGAGACATTATGGGGGTAAGGGGAATCTTTTCTTTTGCGGAAATCCAGGCTTCATATGGGGTGGATAAAATACACTTCTTTAAATATCTACAGATCCGTAGTTTTTTAAAGGAGAAGACAGGTGGGGTGATTGGGTTCTCCCCAATAAAAATTATGGATACACTAAAAAAGGGTCAAGAATGTACTATTAAGAAAATATATTCTGATCTGGCTTTATTAAAGGCTGATGACATTGAAAAACATGGTAAAAAATGGGGAGATAAACTTGGTATAAAACAGGAGGTTTTTGAAAGGTCACTAGAACTGGGACAAACTGTTCTTTGTTTAGCAGGATTACAGGCCCAACACTATAAAACTATTTTTTCATTATATTATACTCCTGCAAAAATCGCCCAATGGGGCGGGCAGGAGGGAATTACGTGCCCTAGATGCGAGTGTAATGAGGCAGATTTGATCCATATGATGTCAACCTGTCCTAATCTGATGAACTTAAAAGGAGAAATTGAGAATTTTTTTATCCATTCTCTAAAAATTAAGCTGCATCTTAACTCAGCAATAATCCTGTTGGGAATTGGGGAAGAAGATGCAGCATTAAGGACCTCAGAATATTTTATTTTTCTATCTATGGCGGTCTTACGAATCTGTATCTGCACGGCGTGGTTAGATCCTAACCCACCAACCTTTCAGCAATGGATTTCCAGGCTTCTTTCAATCTTCAACCTCGAAAGAGGAATTTATGATCGGAAAGGGAAGAAGGGGAGGATATTAGGGGAACGTATTTGGGGTCCTGTACAGAATTGGAAGAAAGAGCTACAAGGTAGTACTGTACGAGCTAATTAATTTTGTGATTTATAGTCTAAAGAAAAAGGAACGCACTTAGCTTTACTCTTTTTTGCAATGTACCTCTAAATCTATGTTGTATTATGTTTTAGTCTTTTATTATTTAGTCTTTTTCTTTTTCCCCCCATTTTGGTTTCTTTTTCTTCTCATGTACCCAGTGTAAAATGAAATATATGATTAATTGCTGTGCTTTTTATGAAAAATAAAAAATATAATTAAAAAAAAAAAAAGGAAATGAAAACTGTCAATAAAGAAGTCAATTTGTGTTTCAAATGATGTGAGGGTGCAATTAACACTCTTAAACCACATGTGTTTTATAGTTACGTCGGAAGTGCTTTCTGTGATGGAAAAATAAACATCTTCTGAAAGAAAAAAGAACTGTGGCTGTTAAAGCTTAAGATTGGGGCACTGCGTCCTGGGTGACCCGGAGTCACCCAGTATCCCTATCCTAGCTTCTGTGGCAAGTTGTGCGTTCACGTGGTACCAGTGTACAAATCCTCTTTATGTGCCAGTTTGCTAATTTCGAGGAAAGCTGGTTGTTAATTGTTGTTGATGCAGATGGTTTAGTGATGTATACATTGGCATTCCTAAGGTTGTCTCTGTGATTAGAGGGAATGCAGCGCATACCGTATAGAATGTGTATTATTCTGTTGTTTGGTCATCCTAGTACACTGTGTTATAGTCTGTGTCTCTTATTGACAACACATCATTAGAGCACACAGATTTGGTTCTGTTCGTTATTTTTTTTTAACTATTTGTTGTAGTTCTTGTTAATACACAAGATAATACACAGACCTATTGGTTTGCTTGCAACAGGCCTAGAATTACTGTTCTGTCAAAGATTGGTCACAATGTATGGGAGCAGAATGCTTTAACTCCACCTTTGAACTCTTTCTGCGGCCCGTAGTATTAGATGCGGTATTGCTAAAATATTCATGCGGTTACATGCAGTTATTTGTGTTAGTACTGCATGTGCTTTAAGTCACATGTATATGTGGGGCTTTACTCCTTATTAGGGCACAGTTTTTTTCTCTCTGTTTTTCCTTCCCTCCCCTCAAATTTTGAAATATGTGGATTGTAGGTCACCGCCATTCAGAGGGGGCAATATTGCCAACAATTGCTTACCTGTCTGTATGTTAGTGTATTTATAATGTGTTATAATATCATTGCATGGCTACAAACTTATAAGATCCAAAAGGCGAGACCTATTGGCTATGCCAATGCTTGTTTAGTCTGAGTGTCTCACTCTGTTTTTAGGTCTCGCCTAGCGACGCAGGGCATGCGCTGCTCACCTTGGCGAGATCTATTGTCGTCGACTTGGTTGCCTAAGGGGGACAGGAGTTGTGCACGTGCCCAGACAGCCGATGTGCACGCTCACACCGTCTCTTCTCTGGCGATGTCAACTTGCGGCTGAACAACAGATGTGCATGCTCACAGTGTCTCGGGCGCTTCCACTGCGCTTTCACTTTCGCACGCTCAAACAATGCCCCCGCTGCACTCGTGACAGCTCCGTGGGCTGAATATTTTATAGTATCGGGAGGGAAGGGCTGTGGAAGGAGGCACCAGCGAGCATCCGTCCGGACTGCATCTGGCTCCCTGACCGGCACCACAGCCTGCAAAGGAAGCAGCGATGCCGGGTGCCTACTACAACGAGAACCTCTTTATATTTTATTTTACTATGTGGGAAGGGAGGCTGCCTGTTCATTAGCCAGGAAATGGCCTTCCTTGTGTGTTGCTATGCCAACTGCCTGCAGCCAAGGTCTTCCAAAGTTAGTATGATAATGTTATTATATTGGGGCTATTGCGTCCTGGCATGATATCTGAGGGTGTGTGTTTGTGCGCACACGCTCGTGGTAGAGAGAGCCGGCCAGGTACATGCATGTCTGGGGTGTGAGGGGCAGGCATCATTAAATTAGACGCCCATCAGTGCTGCGTGACTGAGATTAATTGTGCACACTGGGTGAGTTGAGGGAAGCTGGGATCGCTGGTCACCTCTCTGCCAGCATCATTAAAAGCCACCGAGGAGGAGGAGGTCCCTGTGCTCACGCTCTGCCCGGGGCTGGGATTCCTATTTTTGGTGCTGGCTGCTGCGCGCGAGGGCACAGGAAGGGAGTAACTGCGACTGCACATGAAGCAGGAGCATTAACAGTGCTCGGCTGGAGGCTGGTGCCTGTGCCTTGACTAATCTGCCTAAGCGCGGAGGGGAGCGCTGCTCGCTGTCAGCCATATTAGCTGAGGCTCCCTGTCTCCTCTTCTTCGCCTTGCCAGCCCTCGCTGCCGGCGATGCTCTTGTCCTCCCGGAGGACCGTGCTTTCATAGCAGTTGTTACAAAATCAGTTTAACCATTTCGCAACGGAATGACTCTTTAGAGATTCTGAATAACTTAATGTTACAATCAATGCTTGAAGTGCGCTTTATCTGCTATATGATCAAAGTCTATCGGATTTGTTCCTGGTCTCATTTGCAGGCAGAAGTTGCATGTTCGCCCAGCCGCCTAAGCACATGTATATGTGCATGAGTGCGTGTGCGTGAGTGCGCTTGCGAGCATGTGTACCTCAGATATTTGAGGAGTGTACACTCAGATCCGCGAAGAGGAGACTTGATCGGCTGTGCTGCATTATTCACCCGGCTTAGATCGTTTCTGGGCATTCAGGAAGCGCTGTAAAGAGGCAGAAGAGCGCTCTATGAGACCGTCGTCCTACAATGGGGGCTGTACAGAAGACATGTCTAACTAAAAGCGGCCGGACCCTGCTAATAACTCCATTCAGGGCCCTGACAATGGGAGAAAGGGGGAGGGGGTCTTCTGCAGAGAGGGGGCTGAGCGAAATTAGGGGGACCCTCTCTCTGCCCACCTGTTAAGGCAAATACACCGCGTGTGAACCCCCCCATGAGGCCCCCGGCTGCAAAGCGAGAACACGGTTTGGGAACTTCATCTGTGAATCTAAATAGCAAACCTATACAAGCATTTGCAATGCAATAGGTCTCGCATTTGCAAGAGTTTGAGCTAATGCCATTGTAAATGGCAATGCCTTTTATTTAAGTGTTTTGAAACGTGCAAGCGGTGCGTAAACACACACTTTGTACTTATAGTCATTGCCTAAGAGAAGCAAGGTTGGCGGTAACTGAGCCTCTTTTACTGTCAGCCTTGCTTCTCGTAAGCAAGGACTATAAGTACAAAGTGCGAGTTTACGCACCGCTTGCAGGATTTCAAAACACATAAATAAATGGCATTGCTAATAGCTCAAACTCTCGCAAATGCAAGCCCTATTGCATTGAAAATGACTGTTCTGAGATTCGAGAACAAAGTTTCCCCGATGGGGAAAAAAGTGCAGCCTGAGTAACAGCAGAAAGAAAAGGCACGTGGTGACTGCTGTGAAAACAAATGTGGTCATATAACAGCTTGTCACTGTTCATACGCCTCTTGCGCTCAAGCACCTCCCTCCCCCTACTGCCAGCAAACTCTGAGGCAGTTTAGAACTGTTAGCCAGCATTCTGCCCCTTGTGTGAATGCTCAGGGTAGGGGTCCCTTCCGAAAAAGTCAGTGCCTGTCCTGCAATTTAAACATGTACTTAATCCGTGTATCCCCCTCAAGTCCCTCCATTGCGTACACTGCACGGAACAGATGGATTGCAATGCCATGTTGTACGTTCATATAAGGATGCATGTGTCATAAAACCTCGGGCCAACATAAACACCCATGAGCACAACAGAAACATTTTTATCAGAGCCCGAGAGAGCCAGAGGGCTAGCGTTGTGTAATAGACATGTGGGAGCTTGTCCACTGCGTGCGGGTCACTGAAAGGTATATACTGTGTATACCTTATGTTCCCTGAGACACACCATTCCGTCTGAAAACTGGTAAATTTTCAATACTGATAATGAACATAAATACAAGCAATATGTACACCACAAAATGCAGTGATATCACTTGTCAACACAAAGTACAGTGGGAGGGGGAGGGAATACAGACAACATGGACAACGAGAGGGGGAGAGAAATAAACAAACTACGGCGGGAGGGGGCGGGAACAAAGTGAACACAAGAGGGGGGGAGAAATAAACAAAAACTACATCAGGAGGGGGCGGGAACAAAGTGAACACAGGCAACGGGAGGGGGCTGTAACAAAGTGCCCATGAGAGGGGGGAGAGAAATAAACACAAACTGGGGCAGGAACAAAGTGAACACGGGCAACGGGAGGAGGGGGTGGGAAGAAAGTGCCCACAAACAACGGGAGGGAGGGCGGGAACAAAGTGAATCACGAACAGTAAACACCATTCCGTCTGGAAACTGGTACATTTTCAATACTGATAATGAACATAAATACAAGCAATATGTACGCCACAAAATGCAGAGATAACGCTTGTCAACACAAAGTACGGTGGGAGGGGGCGGAAAGACAGACAACATAGACAACAAGAAGGGGGAGAAATAAAAACAAACTACGGCGGGAGGGGGCGGGAACAAAGTGCCCACAAGGGGGGGGGAGAAATAAACACAAACTACGGTGGGAGGGGGCGGGACAAAGTGAATACGGGCAACGGGAGGGGGCGGGAACAAATTGCCTACGAGAGGAGGGGAGAAATAAACAAACTGGGGCGGGAACAAAGTGAACATGGGCAACGGGAGGGGGGTGGGAACAAAGTGAACACGGGCAGCGGGAGGGAGGGCGGGCACAAAGTGTCCACAAACAACAGGAGGGCGGGCGCAAAGTGAAACACGAACAGTAAAGTTACAAAACAAGGCGAGGCATCACCCCTACTACCACAAGTACTTAATTGGCAAGGCACAGTAATCAGGACACAGTTGGTCGATATAGCATTTAAAATACGAAAGGGACTGTACCTTATTAAAGCAGATGGCCTCACAATTCCTGGAAAACGATGATGGAAGTGAATAGTTCACGACAGATGATTTGGAGAAAAGAGAGCTATACAGAACAAGACAAGCCCGGCGGAGCGTGGCGCGCGCGTGCTTGGGGGCGGGGGAGCGCATTCCAGGCGGGGGAGCGGACCCTTTGAAGTGCTCCCAAAAGCGGAGTGCATGGCGGCATGATGCACGTGATTGTGCGCGTGCTAGCCATGCAATCCGCTTTTGGGAGCACTTTGAAAAGCCCCTTTACAATAGTCTCGCTTTGCGATCGCTTACGCGATAGCAAGGCGAGACCTTAAAATGAGGGGGTTCGGCTCTAGGTGCCACAGTGAGTCCTATAGGAATCAGCACGGGGCAATTCACTTATGGGACTTCGCCTCGTACAGGTTTTGCCCGAAATGACGGATTAGTAATACATTGTCCAAGTTTAAGTTGTGAAGCTGAATGAAAATTTCGACATTTATATGCAGAAAAGGGTAGGGTTTCAGAAAATGCGTTTCTTTTGTGAGAATAACGTAATCCTTGATTAACTAGTTATTATTTGACGCTTTTATTTACTGTGAGCTCTGCGTTCTTCTCATTGGTTCCTTCCAATGCGCTGTAAAGCACTTCGATATTCATTTTCATGGTCCACGCTATATCAACAACTGTTATACATGTATGATATCAAAAAATACTTATAGTGCCTGCGAGTGAAGATGCATACACTCAACAACGCAAGACTTTGGGACGAGCCATCCTAATAAACAAACATGCACACGGGTCTTGCTGTATTCATCCCAATAGTTCAGTATAGATAACTTGAGTATTCACTGCTTACTGCCTCGCTACTTCCATGTTGCAGTCACTCGGCCTCCAAACTGTACTGGTCCTGCCAGCACAGGGCCTGAACCCAAAGCCAGAGGCACAGACACAGATCACGCTTTACTCTCACAGTCGGAACTGACTGGAGCTCAATGTTTTTGCTGCCCTGCGCGCGCTCCTTCACTTAAACCGATGTAAGCATCAGCCACCACCTACTGCTGGATTTGGGCAGTGAGCGGAGGTCTAAAGTACATCCCCAGGGTAGCGCCATCTTGAGTTGGGGGTAATACTTGTAAGGGTGCTGTCACTTCCATGTTGCTAGGGCAGAACTCTCTCTCTCTGGCTATCCCTGTCGCTCGCTGTGAGTGATTTTGTCTGTCGACCTCTCCTGCTCACTCTCTCAGCATGCGTCTCTTATCTATGTCTCTGTTTTCACGTTTCTCTCTTTGTTTTCTGCCTTTTCCTGTTACCACTCTGCCTGTCTAGGTCTCTATTTCTGTCTCACTGTGTATCTCTCTTGCTCTGTCTCCCCTCTCTCCCTCACTTGCTTTCTATGTCTCTACCTGTCTGTCTGTTCATCTCTGTGAGTCTGTGTAAATTTCCTCTCTATTCTTTCTTTCTCACTTCCTCTCTGTCTCACTCTCTTTCGCCATGTTGTATTGTAATTGTATTTATATAGCGTTTTACACCCCTGATGAGGCATTTAACAGCTAGCACTCTCACATCGGGCTCACTCCAAAACACACGCTCCCAGTCACGGATGTCTGTCATCTTAGGACGCGCAGGGCTGTCTTCAGAGGTCACGCACTCACATAACGGTGCCTGCTGAAGACTCGTACTCCCCTCTCATTCCAGGCTGACTTCTAAGACCACGCACTCTCACTCCGAGCTGACTTCTGAGGACACGCACTCTCCCTCCCGGCTGACGTTTGAGGGCACACACTCTCACTCCCGACTGACATTTGAGGACCCACACTCAAACCACGCTCCTTTCTGAGTACACTCAAACGAAGCTGGTACAGAGGACACCCTGTCTTACTGGCCCCCTTCTGAGGACGGGGCATACACGCCGGGGTCCCTTCTGAGGAGGGATGGGACTTCCGAGGGGTCTGTGAGGTTTGCCTCCACCTGCAGCAGGGCGCAAGCACCAGAACTGTTCCCTTTTGGGGAATATATACATCTGAAAGAGCAAACAAGCATTTGCAATGCAATAGATCTCCCATTTACGCACGTTTGAGCTATTAACATTAAAAATAACAATGCCTTTTGTTTTCGTTTTTAAAACATAAATAAAAGGCATTGTCATTTGCAATGCCAATAGCTTAAACTCGTGTAAAGGCGAGACCTATTGTATTGTAAATGCTTTTTTTATATGCTTGCCTCTACATTTAAGAACTTCTCTCCTGCATTCCCTCTAAGGTTTTAATTTTGCTAACCATTTTGGCTATAGACAATCCAAAGATTTTAGATGCACACATTAAAAAGTATGCACATTATTTTACCCAGAATCCTTCATTTGACAAAAGCACGATGCAAGTCAAATACATGAATAAAAGCAGTATTTGGCAATATCCTATTTGGTCTGTCGGCCAGCAAGCCTCTATTCGGACAGAAATGTGGACCAGCGCCTGGGATGCCAGTTGTGGTTACATGACTTGACCACATTGTGTAATCTAGAGCAAATAACTAATTCTCTTAACCTAATTGTCCAATTTACCAGCATAGGAAGAGGTTAGAAATGAGTAAAGTAACCGTATTAAGCATATGTAATAAAATAATAGCTTTTATGTTGGTTTCTGCCCCCAGGCATTCATGCCTATGTTAAAAAGTGTCTTTTCTTGATCATAAACCAAATGACAGAATGAAATGGACATTAGGGTACATGTAGAGATGATACGACACACTGAAAGACAAACTTTTTAAAAGAAAGCACAAGACATTTGAAAGCTTCCTTGATGAATAACACAAGCAAAATATATCCTGTTTTCCAAGTGTATTAAATAAAATGGCCCAGTTGGGTAAATATAAATGGCTGTGTAGGAAGAAAATATATTTTTGCTTAACTCCGGCCTTGTCTAACAGAATGGAGACGAGGCATCCGCTGTTCAGAGTAAACATTTGAAGAAAAAAACATTGCCTCTCCCTTGCCTGACTGCAAGTCTTTTTACCTGTCACCTGCAATGATCAGTGAGTTACCACTTTTCGCTGTTTATTGCATGCTCAATGTCTGCCTTCCGTCAATATAGTTAGTTATGATTAGATCTGTGGTCACTTCTTTTGTTTGCTCTTTACAAAGAGCCACTCAACTGACAACTAAATGTTTAGAAAAAAATCGCTTTTGAGAAACAGGCGGACAGCTCCCAGGAACACAGCAGCCATGGTGCCTCTTCTGCTGTTTCACCTCTTGATTTGCTGACTTGCGTCCTTTCACTGCTCGCTGTTAGGGTACTACATTTATTTTTAGGTCGAGCCTGTGCAGCGCTGCTCTGCGATTCATTCTGTCTTCAGGTATGGACTTGAATCTCCATTCATATTTTTCATTGGCTTGTGTCATTGTCCTTTGGAAGCTGTGTCTGTTCATTGGTCAATAGGCTCAGTAGTCCCTCCTTAGTTCCGTCTTGTCTCATTTTGTAACCTCCCATGAGGACACCCCCTGTTACATGTATTGTTACTCGGTAAGCTTCAATTACAGCCTCCAAGCACTATTTGCTTGCTAGAGTTGCAGGGAGGACACGCTCGCCCCCATTTTTTTTTCATAGCATGGCACACCACGCTCATACAGTTGTGGTCATGCCTTTAGTTTATTTGCGGCACCTAAAGCGGCTGCATGTTGTGTTTTTTTTTTTTAAAACTATTTATTAACTTTTATTTTTAAAACTGCCCCATGCCGCACTTTCATTTTAATGGCGGCCATGCCCCTTTCCTTAGACGAGCTGCGTCTAAGAAAAGGGGCGCGGCCACCGTTAAAGTGAAAGCGCGGCATGGGGGCTTTTACAAGCAAGCACTTGCAATGCAATATGTCTCACAATTACAAGAGTTTCTTAAATGCGAGACCTATTGCATTGGAAATGCTTGTTAGTTCAGCACTTGCTAAAAATGTATGTGCCTTCCAGCTTTTACCCTGGCGGGCTTCTGTTCCTCCATCACTGCGCTCCTTGTTGATCTCTCTCACACATATCTAAAGAGATGACAAGAAGCCTGTGACAGTACCCACTGTAAGTCCTTGGTGGGCCAAAGATAAATTGAACAAGACATGTGACAGTTTGGCTTGCAGCTGGTTTGTCTGGAGAGTGCTGCACCAAGCGACAAACTTATCTCAATGCCAGGCGTACATCCATTTCATGGAAGGGTGCCTGGCTGGCAAGATAACTTCAATGACTTAAGGAGGAATATCAAACGTAGTTAACTACCGCAGCTCAATCTCCAAGTTTGAAGGTGCAGGAGAGTTAGTGGCAGAACGACAAGCAGGACTCCCATGCTCTCTGAGGGAGAGTCTTCTGAAGAACTCTTTCACTCAAACATTCAAAAGTATGGACACTGCTTGTTCTTTTTGGTGGTGAATAGGTCGAACCAGGGTACTCCTTATTGTTAAAAGATGCCCTGCTGCACCTCTGTGGGTAGCTGCTATTCCTAATCCACTAGGTGATGCCAGCTTAGTTTGTCCGCCCTGGCATTCAAAGATAACACCGGGTGTTTCAGAACCAGGGAAATGCCCTGACAACCCAACCAGTTCCAGAGGCGCAGTACCCACGGCATAGGACACAGGACCCCACAATCTTGCTTATTGCAGTACCACATAGTGGTGGTGTTGTCTGTGAGAACATGTACCAGCTGATTAATGGTTGGCAAGAAGGCCTTCAACATCAAGCGAATGTGACTGATTGACAGCAAAGCAACTGGCATAGTTGTGCGAGTGGGTAGCAAGATGCAAATTCCACTTCTGTGAATTGGTCTAGAACGCAAATCCATTCTGTCCCAGCTGGGCATAAAGATAATCGTAAGTGCAGCCCCAATATCACTAGAGAGAACTTTTAAGATGGCCAACAAATCGACTGGCCAGAAGCCACTACTCCACTCATTCTAATGACGCGGACGATGAAGACCCTACTCATCTGCTCCTGATACTTTCCTTCCATGAAGTGTCTACCCCATGGCCGGGATAGAGTTACTGTCCAGGTCCTTTGGAACCCCTCTCTCTTAATGATTATTAAGAAACAGTTTTTTACTATTAGAAAAAACGAACAGTTCCATTAGGAATGGCAGAGTGTGTTTGATGCGAGTCAGCTGTTGCAGGTAATGGTGCCAAGTGAAGTGAGAGATTGATTAGTAAAAAAGTCAGGCTGGCCGACGCAGGACCCTGGAAATGACGGGGTCTTGTATAAGGCAAAGGATGCATTGTTGAATGCAGTTGCAGATGTGTGCCCGGTGAAAAAAGGTTGGACTACGATTTCGAATTCCAAATAACATAAGGGCAAGTTGCCACAAGATTATCTAGATAGGCTTAAGGATGTGTTTGAAAGATGCTCAGCATTGCCCAACTGACAGAGGGGGCTCAGGATGGTGTAGGTACTTCAGGTGTTGCTTTTGTGCAGGGAGTATAGCTAAATGTGTCAGTTAATTACAATATATATTAGATGATAAACTAAGAAGCCAGCAAAATTAGTGACTGATGCGAACAATTGTTTGGCTTCACAGTAATAAAAGAAAGAGAATGTCGAATCCAAATTAATGTCTTTGAAACTGTGGAACATGCAGGAAAATGTGAAAGGGAGATTGTGGGGAACCCTTCAAAGGGGGAACAGATGGAGGAGGAAAGTGGAGGACAGAGGAGAGAGAGATCAGGAAGGCTAGAGTAGAGGCCCAGGCAACCAGTAGATCATGTTTTGCTTGTGGTCAATTGGGACATTTGAAAAGGGATTACCCAAATGCTGTCTCAAATGTGCCAGGTCTTCCTGAGCCGACTGAATTTATACAAATCTATTCAGAATTCTTATTGTTAGAAATGGGATTTCTGGTTGGCTAGGGCTTGCGCCAAAGCCAGACAGAAACCACCACTCTAGTCAGGGCAAGGAAGGTACACGCCAAAGATAACCCCTGCTCACCCCCTTGGTAGCTTGGCACGAGCAGACAGGCTTATCCCTGAGGCGATGTGTAAAGCGTTTGCGCGCGCACCCAGCAACAACACCCAAGGCCCACCACAAAGGAAACTCCACACAAGGTATTCTATAAAAATAGCCTTTGTATTATACACAACACATTAGATAAAAACACACACTTTACAATGTGCCAACAGGCACGGGCAGAATTTACAAGGGATTATATATACAGGGGACAGGGCCACATGGACCACTGTCAGGAAATAGCACTTTGTAGAAATAGCACTTAGAACGTAGGAATAATATTTTAGAACATAGCACATACAATCACTGTAGCACTAAAAATAGAACATATAGCACACAACCAGTAACTACTGGTATTAGGTAAGTACCACCTACGCAACCCTAACCACCTTAGGAAAATACTGCGCAGGGAATCAGGACCTCACTAGCACCACCTGTACTAGGAGAAAAACAACCACCTAAGTATCACTCTACCTGTAGGGGTCTAAGCACATAAACACATGATGCATAAAATACATTCAGAGGTGTAAAGCAAAGCACATGACGCATAAACACATTCAGAGGTGCAGGGAAGGAACAATGGCGCAAAAACTCACATTAGCCACCACTGTGGCAGTCCCTAGGCCAACTGGCCTTGTCGGGGCAAGGACGCCCTATGTCCAGCCGAGTTAGGGCAAGACTGCGCAAGCCAAAGCGCAAGTAGCACTGGGCACAACCTAAACGTTGCAGCTGCCCACTAAGTGCTGGGCAGCTGGGAGAATGAGCCGGGGCGCCACTTTTGAGAGGCGCTTTCACAACATATATGTCACACGTTGGAGCCTCGTGGGCTCGAGAACAACACTGCGCAGGGATGGAGCCACCTAGGCTCTGGGCATAACAATGCCACCCGTGGGAGCGTGCAAGTTCCACAAGAATAATTCCCCCAAAACGTGGGAGCCTTCTAAGCTCTTAAAACAAGCTGCCCCGCGTTGGAGCCTCACAGGCTCGAGACAAATGTGGCCCGTTGGAGTCCCTCTGGACTCTACGAAATACTGCCCCCGTCGTTGGAGCCTCACTCGGGCTCGAGAACAATCTGGGGCACCGGTGGAGTGGCCCGCTGTCAGGTGCGGGATCACTCAGTTAGCTTGGGCACCACGGGCCCTCAGGACCACTACATACAACGTGGGGCAGGCTTGCATGGGGGAGATAGCGGCCGGCCTGAGTATCCCGCCCCAGCCCTCACTCACCAACTCGGGGGCTCGTCGGGTCTCCGGGCTTCTCACAGCTCCTCACGGCGGGGTAGGCTCCCGCCTGTAGGTCCACTTCCGCTGGGCCAATGATAGAGCATGCAACGCTCTGCTTTCTCTGGGGCAGCGGGGCTCTCTCCCTTCCCGAGAGCTCCGCTGGGGGATCAACGAACCCCTCTCTGTGCCGGCTTCCGGGAGACTCCGTGGGCGCGGGGCTTCCTTCGGAAAGCGGAAGTCCCGCCCCACGTCAGGCAACACGCGACCTGACTTCCGGTTCTCCCCGGCCGCGGCGGTGAATTTAGCACGGGCGAGCGGGGTGGGCTCCCGCCTCTGCCTTAAGTTGATAAGGTAACCATTAAAAAAAATGGGGTAACCCAAAAATGTCAAGGACCTGGGTACAATGTAATACGAAAAACAATGGTCCTGGACCATAAATCAAAATAGGTAGTAGTTCCTAACTTAGTGATATCATTCACATATTCTGAGCTACATATAATCTATTTTGGTAGCTCTTAGTATCCAATACAGTATTGCTCATAAGGTCAACCATGCAACAAAACAATATCCACAGTAAGTAAAGCTTTTTATTCTTTTTTATCAAAGATTTTATAAAATTTCCATTAACAATTGTGTCAAGGTTGTTCCAAGGGGAACGTGCAAATAGTAAGGGTGCTTGAGTAAAGAAAGTGAAAAAGGAAAGAGGGAATTATTTCAGAGGTTGTGACATAAGAAAAATTTAAATAAGTTAAGCAATGGACTGGTTATCAATCACCATCCAAGTGCAAGAACCTGGTCACGTATGTCGGTTTATAATTAAATCAAACGATTATACATTCATTAGAAGCCAATTCTAATAGAGCACGTGGGCAGATGGGCGTATCCCAGGTATGTATGTGTGGGACGCGCCGGAGGAGCAAAAAGTGCTTCACCTTGCCTTTTCTTCATCTGCCGTGAGGGGAACGGCTTACCTGTGGGGAATCCTGCTACCTGCCCACCGCATCGTACTCCTGTGCCGTGAGGGGAACGGCTGTGCAGACTACAAATCCCAGCACCCCCAGACACCGGCGCAGCGCTTGACAACATCCTAGCGCGCCGGTGTCCTACTTAAGCCAGTGAAAGCTCCCGCAGCGCGGGACGCGCCGGAGGAGCAAAAAGTGCTTCACCTTGCCTTTTCTTCATCTGCCGTGAGGGGAACGGCTTACCTGTGGGGAATCCTGCTACCTGCCCACCGCATCGTACTCCTGTGCCGTGAGGGGAACGGCTGTGCAGACTACAAATCCCAGCACCCCCAGACACCGGCGCAGCGCTTGACGACATCCTAGCGCGCCGGTGTCCTACTTAAGCCAGTGAAAGCTCCCGCAGCGCGGGACGCGCCGGAGGAGCAAAAAGTGCTTCACCTTGCCTTTTCTTCATCTGCCGTGAGGGGAACGGCTTACCTGTGGGGAATCCTGCTACCTGCCCACCGCATCGTACTCCTGTGCCGTGAGGGGAACGGCTGTGCAGACTACAAATCCCAGCACCCCCAGACACCGGCGCAGCGCTTGACGACATCCTAGCGCGCCGGTGTCCTACTTAAGCCAGTGAAAGCTCCCGCAGCGCGGGACGCGCCGGAGGAGCAAAAAGTGCTTCACCTTGCCTTTTCTTCATCTGCCGTGAGGGGAACGGCTTACCTGTGGGGAATCCTGCTACCTGCCCACCGCATCGTACTCCTGTGCCGTGAGGGGAACGGCTGTGCAGACTACAAATCCCAGCACCCCCAGACACCGGCGCAGCGCTTGACGACATCCTAGCGCGCCGGTGTCCTACTTAAGCCAGTGAAAGCTCCCGCAGCGCGGGACACACGCGGGCGGGCCCGTCCGAAGCCCGTCATCGCCAGGAAGAGACTGGACTGGGCAACCCCCCTAAAGACGTACATGTGATTGATGCCGTCAGGTACTACTTATTGCCTTTATAAAACTTGTGTGGCATAGAGTGTAGAGACTGTGATGCACGGTGACAATTAAACAAGATATCGAGTTTATATTCACTGTGTAAGTCTGTAAGTCTGCAGTCTAGTGAAGCTATATTCTATTTGGTACTTGTATTTGTGCCATTACCATGCCAGCTAAAGACACGAAAGGGAAAACTCCAAAAGTCCCATATTCCGGAGCAATGGACCAATTTATTACCAAAGTCAATTGTGTGATTGACCAGGAAATCACGCTCCTGGAACGTCGTGTATCCCAGGATCTCGCGGCGGCCAGGAGGTCTTCGCTGGGTCATATAGCCAATGTTGGTACCCCGGCTCCACTTATCATCACTAGTTCTGTAATGCCCTGTTCTGACACTGATGTCTCGACTATTGATTTATTGCCTAGTGGAACAGTTGCAGTGTCAGTGGGTGAACAGTCTTTGGTCTCTGAATCACTGTTGAGTTCACCCCGTCCGTTACCATCTACACATAGTGCAACTACAGGACCATGCACTAGACAACTGCGAGATAGGAATCTTGGGGCTGTCCCTAAAACTAAACATGGTTATACCCCCACAAATGGTGGAAAGGCTAAGAAAGGAAGTAAAAAGCCAAAGCCTGCTAACCACTCGAGATGTCCCAGATCGTCTAATGCCCATCTAGAGCAGCATATACCGGCTACACCGATCAACAAAAATGCACCCCTAGTTTCCCCTTCACCTGTGGTGCAAATTGCTAGTGGGGGGGCAAATGTTATAAGTAGCGGGGAGGGATTGTGCCATGACTTGTCCAATATCTATGACGCAATTAGATCTCTTCTTCAACCTATAAAGGATAGAATAAATAAGATTGAAGATCATTTGTCTAAGATTGAATTAAGGCTTAGTGGTTTTTCCTACTCTAGAAGCAATACGGACCATCCTGGCGCTTGTAAATCATCGGATAACACCCGAGTAGAAACTGTTTTGGCCGTCCCACAAAACTTGCCAGGACTGTCTATGACCTATCAGGACCCGACTACAACTAATAAATCTGTGGTCATGCCCGACCATGAGCAACCTGCTCAATGTAAAGCGCCCCAACATAAGCATGATGCCAAGTCTTCTACTCCTGTGACACCAAGGGGTAAAAATATCCCAAATCTATCACCTGAAGCTGCCCCATTTGTTGTTATCTTAACAGGGGTTCCCTTACTGGGCAAACAAGAGGTTGAGTCCCCTACAACTTTGAGAAACAGGGTTGTGCACTGGCTTAATAAAAATAGACCACTTCCACTGCACAAAGCCTGCAAGATAACTATGGTCAGGAGGGCGCCATGGGTTGGTCATTTGACAAAAAACATAGAGGGGGACTGTATTTTAGTAAATTTCGATGACCCCACCATAGTCGATTATATTTGTAACTGGAATGACTCTAAAATAGATGTGTCAATTAAGGCCTTTCCTCTGACTTACTTTTACCCCCCTGGTCATTTTACCACCAAATTTGATGGTTGGGAAATTGTGCGTAGAAACGGGAGGGGCCCTTTACAAGGACATTGGCCTAGACATCCCTTTCCCATAGACCCTATCCCCTTGCAAAATCGGTTTAGTAGCCTGGAGTCCGTTGATTGACTGGGGGGCGATGAAAGTATATTGGGTTGCTGCTTATTTGACGATATAAACACCCATTTGAAGGTAACAAATGTCCAAAATAATCACACTACCAGTAACGAAGAGACAACGGGGGCTAGATCAAATGTTGTACCTGGTATATTACACGAGGAGGAGTTTACTGTAGCATCTCCGATTACCCAACTAGAAGTAAGAAGTATCCCTGTGGAGGGTGTTGTTAAAGCTATAACAAGCCAAATAACACCTAAAAATGTAATATTACCAGAGGTAGGTCTTAACATCATGACCTGGAATATAGCTGGTTTAAGTTCAAAGTTAAATACTCCATTCTGGAATGATTTTATTACACAAGGGTTCGACATTATTTGCCTTCAAGAGACTTGGTATAAGGAGGCAATCCACGTGGAAGGCTATATTACATATTGGGCATCGGCTGTGAATTCGGCAGCAGGAAGGGCTAAAGCCGGACTCTTAATTATGGTTTCAACTAAATTAACTCAGTTCAAACCTAATACTTACCACGAGGTGTCCTCTTATGCCCAGTATTTACGACTGGAGCATGTTGCAGGCAAGGATCTAATTATTATTAACTATTATAATAACACCTTTGACGCACGTAGGGGTCCTATTGTCTATGAAATAGGTTGTGAAATAGATAAGTTGTTGGCCGGTTCTAGGAACCAATCGATTTTACTGTGGGCAGGAGATTTTAATATACAGGCCTGTCAATATGTTGATCAAAGGATTTGTGGCTTTCTGGGGGAAATGGGTGATAATGTTGACTCCCCACATATCCATTTCCCTCATGATGATTATGGAAACTCCCTTAATAATTTGATAGCTAAATTGGATCTAGAGTTACTTGACTGTTCACTGAAAAAGGGCAATATTAAATGCCCAACCTTTACAGGCAGGGGTGCCCACTCTAATATTGACCACATACTTCTCTCCTGCAATACTGCTTATACTGATTTATGGGTAACAGAGCAAGCAGTAAGTGATCATAACAGTATCTCTGTAACTTTGCTGACGTGGGGAAATGTACATTCAGACACCACCACTTTTATTGGAGATATTGTTGCAGTGAGACCAAATGGGCCAAGAATTAAGTGGACCAATATTAATCCGGTTAAACTTCTGGGAGAAGTTATTATTAAATGCAAAACAGAAATTGACTACTGGGGCGTCCACCACTCTTCGGACCAGGTCTCGGCTTCTTCGGGTGAGTCCTCCGGGTCGACGGCTGGCCTCGGTTCCTCTTCTCCCGGTTCGATGGTCGAGGGTTCCTCTCCGCTCCTCTCTTCCTCTCGGCGTGGCTGTTCTTGGCGTAGCGGTTCTCGCTGCTCCTCCGATTCCACACACCCTCGCTGGTCTTCCGGGCTCCTTTCGTACTCGTCAGTTCCCGCCTCTCGCGGACGCCATTGGTTCCCGTATGGTCTGGGCGGGGCTCCTCCCTGCACACAAGAGGTAGGGGAAAGGTTTAACACATTCCCTCCCAGCCTTTGCGTCTCGTTGTATTTCTGTTTTCGGGATTACGGGAAGGGTATCCCGGCTATGGAGGCCGCCTCCTCACAATCAGACACGTCCCTATGTTGATTGCCTGCTCAGTGGTAAATGTGCCACTTGCCTTATCAAAAATGATGCTAACCACTCTCCCCTGAAAACCTCATAGTTTTCCTCATTACCACTTTCAGCCTTATCCATAGTTGAGGTCAGTATTTCTGACCAACGTGTTTCCCATCACATCTCTGACCCCTTCTCTGTATCCCTCGGGGCCATCTCCGATAAACATACCTACTTATTCAGGCTTACCTCACCAGCTAATTTGTTGGGGCTGGATATTTATTTAAGCTGAATTGCACAGTGTACTCTCCCCCTTAAGGTGTCTACCTCAATAGTCCCCAGCCCTGTAAGAATAAAGTGCTTGCTCTGCGAGAATACAAATAGTGTACCTGCTGTAAATAACAATGAGCTGTCTATTGATTTAACTGATTTGCTTTCCCAGGTACCTTCCACATTATGGTCCACAGGGGCCAATGATGCAGGATTTTTAACCTCAATGGAAGCTGCCTTGAATACCTCAGTGTCTCTTCAAACCTGAGGCAGAGGCAGTGATTCTACCGATAAAAGCTGATCTAATCAAGGAAGGGGTATAGCACTTATTGTAAACAGATGCAGTAGCCCACTTTTGCTTATCAAGAAGATGGGAAAGACTAAAGTTCACAGATTTGTGCAGGACTTGGGCGCTATCAATAAGGGGCACCGTCACACTTGGAACAAGCACCCTGCCTTCAGGATTAAAAGGCCTGCCTTAGGGGTGTCTTATAGGTTCTAAGTGCAGTGACCTTGGATATAAGAAAACTTAGATTTGTTGTAAGTGGTGCTAGAACCAGCTTACTCAGGCTGCAATGGCAGGCCTGTATTCACAATTTGAGTGGTCTGTCATCGGTGGCATAATAAATGCTTCAGCCCAGACTAGTCAGTAAAACATAATGACACCAGCAAAAAGTGGGAGTAACCATGAAAAGCAGATCCTACTTTCCTACACAACCCGCTCTCCCCAAATGTAAGGAGATGAGACTAACCTTGCCCAGTTGAGTCTTCATTTCTAAGTGGAAATATCTGGAGAGTCCATTTGTGTTGGCATGGTTACTCCCAGGCCTATGCTCCACTGAAAAGTCCATCCCCTATAGAGAAATGGACCACCTCAAAAGTGTGGGGTTTTCACCCTTCATTTGTTTAAGCCATAAGAGGGGCTTATGGTCTGTCCGAACAAGGAAGTGAGTACCAAACAGATATGTTCACAACTTCTTCAAGGCTCAGACCACAACAAAGGCCTCCCGCTCTATAGCTGACCAACGTTTCATCCTGGGGGTCAACCATCTGCTTATAAAAGCTACTGGTTGGTCCTGGCCCTCTGCATTTAGTTGTGACAAAACAGCTCCTACCCCTATCTCAGCTGAATCTGCCTGGACAATGAAAATTTTGGAATCGTCAGGACTTTGCAGAATGGGAGCAGTGCACATAGCCTGCTTCAGGTTATCAAATGCCTTTTGACAGCTAACTGTCTACTGAACTTTCTTAGGCATTCTCTTGGAGGTGAGATTGTTAAGGGGAGTCACAATGGATCCATGTCCATTAACAAACCTCCTGTAGTACACAGTCAGGCCCAAGAAAGCTCTGACCTGAGTCTGGGTTGTAGGAGCAACCCAGTCCATGATGGTCTGGATTTTGCTCTCCAGTGGCTGACCTTGGCCTCCACCTACCAGGTGACCCAAGCATATAACCTTGCTCTGCCCTATCTGACACCTGGTGGCCTTGATAGCGTGGCCTGCTTTCTGCAGGGCCTCCAGAACATTCCTAAGGTGGACCACGTGATCCTCCAAGGTGGAGCTAAAGACAGCAATATCATCTAGATATGCTGCACTATAGGCTTCCAGACCTGTTACGACCTTATTCACCAACCTCTGAAATGTGGCAGGTGCATTTTTCAGACCAAATCGCATCACAATAAATTTATAATGCCCACTGGGGGTTGAAAAAGTTGTTTTTGGCTTCAGGTAGTCTGATTTGCCAGCAGTCAGGTCCAATGCACTCCAATATTTGGCTAAGGCCAAAGTATCTATAAGCTCATCTGCCCTGGGAATAGGATGGGCATAAGTCCTAGTGACTGCATTGAGGCCTCTGTAGTCCACACAAAACCTATCTCTCTTTTTCCACCCTTGGTGTGAGGTTTCTGGTACAAGGACAACTGACTAGCCCAGGGGCTATCTGAACGTTCAATGACCCCCAATTCCAGCATCTTTTTGACCTCTGTCCTGATGCAATCTCTACCATGGTCAGGCTGCCTGTAAATCTTGTTCTTCACTGTCAGACTGTCACCTGTGTCCACTTCATGGGTACACCAGGTGATCTGACTAGGTGTCAGGGAAATCATGTGCTTGTACTGATTGAGGACCTTCCTGCAATCAGCTTGCTGCTGGTCAGAGAGGCTGCCTGCCAAGGCTACTCCCTCAACTGACCCATCAACAGGGTCCTGAGAAAGGAGATCAGGGAGAGGGTCACTCTCTTCCTTCTGTCCCTCATCAGTTGCCATGAGCAAGCTTATGTCAGCTCTGGCCACAATAGGTTTTAGGCGGTTATCATGAAGTACCCTGTGGGGACTTCTTGAAGTTCCAAGGTCCACCAAGCAGGTGACCTCACCTTTCTTTTCAAGGATTGTGTGGGGGTCACTCCATTTGTCTTTGAGAACTGCTCCAGCCACAGGCTCCAACACCCACACTTTTTGGCCTGACTAGTAAACAGTCAGGACAGCCTTTTGGTCATGCCAGGCTTTCTGGAGCTCTTGGCTGGCCTCAATGTTTTCACTCACCTTCTTCATGTACTCAGCCATACGTGAACGCAGGCCAAGGACATAGTCCACAATATCCTGTTAATGAGGTTTGAAAGGTTGCTGCTACCCCTCCATAACCAGAGACAATCTGCACCCTACTGGATGCCAAACAGAAGTTCAAATGGGCTGTAGCCAACCCCCTTCTGAGGAACCTCTCTGTGGGCAAAGAAAACGCAGGGTAGTAAGACATCCCATTTTCGCCTGAGCTTTTCTGGGAGCCGCATGATCATACCCTTTAGGGTCTTGTTGAACCTTTCAACAAGCCCATTGCACTGTGGATGGTAGGGTGTGGTAAACTTATAGTTTACTCCACACTCTATCTACATGGAAGTTATGTAACTAGACATGAAGTTGATATCTCTGTCTGTTAAGACCTCCTTAGGGAAGCCCACTCTGGAAAAGATTCCCAGGAGGGCCCAGGCCACTACAGGAGCTGTAGAGATTCTAATGGGAATTGCTCCTGGATACATAGTGACATGGTCCACCACCACCAGGATATAACTGTGTCCAGATACAGTTGGAGGGTTCAAGGGACCAATAATGTAAATACCTACCTTTCAAAGGGCACCCCAACCATTGGAAGTGGAATTAAGGAGGCCGTTGCAGTGCCACCTGACTTACCACTGGTTGTCAAGTGACACAGTAGCAACAAAACTCATTGGTATCCTCAGACATATAGGGCCAGTGAAAATGAAGGGCAATTCTGTCCCAAGTCTTACTGAGCCCACGGTGTCCTGCAAGTGGAATATCATGTGCCAGGGAGAGAAGAAAACATCTGAACTTATGGGTTATTACCAACCTCCTGGTGGCACCAGGCTTGGGGACTCTACCTTCAGAATTCAGAAGCCTATCTACCTAATAGATCCTGTGGGATCCACTGGTATTCCCTGCTTCCTCAGCAGCAGTCTGCTGTGTGAGCTGTTCAACAGAGGAGCAGGATTGCTGCTCCAAACTCAAGCCTGCCCTGAAAGGGTCCCCTGCACACAAGAACTCAGCCTGGCGATTGCCAAGTTCCACTGGGACAGTTCCTTCACAGGGACTGAGATCATCTCTCTCAGGACACTGATCTTTACTGGGAGTTTTTGAGGAGGGTAATTCTTTACCCTTCCTGCTCCTTCTCGTAGGAGTCAGCTGGTCCATTTTTCTAGGATCCAGTGCCCCCTCAGTGCTGAGCTGTTTGGCCTGGGCCCTAGTTACAGCAAAGACACTGGAAGATATGCCCATCACTTCTGCATGAGTCCTGAACTCTACTTCAGACCAGGCTGAAGTTTCTAAATCATTGCCCAACAGACAATCTACAGGTATATCTGATGATACCACAACTCTCTTAGGTCCAGTTACCCATCCCCAACTGATATTCACAACTGCCAAGGAATAATCAGTCCTGACATTGCTAGCTTTGCCTACTTTGTACTTATGTCCAAGTATGATTTGTTCATGGGACACAAGTTTCTCTGTCATCATGATGACATTGGCCCCTGTGTCCCTGAAAGCTATTTATTTCTTACAATTGATTAAAGGCTGTTGCATGTACTTGCCCAAGTTAGTGGGACTTACTAGTAAGGTGGCAAGGTCAATGCCACCATCACAGACTAGAACAGCCTCAGCTGGTGTTCTGACTAAGTCAGAACCCATCTCAGAACCCAGTATTAACTGAACTAATCTCTTGGCTGCTGTACTACCACTTGTACTGGTGCTAGTGGGTGCAGTTGCCATAGGGGCAATGGTAGTAGGTTCCTTGGCCTTTGGACAATCAGCATCTCTTGTCCAATGGGTTTTTACTTTGCATAAATAATACCAAGGTTTCTTTTTGCCTTTCTTGGTGTTTTGGGACCCCCCAGATGCAGGTTTTTAGGGCCCTAGAGAAGACTCTTCTTCTGGTCACCTCGACCACCATGGATTTTCTGCTTAACCCTGGTGCAGACCCACTTGTTTGCTTTCTTCGCAATTCTTCGGGAGAGGTCAGATCAGAGTCCAGCTTAAAAATCCCTGATATTAAAGAGGAACTATACCCGCAGACCATAAACTATTTTAAAGAAAACTTGGGCTCCATTGATTCAGCACCGACTATCTGGGAATCCTTTAAGGTGGTCCGTAAGGGGCAAGCATTATCTCTCAAGATGGGATACATCAATAAGAAGCGCCAGCAACTAGCCCAACTAGAAAGCGAACTCCAACAATTAGAAGTCGAGAACATAAACGCACCATCGGAGGACGCTCTCCACCATCTCACACTCAAACAAGAAGAATATAAGATTATGACTAGGGAACACATAATGGGCAAGCTTCTCCGCACCCAGCATAGAATATATGAACTGGGCGACAGCGCTGGCAAAATCCTAGCCTGGCTAGAGAAACGAGATCAAGGCGAGAGATGGGTGCCAAGACTGACTTTAAATGACGGCACACAAGTCACACATCCAAAAGACATAGCAGAAGCCTTCGCAAATCACTTAGAGCAAATCTATTCCCCCTCTACTACGTATACGGCGGAAGACTTCCGCCAGTTCCTCTCTGATGGTGATATTCAGACGCTCTCGGACACCGACAGGGATACCCTTGACGAGGACCTGACAGACGAGGAGATCCAGAAGGCCATAAGCCACATCCAGTCAGGGAAGGCGATGGGAACCAACGGGACCCCAATCGAATTGTAAAAAATGATTGCCTCTCAGGTAGCCCCACACTTACGAGCCATGTACAATGAGAGCTATGAGAAAGGGATTCTGCCGGTGGACCAGCGCCTGGCATCCATAGTAGTGATACATAAGCCGGGGAAGCCCGTTGATAACTGCGGCTCTTATAGACCGATTTTATTAATTAATGTAAAAGCTAAGGTCCTAGCGAAAGTACTTGCCACGCGAATGGTCACGGTCATCTCCTCTTTGGTCCACCCAGACCAATCTGGCTTTATGCCAGGAAGAAACACGGCACTTAATATCCGGCGCCTCCATAATGTGCTCGCACGCCGAGAATATATAGAGGAGGACGCAGTAATACTGTCACTTGATGCCTCCATGGCGTTTGATTCTATCAAGTGGCCATACTTATTTGAAGTCCTGAGGATCATGGGCTTTGGCCCGAAGTTTCTGGACTGAGTGAAATTGCTCTATACAGGGGTACAGGGTCAGGTGCGAGTAAATAACTACACGTCTCAAACTTTCACACTACAAAGGGGCACTCAACAGGGGTGCCCTCTGTCCCCATTGATTTTTTCTCTTATGTTGGAACCACTGGCTGCTTGGGTGCGAAGGGATGTAATGTTTAGAGGCTTGAAATGGCGGAGGATCACGTAGATCGGATATCCCTTTATGCCGACAACATCCTACTTTACCTTGCCTCCCCGTATAGATCTATTCATGGGGTGTTGAATATCTTTACGAATTTTGGAAACTACTCCGGTTACGCCATCAACTGGAGCAAATTGGTGTTGTTCGTGCTCCGAGGTCCGGTCCCTCGGCGCTCTGTGGGCTGCAGTGTAGAGGTGGCCATAGAAGGCTTCCGCTATTTGGGAATATACGTGACTTCCAATCCCAGTTCCTTTTATGACTATAATCTAGCACCACCACTGACCCGCCTACGTGCGGATGTGAAACATTGGAGATCCTTGCCTCTTTCACTGGTAGGCCGTGCTGCCCTTTTTAAGATGCTGGCCTTCCTTCGATTTCTCTATATCCTTCAAAACTGCCCACACAGGGTCCCAGATGCCTAGTAAGTAGAGAGTGCAGTCCGGACGCTGCTATGGGACTGCCGGTCTCCTCGTTCGCGCTTAAAAAGTTGACAAAATGGTGGTATGATGGAGGCATTGCCCTTCCAGACATTAGGCTCTATTACTGGGCGTCGCAGTTAATGGTGGTAAATCATTTACCCTATAGATCCAGCTTATTTACTGGACAGGTACCAAACTGGACGAGCAGGATACCTAGGGGCACTATACTTCAAAGTCGGAAGGGGCGATATTTTGGATCCACATCTCATACTATAACGATCTGGCACCAGGCAAACTTCCATCTGGGATGGTCGAATGTCCTCACAAAGGCCACGCCCTTGTGGTATACCCAGAAATTGGGACACCTGTGTCACCAACCCGGCTTTGACAGGTGGGATACAATAGGGATTTCCACTATCGGAGACTTGATTAAAAAGGGATCGATCCTCAGGTTTGAGGAGCTTAGAGAGAAATATGATATGACCCAAGGAGAAGTATTCTGGTACCTGCAGGTTAGATGTGCCCTCATTATGGCTCTACCCAGTCTCACAAACATCCCAGAGGCCTCACCACTGGAAGATCGACCGCTTGACGGCCCATGACATACAAAGAAACTATGCAATAACCTACCTGACACGTTCCACAAACTCCGAGAGCGGTGGCAGATAGGCCTATGACCCATTGATGAGGAGGACTGGCAAACGGCCCTAATGTCCCCCAGAGAAGCAGCCATCACCCTCCGATTCAGATTGATACAACTCAAAATATTACACAGATCATACCTGACCGGGGTCACCCTGGCGAATATAGGTTTTAGACTAGATACGCTGTGCCTTAGGGGATGTCAACAAACTGCCACCTTCATTCACACGATCTGGGAATGCTCCGCAGTGCGACAAGTGTGGGAGGGGGCCACGACTCATATCCAAAATGCCCTGGGAAAGGAAATAATCCTTACACCAAGACTAGATCTCCTTAATATATGGGCGCCAACTGACCTCACCGAGGTGGAACAACAGTCAACTACACTAGGCTATACCCTTGTTAAGCGTGAGATAGCAAGGGGTTGGGGGGCGGTGGGTGCACCCTCACCCCGAGTATGGATAAAAGAGTTTGACAAATGCATGATTGCGGGAACAGAAATGTTTAAATCACGAGAGTGTCCACAAAAATGGGATAGAAAATTGGGCAAATGGAATGTATACCGTGGCAACCTGTGTATATCCCCATCGGTGGAACTGGAAATGCAACGTGGTGGAGAGCGAGAAACTGCTATATTTTGATTGTAACTGTGAAGCATCATTGTATGATTACTTGAAACTGCAACTGGAAAATGTATGTGACTTTCATGTTGAAATTAATAAAAAGATTGATAAAAAAAAAATCAGAGTCCAGCAGGTACTGGTGCAAATGTTAGTTCTGACAGTTATTGAGGATGTGCTCACTCATTAAAAAATTGTGCAATCCTTCATAGTCTTGTACCTTGCTTCAAAGAAACCAGCCTTCCAGGGCCGTAATAGCACTGTAAATGAAGTCTACCCAGTCCTGGGTGTGTGCCTTCTGGGTGTCTCTGAACTTAATTCTGTATTGTTCAGTGGTTAAGCTAAACCCATCTATGAGGGCACTTTCAGTACTGAATACGTGTCAGCATCCTCTTCTCTAACAGTGAGCGGCTCATTTCTACATTTCTTAGCAAAGGAGACCCACAGGATAGCTGCTCACTGCCCTTGAGGGACCTTCTGAACTTTACAGGCCCTCCCTCCTGGTAAGGAGGGAGTATCATGCTCAGGTTCCTAGTGGCAAAGGATATTTCCCTGATTCCATAGGCACTATTGCTTCCAGCATGGGACTCTAGCCCCAGTTTCTTCCTAGCTCTTTGCACTTCTAGGGACTCCTTGTAAAGGGCCAACTGATCTTGCCTGAGCTTAACTCTTACTTTCTCAAGTTTGATCATATGGTACTCCTTTTCTAAGGAGTTCTCCCTCTTACCAGATATGAAGGTCCATATTGAAGTGTCTGAAGCACTGGACTCAACAGAAGGAGATCTAGGCCTCCTCTACTCTAGGATCTCTGGAGGAGAAAGTCAAAAAGCCTTGGCAACGACAAGTTGACACAGTGCACAGGGGTTATGTTACAGCGATTCCGATGAGGTATACTGGCCTCAAACTCAGTGAGCAGACAATGCAGGCCTCGAGGGAGTTGCAGAATCACCACCTGTGTTGTAGAGCCTTTCAGAGTCTGTGGGAGCCCAGGATCATTAGACCGGTCAGCAGCGTTGCGGTGTCTGCAGATGCAGGGGAGTGGCTCCTTCACTGCAAGGGAGATTCCTTCGGGTGTCTTGGATGTCCACAGGTCCTGTGAAGAACCTGTATGGAGCACAGGCACAGACATTGCAGCAGACTTGCAGGACGACGAGACCAGGAGCAGCAGGAGTCTTCCCAGTTGCAGTCTCGGTTCCCAACGCGAAGTCCAGTGAGGTCCAGAGTGCCCAGACGGTTGAAGTTGAAGCGGTATGTGATCTGAATCTTGTCCCATGATTAATATAAGGAACCACCCACAAGTAAGCCCTTAGGTACCCAAGGAAAGAGTTGCAACGATTCAGGGGCCCCTCCCAGAGAAGGGGCTGGATAGTGGGGAGGATACTCCCATGTCCTTTGTCCAGATTCGTGCCAGAGCGGGATCCAACAGCTTCCTTAACTGGTTTGAACTGGAGTATGCAAGTTGGTCACCAAATGTGCCCTTCAAGCAGTCTTAGTGGCTCCCAAGCAAGCGCCCCACCCAGTCCCAATACAGTAAGTCCTGTCTGGGAGGTGGTCACACCTCCCTGTGACAGGATAGCTATTGTCCTGCCTTCCTCTGCTTGAGCCTGGCTCAGCAGCAGGAGGGTAGAATCATGTCTCTGGTCGGCGAGAGCCATAGTTTGCTGTCCAGGTCTAGAAACTGGAACCGAGAGCACTGAGGACCTCTTGGAGGAGCTTCACAGTGCATGGAATCATATCTCCCACACCGTGTATGATGTGGGAGTATGATTCGTGATTCCTACATTTTTGATACCAAACACAACAGGGTTCGTTACAGCCAGTTTAGAGACGGTCATTGCATAATGACGCATGGCCACTCTATGTATATTAATGGCTGATGCACTTTTCAACCCGGGGAATTGACTCTGTTCATGCAGGGTCACCCTCACACTTAGAACCTAGCACTCTGCCTTCAGGATTGAAAGACCTACCATAGGGGTGTCATATAAGTTTAGGTGCAGTGACCTCAGATATAGAGAAACCTATATCTGTTGCAAGTGGTGCTAGCACCAGCTTACACAGGCTGCAATGGCAGGCCTGTAGTCACAATTTGAGTGGTATCTCATGGGTGGCATAATACATACTTCAGCCCATGGAAGACCCCTGGTGTACTTATGCCCTGAGTACTAGGTACTTGCAAGAGTACCCCAGTAGCCAATCTGGATTGTACCTAAGTACTCACCATGTCCTGATTTGCAGGCCCCCAGTAAGACTAGTCAGTGAAACATAATGACACCAGAAAAAAGTGGGGGTAACCATAAAAAGCAGATCCTACTTTCCTACAACCACCATCTAGTGGCCGCTCTTGTAAAGCTGAAGCTCAGAAAAACAGAACTCAAAACATCAGGATGACAGCACTGCGATGTGGCAGAATGACTGGACCCTACAACTGAGAAAGAATTTGTCTTACAAATCAAAAACAGGTTGCAATTCCTGGCAGACACAGAAGGTCAGTTTAAACCAGTTGCAGATGTAGTTAACAAGAAATGAGAACAAGTTTCTTTAGTACATGTGAAGAGCAAAGAACCATACCTGAGGAACAAGACAACCGAGAGTAAAGACTGGATAGGACAAGACACATGGCAAGCTATTGAAGACAGGAGGGCAGCAAAACAGAAAGTCTTGGAGGCCAAATCTGAGAGGCTCCAGGAGAAGTACGAGCAACAGTAAATAGACGCAAACAGAGCAGTCAAAACAATGACAACAGCAGACAAGCTGGCGTACATGATAGCCTTGCCAGCCAAGGAGTGGAGGCAGCCATTACTGGAGAGCGAGGGAAGGTCTTCAAGATCGCTAAGATAGTCAGTGGTAAATCTTGCACACCATAAAACACCACTATCTTAGACAAGTGAGGCAGACTACTCACAACAGAGAAAGAGCAGGAAGCTCACTGGGCTGAGCACTTCAATGAAGTTTTGAACACACCAGTACCAGCAAATGAATTGGACATCCAAGAAGCAGAGACAGACATGGACATGAACAGCGCCCCACCAAAGAAAGAAGAAATAATCATTGCTTTACTGTTTCTCAAGGATGCAAAAGATCTTGGCGAAGACAACCTAAATTCAGAAATGTTCAAGGTGGATTCTGAAACATCACCCAAGATATTCCCACCACTGTTTACATCGATTTGGGAGGGAAAGAAAGTACCATGTAATTGGAAAGAAGGCATTGTCATCAAAATTGCAAAGAAGGGAGCATTATTCAACAGTAGCAACTGGTGTGGATTCAGCCTTCTGTCAGTAGTAAGTAAAATCCTGGTGAAAAACATTACACAGTACATTTCTGATGCTGTGGACAAGCAGTAAAGAAAAGAACAGGCTGGGCTCCGCTGGGGCAGAGGGCGTGTTGATCAGAAACCTACTCAATGCAACATCATAGAGCAGTACAACTATGCTTCAGCTTCGTTGATTTTGAGAAAGCCTTTGACAGTATCCAACATGTCAGCCTCTGGCATACATTGAAAGCCTATGGCAGACAACAGCAGATCGTTCTCCTCATCAAGAGCTTTTATGATAATTTTACCTTCATGATGGGAGATAGTGAGTATAGCTTTGAAGTCAAAACCAATGTGGGACAGGAATGCATGATGTAAGCGTTGCTCTTCAACCTAGTTATTGACTGAGTAATGTGACACACAACTTAAGATCAAGCCAGAAGCATTAGGTGTGCCTAATTCTATACGCTGGAGGACCTTGACTATGCAGATGACCTAGTCTTGCTCTCTCTGGCTTTACCAGAGCTGCGTTCTATCCACACACTTGTATGGATCAGAATACTGGTGGATCACAAAAAATAATATCACCAAACTGTCACCCTTCCACACCAGTAACCTGAGAAGAATATAGCACATTGTGGGCTGTAAATTATCTCCAACCAGGAACTGCTCAATATGTGCAAGCAAGAGAACATAGACACCATTATTATGCAAATAAGATGGAGATGGAGAGGACACACCATCAGAATAGGACAAGACTCTATCACAAGAACAGCTCTCCAATGGATTTCAGAAGGCAAACGGAAAAGAGGCAGGCCAAAGAACACCTTGAGGCAAACTGGAAACATAAATGAAGAACCTAAACCACAGCTGTCGCACCTTACAGAAACCTGCTCAAGACAGGCAGAAGTGGAGGTCCTCGTGGCATCCCTACATGCCAGTCGGTATAGTCATCTAGTTAATGTGTCTGCTGCAAAGTACTGCGCCTAACATGCTCTTCACCTATTCAAATCCTAAAAAGATGGCC